>NC_059432.1:73450194-74075194 GCF_021028975.2 Sphaerodactylus townsendi | reverse complement strand
TGCCGAATTAGTGGAGGCATGTTTTATATGCATCAAGTCCCAGGCTCAATGCACATCATGTCTAGAGACACTGTGGACAGATTTCTGTTTGAGAGAATGTGGAGTGCTACTGCCAAAAGCACTGACTAATCACTCGGACCTCTCTCCATCTCCACATGTTCAGTAAGCACATGGATGGGCCATCTCTATGGGGCTGGAGTCTGCTAAACAGAGGCCCTTTCTGCATAACCAAAATAAGATGTCCTGGGGATGTCTTTAAAAACCCTGGCTCCTCATTTTTTTGTCCAGACAGGACAAAAAAATAAAGAATCTTAGGAGAGAGCAGCTTATTTCTCCCTCCCATCAAAAAACCCTCTCTCTCATTTTCTCCTGCCGGCCATTTTCTGATATATGAAACCTCCATTGCACCGGCCATTTACTAAAGTTGCCGGGGATGTTTCCTCTGCACACATCATGCCTATGCTTCATTTTAGCTCAAAAAGTACATGATTCAACTCACCTCATCCTGCCAGTTCCAGCAATATATAGTTTCCCTATTTTTGATGAGCTGTCTTCGAAGATACAAACACACAATATGAGAATTGATTCTTATATCGTGTGTTCATGTCTTTGATGACAGCTCATTGAAAATTTAAAAATAGGAAAACTATGTATTGCCAGAATTGACAGGAAGAGCTGATCTGAACTATGTACTTTTTTTTAATCTAAAAAGAAGCACAAGCATGATGAATGCAGAGGAAACATTCCGGGCACTTTTAGCTAATGGCGAGCGCAATGAAGGTTTCAAGCAGCGGAAAAATGGCCAGCAGGAGAAAACAAAAGTGAGAGCTTTTTCAATTGGGCTGGAGAATTAAGTCATCTCCTGACCTCTGCACAGCAAGCAAGAGACTACTTTAAGCTGACTTGGCAAAAAAGAATTGCTAATTTAGCGTTTTCACAAAAACCCAGTTTAAGCAGAAATAAAACATCTTGAAGGCATCTTGGGGGAAAAGCTCCCCCCCCATTTCTCCCTGGTTTATGTGATCTTGTTTCTGCGTCCTGTGATTTGTGTTCTGTGTTCACTGAGAGGGTTTTTTTCCAGCAGCAGCAGTTTGCCTATTACACATCCTTTCCCTGGATGCTTGTTTGGTGCTTGGCAGCCCAATCCTGGGGGTGGGAGGGACAGCTAGTGGAGGAGGCAAGGGGCCACACTGACATTTTGTCCCCTCTGCTGGCAGAGAGGACATCCCCACTGGCAGAGAGGACAAAGGCGCCAACAGCCAGGTGTTGCTTCTTTCCATGGTGGCAAAACCAGGAATAGCTGCCACCATGGAGGGATGCTGGCATCCAATCAGATGCCTGGGCAAGGGGGGGGGGCAGACTGGGGAGTTCCCAGGGGTACAGTTGAAATTAGTCAGCTTTCATCTGGGCTTTCGGGTCAGGACTACGATGTCTAGGGCCTCAAACTTATGCCACCCAAAAATGGTGGCATAACTCTATTTAACCTTTTGAAGGACTTTCAGGTAGCTGGGGGAGAGGAGGTTGTTTTAGCTACTTCTCTGGACCACTTGCAATTCCTCTGGAGGGTGTGGGTTAGGGCAGCAGCGGCACCATACCCAGTCTCCAAGGGCATTTGGATTAGTCTTTAAATCTCCCTGCTTTAGGTACCAGACCAAAACATTTCTGATCCAAGACTGTTAATTAAGAGGTTGATCTTTCAACATCATGTTTATATCATCCTTTGAACCTCAAAACCATTATTTTAAGTTGCTCAATTATTTCTGCTTTTATGCTCCGGCTGAGTTTTTAATGCTGGCATTTAATCAATAACTGTAATGTTTTCATTATGTAAGCCTCCTCTGGCACACAAATTTTTAAACAAATAAGCAAACAATATTTTGCGCAGAATGTCATACATGTGGAATTTGCTACAGCTTTCAGGTCACATATCCATCTCCTCACTTCTGTGTTTCTAAGGCACATGTATAGCAAAATACTACCAAAAAAATTACATAGGCAGTACTTAGCAAGAGTTCTTTTATTTAGTGTTTTTCCAATGTGCAGAATCAGAAGTGCAGATCAGTAATGATCTTAAAAAGAAATCTCTGGATACACTCATTCATAGACCATTTTAGCCCTGAATTCATATCCACAAATATCAGAAAATATGGGAAGATGCAAAGGAATTGAAAGAATGGAAAGCAGCTGCAAACTGTGCCTGATCCAGTTTTAGACTTAATTTTAGAAATCCTCCTAGTTAAGTCAGAACAAAAAAGAAGAATGACAGAGGAAAGAGAAACTCCAGAACAGCAGAAAAGCAGAGCAAGGAAATAGATCATGTCTATTGATACAGGATTACCTGTAACAATGGCAATCATTTCAAAGTATACCTATGGCTGCATTCCTCATCATTGCAAGAGCCAGGCCAACATAATGTACTTTAGATGTTTCAAGTATTACAGGTTGGGTGATTGATTTTATAACCCAGAGATTATCTGTCATTACCAACTTTGCTTTCATAAAGCACAACAGCAATTCTTTTTCCATTCTCTTTTATCAGTGATATAGGCAGAGGAAGGAGGAAATAGGCATGGAAGAATAGAAAGCAAAGTATAGGATAGGGAAAGTAAAATGTGCAACTTCTTGGGATATGAAACACTGAATTACTTAGACATTGACCTAGTTTGTGCATTATAGGTGCAAGCCTCAATCTAAAGCCTGCATGCACTGTGTTATGCACAGAGCAAGGAATTGTACATACAAGTGTCCCTTTTCACTTCAACAGTAAAAGGAGTTCTGTATGTGCAAAGGAATTAGTATTTCACAGAGAGGTTCTCCTTCACTAAAATGGATAACAAAGACCTTCCAGGAAGGAAATTTCTGTGTGTCTATCAGAACCCCAGCAGGTACAAAATCACAACAGTAGAGCACAAACACACAGCAAACACACCAAGTGAAAGTGTACAAACTTGAAGGAAAAATTGTTCTAAGATAGCATGCACATGTAGGACACCAGCATTATTAATAGCTGTCCTGCTCATATTTGGGGGGGGGGGCTTTCTACATTTTTGGGGGGGGGAACGGGACTTTCTATGTTGAGGGGAGGGCTGCTGGGCAGTAAACAGAATAAACACTGGAGAACATCAGCAGTCAGAACTTGGGCAGTGATCAGTCTTTTTCCTTCTTATGTGGGGTGCATTGTCATGTATTCCCAGTTGAAGGTTTTGAGACATTATTTGAATGTTTGCTCTGCTCATGTCAACCTTTGATGTTGCCCATCTCCCTGCTGAATTTAGTTTTTTTATAATCTACATGGGGTGCTAAACAAAAATATTTTAAAATTAGTTCTCTGGAAAATATCCATTTGATACCAACTGAAATAAATAACTTACTTGTATCAGAAATAAAGTCATCCATATTAATCTGTTTAAATTATTTCAAGACTCTGCTCTGACGTGTCTCAGCCATTGAAACTTGGCAAGTATCTCAGTTCTAATCTAATCTCCTTATTCTGTGTGTTTTCATAAAGTTGTCTGCAAGGTGAACAATATTTATTTGCGGCATCTACTAATTGACACTCAGGCTCTTTAGGAACAGCAGAAGTAGCATTTATAAATAATGCGCCACATAAGCATGGTATGAAATAGTATGGCACACTATTAATAAATAGTAGAACATGTCAGTCATTAAACTGAGCAGAATGAAGTTTTGCAGAAAAAATTAGTGCATTCCTTTGTACCTGGAATGTTGTACTGTACTAGGATTGACATAAGCTACTGTGAAGGATGTAGTGGTAAAATTATTTTATCTGCTATCCTAGTATTATGGTGAAAAACAAGTAATGAAAAAAGTGATTTATGTTTCAGCCTTTCAACTCTAAATGTGTTTTAACACTTTTGAGTCAACTGTAAGATGTAGATATTTTACTGAAGCTATTTCATATCTTTATAGTAGCTAAGAGGAAATCTCTGGTTTCAAAGTGATCACTGCCAGGAACTTAGAAACTGATCATCAGGAACAGCATGGGGGAAAAAGTCACTGACTTGGATCCCACCAACAATTCCTCATCACTCATTTCCTACTGTATCCCAAAATGGTACTCCTTAGATATGATAAACCACCCAGGAATAGCTTGGGAAGTAATAGGAGGCTGTAGTAGCAAATCTACAGAAATGGAGCCTGGCGCAAGAACTGCTTTTGTGTCATCCCCCCCCCCCTTACTTGCCCCACAAGCATCTGGCACCAATCTTTTTAATAACTGCACAAGAAGTCAGTATCCGGCTAATAAATGGATAAAAAAGTCAGTGTCCTTTTACTTAGAACTTGCTTTTCTGAAAGCTGTCAAAAATTATTACATCTCTCATACTTAAAATCCCTGAGTACAATTCATTCACTAAAAGTTATACTCTAACCAAAAGTGACAAACCCCCACAACAGTGGATTCTCAAGTAATATTTGCCAAAAAAAAAACCCCAAGAGGCACATGGGTTGATACCAGGAAAGCTGCTTCTTCAGATATGAAGGTCTGAGATCATGAAGGATTTCAAGGTCTCAGACCGTGAAGGATCCCTGCCCAGCCACTGTGCACCCTGTCCCCTGTCTGGACACTGTGCCTGTCCCTCTGCCCTCACTTCCGGGTGCCAGGAGAGAGGCAGCCATGGGCAGCAGAATCCCGAGCACAGGGTGGTGGTTGCAGCAGAGGCAGAGACTGGTGGGAGTGAGGAGCTCAGGAGACCTTCTGTGGGTGGCCCAGCTGTGAGAGGGGGGTGGAACTCAGGAGACTTTCTGTGGCCCGGCTGCAGCTGTCCAGCCCCTTCTTGCCCTTCCTGACCTATGGGTGTGTGTGTGGGTGTGTGTGTTGGGGGGGGGAAATATGGCCAAATGTGGCCCCTACGTGACCAAGATGAGTGGCACCTGGGTCGCGAGAAGAGGAATCAGCAAATATTGCCCCTGCTGTGAAGGTAGAAATTTTAGGTAATATCCAACCCAGTATCTATAATGAGAAAGACAATAGGCCAAAATGAGCTGCTACAGTTGCTGTTATGCTGGTGGAACAACACAGTTAGATGTATCCCAGTAATTAATAAGATAATGAAGCATTTTAAAACTCTAAAGTGCAGAATACATTTGTTATAAATGATTCTAAATCTGATCATGTTGTGAATGTAACTTCTTCCCAGAAATCAAATGAGTTATGTGAAAATTCTCTCAAAATTCATTTTTGGTGTGCCGAATCCATACTTGAGTTTCTAATATTACATATCAAGTTTAAATTGCTGTGTTTGCTTTGGACAAACTGTGCAAGGACAGGGGCAAATGCTGTTGTTTTGAGGCAGTTCAAGTGGCTGAAGGTTTTAGAGTCTCTAAGAGAGTAGACACATCATTATCTGTAGTATGAACAGTCATCCCATTATTGTCTGAACTGTTGCATATTTTTGTGTTGCATTAAAGGCCTGAAAACCCTGGATCCTCTGCTTTTGTGTCTGCTGAGAAAAACAGTCTTTACTAACACAGTCTGCAATATTTTACTCAAAACATGGGCTTTCAGACTGCCAGAAACAGAAACTTTGCTCTTTATTACATTTTATTCCACTGTGCAGTTCCAGTGTGCTGGTGCTTTTGGATCTTTTCTTCTTTACTGCATGATCTGATTCAATCAGGAGCTATATTTTTCCCCTGGCTTTTCAGGATCAGGATATCTGGCTAGCAGTTCAGATTCTCTGATGTGTATTCAGCTTAAGAAATACTCAGAAAACACCTCAGACATTCCAAATGTACATCGCCAGCACAACACAGATTGAATGCATGACTTTTTACTCCATCATTTTTAATCTGATGTATGTTTAGATATACATTCTTATCCATATTCTGCATCAACTTAAACTAGGCATTATTGTGCCAAGGGAGGATGCATCAGTTATTCTATTTAGATTACATTCTGAGACTAACAAAAGATAATTCTGTTTACAACGGGAGACTACCTTTCTTCGAACTTCGGTCTTGATCTATTTTGATTGCTACCCATAAGTTATATACATTTGCAACTGTTGCTGATTTGATAATTGCTTGCAAGCGGAGAACAATATATTACAAGTATCTCCTGGATTTGGGCAGGATGGGAATATTTACTAAAGAGTGACAGACATTTAGAAACATTTAGAATAGCTGTTGGAAAACAAGTGAGTTAATAAATAACTGTTCCAGTAACTGATGCTATTTTGAATGTTGTAGGCCTAGCTAAAGTAACTTCCAAATTCTTTAGTCAGAAGTATGCATACTAAAAGTGTGTTCTTTTGTTCTTGTTCCAAAAAGCTGCCTTCCACTCAGCCCTTTTAACCCTGGTAAACATATGTTTTAAGCTTACAAGACTGGCTGCTAATTTTGTATGGTGTGATGGCTTTGCATCATACTACAGAAAGAGCTAAGGAGAGGGAGGGAGGAGATTTGTGAGGAACGCTGGGTGAATGAGGGGTGCCAGCCTCAATTCCTAGGGGAGGAGGCAGATGAAAAAGCCCCCCCCCCCGGTTCCTGCCAGTTTTAGAAGGGCAGGTTCACACAGGAGAGCCCCATTTGTTGACCTCAGCATTTGAGCAGGGTGATATGGAAACAAAATGAAACCAGTGTAGTATGTTATATATTCATTGTAATAGATTAGCAGTGTACAGGTCATCTAGTTCAACCCCCTGCTCAATGCAGGATCAACCTAGAGCATTCTAAACAAGTGTTTGTCCAGCTGCTGCTTAAAGACCGCCAGTAAGGGAGAGCTCATCACCTTCCCAGACAGCTCATTCCACTGTTGTGCAACTCTTACTGTAATTCTTTTTCCTAATATCCAGTCAGAACCTTTCTCCCCATAATTTATACCCATTATTATAAGTCATATCCTCTCTCAAGTCATTATTGTTCTCTACACCAGTTACCCACTTGTAGGCCCCGTCAGCAATTCATCTCCCTCTGTACAAATGTGTATCCTTCATTAAGCCTTTAGCTCTCTTTTTTCCAAGACTGTTTCTGGAGTCAGTCTGTAACAGTAGCAGCAAATTCAAGAGGCAGAACACTGCTCTGGAGACTGCCTTGTATTACATTCCTCAGTGCAGAATCCCAGCTACTACTTCAGGGTTTTCCACTACACTGAGCACAACACAGATTTGTGCCTAAAGAAAGAAAGAAATGAAAAGAGACCCTTGAGTGTTTGCGTGTAAATCTTATTATTTTATGCCAATCATGTGACAAAGCTTGTGTTTACTTTCTGAGTCGCAAAAGCAAGTCTAATAGCAGGTTCCAGGAATATTTTTCTTGTGGTATATATCTCATTTTTCATTTAAGGACTCTTATTGCGGTGAATGTGGGAAGGTATATTTCGCCTTTGCAGTTTTCTGCCATAGTTCTTTTGCAGTTTGAAGTTGATCTGGGGTGTCAAAAGCCTTATTAACTTGTTGGAGGTGTCCTCTGGTAAAAGCCAGGGAATAGATTTTTGCTACAGTAATAACAACCAAGTCCAAATGGAAACTGGTCTGCAGTCATGGGGTTTTTTTTCCTGACTGATTTTCTCCACATGAATTTAGGAGCAACTTATCTTGGTGATCAGTAAAAAACTGAAACTATACTAACCTTTAGGCTGTCCAAGGGGTTTTGCTGTTCATGGTGAATTAAATGTTTAACATCAGATTATTATTTTTATTGTTAATGTCTACAACTTCTTTAAGACTATGAATTGAATCACACAGCCCAGCTACAGAAAGCATGGATGGTACCTAAACTTCCTGGCCTTCCCCTCCCCTTAATAGCCATTTCTGACCCCCAGGAAAATTTATTTACAAGATCATGGGGCCCAAAGTAACTATGTAGGTTGGGAGACTATGGTGTAAAGGGGGAAGACGGAAGAGGGTGAAATGGTTTCCTCCTGCCTCTTGGATAAGCACATTTTGTCACATTTTATCTACATTTTTTAAAAGACTTCAGGGTCCTGAAGTAGAACAGGAAGTTTCAACACATGTATCTGTACTGTAACTTTTAATTTATTTTTCTTCCAAATATTGTAATATGTGTTTTTTTTATTGATTTGTATGCCACATTTTTATTCCATTAGGAAGTTCAATGAGAACAATTATTTATACACCCTCCCTCAAAAAAATCTATTTAGAGGGCAGAATAAAAACAACAGTCAAAGGGGAACCAAATGCCATCATGAATCCCCTAATCCAAATAATTTCCAGAAACCAAATGTTTTTCTTTTTCCTTTTTTTTTTTTTTGGAAGTGCAAGAGATGGTGCCAGCCTCATTTCCTAGGTGAAGAAGCAGATGAAAAAGCCCTCCCAAAAGTTCCTGTGAGTTTTGGACTGGGCAGGTTCACAAAGGAGAGCCCCATTTGTTGACCTCAACATTTGAGCAGGGTGATATGGAAACAAAATGAAACCAATGAAGTATGTTATATGTTCATTATAATGGATTAGCAGCTTTGCCTTGAATGAGTTCATCCTTCTGATTCTTCTTCAAGAGTAATCCCATGTACAACACATTGCAACAATTCTTCTGTTACTAGGATTTACACTAGTGACGTAGGTATAGATTTTTGTAAGGGGTTCGGGGTGGGGCCATGCCCCCACCCACCCCTGGGGGCGTGGCCACACCTCCCCAAGGCCCACCCCCGTCCTCAGTGCTTATAAAAGCAACTCTCTGAGGCCAGGGACAGCAGACTCCCCTGTCCAGCCCCCCCCCCCCACTGACTGGGCTCCCAGCCAGCAATCGGCAGTCCTTTCTGGCCTCCCCTCCGAGCAGAGGTGTAGCTAGGGAAAATGAAGCCCGGTGCAAAATCTGAGTTTTGCACCCTCCCCCATGGGCAGCCGCTGTGATGCTGGAAGCTACCCCCAAGCTGCATCACTTTCAATGGTGTTTAAACTAGGGAGCCCAGATTCTTCTTTTCAATACACCTTAAAGGGAGAATCTAGGGTCCCCAGTTAAAACAACATTGAAAGTGATGCTGTTTTGGGGTGGATTCTCCCCCACCCTGAAACAGCATAACTTTCAGTGTTTAACCTGGGGACCTCAGATTCTCGCTTTAAATCCATGCTGAAGGGGGTGGATTTAAAAGGAGAATCTGGGGAAATTTGGGGGGTGCCTGCTGTTAGGGGTGTAATTGTTAATCTAGCAGCACCAAACTTCCAGGGTATCTTTAGGAGACTCTCCTAATGATACCACCCAGGTTTGGTGAAGTTTGGTTCAGGGGGTCCAAAGTTATGGACCCTCAAATGTGTAGACCCCATCTCCTATTAGCTCCCATTGGAAACAATGGGGGATGGGGACACCTCCTTTGGGAGCCCATAACTTTGGCTCCCCTACACCAAACTTCACCAAACCTGGCTGGCATCAGCAGGAGAGTCTCCTGAAGATACCCTGAAGTTGTGGTGTTTCTAGCCTAGAAATTGCCCCTCCTGCAGGCTAAAAACAGAAATAACACTGGAAAAAATACCAAAAAACTCTCAAACGGGGGCGGAGCTTCGGACATGTAATGCGGGGAGTTGAACCCAAGGAACACCCCCCCCATTACCTATGTCCTTGAAAGCAACAAATATAGGTTTCCTTCCCCTATCCAGGTTGGAATCCAGATTCTTTCATCAAGTTTTACCAGTGTCATCAAGGAAAGCTTAGAGATACTAGGCTACTTCATTTTCTAAGATGTTACTTTGAAATGGAAAGTGGAGAGCAACATAGCAGCAACTAGAGGAATGGATGTTGACACCAAATCAAAATAGGCAGATATTATTCTTTGGTTTCTGGCTTGATTTTCTTTGTATACATTATCACAACACGCAGAGTTCAACTGCAGGGCAGATTCTTAGCTGGCAAAAACTGGCAGACTGTTGTGGCTTCATTAGGCCTGTGCTGATTCATACCAGTAACAGTTTTGATTCCAAATGTTTCTGATTCCATAACAGTTATGATTCCAAATGTTTATTATTTGCAGTAGCTTCCATGGGGGAAAAAAGGCTGTTGGCAAAAACACCTCAAAAAGTGAAGGAGGAGGCCGTGTAAATAACCAATAGGGGGGAAATCCTCCAGCTGATAATCCCTCTTGCTAAAATAATAGGTATCCTGTTGCTGTTTCCATCATGCACAAAAGTTTTCTGCAAAAATTTATGAAGGAATGAATCACGCAAACAAAACATTAAAAGAACAAGTTGTTATTCTGAATAAACTTCACAAAGGGGGAAGAGAATAAAAGCAAATGCAGTCATTTATTAATTGCTCTGTAGAAGATGTTAGCAGAAACTGAAGTCCACTGATCCCTTAGCTTTGCTGTGGCGTGATGCCACCTAGCAGCATCTGTGTAATACACAGTTCTCTGTGAGAAAACCAGCGTCGTCGTCGTCGTCTTCTTCTTGTTGTTGTTGTTGTTTTTGTTGTTGTTGTTGTTGTTATTATTATTTCATTCATTCATTTATTCATTCAATTTGGTATACTGCCCATCCCCGGAGGGCTCTGGGCGGTGTACAACATCAACACAAAATACAATAACAAGAGGGGCGAGTAAATAACAACCAATAAATACCTAACATTAAGAACTCAGTCCCATAAACTCTAAAATTAATTTAATTTAAAACAGCGATTGCTACATGAAACATGAACTTAGAGGACATGTAGATCCTGGCAATGATTCCTTCCATTTATTCATGATAAGCTCCTATCGCAGATGTGGGATGATTACTTTTTTCACAACTCAATAGGAATTGCATCCACAGTAGTGAAAGAATGGTAGTCACAGTGTTGTACCTGGAGCAGGATGCTAAAAGTTTGCTGCCTTTTTTTTTAAGTCTCACACCATCAGTGATGGACTTAGGGTTGGAGATTCGGACAGTCCGAATCTGGATTTTTACCGAATCTGCACTGATTCGGACAGATTCGGACGAGCAGGGGCCGAATCTGAGCTGTCCGAATCCTAACAGATCCGAATCCATGGGATTCGGATCACCAGCCGAATTGCGTTTTTATTTTTTGGTGTTTTTTCACGTTTCAGCCTGCAGGAGGTGCATTTTTAAACATATCGGCACCAAAATTTCAGGGTATCATCAGGAGACTGTCCTGATGATACCCTCCAAGTTTGGTGCAGTTTGGTTTAGGGGGGCCAAAGTTATGGACCCCCAACAGGGGTGTCCCTATCCCCCATTCTTTCCAATGGGAACTAAGGAGATGAGGCTACCCTTTTGAGGGTCCATAACTTTGGCCCCCCTGAACCAAACTGCACCAAACTTGGAGGGCATCATCAGGACAGTCTCCTGATGATACACTGAAATATTGGTACTGATACATCTACAAATGCACCCCCTGCAGGCACCCCCAGAAATTTGCACAAGATTCTTTGTTCTCCAGTGACTTAGCTGCATTGCTGTCAATAGGGAATTTCTGATAGAGGGCTGTGGAGTGCACATTTTTCATGGTAAACCCACAAAACTTTCAGGGTATCTTCAGGAGAGTCTTTGGATGACACCTTCTTGGTTTGGGGAACTTTACTTCAGGGGGCAGTGGAAGATGGGCCCTACCCTTTTGGGGTCCCATAGAATTAAACCCCCTGAAGCAAAATTCCCCAAACCTGGATGGTGTCATCCAGAGACTCTCCTGAAGATACCCTGAAAGTTTTGTGACCATACCTTCAGAAATGTGCACCTCACAGCCCTCTACCAGAAATTCCTCATTGACAGCAATAAAACTAAGTCACTGCAGAACAAAGAATCTTGGGCAAATTTCTGGGGGTGCCTGCAGGTGATGCATTTTGAGATGTATCGGCACCAAATTATCAGGGTATCATCAGGTGACTGTCCTGATGTTGCCCACCAAGTTTGGTGCAGTTTGGTTTAGGTATGGACCCGCAAAAGGGGTGCAACTATCCCCCATTGTTTCCAATGGGAGCTGATAGGGGATGGGGGCTACACCTTTGAGAGTCCATAACTTTGGCTCCCCTGAACCAAACTGCACCAAACTGTGGGGGTATCATCAGGACAGTCTCCTGATGATACCCTGAAAGTTTGGTGTCACTAGCTTTAAAAATGCTGGTTTGCGTGTTTCACCGCTCACTCACTCCAGCAGGCTTCATGTGCAGGAGCGGTGAAACATGAAAACCAGAATTTTTAAAGCTAGTGGTACCAAACTTGGGGGGTGTCATCAGGACAGTCTCCTGATGATACCCTGATAATTTGGTGCTGATATGTCTAAAAATGCGCCCCTGCAGGCACCCCAAAAAATTTGCCCAATATTCTTTTTTCTGCAGTGACTTCTGCATTGCTGTCAATGGGGAATTTCTGGTGGAGGGCTGTGGGGTGCACATTTATCAAGGTACAGTCACAAAACGTTCAGGGTATCTTCAGGAGAGTCTCTGGATGACACCATCCAGGTTTGAGGAACTTTGCCTATGGGGGCAGTGGGAGATGGACCCTACCCATAACATTGAACCCCTTGAAGCAACGGTCACCAAACCTGGATGGTGTCATGAAGAGACTCTCCTGAAGACACCCTGAAAGTTTTGTGGGTTTACCATGAGAAATGTGCACTCCACAGCCCTCCCACAGAAATTTCCCATTGGCTGCAATGGAGCCAGCCAGCCAGTCACTACAGAGCACAGAATCTGGGGAAATTTCTTTGGGTGACTGTGAGGGGTGCACTTTTAGAGCTACTGTCACCAAAATCTCAGGGCATCATACAAGTACTGTCCCTATGATACTCCCCAAGTTTGGTGAAGTTTGGGTCAGGAGGTCCAAAGTTATGGACCTTCAAAAGTGTAGCCCCCATCTCCTGTTAGCTTCCATTAGAAACAATGGGGGATGGGGCACCCCCTTTGAGGGTCAATAACTTTGCCCCCCCCCAAACCAAACCGCACCAAACTTGGGGAGAATCATCAGGACAGTCTCCAGATGATATCCTGAAAGTTTAGTGCCGCTAGCTTTAAAATTGCGTCCCCTGCAGGCCAAAACGTGTAAAAACACCAAAAATTCAAAAAAATAATAAAACGGACCCGAATTTTTCGGATTTACCCCAATTTTCGGGCATATCCGAATCGGCTATGATTCGGATTCGGGTATACAAATCATTTTATGCCCCAAAATACCCAAATCCGAATTTTAACGAATTTTTTAAGTATTGACCAACCCTAGTGATGGTAAGCAGGTCATCTTCTCATCTATGCAACTGTGCTAAGTTCTTAGAGCTCACATATGGTATCTTGGATTTAAAAACGGAATCAAAGTCTTACAGAGGTGGTCAGTGATGTCTGGAAAATAAGGTGAATACCAATTGTTGGGATTTAAAGGGCCCCGCATTCCTTAAAGGACCATGGCAATAACATACCAGAATACTGTATAATGGAAGTTATAATCCATCCTGTTGAGTTACGTAGGGAGACTATAATGGACCCAAGGCTAACCCTGCCTGAATCTGCAGCTGCTAAATTAGCAGTTCCCTTTGTGGAAGGTGTAGGTGTAGGAGCTGCACCTTACTTCATTATAGTTAGCATTTCCGCTCATAGACCGTTCATTTTATTTAGTCTCCCGTCTTCGTGGATTTGGGTCTCCAGTGCACTTTCCTGAACTTCTCCTACGCTGATGCTTTTCCATGTCCACACTCTATTGTCTATGAAAAGGAATGATGAATGTGCAAAACAAATAATTGCTCAAACAGGCAAATTTAATCAATGAATAATTCCAATTAAACCTAAACCTAACCTCAGAGAAATAACATACTAAAGGAGGTTGAAAATGTGCTAGCTTGATTTTCGATGAAAACTAACACATGCTTCCCAACTCCTTTACCCAGGGCAAAGCCAAATGTCAGTGCATAGCTCCTCACCTGCTCCACTGTGAGGGTGGGGGGATTTTTCCAAATAAAGTAAATGGCCAATCCACTCTTCTTTTAATTCAACTCCAGGTTGGTACATGATAAATGCCAAAAATGTCTCCTTTACAGGTTTCAAAGCTGCAGTATTTTATTATAGTGCAGTCTCTACTCTAATGTTTTTAGCTCTCTTTTTCCCCAGTCTCATCAATCCTTTAGCCTCATTCCATAAAGAAGTATGAGGCATAATTCTGTATTGGTCAAAAGGACATTTGCTCTTTGCATAAAATTGAGAATATTTTGGGGACCAACCATTTCTAAAAATTAGTACCTTTGTTCATAAACAAGTGAAAATAGTGACTTGTAGAATGGCATATGTACCATCTGCTTACTTGAACATCAGTCGGTCCCCTCTCAGGGTATAATACCGGACATCATCTATTTAGTTAATTATGAATGGGTTATTACTGCTACTGTTTTTATTGTATTGTATTTATTGTTTTAATTGGGATTGTTTGATTTGTGTCTTTTTAATTACATTGAATTGGTTGTTATGTTTGTACACCGCCCTGAGCCCTTCGGGGGTAGGGTGGTTTACATGCATACCTTCAACAACACAAGCCTTTATTGGCATGCATGCAATACATACATACATGTATACATGTATACATACATACATACATACATACATACATACATACATACATACATACATACATACATACATACATACATACATACATACATGGTCTTGCTTTGGAGAAATTCTGGCCATATTATGATGCAATAAAACATATAAAGGGGCTGGCAAAATGGCATATTTGTGATTTGGGGGTGGGGGGTTGGCCCATATTTTTGTTATTTTTTTTTCCCCACCTGGCATTTTGGTTTCCCCTTTCATGACTAGCTTGAACATTTGACAAGCAAACAATTTCAAAAAGGAAATACACTGTCATAAACATATGCAGAGGGACTTTCCAAAGCCTTTGAGAGAAGGGATATATTTAAACTATTTATGCAATAAAAAAGGCTCATATAAACATCTTCAGTAGTCCCTGTGGCGGGATGTGAGGAGTCCTTTTCCCAGTTATTTGGCATGTATTTACTAAACAATGCAATCATTCCAATCAAATTTGCCTTCCTGCACAGTTATATACTTCAGAAAGGAAAAAAAGGTCTTGTCTCCCCTCCCCCCAACCCCCAGTCAATAACCACCCTTGGTGTCAGTTTTGATTAACAAAACTGCATCACAGCAAGGATTAAGCCCTTTCTCTTGCTACATCAATGACCGATTCATCTGAATAAGGGCTTCACACAGTTGTACAACTGTGTAGAGGAGTGCCCAGCCGCTTAGCATCCTCTTTTTTGAGGTATATAAGCTGCAGGAAGGAAAAGATTTGCCTCTACTTTGATCCATATGCTTTAAACAGCTACTTTTGCACTGCCATTTCTATAAAGCTCAAGCAGTATAAGGTGTACGCACTCCAACAGTCATTGTGTTGTTGCAATTTTCAGTAGCCAGCATCTCAATTGAAAATGCATCTATTCTTATTGCTAGAGAATGGTTGAAAGAAAATACTTCCTCTGTGCAGGCAAGGCAAGACATGTAAAAATCATGAACTCACTTCTGTTTATGAAACATACATTGGGTTGTTACACATATATAAATTTCATAAAATACAAAATTTATTTATCATTACCTAGAATAGTAGTAATCAGAATTCTGACAGTCATTTTCATTCTCATTCAATTTTGCTCAACTTTGTGTTTAAATCACAGGTCCTAACACAAAGTACACTGTCCAGTACAAAAATATTCATTTAAAATAAGTACATATTTTAGCAGTCTAAATCACAATATCATATTTCCCCCCTGTATTGACAGAACAATGTAAAAAATGGGTGGAAAACCCTCATTACTGGTAGCTACTACCAACTTCTAGATTTGATTCAAAGACTCATGCTGGTTTTCTTTTGTAAATGAAATCAATAGTGAGTAAGATGGATTTCTGCCTCTAAGCAGATCAGTAGAAGCAGCTATAATGTCTTAAAATTGCTTTTTCAATATCAGGCAAATACATTCTTCCAGCTCCCCTTTAAAGCAGGAATCTTCTAAATTTCCAAGTATGTGAACTGAGCTAGTTTCAAATGGTGGCCACACAGCGAGATTTGGCAAAGACTCTAAACTCTCTTATCGCCTGCAGAGGCAGCTGATTACAAACAGACTTCTAAGCCATACAAAAAGATGTCTATCTAATAAATTCAGTTTCCCCCATCACCTTCTCATAAGCTGATATAAACTGTTCCCAGGGCAAGGACAACCTACATTAAGATCCCTGGTAGTTTTAATTTGAGAAAAAAAAAAAGGACAATCCTGATTTTTGCTTTATTTTTCATTTTTATGCCACTCTATCCCAGCCACAAACCAGGCTCAGGGTGGCTTGCAGCAACATAAAAGAGCATGACCAATGTGAATGCGAATGCAATTTGATAAATAAGATTTTATATTCGACAAAATAATGGTCCTGTTCCATTTGCCAACAGGGAACCACCCTCAAAGATCTACTTTTGATAAAGAGGAAAGAAAAAGGAAAGGGAGAGAGAGGGAAAGGGGGAAGAAGGAAGAGGAAGGAAAGGAGAAGGGGGGCAGAAAGATAGTGAGGACACTGTCACTGCCTCAACCAAATATCTGGTGGAACAACTCTGTCTTGCCAGCCCTGCAGAACATCCTGCAGGGCCCTCACCTCTTCTGGCAACATGTTCCACCAGGCTGAGGCCAAGGCTGAAAAAGCCCTGTCCCTGGTTGAGGCAGCCAGATCTCCTTTGGGCTGGGAACTTCCAGAAAATTACTTCCAGAAGAGTGTAAAGCCCTCCGGGGGTGATATTGGGAGATGCAGTGCCACAGATATGATGGTCCCAGACTGCTCAAGGCTTTCAAGATTAACACCAACATGCTAAACTTGATCGAGAATTCAACAGGTAACAAACAGGTGCTCATTCAGATCCCTGTGCTTTGATTAACACAGCAGACACAGGTGTATTCAAAATAACATCATTTTACTGGTAAGAATGTACAGGAAATGGGCACAGCTGGTTTCATAACAAAGGTTCTCATGCAGTTTACAGTTCTAACTAACAGAACCCAGTAGGGATTCAACCCCATGAGACTAAACCAACTCATACAAATATTGGAGCAGGGACAAATTGTTCCACTGTAATTTGTACAATAAACCCCACAAAATCAATAAGATTTTCTATCTGTTTTGCAAAGCAATATATAGTGGCTACAGCAAGCTAGAATTATATGTAAGACTCTCTGAAATCAATAGGACTTAAAAGTGCTTAACTTTGGCTGACCTATGCCCAGTATCTTTTAACATCTGTTCCAGGAGTATGCAAGCATGCATTGTATTAAAAGGCCAATATGAATTAGAATTACGCATATTCCTTTCCCTGATTTCATATCACACACACATTTTTTTCATTAAGGCTAATGGCACACATCTGGTTATTATTCTCAGGCAGAATATTCCTGTTCATCACCAACCTGGACCTATGTCCAATGCTTCTCTTTTTCTTCCTCTCAAGTTCAGACCTGCACATCTCATGACCTTGAAGCACAATGCCTATCATGCATGAAGATGGCCCACCAAGGCTTGAAACATTTTGTTTCTGCAACCTACCTAGCATGGTAAAGATGGAGGGCCTATTAGGCAATTACCAAACTACAACTTGGTGGGTTGAAAATTCTTCAAGTCTACTCTAACATGGGTTGCCCTGTTGTAGATTTGCATTGTATCTTGCATTTCAGATTTGTATAAGAAAGTAGTGTGATAAGATGGGGGGAAACAGGTAAAAAAAATAGCTCATTAGAGTTTAAGGTATATGCTTGTGTTCCAGTAGGACTAAGGATTGCCATCTTTTGAGAGGCATAAATCTGGCAAAGGCCTATTGACAGTCAGGACCAGGGTGTTCAAGAGGTATCTGGAGATAGAGCTAAAGAGTCCAAAGTGGAGTCAAGAGGTCAAAAGACAGAGCCAAAAGAAGGTATTAATCTTAGGGTCAAAGACATCCCCTCTTCCCAATCTCTCTCTGGCTGAGGATATATCTGGAGAGAAAGAGAAGCAGGAAAAACAGCCATTGCAGTTTTTAAAGAAACTGCTTCTGAAGCACAGACTAGCATGGACTAAAAATGAAAGTAAATTGGCTGCAAACCTAATGCTGGAAGGACTTCAAGTTTAAGCATGGTAATTTCTTTGAATTGAAAGGTTAAAACGATTTTAAAATTGCCATTGTATGGGGGAAGAACAGCGAGAAGGATGGGGGGGGGAACTGTTGTGCTTGTGGAAAAACTTCCAGTTAGCCAACCGAGTAAAAGCACAATTCCCCATGGGAAAACTAAGAATACAGCACAGCAGTGCTCAAAACTGGTGAGTGTTGGGGATGCCTTCTGCCTTTTTGGGAGATCTTACACCCCTAGTATCCATTGCCCACTGCCACTGCCCACTGGCCAGTGGAAGAAAAACAAATTTAAAAAAACATCCATCAGCAACAACTTGTTATCACTTCTGGGGGAGGCAGAAACCCTTACCATAGAGCTTTTTTGGAGTGGACTGATGGAATCCCACTGCTTGCAAGGCATAGCCTGACATCTTCAGAGTATCTGTTTTAGTGAAAAGAGACCAGTTTTTGCTTTATTACCTGCATGGATGTCGGATCATTGTTTAATTTTAAGCTTATGCCATGGGAGCAAAAAAAACAACAACAACAACCAATCCTTTTAAATTCACGTAGAAGCCTAATGTCAATTAATGAGTGGGAAGGGCCCAGTAAACAGGAACCCACACAGTATAGATAGTGTGTGTGGTTCCTTAGGAGGAGATGCCAGTGTGAACAGCTGCTTACTTGACTGCTGCCCAGATGCCTTTGAGGTTCTGACACTTATGTGCAGTTGTAAAAATCTAAAAATATTACAGTAAAATGCTCCCCACAGTGTCCCACTTGATTTAGGCCATCTATCCATTACCACATAATCTACGTGCTCAGTAAAAAATAAAAAAAATATGGTACAGGGGGGTAGACTGTGATTGGTGGTGCATGCTGTAATTTGCCAATGCAAGAGAACTGCTGTGCAACGCTTAGTATTCACTTCTGACTACCAACATGTTGAAGTAAATATGCAACTGTACCTTTAAGATGCCACTCAAATGTGTATATGAAGAAAGCATATTCTTTAATTTCAATAAAGAAAATTCACATAACATTTTCTTGACAGGTTCTAAGGTGAGATGAATCAGTAGTGGAGAACTGCAGCACTTGCCTTGCTGCAGTTATGGGCTCATCTATGTTAAAATGACCATTTTGAGCAAATGTCAGTAGTGGTTTTTGTTCACCCGGTTGTGTAAGTCATGTCGTATCCATTCTAAATTGAGCCAGTTCAGTGGTTGCCAAAGGTCATTCTTTCTGAGTTCAGTAAATAGTGGTTGACATGCACTTGGCTGGCTCAGACCATGTCATTGTGAATGGCAGACCTTGGCTGTTACAGGCTTGAAGGAGCACACTAATTTTCCTTCCAACTGAGGTAAATCATAGCCTTTGCACATTGTTTCCTGTGGAATTTTTCCATGTGATTAAAGCAGTCTGAAATGATGTCTGATGTTTTTGGTTACTGTGTTTTCTACCTACCTAGCAAGATGAGGCAGTTAGATTTAAACCTAAAGTATTTATTTTGTGAGATTATTGATTGAAAATTCTCTGTCTTGCTTGCCAACTTTTGCTAGGGTATAACCATTATGGACTCAGTCTCTTATAAACAATAAAAGAACCATACTTAGGTCAATGATATTTCTCTATCAAAGTTTTATGTTTATGAGGTTATAGATTTCAGTTTTTCTTTCTGTTTTTTAGCCATGGATTTGGCCCTTTGAGTGAGTTGCAGAGCCTCACTTAGTGAGTTGCAAGTACAGCTGTCATTTTTATGGGCTTGCTGCTAAACTCCATGCATGGTGAAGAAAGGTTCCCTGCATCAGTGCATGCTCACAAAGAGCCCCATCTAGAGGGGGGACGCTAATCTGCCCACAGGTGCAATGTGCAGGCATTTCAGATTTGCCCTTAGTGAAGGGGCAATCCCGCTGGTGTGTGGCCACTGCCTCCCCCCCCCCCCCACCCGTGACAGGACAATGCACCAAATGCCATGCAAGTGTCCCTGCATTCTTGCTTCTGCCGGCATAGCAATGGTGGTCTGGAGGCATGGCTGGGAAGCCTTCAGGTCATTTGCGGTATTACACAGGTATAGGACTAGTAGCAGAGAATTTTTTAAAAAAATATTCTTTTGCTTCCAGTCTTTGAAGAACTTCAGTATGTACCCTGACTGGACAAGGGAAAAAGGGAGGTAGTCCAGAGTCCCTGGGAGTAACTCAGAGGAGTGGTTAGGGGGAAAGCTTAGTCTGGTTATCAAAGTGAGGCCTTGTCAGAACATTTAAGTTATGCAAATTGGTATTACTGGACAGACAGTCCAAAATGGGAAATGAAATGATGGTTTACCTGTGTTCGGGTAATAGAAATGCTAATAGCAGCAGGTTCTGCTAGTGGCTACAATACATTGATTAATTTCACAGGGCTGGGCAAGAGTAGGTTTATTCTAAATGACTCCATGGGACCACTGCGCTATGCCAGTTATTGTGGTTGACTATCCTGCTTTTTGTTCCTTTGGGGCTTGAGACCTGCCTGATGCAAACCTGAAAGGAAGCAACATGGAGGGTAGTCTCCTAACATTTTATTTTTTTTCCAAGTGGAGTCTATCTAATTAAATGTTATGTTGGGCAATAAAAAAAGAAAGAAATATAGTATCCAGATACTAGGATTTGTGATGTTATTCAGAGGAATCATGTAGCAAATGAATCAGGAGACCGAGAAATCAGAGAATTCATCAATCCAAGTATGGTCGGGATTGAGGAAACAGAAGCTCTCTAGAACATCAGTGTTGGTGATTTAAAAACAACAACACTGTGTTAGTGAGTAGTATGGGAGAAGGGCGATCACTGAAGGTGTACATGTCTGAATTAAGAAAACAATGTTAAATTCTAAGTAATGTGTTTTCAGTGGTTGAACATAAAGGCTAAGGACCAATTCTAAGAGAGATTTCTTATTATTTTTAATTCTAATATATGACAACTAAGAATATGACCTTTTCAAACAAGTGCATTTTTACTTCTTAGTAATTTTTCCTATTGATTCTGTAAAGAGTTTTGAATTATACTTAAAAAGTTTAAAATATATTATGTGAAGTTATTTTCACAATAAAGCTTCTGACTGCAGGTGTCTTAACAAACTGCATTGGAAATGTTAACAGTTACTGACTGTTAAACCCATTTTTTTCTGTGTTATGACTGGCAGTTTGATTCAGTTGTTAATTGTTTGCATAAAGGACAATGAACTTGGATCTCACTTTAGGTTTTTTTGTGGTACAAATCTTAACTGCTTCTCTTGTTTCTTAGCTAACAAGAGCCTTAAAATGTCAGCCTCAGCAGGCAAAATTGTCTGCTCTTGTTAGAATAGAAATCCACGACAAGATACGTTTCCATTTTTCTTCCCTGTGGCATAGATTTACTTCCTGTGAGAACTACTGACTATAAATTATCATGAATATTTTGTTAAAATGGTCAAGGTGCCCTCTGAAATAAAACTTTTGTTGCAGGGTGAAGCATGGTTAAAAGATAGTTGTACCAATACATTCTTCTTTAATCAACAAGTTATTTAAGTTGATGGGTACTTTGGTTCCACATACATGACATTGTTTCTTTGTGCAGGTGGGAAACCTTCATTGGCTTGTGTTTTCCTCCCACCTACTTTGGAATATGTATTGCTATGTAAATTCAAATTGAAATGGACAAATAAATTTACATTTATAAAGGAATTTCAGTTCAGGCTTTTGGAAACTAACTAAAAAGGAAGAAAATATGGTAATCAGCAGAGATACATTACAGTGGGGTGTGTGTGGGAGGGTCAGTAGCAAATCAAATTTCCTCACATCCTTCCCACATGGCTCTGCTTGCCAACTCATATGTAATTTGGCTGTGTTTGAAATAATTCCTGGCTAAAAAGCAGCAGAGTAAGAATGTACTGAAATAAAATATTAGTTACAAAGACTTCTGATATTTTCATGTCCTTGGTAAAGAATTTATCTGATCTGCTCGGCCATTCCAAAGCATCATAAGTGCTGTTATTAATATTATTATCACAGGCTACCTAATCCTCTATGCCAGTGTTTCCCAACATTTTTGATGTCACTGTACCCTTGACCTCTTCATATATTATGGTACCCCTGCTGTCCCCCCCACCTTCCCCTCCCAGTGCCCCTGCTTGCCACCCCACCCATCCCCACCTTCTCCTCCCAGGTTGAAGGGAAGCACTGTGAGGTGGGAAGCGGCTGCTGACCTTGTGGCAGGTCCTGCCCCCTGGGCCAGCTCCATGTCCTTGCTGGCACCGACGGAAGACACCACAAAAGTGAGAGGGGCTGGTAGCATTGCTGCACTACCCCTGGGACATGCTCACAGCTCCCCAGGGTACCACGGAACCCTGGTTGGGAATCACTGCTCTAGGCCATTGGGTTGGCATCCATCTGTCAGTCAAACAGCACCACCACAAAACCCTTATCTAAATGTAAACCCGCACAGGTCTTAGACCAAGGAAATTGATCTGCAGTGTGGGTGGCATGGCCAAGACATCACTGGGGTCCCCATCAACCATTGCCCCCAAACAATGTCCCAAGGACAATATATCCAAAACTGACAAGAAGGAACCAAATAATAAGCAATGGCAGATGCAGGGAACCAGCCTCAGAATATGAGTGGAGAAGGGAGGAGTGAAGTGGATAGATGTCTCCATGAGATCACCATCTCATATTAGCTCCCATTGGAAACACTGGGGGATGGGGCACCCCCTTTGGAAGTCCATAACTTTGGACCCCCTGAACCAAACCTCACCAAACCTGGGTGATATCATCAGGAAAGTCTCCCAACAAATCTCTGAAATTTTGGTGCTGCTAGCCTAAAACCAGCACCCCCGTAGGCCAAAAATTGAAAAAACACTAAAAATACAAAAAACACAAATGGAGAGTGGAGCTTCGGGCATGTAATGGGGGGTTGAACCCGAGAACCCTTCCCTTACCTACATACTTGGGCTGAGCCTTCAGGGAAGGCATTGTTTGCTGCTATCCATGCCTGAGTTTGGAGGAGGAAGCATGTGTCAGGCAAACCCCTCTTGGTCCATGAATTAAGATTGGCATTCATCTTAATCTGGATGACTATGATACCAAGACATGATTTGTATGGCATTTAGAAATGTCCCCCTGTCTGGCTATTGGCTTTCATGGCAACAAAATGGCATACCCTATGTAATGAGGGTCATGGCTGTTTTCCACATCACCATCACCTTGTATGTCTGTGATCAACCTTCAGCCCACACTATACATCTGGGTGGTGCAGCAATGATGCAAGAGCTGCATTTCCAGGCACTACTGTGCAACAATCAGAGCCCAGCATATCCCTGATGAAACCTAGAGCATGAAACTTGAGCATTTTCTGCCCGGCAAGGGCTGCCATCCAAGGTCAGGTACTACCCCAAGGCCATCCCCTTCCCACAATGCCTAGGGTCTCATTGTTTGTTAATTTTGGGAGGATGAGAAGAGCAGTCTACTAATCATAAGGACTTTCCCAGATGTACTACTATGTTACTTCTGTCACACAAGGGGAGGTCCCTTGCTAAGGAGAGGATACAGTTTTGTTCAAGGGAATATGAAAAAGGTCAGTGGCTTTGCCAGGACTATCAGTCCAGCATTAAAGATTTACTTGCCTGCTGGAATAGTTGTTAGGTCTTACGGCAAGTCTTAACTGGTTGATACTAAGCACCAGCAGCGGGCTTAAGCTGTGTGTTAGTGTCTGTGATTTGACACAGGCATAGATATTTCTGTGCAATCAGGAGCATATAGTAAGCTCTTTTCTTTGGTAAAGCTGTAAGCATGTTCAAGTTCAACCTTTATTAGGCATAGTTACCAGGTAGTAACATAACAAAGTCACATTTACAAAACATATTAAGATTCTCTGAGTGACAGGACCAGCAACAGTTTGTAAACATGTTGAAAAATTTACAACAGATGGCTACAGGAGTATATATCTATTGACAAATATGACCCCAAGTGGTTTAAGTCATTTTATAAGAGCATGTCTATGCTAATCCTAAGTTGGCTGTCTGTGGTTTTCTCCTGATCCCCAGCCCTTCTGTATTGTAGAGAGTCTGCTATGAATACTTCAAAGTGCCATATTTTAAGTTAATAGACCAAAGTATTTTGGTTGCCACATAATGAAAATACCATCCAAATATCACATCACTGAATTATTTATGGCTCATAAATACTACTTAGGAGCAAGCAAGCAAGCAAGCAAGCAAGCAAGCAAGCAAGGAAGGAAGGAAGGAAGGAAGGAAGGAAGGAAGGAAGGAAGGAAGGAAGGAAGGAAGGAAGGAAGGAAGGAAGGAAGGAAGGAAGGAAGGAAGGAAGGAAGGAAGGAAGGAAGGAAGGAAGGAAGGAAGGGTATGAGATATATGAGCATTATCAAATGTATCTGGATTTTCTTGGAATGCCAGATTTGGTGCTGGTTTATTATCTAGGGTGCCCCTCGGGAGGATGAAAAGTATTCTAATGTATTGCGACTTCGTAAACTTTTAAAGTATGCCTATTATTAACAAAAATGAAAATACTGTGTGGGAAAACCTTGTCTTTCCAGTACTGCTCTTACTGACAGCTCTCTAGAGGCTGTGATATATATACTGAAAATTTTGTAAAACAGGATCATTTATTATCCCTGATTTTTTGTGTGCTTGCTGACAAGGAATTCATCCCTTTCTCGATTCTAAAGGATTGTCAGTGCGTGGTTGGAATAATGACAAACTGAAAATCATGGCAGTTGAGGAATTAAATACATTCCTTGTTTTAGGAGTCATCTGCTTTCAAGAATCATTTTTAGTTCATTCATATATTAATTTTATTTGTAAAACCCTTTGGTGGTTTTGTTTGTACCAACAAACAGGGCATGCAGACCCAGGCCTTCTTCTGATGTTGTCTGCTGGCATTTGGTACTCAAAGGTCTGACTCATCTGAATATGGAGATTACCTTTACATCATCATGGTTAGGAGTCTAATTTCCTTTTGAAGTCATCGATACTCATGGCAGTCACTATGTCCACTGGCACAGAATTACACAGTTTAATAATTCACTGAGTAAAGGACTTCCTTTTGTCTATCTTGTCCCTCTGTGTCACTAGACATAGATTAAGGATGTGCAAAAAAAATACTTCTTTATCACTGTAATTAAATTTTAATTAAACACTAATATGTTCTGGTGCATGCCATGTAACTAACAGTGCAATTCTAAGTGGAGTTACATTTTTATAAAGACACTGAAAGCACAGAGATTAGAAAGCCTGTTTAGGAATACAGTCCAACACAGCCAAGTCATAAAAGATTTGGGAGGAAAAAATATGCTTTGAGCATTATCCAGCCAGAGCTAAGCACTTGTCCTCTTGGGTACAGTTGAACTTTGAAAATGTATGACTAGATCAAGATTGTGCTGTTTGTTTGCCACAATGCTTCTCCTTTTGGAAGTAGGGGCAGCCCAGATTCAGTGTTCTGTGTCACAGGGCCAGAGTGAGGGGGAACTGTGCCCATGGCAACTGTCGCTGGGCTGGAAGCCTGCTGCGGACAAAGCCTTGTTTTTGTGCCCCCCATTCTATCAGAGACCAGGGGCGGGGGGGGGGGGGGCAAAAACAAGGCCTTGTCCCTGGGTGCCATTTTATGCCAGTACGCCTCTGCTAAAATCAATTCAGAAATTTTTTTGGATGGGATAGGAGAATACTGTCACATATCGAAGCTCCCAAATCTATTTGCATTCATCCAGACAAAATGAATTTCAGAGAACAGATAAAAATGAGCTTATTTTTAGAAAAGACAGCTAGGCTCAATTATACATATTCTGCAAAATATCTTTTTCATTTATACTGTGTCTCCTCTTTCCATATATTTTTGTTTCAAATTGAAACATAGATTTTGAATTTCTAGTCCTTAAAAGTTAATTGTTCCAGATGTCAAATGATTACATTTCAACTTCCATGTCATTTTATTTTTCTTAAAAAAATCATCATCTACTTTTGAAATGTGCCAACAGTTTTAATGCAGTTATCTTTGATCCAATTAAAGATTACACATTCTATTCAATTGCTAAAATGAACTACAGTGTAGCTGGAACCAGCATACTCCAATGAATTAATTTGCCAGCTTGTTGGAAAGAAAAACAAAAATAACGTATTATGCTTTTATTTCATCCCTTCAATCAACTGTAAGAGGAATCCTGGATGAACATGAGAAATCCATAAGTAATAGACCATTAAATTGACTAAAACTTCATTCATTACTGGAATCTGATCTGGAATAGATCAGGTTCCATAGCAGAAGAGTATTCCCTTTCCACCCCTCATTCCTTCATAAGTTATGGCAAGCTGAACATAAATCTCTTCATATGTTACACCCAACAGGTGCATGTTGTAGTTGAAGCCACTGTTAGTATTATTAAAGTATGAACGATCTGCATGAATTTTGTGCTGCCGTTTTGAACACTGTGGTATGGAATAAGGCAACTGATTTTTAAAAATATCAGTGGTGTTGCCTGTGACACTAATATTTGGTATTGTTTTCCTTTTTAAAAAATAACATATTTAAGTGCAAAAATAGCTATTGACTGCAGCTCAAAGCTTGAAAAATATGTGTAGCAAACGAACAATTGTAGTGTTAATAGTGAGCATATTTAAAAACGTTTGGAAGGATGTATTTCCTTATTTTAATCATATACAAAACTGAAGAAATTCATTAAGTCAAGATTATGTCACTAGTAGTTCGTAGAGTCTTTCACACCACCAGATGTTGTGTTTGATTGATTCTGCCTATGGGAAAACCACTTTCAGTGCCCCCACACAGAGGTGGGATCCAACCAGTTCTTACCACTTCTCTAGAAGTGGTTACTAATTTTTCCTGAATGCCGAGAAGGGGTTACTAAAGCAACCTCCCTGCCCAATGGGGACTGGAGGTGCATGTGTGCGGCGGCACCACTGTTTGAATCCCACCACCATTGGAACCTGCTATTAAAATTTTTGGATCCTACCACTGCCCCCACACTGTATATATTGTAGGGCATGGGAGGAGGCACCTACCCATATCAGTTTCAGGTGACTAGCCATGTTAGCTTATAGCAGCAGAACAAAATTCAAAACCAGTAGCACCTAAGTGACCACCAACATTTTTTTAAGGTGCTGCTGGACTCAGATTTTTTCTGCTACATGTAGCTTGTGCAGGAATGGGTATTACTGCACTGATTGGATGTGCGTGCATAGGTACACAAGTACTGATGCATGAAAGTAGATCCACATAGTTATGTGTGCATATTGTCCAACTTGCTCATGCATAATGTTGCCTGATGGCAGTATATGCATACATATATTTGATTTCAGGGTCTGCTTTTAGACAACGCCTGGAAGCACTATTGAGCCCAAGTTTGTCTATGCAAAGCTCTAAAAAGAACCATAGATTTGCTATTTTGATATTGAAAGTTGGTCACCTACCAGTAAGAAATCATGGTGCAAGGTCAGTGTATACAATAGGTTTCCATATGCACTTTTTGTTGGGGAGCAGAAGATGCCCCCCTGTAGCATCCCCACTAAGGTGTTTCCAAAAGTGGGAAAGGGGACAGGTTTGTGGAAAAAGCATCAGAAACGGTACTGGGATAAAATAGATGCATTCTGGTGGTAATTTTCCTAAAGAAACTCTGTGAATCACAGATCTTGTGGTGTTCATCAGTTGTCCTTTGGTGATGTCCGAATCAGTAATTTCCCTGCTTTTACACAACAGTGGAAAGAGCTTGCTTCTTGTAGGCTTTGAAAATCAAGGCCCTCTATTATGAAAACTTTCCACTGCCCTTTGTGTGTAATATTTTGTGGAAGCAGTTATCCATTGGGAAGGAGCTTTGGATTTTATTGTACCTTATTTACAAAAATATAAGTAACTTGGATTTACCCTCTTAAAATCAGTTTCTTTCATCAGTGATTGTGATTCTCCTGAAGCTGAGAAATATATGCGACTTTGGAGCTCTTTGTCTCACATCTGAAAATACCTTTTCTACTAACACCTCCAATGGGAAACCCATAATTCTGTTGTTCATTTGTTGGCTAGCAGAATCAAGTTTTTATAGGCAAGGGTCTGGGAAGTTCCAGCTGGGATTCTGCTGAGTGATTTTTAGGAACCCTGCTGGTCCTTCTACAAATGCTAGTAGTGAGAAGAAAGCCAGCACAGAGTAATTAAGCTGCTCCACATCCAGCAACACAAGAGCAGCACAGATGTTTGCCATTCTGTCCCATCTCATCTCTGTCAATTTTGTAATAGATAGTTCCACTCAGAAAGCCTTGCAAACATTTCCATTATTTTTATTTAACAATGACACCTCCAAGGGAGCCATAATTTATAATTCAGTGATTCATGGAATGAAAGGATGAACACCAAGGAATTTTGTGTCAGAAAAGCATGCACACACACACACACACACACACACACACACACACACACACACACACACACACATCTCTTGTACATTAAAGATTAATTCCCCCACAAAGTAACAAAATAAACTGATTGTAAATTTAAGTGCACCGTCCTGGGAGAAGCATATCCTGGGAGGCAGGTTCACTCTCCTATGAAATTGGCTGGGTGACCTATGGCTAGACACTCTCTCCACTTAACTTACCTCACAGGGATTTTGTGACAACAAAATGTGGCCACACAAAATGGGGCCATGCCATGTAAATAATCTGGAAGTCCATGGAGGAAGGGCAGGACAAAGGAAGGTAAGCAGATAGGCAGGGGGCATCCCATTCTGCACCATCTGTAAAGGTTTGGTCACCCACCCTCTGGGTGGAATGGTGATGTCAGCAAAGGTTGATAGTCTGCTTTAACAGTTGCATGCATAAATGGTGCTGACTCATTTACCCCTGCCTCCACTGCAGTGGTGGTTCTTTCTCTCTCTGTTACTCCATGGGACTTTCCCCACTCACCGTTTATTGCACGGTAACCCAGTCAAATGACCTGGGGTTTTCAAGCGCTCCCCACCACACCAGCGGCAACAGCGCAGTCGCCCTGAATTTGCCGCTCTCCCCGCTCCTCAGCGCGTGTCAATTTTGCTGCTGTTTTGAACAGCAACTTTTGGGAAACTGCACACTGGGCGCGGGGTTGTGGGGAACTTCAGCAACTAGCACGATACTGAATTTCACGCCGCTCACCATGACATGGGTTCTCCTGACCAATCAGGCAACAGCAGGGCATGTCTACATGGCAACAAATCCACATCAATTTCAGGAAGGGGGAAAAAATCCTCAAAAGCGGCACAACATCCAATCACAACAGAGACACGCCACCCCCCCCACCCCCACCCCGTGCCACCAAATGTGCAGTCTTGGGGAATGCTTCATTTCCGAGCCGCGCAGTATTTTGGTAAGGGTTACGATGCGAACAGTGCTGTGGGGAGCATTTTTTCCACGCTGGAAAGCAGCGGAGTGTAAAGGGCGCGGATTACATGAGCTACCATTTCTGAAGTGGGGAAAGGCCCAGAGTTGACAAAAAATAATTCCCACCAGCAAACTTCTTTACCAGCTGCCAGTAATCTTTTATCACATTCTAGTTGGGTTTCCTCTTCTTTTTTCCAATACAATCTGAAATTCCAAGGTAATATTGCCCAGTGCATTGTGCTCAAATCAGGATACTAATTAATGCAAACTCCTTGCCTTTCTTTGCAAGCTAGACAGTCACCCTTTAGCATAGATCTCAGCTATCAGGTTGTCAGTTAGACCAAGTGAACCAGTTGTCAGTTAGACCAAATGAACCATTTTGTGGAGACAGTTGGGTGTTAAAGGATAAAAGGCAAGGTATTTTCATTTCTTTCCTAGCACCCAGATGGGAATTCATAATAGCTGATTTTCAAATGGAATGAAAGACTGGGTCATATTTTTTTCTGTCAACACTAAGAAAAGTAGTAAGACATTTTGTCTGTTATTGATTTCATGTCAGAGCTAAAGATTTTAATGAAAAAGATGTTTAAACCATGTTTTATTTTCTGGCATTTGTATCCTCTTCATTCCAGCAGCTAGTTTTTCACAAAGTATTTTTAGATGTTTTCTGTGGATCAGTGGAGAAACTAACAGATTTAAAATAGTGGAATAACATTGTGGTGCTGCAGAAAATAATTTAAATGCAAAAATAGGAAGGGATTCTTGGGTGCATGGTTCACAGGGAAATACAGCATTTCATGTGGGAACCATGCCACCTCCTGCTGCCAGGTTTGATGTTGCTGTCTGTTTAGCAGGCCCCTGCACTTACCATGCAAACAGCAACACAGGTTCATTTAACCCACTAGTGTTGCCTGTGCAGAATCAGCCTTAGATTCCTGATTCAATTCAAAATATTGGTTACTAGCAGGGCCTGGCCATGCGTTGCTGTGGCAATTGTCCTTCTCATCACAGTCCGCAACCCACACAGATGTCCATGCAGGTCCCATGATCCGCAGCATAGCCTTTTGGGGTGGTCAAATGGAATCCCTCTTTCCCTTTTCAATTCACATTGCTATATGGTGCTGTCTTGTTTTTTTTTTTAGTGTAAGGTAACCCTTTCCATTCCACAACGGAGGTGTGTGAGGATGAGCTGGATGTGTATGAGAGTATGTGTGTTGTGTGGTAGCAGTGGGTGAGGCACAGAGAGTGAAAGTTACCTGCGTGTGAGGGGGGAAACCCCACCTGACGTCTCACATGGCAAAGTGTGTATGTGTTTCACTTCCACTCGTATTACCTAACAGTATTACCTATTTACTGTTTTCACTGCTCATCTCTGCCCATCTGCGCGAACATTCTAAGGGCATACCAACCCCTCAGGCCACAGAAATGCTGCATGAACATTCTAAGGGTGACAGTTAAACACAGCCAGCTTCATGGCCTGGTGTGCCAGGAAAAAGACGGTTTACCTGGCTCAGGTATGGACTTTCGGTGATTTGAAGGCCCAATTACCTGTCCGCAACAGGGAGGGACATCATGTGAAAATTTGGGGGCGATCCGTCCAGCCATTTCAGCATTAGGGCATGACTAACCAAGTCACTGTTAGCTTTTTATATTTATAGATTACCTATGAAGACCTTAAAATGTTGGGACTCACATATCTACTCTTGATAGGCTTTCTTAAATTGTTCTCAGCCAATCAATTTTAAAATCCCATGTTTCATCAAATTAGGTCTGCTTTGGCTAGAAATAAAGCTTTTTCTGTGGTCTCCCTTACCAATGGAACAGCCTACCTGTGCCTTTTGGGAAAGCTCCCACCTTGTTGATTTTTCTGAAGTAATATAAAACTGAATTGTTTTGGTGTACAATTGTAATGATGAGCTAAATTTAAGAGATTGGACCAGAGAGGGTTTATAACAATTTCAGATCTGATCTAGGGTTTCAACCTCTATGTGGCATCTAGAGATCTCTCACTATTACATTTGATCTCCAGGTGATGAAGAACAATTCCCCTAGAGAAAATGACTGTTTGGGGGGTATACTTTATGGCATTATGACTTGTGGTCTTTCCTCTCCCCAAATATCCAGGCTCCAGCCCCTCAGTTATTCAGGAATTTCCCAACCCAGACCTGGCATCTCTAATCTGGTTTGATGTTGATATCTATTCTGCTTTCTCTTGGTAATTTTACTGGAATTTTTAATGCATCTTTAGTATTTTATTACAAAGAGTGAGTTAAAATTTAAAAGTTTAAGAGTTTTGCAGCCAGTTATTTGTCTTTAGCATAGACCTATTGCACATCTAGGGAGTGATATGATGAATATATGCAATTACAGTCGAGCAACTAGTTTACATGTGTTGTATCTTACAGTGAAAATAACACCAGAGACTGAGATTAGTCTATGTCACAGACATGTAGCCTAGGTGGAATCAGTGCAGGCTAATGCACTTTGTAGTCACAGGCCCTGCACAGCTTTTGGGAACTGGTTGGAATTATACTGCCTGCAGAAAAATGGCACTTACTCTTTTGAACGATGTTTGCTATATAAGCTTGACGAAAGCAATAAGTCATATTTGCTTGACTAAATCACTAATCTTTTCTGTTCCTCATTTTCCCCTGCCCATATTGGTGCTGTTTTACCTTACATCATGGGAATAATGAGAGGCATGCAGAGCGGGAATTTGTCAAGTGATAGTCATATGCACTTCGTCATTAAAACCATTTGTTGAAGACATCTGGCTAACATTCATGAGTTCTTGGCACCTGGCCATCTGTGAGAGCAACTGGACTGTGAAAAATTTTGGTGGGACACTGTCTGTATTGCAAAAATAGATTTCTTCCATTTTCTATTAGACTGTGATTTCATATTCATTTGTTTCCCAAAATCTATCACATACCAATATTTAAAATCACCGTTTTCATTCATGGTCTCATTTTCATGGGAACTGTTTGCCGTTGAAGTGAATTAAAGACACACTGACATCTTGAATTTAAAAAAACCCCTCAACGAATTATGTGCTAGTATTTTATTATCAACTGAATATGGTAGGGTCAAGCCTTTTAATAAAAGGATGCTGCAGGCAACATCCTATTTTATCAGAAATCTTTTATGCATGATATCATTTGCTAATAATGTGCTGACTCCCAAAAGAAAAGTAATTTCTGTAACTCTCAGAAGGAAGTGAGATCTGACAAGGAGAGAGACCGACAAGTCTCGTGAGGCTAATGAGAAGTTTCTTGGGATATTTTACTGGATAGGGGAACAAAGTTTCCAAACTGATAATCACATATAATCTGGAATACAATTGCAGCGATAGTTCTGACAAACAGAAGAACTGGGGTGGGGGGTAGGGGAATCCAGGTTCGCTCCAGCTCACTGAATTCACTTCACTTCAAGGCCAGATTATGGCATTTGCTTACAGTTCTTCCATAGAAGTGAAAACAAATGGAATCATTTATGTTAAAAAATTAAGAAAAAAATACAAGCTTTGCACTGAGAAATGGATCTGCAGACAGACTAGTTGAAATCCAGCGGTAAATACGTCCCATTGTTTGACATATTAACAGTGCCATCCTAAGAAGAGTTACACCTTTTGAAGTCAATTAAATTCAGTGCCTTAGAAAGGTGTAACTAGTTAGGATAATAATTAGAGGAAGGAATTTACAAAGCGGTTTACAAACTCCTTCCCTTCCTCTCCCCACAATAGACATCTTGTGAGGTGTGTGGGGCTGAGAGAGTTCTGAGAGAACTGTGACTAGCTCATGGTCACCCATCAGGTTTCATGGATAGGAACAGGGAATCAAACCTAATCAAATCCAGTCCATGGTCCTTTCTGCACAGCACAAATATGACATTCTGGGGACGTCTTTAAAAAAGCCTCCTCATTTTTTTTCCAAACAGCACAGACAAAAAAGGAGAAAGTGGCTTTTTCCCCCTGCTTGCCATTTTCTCCTGCTCAAGGTTAAAGCTCTTGCATCTGTCATTGTATGGTGCTGCAGTGATTCCCTGTGACTACAGCTATTTACTGAAGGTTTTCCTGGGATGTTTGCTCTGCAGGCCCTGCTGCTGGGTACCTTTTTAGCCCAAAAAATACATGGTGGTACTCAACTCATCCTGCCAATTCTGGCAATACATAGTTTTCCCTTTTTTAACATTTTTAATGAGCTGTCTTTGAAGACATGCAGACATGATTTCAGAATCCATGTTGATTCTGGTCCCAAGTATGCTGGTCCCAAGTCATGTAGATCTTTAAAGGTCAATACCAACAGCTTGAACTGTGCCCCAGAAACAATCTGACAGCTAGAATAAATGGTCCAAGAAGGGAGTGATGTGTTCTTTATGACCCACTCAAGTTAACAGCATTCTGTACCATGGAGAAGTAACTCAATGTGACTTGCTAGACTCTCATGATTGTTAAACATCTGTCTCTTATTTTACTGCTGTAAAAAAAAAAGCTAAGTGCTTCTGAAAAGCTTGCTTAAACTTTGGAAATGACTGTGCTGAAGAACTCAAAAAGCACATGGGATGCTTCAAATGGGATGCTTTATTTCCCAGTGGTTAAGCTTCTGCCTGAAACTGTCTAACTGGGAAAATTTCTTTGGCATAGCCACCTTTTCTCCCTAGATTCTTATGCACCCTTAGACTTGATTCAGTTTAAAACAGGATGCAACTTCTGAACATAAAATGCTAAAGCACAAGCCTGGCTGTCAGTTGCACACTCTGATCTGGGACCTCTAATCTGATTGCAGAGGTTTATGGGGAGCGTTGGCTGTGTTTATTCAGTGGGAAGGGATAGCCTTATTTTTATTCACAATCACAAAGCCCCCATGAGCCCTGTTTCAAATTAATCGCTCCTCAAAAGAGAGCAGCATTGTTTAATAGGGTACCCTCCGTGTTGAAACGAACAGCACACGGAAGTATTTTGAGAGGTTCAAATTAGTCATAGAGAATATTTTACACCTGGGCAAATTTTAAGGGATCTATGCCAGCCTTGAAAAAAAGGAGGGGGGAAGGAATTATTATGTGATAATATATTGTGGGTTTTCAAAGTATTTCTCACCGCGCCCTGTTCACAGTTTTTTGTTTAAAAAAACTTGGTTATGTGTTGGGGAGAAGTGTAGGTTGTGCCTTTGTCAAAATCATAGTAATCATGCTTAATAGTATTTGTTGTAATCATGCTTATCTTAATATTATAATCATGTGTACATTAACTCTTCCTCTTTGCAGCATGATGGAAAATGCATCTGTCAAAGACTATGACCCAGCTATAACTGTGAACTTCCACACTGTCCTTCAGTTTAAAAAGTACAAAACAAAAGCATTTAAGATCACTAAGGGCCTGGTAAGGGCCTGCAAGCTACGGCAAATTACAGTTCCCAATAATTTTGTCTGTTGGTAAGACCTTCAGTCTTAAAAGTAATCCAGAAGACCATTCTCACGTAGTTTACTATTGCTGAAGATCAGTTTCAATGTTATAGGCCTAGCCAGTTTTCAAAGTCAGCCACATTACATTAAAGTTTTAAATGCTTTTACATAGCATTTTTGTCTCTGTAGTGGTCTTATTCCAACAAAAAGGAAAGTTCTTTAGAAACGTCATTTCATAATAGAGAGCTTTGTGTTAACTGTGGATGATTCTCAAGAGAAACATGATAGTTGTTTAGTGGTTTATTTTATATAACTGTATAATGGTTCTTCCATTTTGTTGCACAATGTATATTAATGTGAAACACTCCAAGTCTAATAGTAATGCTTCAAACATAGTAACAATACATAGAAAACTTATGTGGCTTTCTAATTCTAGCCAAAGGGTGATTTTCAGTGTTCTCCAAAAGTACGGTATGAGATGGATATATACACACATGCTCCAGATCTATTATTAATTGCACGTGTGGCAGAGAGAGAGCCAGAACAATGTAAACATAGCAAAAAAGTTATCCTAATGCCTTCTCAGAGAGCATAGCACACTGAATATCTTTTCTTCAGATTCTAATACCTGTCCTCTGTGCTAACTGGATAGGTAAGTGTAATCCTGTACACTAGATCCCAGAGGAGACTACACTTCAATTCAAAATTTGATGGAGACTTGTTATCTAAAGTTCCTTTAAACCTAACCTTCACTAGTGATTTATGTGTAAGACTTAAGATGTAACATAACTCATCTTCCTCATATTCAGACATGCACATATAGGATAGCTGTGCCATCCTGTTATCTGGAGCCATGAGTAGGATTCTTCATAGCCATGTTCTAGGCACTTACCTGTTAAGTGTATAAGGCATCCAGCTATTTATAGGTGACAGCCAACCCCACTGTGGGTACACTGCAGACTGGAATAGAGTGTAGTCACATCCTTAAGGATGTGATTGATCCTCACAGCAAAGAGGCAGGGATGCCTTGCATCTAGAGTTGCCAATGTCCAGGGGGTGGTTCTAGATCTCCTACTGTTACAATTGATCTCCAGTATCAGAGATCAGTTCACCTGGAGAAAATGGCCACTTTGGAAGATGGAGTCTATGGCATTGTATCCCACTGAAGTTTCTACCCTCCCCAAACCTCGTCCTCTTCAGGCTCCACCCCCAACATCTCCATGTCTTTCCCAACTGGAGCTGGCAACCTTACTTGCATCCGTTTAAGGTTGATTGATAGGTGTCAGCTGTATAAATGATCACAGAAACAGAGCAAATATGAGTTTCAGTTGGACAGTAAGAATATCAGAGAAAGGTGGATGATGACAATGCTGATTCTGATTGATTTTGAATGAAGCCGAGGGTTGACTGAATAAGAATTGCACCACAAGAGATGGCAATTGACAATTTACCTCATCTGAAGAATTTTCTTACTACAATAAAATAGTACTATTAGACATTATTAAAATGCTGAATAAAAAAGTGTGTTGTGCTGCTCTGGAGGTGTATCTGAATCTTTTCAGTCATGATTTCTTCTACAATTCATATTGCGCTCTAAAAATTAACTAGTTGTAATGGAATTCCTCAAAGCTGAAAACTGGCCACAGTAAATATTGATAAGGCATATTGGTTTCGAAATGCTGTAACAATCAGTCATTTAAATGGATATATTAGAAGGCAAAAGTACACAAAATTTGTGACTCCTGCTTCCCCCTGTAGGTATCCCAAGTGAAGTAAATGTGTACAAAATCTATTACATTTTTCTCTTTTAAATTTAAGGGGGTATAAATAGATATCCTCCCCTTCACATGTCATTTGCTCATTGTTCTATTTTCCATCTCTTGCAACACAGTAGCCAGTGAAGTCTCACAAAGTGGGGAAACATTGAGTAGACTAATGCCCCATCATGCATGTGCCTTAATTTAGTGTTATTGGGAGATGTGTGAAGAAGATGCACATGTGTAGCAGGCACAAAACTGCTGAAGTCTAGTTCTCCAGTTGAAATTCAGTCTCTACCCCAATGAATTGATGTGATGATCAATGTGTATTTTGAAATGAAAGTAAGATTTATTTATTAATGTTGTACCTAAGTAACCTTATTTTTATAACACTTTTATTGATAAGAGACAAAATGCCATTCATTATGTCTTTTCCTGTCAAATGCGATCAAGTTACATTTGTTTATTGTACTTTATTTTGCAAATATCCTGGTACAGAAAAGCACTTCTTGAGATACAAGCAGTAAAACTGGGGATCTAGATTGGGTTTAACATTTTAAAATAATGTTCATCCCTGGCTTTTAATTTCCTCCTGAGAGATGTGTTTCAGATTTCCAGAATTGCAAAAGTTCCTATCTTTCAAATGTTCTATCTTTTGAGTGATCATCGATTCAGTGCAATTAACTATCCTTCTGTTCTGTGCACAAGTCACGTCCTATCGCCTTCAGTACTCTACTGAAATTATCACTGTCCTGATTCTCCCTCATATATAAGGTCTTCTCTTGACTGCCAGTCCCTGTAAAATGAAATATGGAGTCTAGGAACTGTTCCATGAGGAACTCTGGTGGACTAAGCTCATTTTGTATTCCATTTCTGTAACAACTCTCTTCAGACTTTCTGGGTGCCATGTGAACATCCACTTCATTAAACAGCAAACCAGACATTCCACATCACTGTTACAGTGGGAAAGGGAAAGTTCCATCTGACAGGCCTTGAAACGGTCTGCAGTTGCTCCTTCAGGTACATTCATCTCTTACCTCTGAGGTGCAGGGGATGAGGAAGATGGGCTAATGACCTTTCTGCAGTTTCACTTATGATGAAAAGATAGTGGGGGAGGGGATATAAGATTCCCACTTCAAGTCCTCGAGGCTCCCTTCCTTATATATCCGTACAGATGAAATACTGCAAAACACAGCCTTGGTGAGATCATAACCATGATTGCATCACAATTATTTTTATGGTGTTTTATACATGTTCATGTGCCCCTGCCAAACATCACACAAAAAGAAACTTGACACAAGTGTAATGTGAATGCATCAAGATTATTTGTTTACAATGAGTTTGTATATTCCATAGTATCAATATTTACATAGGGGGTACAAATCAATTAAAGAGCCTAAAAGCTATGTCCAACGCCATGTGCAAACTGCTCGGTACAAAATTCAGAAATAAATCTGGAACAATTGAAAATTCTTAATATATTGGTTCTAGATCAAAGTTGGAAACTTGTCTTGATTTTGAATAAATCTTGAGGAAAAATTTGATCTGGCAAATTTCAGAAGCTTCCCTAATCCTTTTGTAATTAGGGGTAAAACTTTTAATTCACTGCAGAAAGAAACATATCAGAAAAATTAAAATGCTGAGTAACTGGAATAAGCAAACATGGCTACCCATTCCATCTTTCTTTCTAGCAGAATGGATTGACAATATCCCAGTTTTCTTTCTTGTATTTTTAGATATTTTCTATAAGGAATGTGCTTTCTTGTTGATTACAATAACCAGTGCACATACTGATTTGATTATTTACCTAAAATGTAGCACTGACATATATTTTTGTATTCTTATTAACTTGGAAAATAAACAGATTAAATTGCTACATTTAAATAATTATGTAATTTCATATCTTTGTAATTCAGCTACTACTTTTGTAAGAATGTTACTGATTACTAGATAATTAACTTTCACCTAATGATTCGTATCAAATTACATTTAGCATGCAGTTGGAATTCAATTAAATTTCACTATGATAACTTTTAATCGTAACTTTTTAAGACAAATAAATTTAAAAGTATTTGAAAGTGGAGTTTCTTTGTACAAAAATATTGCTTTATCTAGTTGTGGTAGACCATGAAGTATAACTGTATTCGTTGACATGAGTACACAGTCCCAGAAACAGGTTAAAGGATGTACAAGTTAGAACAAAACCCAAGTAAATTGGAATATTGCCATATTCTCGTATCTGTCATTGGAATGTGTATAGCATTATGTGGGATGGCACCTGTTAAACGCGTTGTTCCTATATAACTTGCATTGATTTTTTCTTCGCTGTGGCATACTTCCAAATAATATGTTGAGGATAAGCCTCTAGGAATACCAAAACTTTCTCAAAGTCAAGAAGTTAATAAGGAAAAGGTAGAAAAGGAAAGCTATATCACAACAGTTAAATAGAATTTTTTTAAAAAAAGAAAGCTGGGAATTCAAATAACTTGTCATTTATTTATTTAAAACATTTATTATCTGCTTTTCTCCCTTGTGGAACTATTGTCTAAATAAACATTATTAAAATAAATAATAAAAACACACAATTGAAACCAACCTGATAACCCCATAAAAGTAATGAATTTAATCATTTATCTATTTTTATGTTATATCACCATACCAGTATTCTAGTGCCAATTTTTAAAACATTGCAAAAAAAAAAAAACAGTGGCCCAGGGGAGAGTGAGCAGTGGCCATTGCTGGGGGGCTGGGGCAGCAAATTGTGGGCAGAACTGCCACATGAAGCCCCATTTCTGCTGCCTTTTGTCAGCTGTTGTACTTGCAGTATGAAGATCACATGAACTTGCCCTCATGGGAAAACCTCTTGCATCAAGCACATCACATTAAAATTGCAACGTCTGCAGTTTTATCTCCAGCTGCCTAACAGATATGTCATTTATTTCCACCAAAATAATTCAGCTTTGCACCTTTTACTGAACAGAGTTTGGAAACTTTCTGTACCATATCCAGCAAGCTGTTTCAAAGTGTGGGCACAACCACTGAAAAGAGGCATGTATGGGCTGTAGAGGAGCAGACTTCCAGAATAGAGGGGAAGGTCAAAAGTGAGATTAAAAGTGAGTTGTTGCTCTGGATAATATGTGAAAAGACAGTTCATGTGGCTCTCTGGCTATTAGGGCCTTAAAGGTAACAATCAGCACTTTGAATTATGCCTGGAAACGAGTAGGTAACCAGTAAAGATTCTGAAACAGCTGTAATATGACAATCGTAGTTTAAATCAGTCAATAATCTAGTGGCAGCATTCTGTACTATCTGAAGTTTTCAAGCAGTTTTCATGGATAGCCCCATGTATTACAGTAATCACACCATACATTTGTATTTTTTGCCAACCCAACACAAACTGCTTTCCGGGCCAGCATCACCTCAGGCAGTAGGATGAAGCTGACAGCCAAAATTTTTCTGGGATTGTTTCAAAGTCATAGAGCACTTGGATTAAGAGTCTCCCTCAGGGATGGATCCATCACTGATGATTAGCTTCTCAACATGCTGTTTTTTATTGAGAGAAAAAGCCTAGCTAAAGCATGAGATTTTTAATTTTAAAATGATTTCAAATGTACATGTTGGTGTTAAACAAGAATAAGTGTGTAATGGTGTAGTTTTTGGGACATACATGGAACCATGTGGTCATGTATTTGTCCTTTACTACTTAATAATTGCCCTGACCAGAATGGCCTAGGCTAGCCTGATCTCGTCAGATCTCAGAAGCTAAATTAGCACCTAGTACCTGGTTAGTACTTAGATGGGTGACCACCAATGAATACCACTGAATACCAGGATTGCTATGCAGAAGAAAACAATGGCAAATCACCTCTGTTAATCTTGAAAACTCTCCTGGATTTGCCATAAGTCATCTCTGACTTGATACACTTTACACATACACTTACACCCACATAATTCAAGTGTCTTTACTAAAGATTCTGATCCTTAAAATATGATCCCTCAATATTCCTGAAGATTTCTGAAAATATTTTCTTTGCAGCAAGCCTTTATTGGCATAGACAACAGTACAACAATAGTAAAAAACTGAGTACAAAAACATACAGTACAGGAAATAAATGTTAAGTGTAGGGAAATCTATTGGCATTTAGTAATTTCCAGGAGAAAGTCTGCCACTATCATACAGAGAGAAGGATCAGGATTGTCCAGCAAGTAGTGTAATCTAAATAGATCGGGGAGATCAGGTAAATGTAAAGGAGTAAGATTCACATATTTCTAAAAATATACAGAACTTGGGTATTGGTAGTCCTGAGAATCCCAAACTCCACTCAAAGTACCATAATATATATGGAAATACAAATAAGGTACTTTTCAGGTATTTATTTGGACTGGATATATCCAGTCACACACCCCTATTGGTGTCCATGATCCATAATACAATGGGCTTCAAGTACAGAACACACATCAATCAGAGCGAGTGTGTAGCTATTCAGGTGATAAGTTCTAATGTCTCTTGAGTCACTATGGACCAGAGCCAATATTATAACAGAGGCACAGAACATTCTTACCACATACCTACTGGGATGACATGATATTCTCCCATTTAGACATGACAAATTCATATAATAATATCTAGACCTCAGTGCTGTGGGGGATAAAAAAATTCAAGTTTCAAGGTCATTGTAGCCATCTTGTGGACTTTGTATGAAGAAGTATGATTCGACTTTTATAAAGGCAGACTTCCTCAAAGATGTCCCATCCTTACTATCAGGAAAAGACATCACTGTCTTTTGAAATAGGACACAAATCCCAGATGGGGCATAGAAGTTAAAAAGGACAAAGTGGAGCTATTTGCAGAATTTAAAAAATCACATCTTTATGCACAAGTACTCTTTTTTTTATTGGATTATATGAAGTAATGCATATACGGAATCAAGCAATAGGTATATGCATATTAATGAAATAATCCAAAATTTGTGAAGCAGCCAGAATAACAATCAGTTAAAGGAAATTAAATATTCCCTCTCTTGAGGTCTTGGCAGCCAGGATCTTAGCCTTACCTGACATGATTTGAAAGTGTCTCAGAGACCGAGCTGCATGGAGTTCCTACTTCTTTGTCTTCCATGTCATGTCCTTATATGAGCTCTTTCTATCACCGGCAGCAAAGTACATCTCTTTCTGCCTTGCCTTGTTACAAATTTCTCCTAGAATTCAGGCAAGCTGCAAAGTGGGAGAGCAAGAGCAGATGACGATTAAGTGCCTGAAGATTTACTATCATCCAGTGGCGAATTTGCCTAGGGACGAGGGGCACCCCTTGTCCCCGGGCGCAACAATTTCAGTCACGTGGGGGGCGCCAAAATGTTCCCCATAGACTGCATCAGTTCAAGCAAGCAGCACCGGCAAGCTTTACAGAGCAGGCGGCTCAGGCTGCTTCAGCCCCGCCCACTCTGTATGGTGGCCCACTGGCCCAGTCCCACTGTGCATTGAGTGTGCTCCGCCTCCCATTCCCAGCAAGCCACCAGAGCAGGAAGACAGGGAGCTCCGCCTCCCTCCAACCCAGCCTTTTCCTGTGTGTGGTCACAAGCCTTCTCCCCGGCTGACTGACTGGCCAGCAGCACAGAAGGGCGAAGTTGAAAACCGAGGCCTTCGGCCCTGCAGACCCAGGTAAGTGAAGGGCGGCCTGGCGATAGGGTGGGGCGCTCGGGAGGGCATTTTCTCTTGGGTCTCCGCTCCCGACGTTGGCCAATGGGCCCCTTCAGGTGGGGTGTGAGGTTGAAGGGCAGCCTGTTTCCATCCCCTTTAAGGGGAGTCCCTTCCCTGCGGAAGAGTGGCGCTGCCCACTCCCCTCCATTCGTGCCAGGCCGGCCCGTATCGGATGCTCCCCCCATGCATTTCCTCAGCCCCAAGAGCCTCTTTCCCCTCAGCTGGTGCATGGGGCTTGGGAAATGCAAAGTCCCCCATACACCGGCTGAGGAAAGAGGTAGTTTTGTGCGGCGTTTTAAAACTTTTACAAGCCTCGTGGGGCAGCTGGGGGGGGATTGCCAATCCTCCCCCCCACCCAGCTGCCTCATGAGGCTTATAAAAATTAAATCCACCTGCAATCTACCTCTTTCTCCTCAGCTGGTGCACGGGGCTTTGCATTTCCGAAGTCCCCTGCACCAGCTGCGGGGAAAGAGGTGATTTTGCAGGTGGATTTCCTCTCCTTCCATTCAAAAAACAGTGGAAGGGCTCTTCTTTTTGTGAATGGAAGGAAGCCTCCTTCCAGCGTGGAGTGCTGGGCGGCAGGGACTATTCCTGCAGTGTTGTGCACACTTTACTGGGGCGCAAGGAATGGAAATCTGCAGTACTTCTGAGTAAAGCCATTTAGGATCACAGAAGAATGGCTGATATGCTCTGATTGTAGCAAGGCACACTCTTCAATATGCTTTTTGCACTCCCCTCCCTTTCCTTGGGCTTCTTCGCCAGAACCTGCCTCCCCCTTTCCCATTGCTACCCACATAATTGTATCCCCTCCCCCCCCCCCCAATTATACCGTCTTGATTCAGTTTCGGCAGTCCCACTTTGTTTTAACACAATTTTTTATTTTCACCTCACTCCCATACACACACAGATAAGCCTCCACAGCTCAGGCAGCAGAGCTGGGAATCAAACCCAGTTCCTCCAGATTAGATACACGAGCTCAGCCTCCTACGCCATTGCTGCTCTTTTTTAGTCAGAAATAGGTATGTGTGAACTGCTTTGGAGCAAGCAGTAAAGGTTTGCTAATCTGTAAAAGCGAGAAGGGAGATAAACCTGGCACCACCTTCTCCTGAGCAACCTTTCACAAGAAAGGCTGGAGGTGGGGCTGCTTTCCCAGTGGTTCTTGCCTGAACTCTAAAAGCACCCTGCCCTGGGAGACAGGCAGACAGAGTAACAAAGTAGATAAATTTTTAACAAATCACACTGTGCAGTGCTGTATTTTAGAGAACAACTGATCACACACTCCCCAATCTCCTGATCTCATCTTTTCTCCAGAGAGGTACTGGAGTATTTTTATCCTTCTGTAGAACTTTGTTCCACATTCAAAACATGTATTGCCTTTGAAATGTAGGCTCTTTCCAATCTCGACTGATCCACATAAAATACTCTAAGGTTTGGATATACCATCAATTTTTATACTTTGCTTAAGAGGTGACATGATAGCCATGTTGAGATATTTGAAGGGATGTCATGTTCGTGAGGGAGCAAGCTTGTTTTTTGCTGCTCTAGAGACTAATGCACTACCTTGGAGTGTGGTGGAGTCTCCTTCATTGGAGGTTTTTAAAGAGAGGCTGGATGTCCATCTGTCAGGAGTACTTTGATTATGTGTTCCCTCATTGCAGGGGGTTAGACTTGATGGCCCTTGGGGTCTCTTCCAACTCTATGAATCTAGTTGAACACATGAAACTGTCTTCTACTGTCTTCTACTGAATCTGGCTATTTTTCCAGCAAATACTGAAAGATATAAGGCCAGCCAAGCCTAAAAAACAAGGACTGTATATATAGGGATACAAGGCAATGTGGTATAAGCAGTTAGTTTGAGTGTAATTTCAACAGATACTTCATAAACCGTTCATAAAGATTATTCATACAGATATATTGTGGTTATTTAACTGGATAGAAAGGTAATAAACACACATATAATGAGAGCATGTCATAAACATTGTCCATGAGCAAAGATTAAATTGCAATAGTCATATTGCGCTTCCAGTCAGTAGAAAGAGCCATCAGTATAAGCAATTCCAAAATTCCAAATGAATCAAAAAATATTTATAGGATGAGGTTGTGGTAGTTATGGCATGTAGCCTTCCAGCAAGTGATGAAGAAACTATGGCGACAGCAGCCACATTCGCAGAACGCGTTGCGCGCTAGTCCACGTTTTCAATAGAAATTTCTTCAGTGCATTCAGGTAATTCTATTAGAAATAGCTGCATAAATATAAACTGTCATTTTAGATGTTATTTTAAATTGTGTTGGACATTATATATGTTACATCTTTGTAGCAATATGGTAACAGTTGCTTTCATAAAAGCAGCGAAATCAAACAATTTAACGTCATCAATAAGTTAACATTTTAACAGATATAATTTTGTTCAACTTAAACATGCTGATGATCAGTTACAGTAAATGATACTTACAGATTGAATTCTCTTATTTATGTGTTTAGCTAAGTAAAGCAGCATACAGCTTCTACCTTCAGTGAATCATCTAGTTACAAAGTAATGTATAACTGCCTCAGCAGACTTCCAACGGTTTTTTTCCAGCAAAGTCAGCATTGTCTACTCAGGCTGGCAGCTGCTCTCCAGGGTCCCAGACTGAGGTCTTTCCCATCACTCACTGCCTATTCCCTTTAATGCCAAGGATTGAACCTGGAATCTTCTGCATGCAAAGCTGATACACTTATCACTGAGCCATGTCCCCTTCTTAAGTAAACCTGCCTTTAGAATAGAATAGAATAGAATAGAATCTTTATTGGCCAAGTGTGATTGGACACACAAGGAATTTGTCTCCGGTGCATATGCTCTCAGTGTACATAAAAGAAAATACATTTGTCAAGAATCATAAGGTACAGCACTTAATGATTGTCATATAGGTCTAGTAGGAAACAATCAATAGTAATAAAAACATAAAATGTAAAATCATAAAATAAAATGAAATGTCAGCACAGGCTATAGTCATACAGTCATAATTGGGAGGAGATGGGTAATAGGAATGATGAAAAAAGTAGTGCAGTAATTATATAATAAATATATACATAAATAGGTTTGACTTATTATCGGAGGGAATTATTTGTTTAATAACAGAGTGATGGCATTCGGGAAAAAACTTCGCTTCTTATGTCTAGTTGTCTTGGTGTGCAGAAGTGCTCTGTACTAGCGGCGTTTATGCTGAGGGTAAAGGAGTTAGGAGCTAACAAGTGTTTTCAACCAAAAACATAACAAATGTCCTATTCAACATCAAAAATATATTAGAAAATATGTAATTTGGAGGTAAAATGCTGGGGGGTGCCTGGCTGGGTGGCAGGTGTGAGGCTGACCTCGAGAGGTTTAAAACCCACTTGCACTGGCTAGGAGCTGTTTCTCAGATTAACAACCTACCTCATAGGGTTGGTGTGAGGGTAAAATTAGGAAAGAAAGTTGGTGGGGAGAGAGCCATGTATGTTTTGCTGGGGGGGGTGTTTTGTGAGCTGGTGCAAAAAAATCATTGTTTGGGAGGAGTGTGGGAGGGTGGCCGCCCATATGTAGGGCCAAACCTCAGGTTCTTGATCCCCGAGGCGCCAGTTTTGCCTGTAGGAAAACGCCCTCTGCTATCAATATCATCTCTTAGTATTTTCTTCCTTTATGGTTCAAATTCCCCCATGCCAGGAAGTTCACTTAACCTATTACAGGGTTGTTGTGAAGATAAAATGAGAAAGGGAAATTTATGTGTGCTGCCCTTGGAAGAATGGCAGGATAAAAATGTCCTGCCTGGATAGATGGATTTGGGAAGGACTTCAGAGGTTTGGAATTCATTTCGTGTTCACATTTTAGGAAGTACAACATTCTTCCATTTCCAAGAGAAATATGATTAGCATTGTTTGTATTTGCAGATTATGAATGCAAGAAGAAACAAGGGGTATTTGATGATGCAAATGTATGTGTAAGCATCAGAAAAGTGAAGTCTCAAACGAATAATCTATCTGTGTTTGTCCAGAACCTTGGACCTGCTTCTGATGTCTTCTTTTCATTAAAAGTACATGTATAGTTTTTGTAAAGAGGCTGCTAATGCCACTTTCTCTCCACCTCCCTAAATAGTGGCATGCATTCTGCCTAGCAAGAAAATTTGTACATGAAAAGCCAGCAAGCCCAGAGGGGCAGGACATGCATGCTGAGAGCGTACCAAATCTTGTTTTCCAGATTACTCAGATAAACAAGTCAAGCTACATGTCATTTTTAAATAAAAAGGACATCTCCCAACTCTCAGTAATTTGAGTACCCAGTACAGCTAAGATAAAGAGGAAAGCGGAGACCACGTGCTTTTGTCTAAGGTTGTCCAACTTTCTGCCTCAAGTTTTAGCATCTGCCCTGCCTTACCACCTTCTTTCATGGAAGTCTTGCATGATAGATTTAGGGACCCTGCAACATGAATTATCTTAATGTTAACCAGGGGCCAATTGTACTTTGCTTTTGTATTTTCTGCTCAACTAAGTGATTCTACTTTTGTATGCAGTAGCTTTGTACAAATTGTCCATTAAGCATGGGGCATTTAAATTGACTTAAATTGTGGTTTTTTTATTTCTTGAATACAGCAACCATCAATTCCCACAGTATTCTGGGTGCCTAAACTCATCCCTGATCAAATGATAGCCATTAATCTTTCATCAGTAAATTCACATTTAAAGATGTTAATAGTAACTAAGACCAATAAGCCAGAAAAGAACACATTATGATCAACCTTATCTTTATTACTGACTGTGTAATGATCTGTGGCCTGATTCTTTCTTCATTTGTCCCCCTGTAAATCAGGATTCATTCCTCTGGAGTCCTTTAAGCTACTCAGGTAAAAACCTGATACAGCAAAGAAAGGATAGACTCATGGAATCACTTCCACTGCTTGTAGAATTATTCTGTTTCAGCATTCTTGTCTTGTTCATGATTTCTGAATTGTATACAGATGTGGAAGAAAATCTGCATTAAGATAATGTATGTAAAATGTTCAGCGTTCTGAAATTTTTATTTCAACATATTAATCCTTGCACCGGAACTGTGTGATAAGTTAGATTGAGAGGCAAGGACTTTTCTCAATATCAGGGGGATGCCTATCTGAGTAAATGATATGCATTCTTGAAACTGTGGAATCACTAATCAATGCCTCTTTGATATATGTAACCATTGGCATCTGTGCATTCTTTCCTTTACCTATGCTTTATGGTTGTGCATGCTTTGTAGTAAACTAGGCATCCCCTGCATCTCCTGTCCCATGAGAAAAAAGTTACAACTGTTATCTTGTTGTGAGCAGAAGACCAGAAGACCCTTGTTATCTGTTGCTGACCTTGGGGCAGTCTTGGTTCCAGAGCTTTCTCTGGTAAATTGGGGGGGGGGGGATTTGTTCAGGGATATATGGGTCTGAAATGCCAGTTTCTCTAGAACTGGCTTTGCCAAGTATGGTACTTTGATACCTTATCAATAAACGCTGCTGATTGATATTTCAGAGTCCGTTTATTGGCTTAAGGTTCCGAGACCTAACACTCAAATGCCATTCTCAAAGCATCAGAAGGCAGGGATCTGGCACTCTGTTGCTTACACACCTTTATATCTTAATCGATGAACCAGTTCAGATAAATTGATTAATTTCTGATAAATTGGCCTATGATGTGATCAAAGTCAGGGTTTTTTTTTTCAGTTTTGAGAGTCTTATCTCCCTTCTCCAAATACTGGCAAAGTGAGTTTTGATTAGGAAAGGAATTGGGATAATTAGGAAAGGAATTGAGAATAAAACTGCAAAGATTGTCATGCCCTTATATAAAGCCGTGGTGCGACCGCACTTGGAGTACTGTGTTCAGTTCTGGTCGCCACATCTCAAAAAGGATATTGAAGAGATAGAAAAAGTGCAGAGAAGGGCAACGAGGATGATTGAGGGACTGGAGCACCTTCCTTATGAGGAGAGGCTGCAGAGTTTGGGACTCTTTAGCTTGGAGAGGAGACGTCTGAGGGGAGATATGATTGAAGTCTATAAAATTATGCATGGGGTAGAAAATGTTGACAGAGAGAAATTTTTCTCTCTTTCTCACAATACTAGAACCAGGGGGCATACATTGAAAATGCTGGGGGGAAGAATTAGGACTAATAAAAGGAAACACTTCTTCACACAACGTGTGATTGGTGTTTGGAATATGCTACCACAGGAGGTGGTGATGGCCACTAACCTGGATAGCTTTAAAAGGGGCTTGGACAGATTTATGGAGGAGAAGTCGATTTATGGCTACCAATCTTGATCCTCTTTGATCTGAGATTGCAAATGCCTTAACAGTCCAGGTGCTCGGGAGCAACAGCCGCAGAAGGCCATTGCTTTCACATCCTGCATGTGAGCTCCCAAAGGCACCTGGTGGGCTACTGCGAGTAGCAGAGAGCTGGACTAGATGGACTCTGGTCTGATCCAGCTGGCTTGTTCTTATGTTCTTATGATTCTTGAAAACTTATACCCGGGAAATCTTGTTGGTCTCCAAGGTGCAACTGAACTTTTATATAACTGTTCTACTACAGACCAACACAGCTACTCTCTGAAACTCGCCAACAGTATAATGCTGGAGCTGGTCAGCTCAACTTGCTCAGTTTGATTCTGGCCTCAGTAAGGCGTGGGTCAAGCCTGCAGTGTAAAGCTTGTCCCAGATGAACAGAAGCCAGAATCAAGAGGGCCCATGCCCCTCCTGAGCTCCACGTGGAGTTTGGAGGCAGAGCCAGGCCTGCTGGTTGGTGTTCAACCATGCCCCGCCCCAAACTCCATGGGAAGTTTGAGGGTGGAATGCAGTTGTGAGGGAGTGGGGCACAGCTGTGTGTGGGGTGTGTGTGTGTGCAATACCCATGGTGAACCCAGGTTACCGTTTTACTCAGCTACACCCTGGAGGTCCAGGTTTTTCACAGATGTTGCCTCCTGGGACTGGTATTCAGAGATTTACTGCCTTAGATTGCAGAAATTCCCAGTAGCCCCCTTTGCTAGGATAGACCTATCTTACTGATAGACCTATCTTGTCTAATTTCCTTTTAAAGATGTCTGTGCCTGTCTATGGCCATCACTACCCTCTCTGGCACCAAATTCCACATTTAAAATCACTGCGTACAGAAGTATTTCCTTTTGTCTGTTAGAATGTTCTAAGTGGCTTCTAGATCTTATATGTTCCTCATGGAACTACCACTATGTGGAAGTCTTTCTTCCAGACTCCACTGAAGGGTGTCTGTAATGTGAGAAGATTATTTTATAAGTATTACAACTGGATATTCATGGCAGCACGCATGTACTTTTCATATAAAACAATGCAAGCTTATCACAGATGACATTCCGTGTATCTACCAAATATACATATTCCCTGCTGCAGCTCTTTCATCTTTATCTAACAATGCATTGCAGAGTTTTTAAAATGTGCAGAGATATAGTTTCTGCCATTTCATGATGAACATGATTTGGATTGCAAATGGACAAATCCATCACCTTGTTCATTCATTCAGTATCATGCAGTCATCATTCCCCCTCTGTTCTTCTCTTCTCTTGAGTACTGCTGAATTTGTTTGGAGCGCTGCCGGAATATTTCTGCAGAGTTCTGATTTGATGAACTGAACTGAAGAAGTCATTCCATGTGTAGACAGCAGCATGGCTGAGAGCAAAAAGATGAGAGTTTGTAAAAGAGGCAGAGGAAGTCAAACATATGAAACTTATAGGAAATAATTTTAATAGATATATTTCCCCTTCCTCTAAACCAACCCTGGAAGACTTTGGCCTGAATCTTGTTTTAAAATTCCAACTGTGGCTAGACACAGGTAGACAGATACTGTTCATATATAAAGCCAGGCAACTTATGATGTGACACATTTTTGACTTACATGAGTATTATAGATACAAAATGCATTTGTCCTCTTTCACAAGTTTAACTTTACCATCAACATGGTGCATTTATTATTGCAGTTGTGCTAAATTGGATTATTCTGTCTTCTGCCACCTAGGTTCACCCTATTGAAGAATTAGTGCTATGTAGTAATTTTTTGAACAGCCCTGACCTTGACAGCCTAGGCTAGCCTGATCTTGTCAGATCTCAGAAGCTCAGCGAAGTCAACTCTGACAAGTATGTGGAAAGGAGACCTGCATCAGTGCTATGATGTGGAGGCAGACATTTGATTTTCCTGAACTAGCAAGGCACAATACGTTGTGGAAACAGATTCATTATATGAGCCTGAGTTGTTTCACTTCTAGTTTTGCTATATTTTCACTCTAACAAGATTTTACAAAGCTTTTTGGTGTCTGGTTCTCCTGGATAAAGATGTTATATAAATGCATGGTATTGTTTTTATGGGCTGTGAAAGCTGTACTGCTGATGAAAAATGTGTCTCAGATGTGTTAATGTTTCTTTTCTCACATAAGCTTGTATTACTTTCTGCTGCAACTCCAGTATCTCTTGAAATGCAAGGCCTATCTAAAACCTAATACCTTACTCAGCTAAAATATGACAACTGAAACACTGTTAACAAATAATTTTGAATGAAGCAGCGAATTCCAAGGAAGACTACAGCTGTTAATTCTATCCTCAGTATGGTGAAAACCCAAACTGTAAGCTTAGTTTCCCCCACCAATTCAGCTGTGGAACAACTAAGGGAGATAAGGTGAGAGAGGTGACAGTAACAATTGAAAATTTGTTGTGGTTCCTCTTGCCTAATAGTATCTGCATATATGATCAACAGCCAGTTTTATAGGAAAAGATGAAATGAAGTGGGATCCACTTAAAAACACAGGAAGATCCCTGCTGGATCAGACTAGTGCCAGTCTAGTCCAGCATCCTGTTTCACCATAAGTTGTACTGGAGGATCAACAACTGGCCAAGGCCTTCCCCTGATGTTTCCTATTGGTGATATTCAGAGGTCTAGTTCTAGCCTCTGAACATGGTGGTTTCCTGTGGTCACTACAGACAGTAGACACCAATGGACTTATTTTCCGCGGATCTATCTAATCCCCTTTTAAACCATCTATAAAAACTTCTCCAAGCAAATTTCATTGCCACAATCACCAGTAACCTCTCTACACATTTATTTTGCCTCTCGGCTAGCAGATGAGTATTAGAGAAGTATTAGAGAACTAATACTACTTAGAGTGTATGATTTAGAACTAGATCTTCTGTTTACTGATCATCATGCCACATTTCTACATTTTGGATCAGAGGGGAACCATAAGGCCAATAGTGTACAGTCCCAGTCCAGCTAAATGTTGTTGTCTCTCAGATCCAGGAAATGTGTTTCCATAATAGTCATTCAGTTTTACATCTTGGCTTTTACTCTTGTGGGGACCCAAAGCAGCTTTCATCATTCTCTTCTTCTCTCAGTTATCCTCACAACAACCGTCTGAGATAGGTTAGGCTGAGAGTGTATGTGGTGTTTAGGGAACAACATTTGTTTTACTAAAGCACAACAGGGGAAGAATGAAGATATAGCATGTGACTATATAGTCATATCCTTCTAACAAGGACCTGTTTCAGAGACCAATCATTGTTACCACTCTGTCTTAGTAACTACACTAGTTTACTATTTTTCTCCAGTAGGCCAAATTTTTGGCCTCAAATTCTTCGACCATTCTTCATTCCCTCTAGGAATTGTTGGTGGTTCATAGAGGGGTATGGCATTACTTCCATTTTTTTCCTGAAAGTGCTATCATGCTATTGCTGATGACCATTTCTAAGTCCCTTGCCCAGGCTCCCACTGGTTGACAGACAAGAACTGGCAACCCTGCTTTATATCAAGCCCATTATTTCTATTTTATTTACCTTGCTTTGTATATTGAGGGATGGAATTTTACCTAGCTCATTACTCTGGCCCAGCTTACTGAATTACATAACCTCTTTGGCTGAGATTTTCAAGCCATACTCTAAGCCCTCTACTCCTACTTGCAGGTTTGTCTTCTTTTATAAGAATCTTTATTTAATTTTCTACAGTACTCCAGATATGTCTGTTGATATTTTCATGGGAATGACTCTGATACCTTAATAGAGAGTGTTGATAGTGTGAGCCAAAGTTTGGCTTTTAAACATGAGCCAGATGCATTCTTTGGCTGCATCCTTTAATTGCAGATCCAATCTGACATCAGATTTATTGTCAGTGCAGGGGAATTCTTTCATGAAAATTACCAGATCCAGGACTGAAGAGTTTAATATCATCTAAAGCACACTCATTTTTAGACCTAAAGGCAAAGCATTAAGTTATCACCAGGGGAAAAGTGTTCCCATGACCTGTAACATTTTCACTGCATTGCAGAGGCCAGAGAAACCACAGAGGTTTTCAACAAGTATTACAAAAGCCTCAAAGTCAGGCAGGTATTAATTTGCCTTCCAGAGATAAATTATGAGAAATCTTAACACTATTGTCTTCCTGTCTTTGTTTCCTTTATTTGCAGAGTTCTGTAGAGAAGTGCTGTTGACCCCCATAATTAACATAAACAATGACATTGGTGGAAACCAAGTCCAGTAACTCATGTTATTATTGTGAAGTACCACCACCCTCTGGTGTTGAGGGAAATAGGACATTCTGAATGGAAGTTGTAAACTCTGTTGCTCAACAAACCAAAAAAGATGAGATTTTTCTACATTTGCCAATGCAGTTTGCTTGTTTTTGTCAGTCTTCCAGCTTTTTTTCATTTTGTAGTTTCCACTGAAATCACAGGTATGAACAACTGTCCTTAGATTTTCACCAAGTTTATCATATCAATTCTTTCATACAATTTTAAATACAGTTTGGGCTCTGAGATTGGCATCACTACCAACAAGACCCAATTATGTAACAGGAATTTTAAAAAAAACTACGTTAGCCAACCCTGCCTTAAGTCCTAAGAGTAGTATTGAACTTGTTACAGATTTTGAGGAACTGTACCAAAAGAAAAGCAGATAAATGCTTGGCTCCAATGGAGGACTTTCACCTGTGGAGTATGACTTTCCTGCCTCCCCATCCTGCTGCAGGCCAAAATTCACCCTGCAACGGTTTTTCTGAGGCACCATTACAAAACATGATATCAGCACATTTTACTTCAGCATATAAAGCCAGTGCTATACACTATTACAGTAATATTCTATCTTATTGACTTAAAAAAATGGAAATAGGTTTTACCAAATAATAGAGATGGTGGTAGTAGCAGCAATAATTTCAGCTCCAGTGGCACCGATAGTGGATTAAACTCCTTTAAAGTTTAGAGGTGCACATACACTCAACAGTACTTAATGGATAGAAAGAAACAAGTATACCTTTGCCCACCTTTCACTGTAACTATGTTCCAATATAGTGTACCTACAAGAACATAAAATCTTCAGATCCTCTGAAGATGCCAGCCACAGATGCAGGCGAAACGTCAGGAGAGAATGCTGCTAGAACACGGCCATACAGCCCGGAAACCACACAGCACCCCAAGAACATTAAATATTATTCAGATCTGGAGCACTCCAGAAAATATATAGGGATTACTGGAAAATCCAGTTCAAACCCAGCAGGGTCCTCAATTTCCTGTACTTTTCACTAGATTGAATTCCAGTCCAGTGGACTTCTGATGAGCAGGCTATTAAGCTCAAACTTGAGACTCAGTCCAGACACAGAGGTAGCTCTATCTTACTTGGATATTTACTTGGATTACTAATGAGAGCTGAGAAGGATATCTTTCTCAGCTCTCAGAAATGAGCCAGGCACTTAGAACTGATGCTGTAAGTGGCTGGGTTATTTCTGAGAGCCCAGAAGTGCATCTTGGTTTGGAGATGTGATCCAGGCATTTAGAGAACTATTAGTTGCAATGTGTATCTTTGTGGGGTTCTCATGTGTTGAAGTCTGGATGGATTGCACATTGTGTGTTGTGTTTACAGTTTGCTGCTGACTCATGTTGCAAGGGTTTTGTTGTTACTGTTCAATTTAGATCAGGGGTGCTCCAGATGTTCATGGACTACAGTTCCCATCAGCCCCTGCCATCATGACCAATGGTAGTCCATGAACATCTGGAACACCATAGGTTGGCCACCCCTAATTTAGATAAACCATGTGAACATTTAAGCACTGGAGATTTTTTTCTATGTTATGGTTTGTATGTTGGTTCAGATTCTAGCTCATGTTGTACCCTATTCAATTTTTTTTTAAAAAAATGTATGTCCATATTTTTTCTCTTTAAAAACAGGAAGTGTATTCCAGATGTGGGACTGAAAGAAAAGATTCAGTTGCACATAGTGCCACATTTAAGGCATTTAGTGCTATTCTCCATGAAAAGCATGCCTTGAGACTTTACATTAATATGATGATGCACCATCAAAAAATCTTATTTGTGTGATATTTGCTATTTAACTGGATGCTGCCATCCCTGATAATGAAATCAGAAATTTAAATTAAATATTACATCTATTACCAAATCATAAGTCTCAACCTCCATGAAACCTATGAAATGTTGCCTATTGTTGCCCAATACAATGTCTATTTATGTGCAACACATTTTCAGGCAGCTATTCTTCATATTACAATCAGAGTTGTACATGAGAATTGGGAGTTAAATAGGCCTGCACCCCTAAAATAGTAGTCTGAATTTATTTGTCCAGATTATTGGGAGACACCCAGCCAAAAAATCCATTGGAAAAATCCATCACATGCTTTCAAATGTGTTACACACATAATTCATACTAGAAACTACAATAAAAAGAAGCAGCTGGGATTCCCAACAGTTCTGCCTTTAAAAATATTCAGTTCTCAGTTCCTTGTTTGTGTTTGTGAGGCATGGGGTATTTCCGCTGACATTCAGCCCCATCCACAATCTGAGTTCCCGGCTGTGGCATTGTGGTGCACCTGGCTGCCACTCCCAGAGACGCTTCCCAGTGGCATGGGGAGGCTTGTAAACAGCCACCCCACTGCTGAGAAACCTCAATGGGTCACAATGGACTTATGCCAGCTAGCTTAAGTCCAGACTGTGGCATGCTGGTGCAATTCTGTCAAAGGCTGGGCGGAACTGACTAATGTTGACTCTTTCCCCTAGCCCTGCCCCCCTGCTATTCCAGTGGTGGCAGCAGGGATGCTGGGACACTGACATCATGTTCAGCACCACATTCCAGTGCAGGGTGGGGAGGGTGGGTGGTGGCGGCAGCCACATACCAGCGAAATCACTTCTCCACCAGGGTAAATCTCCGGAGGGCAAATTTGCTGGCATGGCTGTTGAGCCACTCCCAGAAGTGGATTTGTCCCTCCCCCTTTGGATGGGGCTCTTTGTTGTGCAGAAGAACTTCCAGACTGGACATCAACAATTATATAAGATCTTGGTGGTGATCATTTCTTGAAGGTCCATTCATATTATCTGGAGTGGTTCAAAGCCAATTTACGTGAGATGTTCTTATCCTTTAGTTCAATTTCTTCTTGCAACATCTTGTATATCTGAGCACTTCCTAGGCTAAACATAGAACCTTTGTGCACATTGTCATCAAAAGTACTTACTTATACTGTGTTGCATTTTCGATGTCACTTTTGTCAGATGCCTCTGGCATTATAAGCCCCCTTATTCTTTCCTGCCTCTATTACATCACCTGAACCATCTTACAGTAAAGAACTTCTTATAACACCTAAGCAACTGTATAAACATAACGTTTGATTAAGAATGGTGCCTGTGCCAAAACTGATGTTTATATATGATTAATTTCTGCCTGATTTTTATTCATTTGAAATGTCTCCTGATCCCATCTAGCTTGTACAATAAATTTTACTTGTTTGTTGAACTTGCATCAGATTTTTCAGTTCTGAATTGTCAAAGGTTAAATACCTACTTGAGGACAGAGTCTTTAAATTAACTTTAGATGTTGCAAAGTTTTTATCTCAAGCCTCAAGAATTAGATTGGCTAAGATAATGAATTGATAATTTTGTATCATATGAAAATAGCACTGTTTTACACTGCCTTAAATTCCACGCCATTATATTACTTCTGTATCTGTTATCTGTTTATAAAATTGTGTGGAGCCTATGGACTATGAACAAATAAAGAGAGAGTTCTCTGTGTCTTGAAAGGGGGGCTTGTGCCATAACAGAAAAACAAGCTCCCTCCACCTTTTTTCACCTAAAGCTGAGCAGATAAGTTTTAAACAGCTGTTACGCTAAAACGGCTCAGTCATAGAAAAGGTGGAGGAACCTCCCCAGCATAGTTAGGAGTCTGCTTAAGCCTGCCACAAATAGTTAGAAAGGTGAAGGGACCGTCACCTGCCAAAGGAGGAAAATACAGGTGATTTTGAACATACATTTGTATCATATATTTTTTTTAAAAAAAATAGTGAGGAAATCTGTGAAAGAGATCTTGAATAATGGTTTTTTAATGTTGTATATGTGCTGACTGTATAAAAGGCACAGATACCTGCTTGGACAATTACCAAGCGAAGAAAAAAGCCATATACAATGAACCTAATTATCTTTACTCTTCCCTAACAATGATTAATTTTAAGTTATACAAATGCTATACAACATTAAATGACAATAATTTGTGTCTCCAGCTGGGGAGCTAAAAAGATGGCTAAGGAGACATATAGTAAGAAGGCTCATAGGAAAAAAAGAACTTTGTGGCACTGGAAAAATCAATTGGACATGAAATGTGACAGTAGAATCTTGAGTTGCATTTGTGCACATTTAGGCCTTTGTTTACCACATGTAGGTGAAACATAACATGCATCATGCAGAAGCAGTATTACAATGGCATGGTACACTCCAGTCGACATGGATTAATTTGAAGGCATGTCGACAAGCAGGTACTTCTTCATATAACTCTTCATGTAACTTCATATAACTGGAAACCTAACAAGACAAAGTTGTCCATCTTTGCATCTTATGTTACTTTGCATACTTTGGGGATGGACTTTGACACCAGGATGCCGTCCCCACTCCCATCCTTCAGATTCAGTCTCTGCAGTTTATAGTGTGTGCAGGGGAAAGCTCTCTTACTATTCTCTTTGGCATGTTAAGAATTCAAGGCCTCGTGTTTTCTCTGAAATGATCTTTGTACTTATTTGACGGTGAGTACAGCAGCATTCAGATGCACCACCTTCTACTGTTTGTATTATCTCCTAATGGTCAGGTAGTCAACGTGTAGAAAATCCATTCTTGATACACAAGACTTTAGTATATTGCAGGTGGCTGATGTATTCACACACCAAAGTAACCATAATCTGAAATGAGGATCTGTAGCCACTTTCTGAAAGTTTTGCTTTTGTGCCACAGAGTTTTGCTTTTGTACCACAGAGTAGCCTCAGTAAATCATAGGAAATATTTGATGTTAAAAGGCAAGCCGCTGTCTGTTTTTAATCTACACTTGTCCGTGAGTGAGGTAATGCTATGATGCATGTACCTCAGGGAAGAATTCCCAACACATCAAGTAATTTCTGAAGCAGCTTTTTATCACTCTCAAGTGAGGTCAGATTGCAAAAGAGAAAAATATTTCTTCTTTAGTGTAAGGGCTTGGTTTCTGCTTGTTAGGGCTGCACACAGGAGCCAGTATCTGTGCTTCTGTTTAGACTGTTGAGCTTTCTTTCTCTGTTCTTGGTATTCAAAGATGTTCCAGGGACTTCGCTTTCTTAGTTCCCCCTCTAAATTCTACTGTACTTCACCTTTTCTTCATGCCACCACTATCATTTCTATTAGTTATCTGCAACTTTGTGTATAATATTAATGCAAGCAAGTGAACATAAGGAAGAATACCCAGTAGCATATCTAGGGGGAGCAGGAGGGGTTCTCAGCCCCAGGTGCCACTTCTGGGGGCGCATTTTGTGGCCCTCCCCTGCCCCCAACTATGCCTCAGCCAGGAACTCCCCATTTGAGAGTGCAGTTGAAGACCAGCGGCAAGCGGAGCCAACATACCACTGGGACTTGGCTAGATCCCAGTAGGCAGCAGCTTGGGAGGATACGGCCTGTCATGCCCCCATAGAGGATTTTGTTTCCCCATCAAGCTTCAGTTTCCCCATAGTTAGCATGGCTTTAGTTCATTGTAAAGTCTTCTAAGGGAAAGAATTTTAGAATCCATGTTGAGCCCCTGTCCCTTTAAGACATTTCCCAAAACGCAGTCTTCCTTTTTTACCCAGCAATCCCCTGTTTTAGCTCTAGCCAGTAAGTCAGAGTGAGGTGCCAAGGGTAGCTGGAGACTGTGATATTTGTGACATATATGGTGGTCCATAGTAGTCTATGATGATATATGAAGCACAAGTTAAGGTTAACAGCAATTAGAACCAAAGACTGAAAGAACTAAAAGGAAGCAAGACACAGTGGACTTTTGAAAACAACTAAGAAAAGACACAGTCTACAGCTTCAAATCTGCTCAAGACAAGCACGTACTTTGATTCAGTCAGACCCAAGGGAGGAGTTAGGGTGTTAATTCTGTTAATAAACCTATTGATTGAACTATTGAACCTGGCTTGTGTCTCCCCCTCTCTGTCCTAGCCAAGTACAGGGCACCAAAACCAGATTTGCTTGGGGGGTAGAACATGGCCAGTATCCCTTGCTCCTGTTTTTGCTTTCCAAAGCCATACCACCACCACTGCCTATGTCCAAAGATCCACTCCGGGAAGTCTGGTAGCAACGTCTAAAGCTTCTCTTAGTCCTGACCACCTGGGTAATGGGTTAAGTTCCAGTCTACAGCCGTGCTGCCAGCAGCTGGGATAAACACTAGCCTCAGCAACTGTGCCAGAGGCTCTGTACTCATCTTTCTTCTTGCTGGGAGGCTGTTTCTTCCCAGAACCCTGTTGACCAGGAGGAAATGAGTTCCAGAGGGAACTGCTGCTTGAGCTCCCTGTTCTGCCAGCTGCCGGTGGTGTGGAAGATGACAGTGAGCATAGGCTACACCTGTCATTGCCTCTCAGACTTACATCACCTGCTGTGGTCCAAGGCAAGCTGCTATGGCTCTGTAGTACCCATGGGGCTTGGCTTGAATCCATGTTGAACAACTTTTAGTATCTGTTTGAGATTGCAAGTGCCCTTGATCTACTCCCCCCCCCAAAAAAAAGACTGTGGAATGGCAAATTGATGGAACTCCATCCACTTACAGATCTCTGTCTGCTGCAGCTACAAACAGGAAACCTATAAACATTTCACAATATCCTGTGCTATGTTCAGCTGCCTCCTCCATTCAGCTGGTGTTCACTATTGCTTCCCATGTACAGTTCCATTCCCTTCTCCTCAGGTCAACTAGCAAAAGGAGTGGGGAAAAAAGAATTTTCCATTCTTGAAAAGCAAAAAGAACTCTAGTGAGGAAGGCTGTTTCGCCAACTATCTCCCTTCTCTGTTTTCCATAAAACCCTAACTCTGTTCGCAGGATGGGGGGATTTTATTCTTCTTTTGATAAATTGCCTTTTAGTGATTGTCTGTGAGTGAGATGGCATTACTGAGCCGACAGACCAGTCACTAGCAGGACCCTCCTCTATCACTGCCTGCAATGATCAGTGGATATTTCAGAGGTACTCATAAACAAAGAGGAATGGCCACAAACAAGGTAGGATGCTCCGTGAATGTGCTCCAGCAAACATCTTTTCCAAGAAGCATTTCTTTTATGTGAACTTTGCACTTGCTTGGTTTTTTTCAGACTGGAAGATCCACAGCAGACTGGAAGTTGCCTTGCATCCAGAAACAAGGCATTATGTTTCAAACAAATCTGGAACTTAATGAGGTGGCCACATAGCATTGACACATGTTCCATGCTCCCATCCCCATTAGAAAAATCAGAAGCATTTCTGTCCTCCTTCTCCATGGTTCCCTCTCATGGATCTGAGAGAATTGGCAGGGCCAGAAGCTTCCCAGTGAAAATTCGTATCGTTGTTTTACCCCTTATCTCTCTATAGCAATCAGTAAATAGATTCTTGTTTTCCTACAAAAATTGCACTATCCAGTCGCTGAGCACTAAAGGCCTGAGAACAATGGCTTCCTTCCAGAGAATGTAATTGTCTCATGACAACAGTAGCTTATAAACTTGGCTGCTTGCACACTTAAGGGTAACTTGCATGAATCTGCATTCAGCTGTACCTTGCAGAGTATGTAAATGCTTACTCTTGCTGGTCACTTGTGTCCTCACAAGTTATTTTCTTAATTCTCTGTGCAGTTGAATGAGTAACGTCACCATGTACTGAATGGAAAACTGAGAGTCCATTGAAGGTATTGGATGATCACCCTGCTGTATGGGAGAACTTTGAAATTTTTCATGTATTGTGTTACTGCAGGTGCATAATTGCCCATAGTACGTAGGCTATTTTCCGACTTCTGCTACCATATTCTCTGGTGGCTGTTTTGCATTTGTACAGTCCACTGATGATGCTTTGAAATCCATGGGCAGTACACAGGATTTCTCTTCATGGATTTTATTCCTCCATAACTCAGAGACCTCAAAGGACTACCGGTATGTGGGTCGTATGCTGTTCAAGGCGTTATCAGTGACTGACTTATATTTGTCTTGAAAGGCTAACACATAGAAAGCAGAAGGAATCTTTTTTTGAAGTAAAAGAAGGGCTAAATATTTGAGACCCACTGTTTGAATTAAGCTGTGAAGGACAGTTCATTAAGAAGACATCTCCTAGGTTATAATGGGCATGAAAGGGGGGGAGGCATTTCAGAAGGAAGATGTGACATCAAGAGCAATCACTAGTTGAATTATGGCATGCTGAGTTAGAACTGCTTCTTTCAAGGCTTGATTGAAATATCTCAGAGAATAAAATGAGACAAGTTCAGGCCTGGCTGTGGAGGCAAAAATCTGAGTGCATTTTTCAATACATAGATAGCTGTCGAAGGCTTTCGCAGCCAGATTCAACTGGTTCTGGTGGGTTTTCTGGGCTGTGTGGCCGTGGTCTGGTGGATTTTGTTCCTAACGTTTCGCCTGCATCTGTGGCTGGCATCTTCAGAGGCGTATCACAGAGAAAAGTCTGTTTCACACTGTTTCACCCACCAGAACCACATAGACAACTGTTTTATCCTTGCTTGCTTTTTCAGCTTTTTTGTTCTTCAGCTTTCTGGAAATGAATAATATCAACACATTTGGGCTCCTCTGTGCCTACTAGTTAGCATGCCCTCTGCCCTGCCCTCTACAAAGCCCCACACCTCTTTTTGTGTAGAACTAAGAATACAGAACTGAAAAGAATGCACAATTGCTGATCCCATTGTGTCTTCAGAGAAAGAAAATATAGTGATCCGGATGGTTATCATATTATTCAGCACAAGGGGGAGCTCTAGGCTCAGCAAGTTTGTAAATATTCATGGTGGTATTTAAGAATAAGTTATATCACTAATATTGCTAATGTAAACTCGTAGATTAAGTTCTGTTTTACAAGGAGATCTCTGCCCCAATCAGCTCCAGTCAGAATTGGATTCTTACAATATTGCATAGTTGTTACAGAGCACAGCTACAGAACTATTTATGTTCCTCCCCTCATCCCAAAATGACCCCAGCTTTCATAGAGACATCTGCTCTGCAGTTAAATTCAAAAAGATGCAATAATAGGTATATTGTTTTTTGCTTTTTCAAAATTAATTTCAAGCATAATAACAGAAATTGTGTACAGTGCCATCTGATAACAAGGAGATAACAAAATCTTCTTGCACTGTAAATAGCGAGGTGTACCAAATTTTCCTACTGGGTTCCTTACTGAATTATACCACTTAGCTACTAATGGTAGACTTCAGTACTAATAGTGCTTTAAGAATGACTATGCTATTGTATAAAAATTTGACATGTGAGTGAGTCCCTTTTTGTGATTGGTATGTCAAGAGGGCATAAAAATGACAGGAAATTGCTGCTCAGTTTTTTCAGTACTGGAATAAAAAGCCATTGGCTTTTGTCTGTACAAAAGGCCACTTTGTATATAAAAGCTCAGCATTTAGTGGAAATGGCTTGACCGACCTACTGATTTACTGTCAGAAGCTCAACGTATTCCACAATAGGCTTCAGGCAGGGCTGCTTTAGCAATGAAAATAGCATAGTAGGAGATGTAAGATGCATTGCTAACATATGTTGGGTTGGGGTCCCAATTAGGGCCTAGGTGTGCTAACATGATATTTGCAGGAGACCTGGTATTACTGTCTATCTAGGATGTTTCCAGGGCTCTCTAAGCTTGTTTTTTCAGTGGGTGTAGAGGGGTGTAGCTCAGAACTGCATGGTCAATCTTTTTCATTCACCAAGGAACACAGATGGCTCTCTCTTTCTCTGATTTATCTTCATAACAACCTTGTGCTGTAGGTTAATCTGGGAAAGAGTTCACCCAGTGAACTTTATGACATAATGGAGTTTGAAACTTGAGTCTCCCACACCCAAAACTGACACTCCAATCACTCAATGACACAAATCTCAAAACTGTCAAATAAAGCCTTATTCCACCAAATCAGCTCTATTTTAGAAGTAATTGTATGAGAATACGTGATCTAAAATTAACTTATTTCAGTACTGCTTTCATTTTGAATCCTTTGTCTAGGAGAATTTTCCATGAAATACCATACCCTTATTTTAAATGAACTACCAGAGAAACTGGAATATCAAATCAGGTTTATTGGGCAGATTTAGGGGTAAGTCCAGCAAACCAGGAGTTGGATGAGTGGATACTTGTGATATTTGTCATGTTTTTCCTTTCAATCTCTAGACTACTAATTGGACACTTTCTGTCACATTTACAAATCTGTTGAGAGAGACAGTTAAAATGACTGCTGCCACTGCAGGACAAACCACTGTCTGAAATGCAGATAGTCTGTGAAGCTGTGTGAGACAGTGGTGATTTCCAATTAGCTTTTCTTCTCAACTGTTTAAGAGTTAGGTCTCTTTGCTGGAAGAGAGCTTCTGAGTGCCCAGTATGCCTCAGCTCCTTTTTTTCAACATGAGTCACGGACCAGATTGAAACGTCCAGCTTTCAGGTCTGTAGACCCCACCCTTCCCAGCAATATGGCTGCCCTGTGGAGGTGGGGCTGCACAAAGCCTCATGAAAGCTACTTGTCTGAAAGTCAGTGCTGGGCATGCTCCTTGCCCCCTCCCAATCTAGTCACAAATTATGCTCCAACTGAAAGCTAGACTTGTCACTGGAGAGATATAGATTCAAGATGACACTTTCTCAGAGATTGTAATCTAGAGTTTGTTTTCCTCCAAAGTTCAGATATTCATTCCTGGCTGTAGGACCCAGTATACATGCTAGGGTTGGAGATTCGGACAGTCTGAATCTGGATTTTTACCGAATCTGCACTGATTCGGACGGATTCGGATGAGCAGGATCCGAATCTGAGCTGTCCGAATCCTATCAGATCCGAATCCATGGGATTCGGATCACCAGCTGAATAGCGTTTTTATTTTTTGGTGTTTTTTTCACGTTTCGGCCTGCAGGGGGTGCATCTTTAAACATATCGGCACCAAATTTCTCCGGGGGAATCATCAGGAGACGCCTGTCCTGAAGTGACACTCAAGTTTCAGAATTGCAGTTTGGTTCAGGGGGGCAATGTTATGGGCCCCCAAAAGGGAATATACATTCTTTCCAATGGGAATTAAGGGAATGAGAGCTGCCGCTTTGAGGGTCCATAACGGTTGGCACCCCTGAACCAAAACTTCACCAAACTTATGGAGGGTATCATCAGGACAGTCTCCTGATGATACCCTGATATTTTGGTACCGATACATCTACAAATGCACCCCCTGCAGGCACCCCCAGAAATTTGCACAAGATTCTTTGTTCTGCAGTGACTTAGCTGCATTGCTGTCAATGGGGAATTTCTGATAGAGGGCTGTGGAGTGCACATTTTTCATGGTAAACCCACAAAACTTTCAGGGTATCTTCAGGAGAGTCTCTGGATGACACCATCCAGATTTGAGGAACTTTGCTTATGGGGGCAGTGGGAGATGGACCCTACCCATAACATTGAACCCCTTGAAGCAACGGTCACCAAACCTGGATGGTGTCATGAAGAGACTCTCCTGAAGACACCCTGAAAGTTTTGTGGGTTTACCATGAGAAATGTGCATTCCACAGCCCTCCCACAGAAATTTCCCATTGGCTGCAATGGAGACAGCCAGCCACTCAAGGCAGAGCACAGAATCGTAGGGAAATTTCTTTAGTGTGAGGGGTGCACTTTTAGAGCTACTGTCACCAAAATTTCAGGAAATTTATACATTACAGAAGTACTGTCCGTATGATGCTCCCCAAGTTTAATTGAAGTTTGGTTCAGGGAATTCGAGTTATGGACTTTCAAAAGTGTGGCCCCCCCATCTCCTGTTCATACTTCCAGGCTGGAAACAATGGGGATGGGGCACCCCTTTTGAGGGGCAATAACTTTGCCCCCCCTGAACCAATAAAACTTCATTAAACTTGTGGGAGATCATCATCAAGGACAGTCTCCAGATGATATCCTGAAAGATTAGTACCGCTAGCTTTAAAATCGCGCCCCCTGCAGGCCAAAACGTGTAAAAACACTAAAAATTCAAAGAAATAATAAAACGGACCCAAATTTTTCGGATTTACCCGAATTTTCGGGCATATCCGAATTGGCTATGATTCAGATTCGGGCATACAAATCATTTTATGCCCCAAAATACCCAAATCCGAATTTTACCGAATTTTTTTAGTATTGACCAACCTTAATACATGCCATTTAGGGTGCACATTTAGCCATTTGCAATAAGTGAAAAAATTAGACCTGCAGTACAGATAAGTTAAACACTGCCTGGACTAGGCATGCCAACATCTCCATATGCTTCTGTACAGAACATCTTGTTGATTTATCCTGGCATTTCTGATTTCCTCTTCAAACTGAGGTTTGCGACTGATTTTTTTCAGACTGCTGTAAGGAGAGCAGTCACTTTTCCTGCTATTTGTAAAATAAAAATTGGGGGCAGTTATGGCACTCTAGGGTCTAATTATCATTAAATAATGAGGATGCCAATAAAAGACTTTTCATTTCCAATCCTTCTACAGTACAGCTGGGAGATTAATTACTGCTGCTTATCAGAGAGAGGTCACTTTGAGCCTTGTGTCATAAGTGAGAACAGAAACCCGTCCTGAAAACTCACTGCTGGTAAAATTCACCCTGGCAAAGGGAATATTAGTTATTTCTGTTTTCACCTAAATACCATGGATTGTTTGACCAAATATGGGTCTTAAGGTATACATGTAAAAAAATGATGTATATATTTTAAAATGTAATATACACCCCCAGAAAACACATATGGTTACCCATATGATGAATCATAGATGAAAATACATAAAGGGGACCAGGAATGGCTTCACGTATCTGCTGCATGCTTCACTGCAAAGCAGTTCTCAGAGTCAGGGCAAATCAGCCTAGATGGTAAAATAAATCACTGAGCAGAAGAAGCCCTGAAAAGAGGGGAGAGAGAGAGAGAGGGAGAGAGAGAGAGAGAGAGATGGCTACCTGCAAGAATCAAAATGTTTGTTTTTGTGTTATAGTCCTAAGCTATTTGGCTAAGATGGGCATACAGTATGTTCATATCATACAGATATCTTTGATCATCTAATCCAGTGGTGGCGAACCTTTGGCACTCCAGATGTTATGGACTACAATTCCCATCAGCCCCTGCAATTGGCCATGCTGGCAGGGGCTGATGGGAATTGTAGTCCATAACATCTGGAGTGCCAAGGGTTCGCCACCACGGATCTAATCTAATGCAAGATACACTTGAACTTTCTGGCTGAGGCTGCTCTCCCGGTCCAAGTCTGGAAGGATCTGATGGAAGTCTTCGACAGGGCTGCAGAACTGACTTGCGAAGTATAGGATCTGAATCCAAACAAACTACTGCTTGCGCAAATATCAATCCCCGATTAATGCTGTTACAGTGTTTGGGTGCTTCTCTTTGTTACTAGCCTTCCTCAGTGTATAGCTGAAAACTAGCCATCATAACCTTCTGCTTGAAGAAAAGCCTATTTATCATTTATTTATTTTATTTAGCCTATTTATAAAAGCACTATTTATCACCTCTCTTTCAGCACGTTGTCAAGGTGGGGCTGCTGTTCAAAATAGAAGCGATTCCTGAGATAGTTAATTCCCAGCTGGAGTCTCACCTTGCCTTAGGTAATTTTTTTGAGTTTGCAGATTTCCCCAGTCCTGCAGATAACAGAGTTCAAATATTAGGGACATTTTTCATTTATCCATGCCCTGGTTAGCTTTATTGCGGTCTTCACTGAAGCTGGTCTGCAGCTCAAGTTCTATATCCAGCTCCATTAGCATCGGCGCTTACACACTTCTGAAATTTCATAAAGAAAATCGAACATCACACAGCTGCTAGCCAAGATCAGATTTCAGACTTGTTCTTGAAGCAGATCAGTGATTTGGCAGAATGTCTGTGATGACAGCACTCTATTTCTCATCACCTGTAATACAGTTAACATCTTGATACATGTGCAATTGTTGAGTGGGGTTTTGTTGTTGTAGTAACAAAGAGCAGTCTCAGTGTCTCTGAAATATATTTTTCTTTATTCCATTCTTCAGGTTTGGGCTCGCCTGGCCTACCTCATGCAGATGTAACACAGTCATTATTTAGCCTCCTGACTTTGATCACCTAAAAATACTTAACTTCCATGCTGAGTTCATGTAATCATCTCAGAACTTCTCAGGGTTCTTTACCTTTCGCTTTTGATGTGGGTGGCATAGTTCTCATTTCAAAATATAAATTAATTTTTTCAGTGATTGAACCCCGCCCCTCCCCCCCCCCGCCACATTTTTATCATAAGCCTGAAGGAGAACTTTCATTAAGGGTTTTAAGCATTCTTTAGAGAAATAGAATATAGGTCATTATTGCTGAGTGTCCATGTCTACACGAAGCCTATTAATTTTTGATAATAATTACATTCCTGAACAGGGCAAAAGCCAACGTGGCAGCTTCTAATGTACAGACAACTAGATGGACAGGATGGAATTTCTGCTTCTTAATGAAAAATGACCTAAAGAGTAATGATGCAACTCTGCATTCTTTGCATTTTCAATAGGTGGACTTAAAAGCTGACCTTGTACTACTTAGGGGTCTCCAATGAAATATTTTCTTTTGCTGATTGCAGTTTGACCGGATGGCCTCAGACACCCAGTGTAAGAACTACACTGCTGAATCAGGCAAAGGCCCATCTAGCTAAGCTAGAAGTCCTGGTATGTGACAGGAAATGTCACACAAGCAGACTGTGATAGCAGTGGTAATAGTACAAAGCATCCAATCTCCAGGATTTTATTGAGGAATTGTGCCCCACAGGCAATTCTGCAAACTTTCATTAATTTGACTGTTTAAAACTATTACACTAGAGGCTATCACTGCACCTCATTCAGGCTAGCTCTATAGTGAGGGCAACTGAGGCAAGTTGCCACAGGTAGTGGATTTTAGGAAGTAGTAGCCTCTCATACCACTCAGATTCACACCTGATCTCCGAAGCCACAAATGGTTTAAGCTAACTCCTATCAGGGTTTACTTGCAGATTCCTGGAGCTTTTGAGGGGTAGATACAGTACTGCTCCACAGGGAGCCAGGTGGGGTACCTGAAGGCGTGCTATAAGGGGGGGGGGCACAAAATCGGAAGAACTGGGTCGGTGCAGGGGAAGTGCATGGCGCCCGTCCGAACTACCTCCTTCCCTCCTCAGGCCCTCTGGGGTGGGGCTCAGATGCTGGGACAGAGGCAGTTCGAACAGGCACCGTAACAGCAGGCCGGCTCCTGGGCTGCCTTCTGCAGCACCCTTGCCCCCCACCTCCCTGCAAACTGGCTTCTGCCCTCCCCAGGGCCTATGGAGGGCAGGAGGCAGCCTGCAGGGAGGTGGGGGAGGGCAGTGGCTCAGGGGGGCAGCTCAGATGGGCATCACAGCAGCAGGTCAGCCCAGGAGCTGGCATGCCACTGCAGTGCTCCCTCGAGCTGCCTCCAAGCCCCGCCCCAAGCCTTGTCTCCAAGCGCAGGGGGCACAGGGGTGAGGGATGTGGTGCCAGTGGGGCACCCAGAGTAGGTGTTGTTCCTGGGCACCATTTCCCCCTGTTATGCCTCTGAGGGTGGGGAAGGTGGGGTTTGTGTGAGCGAGGGGCTTTATCAGGATATAATATTACAGAATGCATCCTCCAAAGCAGCCATTTTCTCTAGGGGAAGTGATCTCTGTAGTCAGGATAGCACTGTAATTCTAGGCGATCTCTGGGCCCCAGCTGGAGGTTGGCAAACCTACCATTTAGCCCATCTCTAGCTTCCATTTGCCTGCCAGCTTCTCATCCTCCCCCACTGCCTCTGTCCTGTGACTTTTGCCTAGCCACTGAAGCAGCTAATGTGGAGGAGCTAGCAGTTTTCTGGGGAACAGTTGAGATACAACAATGGTATGGGGTTTTTTTTACCTAAAAAAGACCTTTCCTTCAGTAATTGGAATAGACTTTTTGTCAGGCCTTCAAGTGCTTGGGAGGTGAGGGAAATCAAAACAGCCAACAATTTTTGTTTAGCAAATCAGCTATAGGTCCATTATGAATTGTAATACAGCAACCATTCACAGCTCAATTAATTATACATTCTTCCATGTTTATAGAATGTGTGAATGGATTAAAATCAGTCAAGGTAGACTTTCATTCTAGTGCCATTTGGGTTTCACTAAAGCCTTTTAAGTCAGTGATTAGATAGGGCAAAATAAGATATACATCTGATTTCCCCCCACTGGAAATTAAATCAGAATGCTCATAAATGGAATAGCTTTATATTCAATTTAATATAGTATGTCTGCTTCAATTTAGAGCTGTGGCTTGTTGAACTGGTATCAAATATAGTTTCAGTCAACAAGAGACCTGGCTTCTAATTCAATATGATTCAGAAAAATGTGTTGAAAACATTAACAAGCCACTGGTCATGTAAACATTTTTACAGAGCAATTGATAGGAGAACGTCAATCAACTGACATTTTTGTTTGGATCCAGAATACCTACCAAGCTTCCTAAAATTCTTTAAAAGTACAGGAGAACCTTGGGAAAAGCTTGGTTATCAAAATGTCGGTCTGCAGTAGGAGAAGAGAATCAGTGAGAAGCCCATCTCTGTTCCTAGTGAAAGTGCCTTCTGTCAGCTGAAGATGTCCGCTGAGTCCAACTCTTTGTTTGGAAATACTTTTAAAGGGCTAAAATTACAATACTGACCATGTTGAAAATGTCTTGCTCCAAGAAAAAATGGCATATAATAGGGGAAGTTGTTGAACTTCATTTCATGAAGAATACTACTCCCTCGGTGTGAGTAAATAACATCCGTTTTACATATTTGAACAGTTCTTTCTTCACCCTGCCACAGATATTTTTTTTCCTTGAGCTATATGAAATGAGTTTCACTTATTCCTGTGATGAATGAATAATGCTAAATTTGTGGCATCAGTCACATCTGAAACAACAAACTGTGAAATCATATACTTAGAAATATGATTGTCCTGCAGGATCATATAGAAAAGGAATCTACGGAAAACAATATTAATCATCCATAAAACTTGCCCAATATCAGCAGAAGGAATACAAAATGTTGGCCAAGTAAATTGACTTCTTCAATCATTTTCTTTGCAGATTTTTCATTGCACATGAGCACTTTTATATTTGTTCTCCACTTTTAAGTGAATTTAGATAGCAAATGAAGAGGTCCAGGAGACAGTCTCTGGTACTGAATAACAACTTGGTATGTGTGGAAAGTTTTCCATACTTGCACAGATTATTAGTCTTTGTTTGAAATAGGATAGACATATCACATTAACATCAGTTTCTTTGACCTCTTATGACATTCTTAATACTTTCTATACCATGAAATCCATGAACATTGGATGGCTTACTTAAAATCAAACCTAGAGCATGTATGCATAATCAAGAAAAAAATTAACACACTATATTGTGCTTTAACCTAGATGGGTTGATAATTTCTCATTTGAAAGCAAAGTTCCAGTTCATGTAATTGTTATCCTGCCTTGGGAATAGATGGAAAGTCAATCATATGAGGTCACACTAATGATGCCATTTGTTACCTGTTATTTGTTATCTATTTCCTAGGAACAATTGGGCTGTGATGTTCTATCTGAAGTAGCTGATGTAGAACTGTTGCTAACCAGATGTAAATTATAAAGCAGTGAGAAATCTGATAGAAGAGTGTCATCCTAGAAATTCCTGTAGACTTGCAAGAGATGCAAATATGTTTTTGCAGCATTGTTGCTACAGAGTCTTAGAAAATGCAAGGCTGCTTAAAGCCCACAATGGGCTACTGAGGAAGGGGAATCCCTGTGCATCCCCTCCACTGAAATGTGTGCACATACGTAAAAAGAAGGTTTATGAATGGCAGGACATAGGGCAGATGAGCTCACCAATCGTTAAGTGAGAGCAACCAAAGAGCCACCTGTGCTTGGTGGTCCTGGAAATACATTTTATTTGTGTCATTTTGTTTTATTTGCTTCTTGATTACATCCCCTTTCCTCCTGGTACAGACCTAAACCATGTTACTTCCTTCTACTCTGCTTCATTTTATTGCCACAACAGCCCTGTGAGGTAGGTTAGATTGAGAGCGTGTGGCTGTGTAGCAAGCTTCTAAGGCAGAGTGGGCATGTGACTCTGTGTCTTCCAGATCCTAGTCTGACACTGATCCTTTCTGCACAACACAATAAAACTTCTTGAGAAAATTGTTTGGGAGAGGAATTCCACACAGTTTTATCCCCAAAACATCCTCAGGACATTTTGTTTCAGCTCAGCTTGGTTGTTAGTAAAAACACTAAACTAGGAACCTTTTTTTCCTGAAGTGGCTTTGAAAACGTATCCTGTTTGCTGTGCGGAGACCAGGAGACATTTTATTTTTCCCACCCCCTCCCAGCTCTTACTTTCAATTTCTGAGCAGCTTGTGCCTGCCATTTTCTGACAGGTTCAGGAACCTCCATGCTGCTTGCCTGTTGATGTTGTTGTATCTTTGAAGGTATCCCATTGAAAATTTAAAAAGAAAAAATGACATAACTAACTTTATTAATGAACTTTATACACTGAAATGTATAATCTATACATTGAAATGACTCACGGATGAGCTGCAAGCAGAGGGAACTCCATGGCAATTTTCTGCAAATGGTGGCAGCACAGAGCCTCTTGAAGAGGGAAGAAAATGGCGAGCACGATATGCTCAGAAACTGAAAGTAAGAGCTGGGGCGGGGGGGGTGCGGGAGAGAAGAACCGCTTTCTCTGCCAACCTTTTTTGGTCTGTGCTATGTGGTTCTTTTAAAAACATCTGCAAGACATTTTACTTGTGTTGTGCCTAAAGGGGACACCGCCACACCTCATACGTCTCACATAAATTACAGTCTTGATCACACTGGTTAGAAAATTAGTCTTGTTCTCAGGAAGTCCTAACAATAAGCCCTCTAAGTTAGATATGCACTGTATCCCACTTATTTTAACTCTTGCTCTGATGACAAATATTTACTTTCTGGTGAAATGTAAAATCTTAGATATTGCCTTGAACTAGTCAGACTAAGGTTCATGTAACCTCAACTTGTGGGTTCTGTGGGGCAGTACTTGGAATGAGTTGCAACAACAATTTTTAAACAACAAAATGGTTTACTTCTTTCTTTTTTGCGTACAAATCTAACACTTTTAAAGAACGGCATCAACATTTTAACGCTATAATTCAAGGTGTCCTATGATTTCGATAGGGTTGCGCATTTCAAGTCCTTCATGCATTTACAGTCCACTCGATATTGCCAAGTCCAAAATTCTTCTTTGCAAAGTTGGTTGGTCTCCTGAAAGACTCCAAGGGCTTGATGAACAGGGTTGCATTACTATGATGAAGGTCTCCAGGAGGAACTCCTCACCCATTGCGTACAACCACGCCAAAAAGAAAACCCTGGAAGTTCAATAAACTCCAACATTTACAACATAGCAAAAACAAACAACTACCTTCCCAGTAGTTCCCAACAATATTTCAATTACCTTAACAAGGTGTTAAGGGCTTATAGAAATCAAGGTCCGAGTCTGGTACCCTTGTCTTCTGCAAAGAGCTCTTTCAGCCTTTCTGCTGCTCTGAGTCTCCACCCCCTTACTGGGTCAACCCATTCTGGGCCAATCCATTCAGGGCATGGGGGTTACATTCACATAAGAGTTTTTGTGAAATTTCTTTCCTATAAGCAGGAACAAGTTCCATGAAAGCAAAAGGAAGTCCTTACATATCGGTCTAAGGAAGTGGACTACAAAAAGTATGTCCCAATAAATCTACCAGTGTTTAAGGAGCTGCAGGTCTCCCTTTTTCACTTTTGCTGCCATAGACTTCAGGCCAAATTAGATGAGATACCCAAAAATATTAAGATCTTCCAGGTTTTGCTAAAGCTAATTAGTAGCCCCTGGTAGTAAAAGAAGGGTTGCTGTGCGTGGAAACTATTCAGCACTTTCTTTCCATTCCCCTTCCATGATTTAAAACATCCATTTGAAGCGTCATTTAGCTCTGCATGGTAAAAACGCTGCTCAGGATGTGGCTTCCCAGCCTTTTTAAGCCTATGGTCACCTTTGGAGTTCTGACACAGCATGGTACAGAATGCTTGACAAAGACCCAAAATGACTGCCACAACTTATATTTAATCACACAGTAAAGATTCATGTGCTGCAGTGGCAGCCGCTACCAAAGCAACATTTTAAAAAAATCTGTGCAGCCTATCAGATCTCCAGTGGCCAGTCTGGAGCCTTGCTGGGCAAAAACCATGTCTGGGCAAAAACCACTATCTTAAAACACTTGGCACGTGCCAGAAAAGATGCTGGTGAGTGCAAGACACCCACAAGCACCATGTTGGGGACCCCTGATCTAGACTCTTGTATCTGGTTCTTCTTCAACATACAGCTATTTGCAGCTCTAGAGGGATGTCTTATATCATGGAAGAAGCCCAGTTGAAAAGATTTATGCACTCAGTAACCCTGTCCTGAAGTTCAAAGCATCCACTTCTAATTAGGGTTTATTTGTTTGCAGGGGGAAGCATAAGACATCCTTATAACATATCTGTCACATCTTATCTAGTGCTGTCTTAATGTAGCTGACCCCCTTCTGCACCAGAAAGTCCTCAAGGACCACAGTTTATTTTGTATCAGTTGGTACCAGCAGAAAGTGTAGATGGTTGATGATCTCTCCTGCACTCTCATCAGCTTCCTCCCTGCAGACCATTCTGACCTCAAGAAAGTTGATTTCAAGGGTAGACCAGGAGAAGCTGAGAGAGAAAGAGCCATGTAGAAGGATCCTCAGGAACACGCAAAGAACTCCTGCGCTTCTACTCCTGTGCTGACAGCTCTTCTGCAGTTATAGAGATTAAGGATCTCACAGTTGAAGGGTGTCAGACTAAGGGAGGTGGACATGATGCAAAACAACTTCTAAACTAATGCAGTGGGAAAGTTGACAGGAACTGGGGAGTCTCTGGGTTGGACAACTCAGCCAAAGGAATAATAGTGACCCTTTCTGCACAAACCTTTTGAAACATTTTGAGGCGGGAAATAAAATTCTTCCTTCATGGAGTTCCACATTGGGGTTTTCCACCTTACATTCCAAAAACGTACTTCCAGCCTCTAAACATTTTATCTAAAAAGTTCTTTACAGCAATTCTTTTGCTGTTTAAAAAAAAAGTATGAAAAAAAATTTTCAAAATGTTTTCCTTTGCTGAGCAGGCATATTTAAAACATTTTCTCTTTCCTGCTTTTTTCCATGCCTCTGTTCCATCCCTGAACTTCCACCTCAGTGCCATTTTATCATGTCCCTGAGCCCATTCCATTCTCCCTTGCCTCTAAAGACCTGAATCAAACTGTGGTAATGAGAGAGTTCTAGATCCATCGGTAAAATGAATAAGTCTCCAGCAGTTCTAATATTCTTACGGGTTTCAGGACCTATGTGAACTAATAGCCATGTGGGTCTAGGTGGAGAAGCTGTTGTGGAGAGTGGAAGAAGGACAAAATGATCCTTCTTGCCTCTTTTGTCAGCAAAGCTGCAGTGACAGAAGAGAAAAAAGTAAATTTTAGCCTTGTCTTGACAGTGCAGCCCCTGAACCCGCATAACTATTAGGTGCAAGGATCCCACTTGAAAATTCACTATTAGATGCAAGGATCCCACTTGAAAATTCACCATTAGATGCAAGGATCCCACTTGAACATTCACCATTAGATGCAAGGATCCCACTTGAACATTCACCATTAGATGCAAGGATCCCACTTGAAAATTCACCATTAGATGCAAGGATCCCACTTGAAAATTCACCATTAGATGCAAGGATCCCACTTGAAAATTCACCATTAGATGCAAGGATCCCACTTGAAAATTCACCATTAGATGCAAGGATCCCACTTGAACATTCACTGTTAGATGCAAGGATCCCACTTGAAAATTCACCATTAGATGCAAGGATCCCACTTGAAAATTTCCGGGATAGAAAAGGACTGCAGGAGAGAGGAGAATTTGGAAAAATCCATGGATTTCTAGAATCCAACCTTATGACTTATTTTGAAGTAATATCATTGTGAACCATTTTGTTTATTTTGGATTGGAGTTCAAACTGAAGAACAAGATTTATTTGTTTGTTAGCACAAGTCTTGACAATAAAAAGTTCCTATCTTCATCAAAATCCATGGAAGCATAGCCAAGATTTCATCCATGTTCTAAAATGAATTTCAAAGAAATGTAATATAGCTTAACATTTCCGTTAATAGTTTGACAGAACCAGACAGAACACCATTAGAAGGAAAACAGTTAGCTCTATATCACTATATCCATCTATAATAATATATGTCTTGAATTTTTTTAAAAAAAATCAATATTGCTTCCATTCATTTAAGTTCAAGCTGACAGGAAGGTAATTAAGAACAACCTTTATTTCAAAACTTATTTTCCTTCTATGAAGCTAAGACAGTATAACATGTGACCCATCAGGCCAAATGCAGTCTACCATCCATCTGTAGTGGCTTATCAAATGCTTGGCAATCTCTCTGCTTTTGTAGTTGTAGACCACAGGCAAACATAGGAGGTTTCTTAAATCCCTGCTTGGCTGTCTGGTAAGCTGCAATCACAAGAACAAGAGAAGATGTGAAAGTTGAGTTGAGAGACAGGGAAAGATGCTTATATAGCCCAGCTCACAATTCATAATAAACATAGTCTGTTAGAAAACTAAGTCCTATTTAATGAATGATCAAGACATCTTATAAAATATATTTAATATCACACACACATTCAAAAATGCAAAAGATAGAACCCCTTTTCAAACAAGCCTTCACACACACATCAACAATTTGTGTGGTGAGTGCCATCAAGTTGCTTCGGACTCATGGCCGAATCATGACTATGAATCCATGTCCTCCAAAATGTCTTCACGTTAAGAGCCTTGTTCAGCTCTTGCAAACTGTGGACTGTGGTTTCCTTTGAAGAGCCATTGACAATATCATATATCTAATTCCCAACTTGGCACTACCATGCAAAGAGAAGAGCCTGCAAATTAGGACTAATTAGGAATTGCATAGATGTGTTTACAAATCTGCAGAAGCTTTTAAAAATGGCATGGAGTCCTTAAAACACTGGAAAACAAATAATGGAGAAGAGTTCACAAGATTATGTTGCGAGATATTGATTGCCTTTTTGATGTTGCCTCTCACCTCATGTCTTGAAGCTTGCCTGCTGGCAGCACTTTCAAGGGGACAATGGAGGCTGCCCATCCACCCTGCTGCGTGGGCTACTTGGGCCAAAGGAGGGTCTGTGCCCGGTGCAGCTGAGAGGTTGCAAGCGAGAGGAAGAAGAGTGTGGGACTGCATGAGGGAATAAGTTGGGATCTTCATGTTGCATCCCCTATCCTTCCTGCTTGAGTAGTCCCCTGAGGCATGCTCTCAGAACCTCAAGAATGGCGGGAAATGGGCAGCTTTTATTGCCCTCTTCGGAACTGTGAGGGTTTGTTTGCAAGGAGTGCCCCAGAATCCCCACTCTGATGCTTGGAAAGGGGAGAGCTTGTACCAGGATGGCTGCAAAGGCAGGGCTGAAGCTGCCCTTGGGCAACCTGAGACTGATCCATAGCATTTTGTTGTTGATCGCACCATATTAACTTTAAAAGCCCATGCCTCCAAAATTATTAAATTCCAATGACACTTCAAGAAGACTACACTATATTTAGAGAATTTATGTGTGTCCCCCCACTCCTGAGACCAGCCAATGAAATGACAGTTTGCAGTGGTGCTTCAACATGATCGAGCCATTACACTTTTGGGGGAAATAATTTTACATAAGAATGCCAGACAGTTCAGATATCTGATGTAGTTCAGTAACTGACAAGAGGAATCCAATTATTTGATGCAATTTCCAATTTTCTGACAAACTGTCCATTTGTTTATATTTACTCAGCCAGGGATGGCTCATCTTTTTGTGAGCATCCCAGCCAAACACTTGCTCAGTAGGCATTTGGAAATACTTGACAGGACAGTTCCAAAATGCACCTGCTCCATACACAGATATTCCTCTCTTTCTTTTAGTGTATCCTTCCCTTCATAAAGCTTCAAATTTTCTTTTCCAGAGAGGGAGGGAGAAAAGAGCTACAGGAAATGGTTCTTTTAAATGTCTACAGATCCTGAAAACAGTCTGTCTTTCCTGCACATTACTTTTCTCTGTCTTCTTCAATGTGTGCCAACAATACCTGTTGGCCATCTGTCTATGCAGTCATGAATGTTGCAAACTGCACAGATGCAAATCAGCTCAAATCATTTCATTTAAAGCTGTGGACAAATTACCATTTTTAAATAGATCAAGCAGCTTTGGAAGCAGGGCTTGCTTTTAAGCGTGTTATTTTAGTGGATTGTGATATTGCTAAAATACAACTGAATAACATGAAAAATTATTATACTAAAAGTGTACGTTATCCAATGAGTGATTCTATGAAAGACAAGTCTCAGTGATTCTTCAAACATATGAAGGGAAATGTAAAATATTGTCCACATACCCCCCCTCAAATTACTTAACAGCTGTTCTTCTGAAAAATAATGAGTCAGATCCACACATGCAAAACAAACTAGAAAGCAAAAAAACTGGAAAAACTGCAAAATGACAATAATTAGTCATAAAGATTGGATTGTGGTAACTAGTCCAACCTTTTTTTAAAAAATCTTGACACCTGAACAACTTATCTGACAGTGAAACAATGGTTTTGATGTGTCAAAGCAAGTGTTTTTCCTTGTTTATTTATTCAAGGGGCTGTTTTTGAACAAGCTACAACCAAGATCTTATGAAATCCACATAAAAATATACAAATAAGAACAAGTTCTTCAAAAGAATCGCTAGTTCCGCCCCTCTGCAGTTTATGTACTATCTGACAAATCTAATATCAACATTTATGCAACCAGATTTTCTATAAAGGGATTTGGAACTTTGCCCCCTTTCTCTTGCCAAGAAGACGTATCAACCTTCTATAATGGGATTCTACTTGATTTGCACTCTCTCTTCCCTGCTATGAAATTTATACTGTGGACATATTATTTATTTATTTAAGAAAAGAAGATCTAATCTTTGTAGCATTCTGTGCTGAACTGTTTCACCCATACAGTGCAGCCATACGGCACTAAGGGATTTAAGTGTTGCCATACTGTCCCTGTAATTCTGACAACCTTTAATACTTGCCTCTGCATAGGATGCAGAAATTTATAATACTGCCTGCAAGTTGCATTGTTGAATAGAAGGTAGCTGGAAATACTTTGTATGGTTTCACTTAATTTGCTACTCTGGAAAGTTTGAGCACGCCCATTAACTCAATTGTGATAGCAAGTACATTATTAAAAATATTAAAAAGATTTATCTGTTTTGCTCTATTCTGTCTTGTCATTTCATGACTTTTACTCAATAATTCTTTAAAATTGTTGTAGTCCTTTCATTCCTCTCATTGATGCCACGTTCCTTCACTAATATTGCTACTTACTCATGAGCACTTTAAGGATATTATCTGAAAACTGCCTTAATTCTGCATAGCAGTCTTTAAATTACTGAATCTAGAGGAGTCTTTCCGTTGTTTCCTTCACACACAAAAATGAGCCACAAGAGCCGGAAATATATGAATCTGCACATCTTTAGAAAAGGACAGGCATTTTCAGGGTCTGAAGGATATCTGCCTGCAGAGCACAACTTTCTGGTATCTCCTTCTCATTGCAGCCCAAAATGCTATTCCTGGACCATCCTTTAAGAAGAACACTGGGAAAATAAATTGGGGCTCAACTGGGAGGCAGCATGACAAACTCATGATCCTGAGGCAGAAATTCTTCCAACTGTGGAAACACTATAGTGGATCTAAGCCCCTGTGTGTCACACTGTGTATGCCATGTATCAGGACAACTTGCTCTGTGATTCACAGTATGTCAACAGTTGCTACAAGCTAGTTGCCTAGGCTGATGATGAATGCCGCTGACTGCACAGACATGAACGCAGCACTTACCTACGAAATACCATTTGAAATGATGCATGCCCTGCCCCTGGGGCATATGCAACTTTACTAGCAATCCAGTAAATTCTGGACATGCATTAACAGCCACTACCTTCCACTTTCTTGGCATATGAATGTCAAATGTCATAAACTGTGCAGTTGCAAAACTCACACATAAATTCAAAAAAATCAACTTATTCTAATTTCAAAAACATCAGTATTACAAGAGTATGCGGAGAGCCCACTGAGAAGAAAACCAGCATTACAAGCAGCAAATCTGATGTTCATACAGCGTGACTAGGGTTTTACATGGGTTTCACATGGATTTAGTATGTGTCTCCTATACGTTGCACTGATTACCGTGTCCACACAGAAGGCTGATTGAGTTCTATACCTACATTGTATATTTTCATAAAGCTTATCAGGAAGAATATAATATTTCCAGTTGTTCAGTGTTGCCTGCTTTTTTTTTAGCTGAGGCTCATTTTGTTTTAAAGAAGAAAACTGAAACATCTTTCTAAGTTTAATCTAACCAAGGATGGTACCCTGAAATAGGGCAGCTACTGGGCCCCCAGAAGCTTCCCTATAAACTAATGTGGAGAGACCTACAGACCCATGGTGCCAACAACAACACCTGCCAGAAAACCAACCAAAACCAGAAAGCAAACACAGAAACACCAGTGAAGCAGCAACAACCGGGGTTGGGGTAGGGTGGGCGGGATTTAACTATGAAGGTTAAAGAAAGATCTCCCCACAAACCTGGTACTAACAATAACAATCGTAAATCAGAACTCTTAAGGGTGGAATATTTTATCCAGTGTGAGAGGATGGGCTGTGTGAATGGTCTGGCTTTCTTTTTAGGGACTGGTCTTCCTCAGTCTTCCTCAAAACGGGTGCCTGGTGAAACCATTCTCTCTTATTAATAGTACTGTTGGACAATCAACCAATTTCTCTCTTGTTTTCATAGCATTAAAATGGTTGAGCATTCTTATTCCCTGATTCTTTTATAGTGGGGAAAGTGTTACAAAAGACTTGCACAAAAGAACTGGACATTTTTTTAATATTGGGTCAGCCAACCACACATAATTTATAGGAAGACCTTCAATATGTGCTATGGAAAAGGTGTTGCTGATCTAGGTGCATAATTAAATTTGGGTGAGATTTCTACCATCAAATAGTGAAATTCTCTCACAGGTTCATTGAGTTGGAAAATTGGTAAATCCTATCCAATGAGGTGCTGAAAGGCATTGTCCCATATTTGGTTGCATTTTGCTTTAAAAAGAAATGTCTGTGATTTCATTTTATGACTAGGATGCCTTGATTATTTGATAGATGTTCTGAGCCATTACGACAGCTGTGGGATTGCACACGTGTGCAGGGAATATTGATAATGAGTATTAATTTTGTATATGAAATGTTGTTTGTATATGAAACACTGTTTCACATGTGTTAGCTGCCCTGAGCCTGGACTTGGGCTAACCCTAACCCTAATAAAATAATTTAAAAATTGAAAAGGGCAACCACACATACAGAACTTCTTTGTAAAGGTCACTATAGCCATTCCTTCTTCCCTGTTCCACAGTAGTGCCAAGTTGCAACAGTTTTGCATCCAGGTTCATTTCAAACATGTCCAAGGCTTAATTTCATGATGCACCTATGGCTCCCATGCCAGTTACAGAGAGCTCTTTCCCAGTTTTCCCACAACTACTCAGAGAAATGGTGTGAGTTTTTAAAGAAGACTACTAATGTCATCTGTGCTGCTGCATCACTTCTGGGGAAAAACCAGAAGTGACATGAGGTATCTCTGGGAATTGCTGGAAATTCTATAGTTACCAAAGAGTTTCTGGAGATTCCTAGATCAACCCTACACTGGTTTTCCCAGTAATGTAACAGCAGACAAAACATTCTAGTTGCCACGTCTCTACCCACCAAGATACCTGCTGGATGCTGGGTGCAGTCTGTCAGCCTGCAAAGATTGTCATGCCCTTATATAAAGAAGTGGTGTGACCACACTTGGAGTACTGTGTTCAGTTCTGGTCGCCACATCTCAAAAAGGATATCAAAGAGATAGAAAAAGTGCAGAGAAAGGCAATGAGGATGATTGAGGGATTGGAGCATCTTCCTTATGAGGAGAGGCTGCAATGTTTGGGACTCTTTAGTTTGGAGAGGAGACGTCTGAGGGGGGATATGATTGAAGTCTTTAAAATTATGCATGGGGTAGAAAATGTTGACAGAGAGAATTTTCTCTCTCTTTTTCACAATACTAAAACCAGGGGGCATACATTTAAAACGCTGGGGGGAAGAATTAGGACTAATAAAAGGAAACACTTCTTCACACAATGTGTGATTGGTGTTTGGAATATGCTGCTGCAGGAGGTGGTGATGGCCACTAACCTGGATAGCTTTAAAAAGGGCTTGGGCAGATTTATGGAGAAGAAGTCGGTCTATGGCTACCCATCTTGATCCTCCTTGATCTGAGATTGCAAATGCCTTAGCAGACCAGGTGCTCGGGAGCAGCAGCAGCAGAAGGCCATTGCTTTCACATCCTGCCTGTGAGCTCCCAAAGGCATCTGTTGGGCCACTGTGAGTAGCAGAATGCTGGACTAGATGGACTCTTGTCTGATCCAGCAGGCTCTTTCTTATGTTTTTATGTTCTTAACCCTACCATGAATCCCTTATTCAGTATCGTGTACAAGACACTCTTCTGCTGGTAGTAGCCTGGTTGCTGGTGTTACCTGAAAACAAGTTGGTTAGTGTAAGGAGTAAGGGCTCCTGCCTTGAAATCAGTGGTTGGGCCAAGCATGTGGAGAGCAGTGGCAGTCAGATATCAAGGTAGAAAGATGGGTAAAAATGGGCTGCATTTTTGTCTAATGGAGTTCTGGCCCCCCTCTCACATGCAAAGCTATGCTTCCAAAATAATCCTCCAAAACCAATTAGTATATTTCCCTTATTTTATGTACTCAGAAGCTTGCTTTTTGTGTGTACCAGAATAGGATGAAGGATAATGATGATCAATGCTCACCAAAATATTATGATTCACAGCCCTCCCTGGATTAAAGCCAATTTACTCACAGCGAGTGAAAAGACAGCCAGCACACTTGGCCTTTTTGTTGCCTGATGCATTAATGATATTGGCTGCTATGATTTTCAGTACCTTGCATTTACAGGCACTATTGGCCGGGTGTGCCTGAAGCTTTCAATCATTCTGAAATGTATGGCTTACTAATTGGGTCCTTATTTTTCTTCTTCTTTTGCTCTATCCTGTTGAGGAAGCAGCTATCTTAGCTGTCTTGCTGTAATGAGCAAAATATCTACAGGTCACCAATCTTATGTAGTGACCAGGATCACAACACCCAAACTGACAAGGACGAGGTAACCTGCTTTAGGTCTTAACTGGGGAGAAGAGCAGTATGGAGCCTTTAAACTAAACTTATTCAACAAGCCCCTGTACTAGAAACATTGTAGTCAAACCAACTGATGCTATGCATTAAGAAGAGACTAGCTGAGACAAAGTGTTACTGGTTATTTGAATAATGTAAATATGTTAATTGTACTACAGAGATGACTGACAGTGCTGCAGTCCTATTGCCCTCAGTGGGACAATACACGTCGAAACTGGCTCGAGGTTGCTTTCAGCTATTTATTTCAGTGCTGCTTGAACTTAAAAATGAAACAATAAAACAAGCCTTTCATCTTGGCACAAATACTTGGCACTCTTTCATTCTCTCTGCTTTCATCCTTGCAACAAACAAACTTGTACGTTTAAAGAGAAGCTCAGGTCAAAATCATGTAAATTTCCCCCCTTAAATACTGACCCCTTAAATACTCCCCCCCCCTTAAATACTTAAATACTCCAGAATTTCAAGAATGCCCTTGAATTAGATCATATACTGTGGCTCTCAGTTCTCTAGCTGGCAGATTGATTTTAAGCCAGGTTTACAAAATGAGGTGGTTTATCTTTGTGGAATGTACATTCAGACAGTCATTTCTTTGGACAATAGTTTACTTTTTAAAATGCCCACTGAAATATGTTACAGTTGTACTGGTGCAAATGTATATAAGTTGCCTTTATGATTGGTCAGTAGGCTGCAGGAAAAAAAATAGAAGAGTTGGATTTATATCTCCCCTTTCTCTCCTGTAAAGAGAATCAAAGGGGCTTACAAACTCCTTTCCCTCTCCCCTCATAACAAACACCCTGAGGGGTATGTAGGAAGAACTGTGACTAGCCCAAGGTCACCCAGCTGGCATGAGTTGGACTGCACAGGCTAATCTGAATTCCCCAGATAAGTCTCCACAGCTCAAACGGCCGAGTGGGGAATCAAACCTGGTTCCTCCAGATTAGAGTACACCTGCTCTTAACCACTGCACCACTGCTGCTTCATGGACAAATGCCCTCAACATTCACACGCTCACATGACTGTATCTGTTAACCCCTATAATCTGACTTCCTTTCCTTGTGGAAATAAAGGTGGCCTGCACAAAGCTCCTCAGTTATGTCTTGGTCAGAACCAGACCTACCTATCTTCAACCAGTTTGCTGTAGCATATGCCTTCCAACTGGGGTTGCCAGGTCATCCCTTCTGGCACTTTGGCAAAATGCCAGGCATTCTGGAATATTATTGAGTATCCTGATTAAGGTTATCTAACATTTTCTCCAAATATATTTAGCTCTAGTGTTGCCAGATTCCCCCCTAGCCACCAGTGGGGAATGGGAAATAAAGTGGCCAGATCCAGGTTGGGAAACTCCTAGAGATTGGGGGTGAAGCCTGGGGAAGACAGGAAGCCCAGTGGGGTACGATGCCATGGAGTTGATCATCCAAAACTCTAGGGGAACTGATCCCTGTACTCTGGAGATGAACAGCTATTCTGGAGAAGCCTGGAGGCTGGCATCCCTACTTCCAATCATACTCCACTGTGTAAGCATGCACAAAGGTGCACACCATTTTGTTGGCAAAGAAGAAAGAAGGAGGAAGAGGAAGAACAGGAAGAGAAAGAGAAAAAAGATGATGACGACGACGACTTCTTCCATTTTCCCAAGTAGGAAGAAATAGTGTTGGAACCAAGGAGGAGACTTTCTCTTCCAGCAGTGACAGTTGAACTAGTTGGGAAAACATAGTATTGGATCAGGATTCTGGCACTCTCTCTGTTTCCAGTAAGATTAAAGTCCAGGCTTCCACCCTTTAAGTGCACTTCTTTTGTTGTACTCTCTGTTGTACTTTGTTGTACTTTTGTTGTACTTTCTGCCTCCTGCTCAAGTTAGCAAGTGCAATTTAAGAACATAAGAAAGAGCCTGCTGGATCAGAGTCCATCTAGTTCAGCACTCTGCGACTCGCAGTGGCCCACCAGATGCCTTTGGGAGCTCACATGAAATTTCTACTTGAAAGGTTCAAACTACCTTTTTGCCTCAACAGAACTAAAGTAGATTTTCATCAGGATTTCTGTTACTTTTGATATCAATATTGGGAGGAGATGGGTTTTCAGCTACATCCCCTCCTTTCTCAGGGTAAACGTCTGTGGCATTACCTCACTCGTTTTCTGTCATCAGGCCATGAGGTTTTAAATATGCTTGTATAAGCTGTAAAAATGTCTGGTTTCATGAGAAACCCTAGTGAGAAATCTTAGTCTCCCATATTGGATCAGTGGGTTATTGCTGTCATGGTAATAGCATTACATTAGGCTGACTCTTGCAACATTTGGCTGACCAATGTATTTGTCACTATGGTTTCTCCAAGATTTATACTCTGTCATGCTGGCATTTTTGGGTGGCCTGCTGCTAACATCTCTGGCCATTTACACACTTGCATTCTGCCTCACAGCCAATTTACCATTCCTTAGCTGTAGACTTTGCTTTATGCATTGGTGAGGGGTTTTTTTTTGTCCTTTCCAAAGCCAGCACAGGGCAGTGCAGAGAAGCATGGTTTCCAAATGCTGGCACAAATGTTGTTTCACCTTTCCCCACAAAGCAAAACAGTAAAGCAGGAAGTGTAATTCTTCATCTGGGTTTTGTAGCTCTGTCCTACCTTCCCCAGCTCACCCAAACAGCAGTTTTTCCCACACTTCTGGCCACCATTTCTGCACAATTAGAAGGGCTTATGTGTGTGTTTAAAAAAGGTTGCTAGCTTAATTCTAGAGGAAGGGACCGGTCTAACCCTGGTTGCAGGAAGGGACCGGTCTGACCCTGGTTGCAGGAAAATAACAAGGCATATAGAATTTAAACTTTTGCCCTTGTTAGACTGGCAGGTGTACTTTAGATAAGAAAAAAGGACTCTTTAAAAGTGTAGATTTATTTATTTATTTATTTATTTATTTATTCATCTATCTATCTATTTATCTATTTATCTATTTATCTATTTATCTATCTATCTATTTATTTATTTATTTATTTATTTATTTATTTATTTATTTATTTATTAGGCTTTTATACCGCCCCATCCCCGAAGGGCTCTGGGCGGTGTACAGCATATAAAATGACAGTATAAAAACAGTTAAACATTTAAAAGCAGCGATAAAACTAGAAATCTGATTTACACAATCTCAATAATATGTGGTTGGCGCCCAATATCCCAGATTTAAAATTCCCTCTCCCCTGGGAAGGGAGGCATGGCGAGTCTCGTTAGATGGTATGTGGCCTAGATGTCAGGGCCACAGGGGGGGAGGGGGGGCACTATTAGCGGCTGGTTTCTCCAAAGGCCCGGCAGAACAGCTCCGTCTTACAGGCCCTGTGGAATTCACCAAGGTCCCGCAGGGCCCGGACAGCTGGAGGAAGAGCGTTCCACCAGGCCGGGGCCAGGGCTGTAAAGGCCCTGGCCCGTGTGGAGGCCAGCCGCACCACTGAAGGGCCAGGGACCACCAGTAAATTGGCCTCCCCCGACCGGAGAGGCCGTGCAGGGACATATGGGGTGATGCGGTCTCGAAGGTACGACGGTCCCAGGCCGCGCAAGGCCTTAAAGGTCAACACCAACACCTTGAAGGTGATCCGGAACTCCACTGGAAGCCAGTGCAGCTGACGCAATACAGGTTGGATATGTTCCCAGGTGGCGCTGCCTGTTAACAATGGCCTTACGCCGCCGCGATGCTGGACCAATTTTAATCTCGGATCAGCAGATGCAAGGGGAAGGCCAGCGTGGAGCCCGAATTACAATGAGTCTAGCCTGGAGATGACCGTTGCATGGACTCAGCAGTGGCTTGTGTGTCCTGCTTCCAGGAGAGGAAGGGAGCCAGCCGCCCGGGCCTGGCGAAAGGTGGAAAAAAAGCAGCCCGGGTTGTATGGAGCCACCCTGGGTCTCCCATTGACAGAGACAAATCCAGGTGGACCCCCAGGCTGGGCGGAAGCTTGAGGAAGGGGTACGGCGCCCAATGTGACCCCCTCCTCCCCCCACACCGGGCAAGGCTGGAAAATCCCACCACCCCCCTGCGTAGGCCAAGCCAAAGAGGATCCTCCGGGCTCTTCGATGGATTCAGTTTAAGCCTGCTCTGTCGCTAAACCCAACCAGCGACCGCTACTCCAAACAGTGCTGTAGAGCTGCAGGGGCGGCGTGTTGCTCCCGCCCATCAACAGAATATGAGCTGCGCGTGTCATCAAGCGTGACTGGATGGCAGGCCAGCCTCCAAAACTCCTGTACCAGCTGAGCAAGGGAATTCGCATGTAAAGATGTTAGAAAATAATAACAACAGGGGGGATAACAGCCCCTGGGTAATACACCGCACTTGAAGCCCGAGGCACTTCCAGGAGTGGCCTGATCCCCGCACCTCTCACTTGCTGAGTCCGGCCCGGAGAAACAGAGACTATCCATTGTGAAGGGGCCGCATGCCCCGAACTCCAGAGGCGGCCAGGCGGTGGGTCAAAAGGTCATGGTTGACCACGTCAAACGCTGTGGTGAGGTCTAACAACACCAGCAGCGCTGATCCGCCTCGGTCAAGCTGAATACGGAGTGTATCTGTGACGGCGACGAGAACAGTCTCCGTCCCATGCCCAGCATGGAAGCCGGACTGGAAGGGGTCAAAAGCCAACGCGTCATCCAGAAAACCTTGAAGCTGCTCCAACACCACTCTCTCAATTACCTTCCCCAGAAATGAAAGATTCGAGACGGGGCGGTAATTGGCCAGATCCCTCGGATCTAATGATGGTCTTTTTAAGAGTGGGTTTTTAAGATAAAAGGGTTTTTAAGATAAAGATAAAAGAGTTTTTAAGATAAAAGGGTTCTCCTAGGGTGGTACATTTATTGTGAATTTATGTATAGAATAGAAGACTCTGCTCCTTCTCTATTCTCTGTGTTTTAGTTTGATCCTACTGGGTAGAGGTCTTGGTTTCAGTTTCTAGTTCTTGTGACTAATACTAATGGTTGTAAGAGGTGCAATAAACTTGCAAATAAATGCTAATGTTATGGGCCAGCTTGTCTCTACTGAAAGGACCTGAGAACTGTGGGACCTGCTCAATCTCTTGTGTAAACAAAAAAACACAGGAAAACCCGATTACGAAGCAAACAGCCTCAAGGCAAGTAGTATGTGCACAAAAGTCCACAGTGTTTGCCTAGCTTCTTTCAGCTTCCTAACATGATACTATGTTCTGGTAGATAAAGAATCAACACTTCTACCTCATTTTAAAAATGGACCATGTTTGTTCTCTTAGTTGGTTTTTCAATCTTTCCAAAGCCTTAATTTTTTAAAATTACAGATGTTTTTCTCTAACTGTAATCTTTTATTTCACTTTCTAATACAGCTATACAAGCAGAGTGGTCACCAATGGCCTGAAGTCACAAATTAATAATCCAGAACTGAAAGTCAGAGCACTGGACCCCCACATCCGCATCTTAATTGATAAACTACAACATTTTAATCAGGTAAGCAATTCTCAATGGAACAGTTCACATTTTGTGTTCAGTCTAAGGAGTGAAGAAATCTCTAAACACCATGGTATGCATAGTTAAAATGAAACTTTTCCATTTCATTCACTAGGATTCCACTAGGAGAGGCAAAAAAACCCCCAAAACACAGTATGTTATCTGACCAGACAAGGCTGTATCAAGCCATTGTGACATCCTGTAATTTATAATATTGCTTACAGTATCTTAAGTGTTTGAGGTCTGCCTTCCTGATTTCTCTGGATCCTCCCTGTGCCTCCCTGCACTTACAGGGCTGCTGGGTTGGGGAGCAGGGGGCTGGCCAGGATGTCTCTGGTGGGGGAAGGGCAGCTGTTGACAGTCTCAGCGAAGCAGAATTCCGCCACCCCACATTGCAAGGAGGTCTCAGGTGACCAGGAGTCACCTGGCCTGCAGCACAAGGGCTCCCCAGGGCTAGCCACCAGGGCCAAAACTCCAGCTCCCATGGAACTGGCCAGAGGTGTGACTCAGGCAGCAGAGTATAGGTGGGCACACTGAAGCAGGCCTCCTCATCCGGAAGGATAATAATAGCAAGGGAGGAATCACAGGCAAAGGGAAGGGAGGGGGAGGGAGGGAGGGAGAGGATAAAAGGGCCAGTCGTGGGCCAGAGGGAGATTCCACCCAGCTGAGATGGAATATAGCCAGGGGAATCAGGACCTGCAATTGAAGAGGCCCACCCCCATTGTGAGGCCAGGTGATCACTCCCGAAGCAACTACAGAGGGAAAATGGTGGGAACAGGCACAGGGGCAGCACTACACTAAGACTGACTTTGGTAGTCCTGAAGTGTCACGCTCCATGTTCTGAGCCCTTTAGATTGGATTTACGATGGTTCAGTGGCCTGGAAAAAGTGTTTGGATTTCAAAACAGCTTATGATAACTAAGTCAGAGCCAAATTAGAAACTATAGTGCTTAAAAATCATGTAAAGTTTTTCTGAAGATTATTTTTAATTTTCCCAACTGAAATGAAAAGATGGCTTGTCAGTAGGCATGCCAAAAACATGATGAATGTGTGCTTGCGTAAGTGTTTCACTTGAGCTCTGTGGTTTGTGCTTTGCTGTCTTACACCGAATTTCAGTCAGTCAGTGCAGAATGTATTATGATTCCATAATACTATTGCTACAGTGCAACATTTTGCAAGTCACAGAGATGGTGTCAATCCAGATTAGTCAGAACTCCTTAACATGCTTAACAGCCATCGATTTTCGTTTAGTGCAAGCATATTTTTGTGTCCAGTTGATAAGAGCATCCACCGAATTTGTAATGACACAGTAGCATCTCCTCCCAAATCATTCACTATTAGAGAATATGGTAATTGGTGACTTTTGACATTTGCTACTGGCTGTAATATTGATTGTGCTGATTAGTATGGAAAGAAATTATGTAATTTAAACTCATGGTTCAAATTACCTTATCAGTCTTCTGTCTCTGAGATTCAATGTGATGGCTTATAGGGGTTCTCCAGAACAGCAAAGAGAAGTTTTAGTGTTATGACTAGTTTTATGATGCTAAGAATGTTTCAGATTTCTCTCTGTCAAACCTCAGTTCTGTGTGTTATAAGGCAAACATTTTTTCAAAGTCAATTTTTAAAAATGATTTTGCGGTATGGCCTGGAGGCGTTCAACAGAAAACACTGAGATGTCTTTTCGGGCAAGTCACTGAGTATGCCTCTTGTAGCTTCTTGCTTCTAGAAAATGGTAAGAATGGCATCTTCTGATCACCAGACTGATTCCCCAAATGGGCCTGGTTCCTACAAATGGCAAGCACAAAGCACTTGAGAAGGCTGATCTTTCCTACCTTCCCCTTCCCACAGTAGTTCCCTGTGAATCCCCAAAAGCCAACACTGAAAGTAAGAGAAACTCTCATGGATAAAGTGCCATGCGGTACAGGGAAAATAAGGTTAAATGAAAGATAAAATTTAATGGAGGGGATAATTTTTTAACCAACAATCCATCCTCATTTTAACCAACAATCCATCCTCATTGTACCCCATCCCATGCCACATGGTGTTTTGTCTGTAAGGGCTGCCTAACACCAACATCTACTTTTGGGGAACATCTACATGGGGCTGATAGGAATCAGAAAGTGAGGAAGATCCACCTCCATGAGTAGGACTAAAGCCAGAGTGTCATCTAAATCATCCAATGTACATCATATTACATTTTTCATAAGTGGCTCTCTCCCTCTTTACTTCTCCCCCCCTCTTGACTTTCTGTTGACCTTTAGGAGAAAAGTATCCTTAAGTGAAGTTCAACTTCTAACAGATTGAGATGGGTAAAATGTAATTGATTGCATGGATTAAATAGAACACTGATTTTGCTTTAAGATGATTTGTTGTTAAGTAATATTAATTACTTTGAACATAATTTTAGTGAATATTTTTTCAAAGATCAAAGCATCAGAGAAGTTGTTTCATTTCTCTTTTAAGCTTTCAAATAAAACATTAGACATACCTAGCAATTTTCTTGGGTTTTTCCTCTCAGGGTAGGATTAATTCAGGAATAAAAACTGCCACTCAGAATTTCATTAAAGCATATTTGTATATAATTGTTCATGGGGAATAGAAGAATAATAATTTGGATTTATACCTTACTTTTCTCAGTTGTCTCAAAGCGTCTTACAAACTCCTTCCTCTCTTCTCCCCACACAGGCAGGGTGGGGAGGTGGGGCTGAGAAAGTTCTAAGAGAACTGTGGCTAGTTCAAGGTCACCCAACAGGCTTCATGTGTAGTTGTGGGGAATCACACCAGGTTCACCAGTTTAGAGTTCACAGCTCTTAACCACTACCCCACACTGACGTATTCTTTGCAAATCTCATGTATATTGGCATATGCTCCCTATCCTTTTGAAAAACAATTGTGTAGGTACTATATTGGTAGGTGTGCATGTAATATATGCCTATATAACATATATTGCTTAACTCTGGCCCTTTCCACACGGGCGGTAAAGAGTGCCCCAGGGACGCTAAAAACAGCATCCCTGGGGAGGGGTTCGCACGGGCGCCGCCGCTGCATTGCAGCAGCGCCAGCCTCGCAACCCCCAAGCGGCACGAAGATGCTACTTCCGAACCTCACTCCCCAGTGAGGTTTTTCGGAAGCAGCATTTTCCAACCCCTGCTGTGCGAATGGCAGCGGCTGGAAGGCACCATTTCCCCTGCACTGTCCCTGAACGCTTACCTCGTCTCCTGGCTCTTTTCTTTGTTTCTTTTTTTAGTACATATGTACACTTAAGCTGGAAAAATAAACATCTTTCACTGTTAATGCATCATCCTGAGAACATAAAATCCTTAAGTAAGGAATTACATTAGAAAGCTGTTGAAAAAATGGTAAAGTGATGGTAATTTTTGTTAACTGTAGAAATGGTGTGCGTATGGATTCACTCCACTTTATTTATTTTCAATTGTATTCTTTGAGTTGACAAAAGCATTTTTGGAATAATTTATATAGTTTTAAAACAATAAAAAATGTCAGAAAAACGTCTTTAAAAATAATACTAAAATCAAGAGAAGCAGGCAGAAACCTAAGCTATTAGCCCCTAAAACCACAGCAGAATGTCATCCTTAATATATGTAATAAAATACAACTAATCTTGACATTTTGAAAATACCTCCATTCTCAGTTTTAAAAGGCCAAATATGTGAATTTTCAGAGATATGAACAAAGTTCAACGAGAGTAGCGGATTATTTAAACGCTTGAATAATAGTATATCTCACATAGCTTGCAGGTTAAATAAGAAATAGATGTAAAGTCCTTTTTAGAACTGCAGTGGAAGAAGCTGTGCATTGATAGCAACATGTTAATGGAACCTCAACCGTTGTTTTCATGAGCAGCTTCTAAAATGCAGATACTGCAGAACAATTTTGGAAGTTCTATTTATTGAACCATATAGTGGTAACTGACACACAGATTATGTCAATATGTATATTCTCAGGATATTTTCCTAATTTTAGCCATACACAAATAGAACAATCCTCTCCTTATCCAGGGATAGGAGTACTTGTAAGTCCTGGGCTGTCCCTCATCGGCGAATCTATGCTGGCCGCATCTAGAACACTTATGCAGTGAAAGCTTTGTTATTTGGCATTTATGGGAATCAGGTTGCCGGTTAATCAAATGTGCTGAATACTCAAATTGCTTTGTTCTGCCTGTTACCCAGAAGAATGTGACAGGATGGAACCCAGTCCATTAGGAACAGCATGGTGGCAGCCCTCATGTCTGATGGGCTGTGTCCCCTTCCCTCCAAGCCACAGAGGTATCCTACATAGCAGACAGAGAAGCAGGCGGCCAGTTGCCTGGGAGACCTCTGGCAGAGTTGGCCCCTGGGAGCTCACGGCAGGCTGATGAAGAGAGAGACATTCAAGGATGACATCAGAAACCCAGCAGTGTCTGGTGGCATCAAGCTGGCCAGCTGAAGAGGCAGAAGTGAGATTTGTACACACAATATACACACCTAATACAGGTGGTTGAGGGATGAGAGTTTGGTCTTTGCACCATAGGAACCTCAATGGCACCGAGTTGTAAGCTGCAGTACCGCAGTCCAAGCTCTGCTCATGTCCTGAATTGGATCTCAATGGAAGTCGGTTTCAGGTAGCAAACTCAAGGTAGACTCAGTCTTCCATTCTTCCAAGGTTGGTACCCAACTTGCTGAGGTATACAACTGGGGGAGGCCGTGGAAAACCACCCCATGAACATAATCTGCCTAATAAATGTCATGATGTGATGTCACCCCATGGGTCAGGAATGACCCTGTGATTGCACAAGGAGATTTACCTTTAACTTTGGGTGGTACTGGTTAATTGAGCATTCTGGATAATTAAGTGCCAGATAACAAAGCTTTTACTGTACCAGCAGACTATTAACCGTGTAGCAATTAAATAAAGTTGAAGATATGAAGAGGATTGGCAGAAGTTAGGCCCTTTCTGCACAGAAAGGCCAAAAGCGGCTGCCGCGGGCAGGTAAAACACCGTTTTGGTGGGGACCGTTCGCACAGCCGCCTCTGCCAAATCGCTGCAGTGGTGCTCAGATCCCACCCAAATGGTGTTTTCAAACCTCGCTCAGGGAGCAAGGTTTTTTGCAAATGCCGGCTTCCATTCGGTGCCATGTGAACGGCACCGGGTGGAAGCCGGCGTTTCTCCCCCGGCTCTCCCAAATGCTGCTTACCTCTGGTCGTCTTCTGTCGTGTTGTGCAGGCCAGGAGACATGCTCCCCGGGCCTCATTCTCCAGGGTCGTCGCTCTGGCCAGGGGGGGCGTGTCCCCTGGCCTCCACAGCATGACAAAAGGCGACAGGACGTAAGCAGGGTTTGGGAGCGGTGCAGCCTGTGTGAAGGCTGTGCCACCAGTGCCGCTTCCAGTGGGACCATCCATGCGAACGGTCCCGTGGGGGTGCACCGGCATAAACTATGCTGACACACACACCCCTCAGCCCCTGTGTGGAAAGGGCCATAGTCAGAATCAGGGACATAGGTTTAGATTTTTAATGGGGGGGGTTCGGGGGTGGGGCCACACCCCCACCTGCCCCTAGGGCATGGCCACGCATCCCCAAGCCCCGCCCCTGGCCTAGCGCTTTTAAAAGCAGCTCTCTGAGGCTGGGGATGGCAGACTCCCCTGTCCTGCCCTCCCCTGCCCCCCACCAGCTGGGCTCCCAGTCGGCAGCTGGCAGTTCCTTCTGCCCTCCCCTCTGGGCTGAGGTATAGAGGGAAAATGGAGCCCGGTGCAAAATCTGAATTTTGCGCCCCAGGCAGCTGCTGTAATGCTGGAATCTACCCCCAAACAACCTCACTTTCAATGGTGTTTAAACTAGAGAGCCCAAATTCTTCTTTTAAATCCACCTTAAAGGGAGAATCTGGGGTCCCTAGTTAAACAACATTGAAAGTGATGCTGTTTTGGGGTGGATTATTCCCCACCCTGAAACAGCATCGCTTTCAATGTCGCGTAGTGGTTAAGAAAGGTGCATTCTAATCTGGAGGAACTGGGTTTGATTCCGTGCTCTGCCACTTGGGCTGTGGAGGCTTATCTGGGGAATTCAGATTAGCCTGTGCACTCCCATACACGCCAGCTGGGTGACCTTGAGCTAGTCACAGCTTTTCGCAGCTCTCTCAGCCCCATCCACCTCACAGGGTGTTTGTTATGAGGGAGGAAGGGCAAGGAGATTGTAAGCTCCTTTGAGTCTCCTACAGGAGAGAAAGGGGGGGTATAAATCCAAACCCTTCTTCTTCTTCTTCTAAACTGAGGACCTCAAATTCTCCCTTTAAATCCATGCCGAAGGAGGTGGATTTAAAAGGAGAATCTGGGGGAAAAAATTTTTTTGGGGGGTGCCAGCTGTCAGGGGTGCAATTGTTAAGATAGAAGCACCAAAATTTCAGGGTTTTGTTAAGAGACTCTCCTAATGATACCACCCAGGTTTGGTGAAGTTTAGTTCAGGGTGTCCAAAGTTATGGACCCTCAAAGATGTATCCCCCATCTTCTATTAGCTCCCATTGAAAACAAGCATGGGGACACCCCCTTTTGGAGTCCATAACTTTGGACCCCCTGAACCAAACCTCACCAAACCAGGGTAGTTACATCGGGAGACTCCCCCAAACAATTCCTGAATGTTTGGTGCTGCTAGCCCAAACAATGCGCCCCCTCCAAGCCAAAAACCGAAAAAACACTAAAAATGTTTTTAAAACCTACAAACGGAGGGGCGGAGCTTCGGACAAGAATGGGGGGGGTTGAACCTGAGAAACCCCCCCCCCCTTACCTACATCCTTGGTCAAAATCGTGTGCTCATCCAGGGATCAATGCTAACTTTCGTGACATCCTTTCCAAAGAAACTACATAACTTTAAGTACTCCTGTTGGAGTTGAGTCTCAGAACACTTCTGTCTCACATTCTCAGCCACAGCAGTGCATATGATTCCTGCAGCCAATCATATGATTCTGCAGTATACCACCAGCAACACGTAAGATCTTAAAAGGGACACAAGTTTCACATATAAAGATATACATCATACTGCCACCATGTCTAGGAGCATGTAAGTAGGGATTTGGGTGATAGAAATTATGGTGATGGGACATTTTGCATAAAGAAAGTGTTTTGCACGATCAACAAACATTAAATATCTAGGTAGAACAAAAATAAATGAAAGACAGATGGATAGCATTTCACACCTCAACAAGATCCCACCTGAAGATTCCACACACAAGCATTCAGCAGACCCTAAACTCCACTCCCTCAACTGGGATGATAAGAATAAGTCATCCGGTATGTATAAGTCAAGGAGCAAACTCACTGGAAAGTTGAAGATAGTGAGTCAAATGAGATGTCGCCACATACTACTCTGACCATCTCTCACTGCAGAGATAGAAACAGTCATCTGACCATCTTTCAGCTGGTCATGTAGTTTTCATCCCTCAGCTGGTCATGCTGGGCTGCAGTTCTGCAGACATAGAACCAACTTCCAGTGCCCCTTGTAACTCAGCCCTCACTGTTTCTATAATGGGGCAGACACACTGGGAAAAGCAGTGGATTCACCACCATTTCCTGGAGCTGAGCCTTCCTCATCATGGCCTTGCCAGTGGCTTTGGATAACTGAACATAAAGGTGGGAAAGCTCACCAGAAAAAAGCTATGTTCTGTTCATTCTTGTGATTATTGAGTTATTTCCTGGAAGAGGGCCTAAATTCTCATTTTGGAGTATTACCACAGGAAAGATGTATAATTAACTCCACTATTTAGCATTTTACTTTGGTTTGAAAGTACCTCACCCTCAGGTTTTCTTCTTTAGGAACAGTGCAAGTTCATGTCCTATGAGCAGCACTAGTGCCAGATATGCACAACTACAGATGAAGGGATCTTTTACTCTCAAAACTAATAGCTGGAAAATCTTATTGATCTCTATGACTTAAATCTGGCTCATTAAAACAAGTTCACTTCTTGACCCAGAAAAACACAATACAAGAAACAGTACATAGAAGCCATATCAATATAATCCCAGATAAGATATATATGCTTGTATGCAAATTAACATTTGTTTCATAACATCAGCAAGATTGAAGGAAGCACTCCTGTGATTTCCCTTTGTTTAAACTTCCCATATGGTATACCCATTTTCATCCACGGAATAATTTCTGATTGATCACTCTGTCCAGCTAACCCAGTACGTGGCATATCTAATTACATCTCCACTTTAGTTAGCATTGCTACTTCCTTCCTTACTAATTAGACAGAATAGATTCCTCTCCATATTTGATTCCTGGGAGCATCTTAATGAGACCTATAAGTAACCTCTTTCTAAACCCCATGGGCTACAGTCTCAGTGGCATCAGTCCTACGTTCAAGTGGGTTATTTTCTTGTCATATGCCGCTTGAAACTCTCCTTGACACTCCATTGATGCATTCGAAGAACCCAGTCTCTTTGCAGACAAAGCTTTGATTTGATTTTCTCAGTTTAATTTTATTTTGTTTCCTAAGTTGTATATATTTTATGAGTAGTACATAAGAAGTCCTAGTGTAGTCAAGCTATGCTTCTCACAAACTGAGCTACTTTAAAATAAATGACAAAGCCACATCTACTGGAACATATGTTTCCAAATCTACCAGAAGATACAGGTACCACTTGGGGGAAGGGTTCTTTGATAAACTTAGGATAGTGTTTTCCTGAGCAGTCTTCACAAGACATCCTGAATTTATTTGACAGAATTTTGAAATGCTGTGTGCATTGGTTATAAATAATGCTTCGCCTAGTGAGATCACAATGAGTACTAAATCAGTGCCCCCAAATACTCTGTGACACATTTGTTTTGCACACCCAAAAATCAGATCATTAAGTTGAAGCATTGTTTAAAGTTTCCTTTATTTCTTTGTTAATTACTGTAAAATATGTAATTTGGGCCTTTCCCATCCAAAAATGTATCCATTGAAAGAAGAGGCGAAGCTAGGGAAAATGAAGCCCAGACCCAAATATGAGTTTTCTGCCCCGCCCCCCATATGGGAGGCTGCCCTCTCCCACCATGACCAAATAATCTACTAGCAGCAAAGCCCATTGCTGGGGAGATGCAATGGGTCCTAGAAAAGGGCCCCAAATAAGTCGACTGGGTTTGGAAGGGAAGTCGCCGCATTCTGAACATCTTTGAGTCTTGTGCCCCATCTGTTCACGTGCCACCGCTCTCCAGGGGTGTGGCTGTTTGGGGGGCAATTTTTGCCCCCCTTCACATGACTGAACGGTGACCACCTGGGGCATTTGTCCCTGTGGAAACTCCGCCTCTGATTGAAAGTTTTAGTCATACTGACCAGAGGGATTATTGTCACTGACAGGAAGAACACATCTGATTTGTATGTAAGAATATAAATGTATTAGAAAAGAGTTATTACATAACGAATCATGCTACTGTGAGTGTATACATGTCAAGCATCAACTAAGAAGTGTTGGTGAATGGATCAAATACGCTCCAACCCTTATTTTATATGAAATGATATCAAATTCAAATTTTGAAGTAAAACATTCTACACATATTCTATGAATATGAGGAATATTTGATTTCTCCATGTAAGATCTGATGCAGCAGTATCTAATGTCTGCAGTATTTGATAGCTGACATGTATTTCCTGTTTGATCATTAGTTAGTTGATAATCAGTCTCTAACATGTGATGGTGGACCCACAGTTTTGTCTAGTACAAGACCATTGACAGCATGGTATTTCTCGTGTAATCTTTTTATATTTCATGATGAAATTTGAGCAATTTTGACTATTTGTAGCTATTTTCTTCAATTGTTACAGAAATAAAACTGATTTTTTCCAAGTTGGAAGCAAACACTTCTGCATGGGATTAATCTTCACATGTATATACAGGGCTGGCATGCTGGGTAATAGTGGGTCCAGTTAGTTGTCTGAATTCTGATAGCCATTTAATATTTCTTGTTATCACTGTATTAAAATATACACTGTGTTGCACATATACTTGAAGAAACTGTATCCAGCACTGCAGTACTGATTCCTGCCCTGCCTTGGAATACTGCCCCTCCCCTTTTGAGAGTTCAGTATGGTCTTCTTCTACCTGAACATCCAGGCTGAGTTTTCTCGCTCAAACATGTTGCTTCCTCCAGGCCTAGGTATAGTTCCTGGTTTGCTCTCTGGATGGATGAAAGCCCTAGGCAGAATCCACCCCCAAGTATGCAAATAATTAATGGACAGAGAAAGGATCAGGATTGTACCCACTGTCCCTGATCTCCATGTGTTGAGTCCTCTTCATTTAGCCTATGAACATACATGCTGCAACTTGTAAGTACATTTTGCAGTGCATCTGTTCTCATAGAAAGAGTCTATCTATATAAATAAAAATGTAAATGTTCGTTTGTTCAAAATCTTAAATCTCAGAAAGCTGTTCACTGATTGGTTTGAAATTTTGATACAACGTTGCATTCAAATACGCGCATGTTCTTACAAACCTACTATTATACTATGATACAGGTGTAACACCTGTGACAGGTATAACCATGCTTTGTTTTAAAAACAGCGCCATTTGGTGGACTTTACGGCAACACACGCTATACTCACTACTTTACCATTCTATCGCAATGTTTCCGATTTACAATCCATGTTTGGGTCCCAAATTTCCACTTTTACGCTTCCACTTCAATGTTTCTGATTGCATTGTTAACAGTTATTTTTCATAAATTCCAATGTTGCCTGTGCTCTGGTTGCCTGTGCTCATATTAGTTTGGGACTGTATTTTAATGTGGACAGTTTTCTCAACATCTACACCTCAACTGACCATATTACACAACTTTCTCTGACACACAGTATAATCACAGATGTTCGTTTTGAAGCCTTGCCAATGCAGACTGGGAAATCTGGCAGGGCAAGGTCAAACGAGCACAACGAATGCAAATGGGTATCTGTTTCAAACTCCATGGAGACCTTCAGCTTCTCGATATCTCTTGGATAATAAGTTTTCGCCTACCTGGACAGGAGACCCACTGTCCCCAACTGTGTGGGGGTAAAAGCACCACAGGGCTCCCATTGCATTGCCCGAGGCCCGGTCGGTTTCAATGATGCAACAACCTCACTTCTTGCAAAGTTCTTTCGTGACCACCATGCAATTTAATGACGTCAACAGAGGATTCCAATGGATATCCCATTTCAATTTGACAGACTGCAATTCCCAATTCGATTGCCGTTTGCAATCAGCATCAGCAAAGCTCAGGGCCAATCTTTAAAATTGTGTGGTTTAGATCTAGACTCGGATTCCTTCTCACGTGGTCAATTATATGTTGTGTGTCCCACAGTCAGCAAACCACACAATCTCTACATCTGCACAGACAATGCAACAACAAGAAATAATGTATACCCACAAGCTTTGTTAAAGCAAACATCTTAAAAACGTGCACTTTCGCTTTTCTTTCTTTCCCATTTCACCAGACTGGGCCACAGCAACACGTGGCTGGATACCACTAGTATGCTTATAAGTCTCTGGGCAGGTCATGTGACTATACAAAATGGGCATGGGCAGAATGAATCAGATCCCAACCTTCCCCCACTCCATCAATTTAACTAACAAGGATGGGCAATTGAATATGACCAATGTTATTCTACAAAGAATGACCAAAACGGCTTGGGATAATCTGGGGAATTAGGTTAATCTCACAAATTTGTCATTAAATCTGAATGAATGGGACTGGCAGGAATACATGCATATTGCTTTTCTCTTGTCTGAATGTTATATGGCTGACTGTTAATTTAACAGGTAGTCTGAAATGTATTTAGTACATGCACCTTCTCTTGCAATCAGTGGGATTTTGAGAATCTCAGAACTACAGATGTTCTGTTTAGGAAAATATAAGAACTTTAAATATAATTAAACCAAGGATTGCTAATGTGCTTCTAAGTTAGCAGCCGGTGGAAGATTTTACCCAAGACACAAATCATGAAAAATGCTGTCTCAATTAGTACAAGTATAACATTTTAAACAAAAATCTGAATATCTATGTAAATTTTGCATGTGTTATTGTTATGCCTTACACATATATAACCCTAAAGGGCCTGTTTATTATTCATATGCTATATCTCTCAACACTTGGGTGTCATTTCTTTTGCAAGTACTTTCAAGAATTATTTGCCCAAATGGACCATTGCATTGGTTTTGTGTTTTATTAAGGAAAATTAATCTTAATAAATCAGAATGGTATATTGAGTCATAGTAACAACAGGAGCCAAATTAGAAAAGAGAACTATTGTTTTAGCTATTCTGTGAGATGAGTGGGAAGCCTTTCCATTGCCCTGAGGTTAAGGTTGCCAACTGTGGGTTGGGATATACTGGGAGATTGGGGGGGAGCCTGAGGCGGGTGGGGTTTGGGGAGGGGATGGACTTCAATAGTTTATAATGCCATAGAGTTCATCTTCCGAAGCCACCATGTTCTCCAGGTGAACTGCTCTCTGTCACCAGGAGATGAATTGTAATAGCAAGAGATGTTCAACCACCTGCTCGAGATTGGCAATCCTACCTGGGGTTTAAGCAGATTGATGACAAAAAGATCAAATGAAATTAACAGTTGCTCAGTTAACCCCTGAAAATGAATGAGTTCAACAAATTTCACTAAAGGCCTTTACTTTCCAGTCATGTGAGCAGTGGGCCAGTCCAGTGGACTGTGGAACAGATTGAAACCTTCTGTTGGAAATTACTTGCTAAATCCCCTAATTTAGCTTTTGCAACAGGAGCACCTTTTATCAGATGGTAATTTTATAAACCATGCCAAAAAAAAACATGGCACAGCACACAGATTGTGCTCTATGCCTTTTGTGATTGTTTAGCCTTAAATTGGCCCTAATGCTTTGGCCACTCAGCCATTCTTGAAGAATTATTCTAAGTGTAATTGTATTATACAAAGAGGCTGGAAGCTGTGAAGTAGTTTGGTGCCATTTATATTCATGTAATAAATCATGCATTCTTTTTTAAGGGGGAAAAATGACACTGATGTAAGTGGAAGGAAAGGTCAGAAAGCTCCCTGGCTTCATAATGCAGTCTCTAAAGGAAAAAAATAAGGTCATAAGAGCAGGTATCATAGGAGTAATTGATCAGCTTGCTTCTACCAGAGTTCCATGCCTCATCTTTTGATTTCGAAAGGCCCTGATTGTAAAAAGAAATACAGCAAGATTGTGCCTGGAATTATTTTTAAGGATTCAAGAAATTCTTAAGAGATAGAAATATGGATGGGGATTTAGGACTTTTTTTGCCTCACTTCTCTATAAAACTATATTTGAGGCAGCTTCCACCAAGAAATAAATAATTAAAAACCAGTGAAATATTATGAAGTGTATACTTAATAAATTAAAACTAGTAATCACATCATATTGTACTTTTGTAAATATCCTTAAAACCAGCATTAAAACAAACATTAAAACCTTACCACAGAAGGATTACAAGAGACCATCATAATTAAAAACAGAAGTGCAGGGAATCTCAAAGTCTAAAGAAAGATAAAAATGTATTTTCCTGGCTCCTAAAATAATATACATTTGGTGCCAGATGAGCCTCTGTGAGAAACAAATTCCAAAAGTTTATAAGCCGCCACTACAAAAGTTCTGTCTCTGGCTCATAGCCACCTAAGCTTGAAAACATGGAGGCACATGGAGCATGATTAACAGGTACATAGCAGAGAAGTGACATTGATGTACTCTGCTGTTAAGCTCAATCCAATGTAGGATTTTAAAACCAGAAATATATCTTCTGTGTAATTTTACCTGCTAATAGAGCAACCACTGCATTTTGAGCCAGATCAGCATTTTCAAAAGTCATCATAGGGGAGTCACATGAAAAGTACCTTGAACTAGTCTTACCTAGCTCAAGATAAGGTGGCAATAGCAAACTGATTGAAGCTGTTTGAAGAGCTACTTGCAACAGAGTGGATATGAATCTCCATCTCCATCTCCAGATTGAAAAATTTCCCAAAGAGTAAACCTGAAAGGGAATACTAACCCATCCAGAATGCCACAAGCTGTGGTTGTTATCTACCAGCTGTACCTCAAATTTTACTTGGATTTAATTTAGCTAACATCCAGTCTTTTAGTTCATCCAGAGACAAGTTCAGATCATACCCTACCAAGGTGACAGAAAGATATAAAGTTGGCAATCATTTACATAGTGATAATTTGAACAAGTAAGATAATTGCCTTAACTACTCTCTTTAAATAAGGTTATTCGGGACAGAGAGAGGGAAGCAGATTAGCGGCCCCATTCAAAGGGGACAGGCAAATCTGCCTTGGGAGCAGTGTTAGGTTACACTAGCGGATTTGCCCTCCCCAAGGCACTTGCCCCAGAGGAGAGGCAAATCTGCTAACAGAAACACGGTGCTGAATGCCATACCAGCGTCCCTGCGCCCCTGTCACCAGCATAGCAGGTCGCTAAAAGGACAAAATCAAGCAAGCTGCAAGACTCCTTTTGGGGTTGTGCCACTTGCTACATGAAGTATCAAGACACCTGGACAATGAGGAAAGAGGAATATTCCCTGTTGTGGCTCATGGGCAGGGAGAATAGTTCCTGGGTCAGGGGTTAAGGAAGCCCAAACAGCAGAAAAAGCCTACAGTGCATATTGGCTAATTTAAGTTTGTTTGTTGAATATACTTGTGTTCTACATTCTGTTACTGGCAAATGCTTGAGGCTTTCAATGCAGAGCGTCTAATCGCCCAACTAACAATACAGCTCCCTCCCCACAAATCCATTGCTTAGGACTGCTAGCTCACCTTGTTCTCATTACAAAGTTGATTTTGAAGTTATAGATGGTGAAGAAATGGAAAGACTGTGAAGAAATGGAAGAAATAGAAAGGCATGATAGTTTGTGGGACTGTAGCACCCTGCGTGGATAGAACACAATGTGTTATGTGCTGTTCGGGCTCAGCCGCGGCGCCCGGACTCGCCCCGCTGGGTCACGCATAGGCCGGCACTGTGGGGGACGTGAAGGCTGCAGATGAGCCTCTTGCAGCGGCAGTGGAGGTCTTGTTCAACGAGGAAGGCACAGAGAGAGAGAGAGAGAGAGAGAGAGAGAGAGAGAGAGGAGCTGCTGCAGCAGCAGGGAATGTGGGTGGTGGTGTGAAAAGGCAAGGGAAAGGGGCAGCTCAATGGTGGGAAGTAGGAAGGAGGGAAGAGGACCCTGGAGCCAAGATCCCCTGCCAGAACCTAGAGCACTGTTTAGGCTGGTCCCAACTCTGTGAAGTAACAGGGTGGGAACCTTTCACACAGGCTGGACACCTCTCCCTGTGAGGCCACAGGGGAGAGGCAAACCCCTGGAAACTCCTCTCCCTGTGAAGCAACAAGGGAGAGAGAGGGAGGGTGCGAACTCTCAGGTCAGCCAGGGGAAGGAGGGCAGAGAGGCCTGCTAGGAAGAGGGTGGTGTGGGCAGGTGGCATGGGCAAGGGCTGCCGCATACACCAGCGCCCTGTTGGCGCGGTTGTTTCTTGGCCCCTCGGGCCAACTGGAAAAGTCATCAGCTGGGGTGACCAACCCCCAGGTCAGGGAAGGAAGGAAGGATCAGCCACCCAAGAGCCCCAGGTGAGGAAGGGAAATGCCACAAGTGCTTTTGTTTTGTAGCATTTTACAGTGCAGTTTAGGGCATTTTTCAGTGCATTGAAATCAGTGGCTTTAGAATGGTGTAATTTTTGTGTAGGATTGCTCTTGTGTTACAATAGCAGTTGACTGTATGAGTATGTGAGAGACCCATCTGAAAGTGGACCTCTGTGTCATTTTGGTAGTCTGGTATTGTTTGTCCTCTTAATATTTCTGCATGGAAAGCCTTTCTCAGCAGAACTTGTCAAAGAGGCATATTTATGGGAGTGATCTGGCAGACAAACAAGTAATAATTGGGTGTTATGGAGGAGCACTAGAGTAACTTCATACTTGATGAGGCATTTGAGTAAGATAATCTGATCAATGTGAATGATAAATGATAAGTTACAACATTTGTTCTCATCAGTGGAGGAAATGTGCTTGGACGAAGTCCTGAACTTGGAATTTGCTGCACAATGCAACTGGAACCTAAAAGATGTGATGAAAAATAAGTACACTATTTGTTTTTTCCCAGAGAACTGAACGCTTTCCCAATTTGAACTGTCCGTCTGATAATGCCACCTAGCAAGCTTGTTGGATTTGTTTTTTTTTAATACTTCATAGACTGGCAGAAGATTTACACAATTTCTTGAAAACATCTGCACTCAGTGAATTGTTTTCCCTTTGCTCCAAAAGCATAGTAATTTCGCTACTGAAGCTTTAAAAAGTGTAGAATATATGAATAATAACTATGCAAGGGGGGAGAATAATAGAAAGGCAAATTATTAGCATGATATTTGTGTTCTTTCACTCCATTCCATTATTAAATTCAGTTGAAATTGTTTGATGTTCCAGAAAAGAGAAATAGACAAACTGTATCTACATCAGGGGTGTGAACCATTTTTTCCAGTATTTTTTTAAAAATTGGATTTATTGGACCTGGAAATTTTCAGAAGCACCAGAAAGCAATACGCATACTGGTCAATGGAGTTTTTCATCAAGATATCTGAACAGATTTGGCTTTATTAAGGTTAAGGTTACCTGTCTTTGAGATAATGTCACATTCGGTAATTTTAGCACTTTCAGAATACTATAAATGTTTAGTAGAGAAGCTAATTCTACCTTTACAAGAAGTGATTAATGAAATAAGTAAAGAGAAACAGTTACTTCCAACATGGCAAGAAGCATGTATCACATGCACAAATAAGGGAATGATCCAGAACTACCACAGCCATATAGACCTATTTGGTTGTTAAATGTGGACTATAAACTGTTCGTGACTATCAAGGCAGCTAGATTAAGAAGATCCATTGTAGATCTATTGTCGATGAGGGCTTATAGGGTAATGGTCAGGAAGCCCATCCAGAGCCTTCAGTGGCTGGGACCAACATTCCTGCTCCTTGGCAGTACAGGGAGGCAAAATATGAAGCAAGACCTCCCCACCACCAAAAAACCCTCCATTGGGTGGTGTAAGTCCATGACTGACATGTACCTGGAGACAGTGCTGAGGTGGAAGCTGACAACGTTGGGTCTGCCCCTGGCCATGCCTCTGGAACACCCCACTGTGCCAGCAGGACCAGCAGTGGTGCTTGGTCACTAATGTGGCACTCAGTGCCTTGTCAGATGTCCCAGAAGACTGCAGCAGCTGCCTGCCAGCAGATTTGCCTCTCCGCCAGGATAAGTTCCCTGGGAGGGCATTTCCACTAGTTCAGAACCACGAGATCTCCACAACTCCCTTCAGACCTCCCCTCTGGATTGGGCTGTTGGGCTGGTACAGTGGAAAGACATGGGTTTGGGTTTCTTTTGAGTGGTCTGAACTTCTAGTCTTTGTGTGGCTGTTTTTCAGAGCATGCCTCATGCAAGCTTTCAGAGTGGGGGCCTCTGATGGTCCAAACTGCTGGAAATACCTTTCTCATGTTTATGTAATCCCAATTCAGATCACAATCTTGGTGCAGGGGTAGAAGGGACTTCAGCCTCCCCATCTGCCATATTTCTGTTCCAAAATAGCCCCAGGTGGTTAATATTTGACCCAGTGGGGACTACGGTGAATTAGGACCCTGCATACTTGGATAATGAGTTCCCAGCAGCTGTGACTGACTGCTCCAGAGCCATGCTAGGGAACTTACCGGTAACACAACATATCAAAAAGCATAACATACCTTGGCCTTCAAGGTCACTTGGTTCAGGGGAGTGAGTCATGATAACTTGAGGATCACTTCTAAAGCCCCCTCCCCTGTGCACCAAGCCAAGCAAACCAATAGCACTATTCTCCCATGCTTGCATTGGTTGAATGCTCAAATATTTTCAAAAATGCTAATTCAAAATTTCTGATTCAAAAGTTAGTTTTAAGTGAAATGTTAAGGAGAATGATTTAAAAACAAATACAGTGTATTGAAACAATTATAAGTCTTGTTTTATTGCAGTGTCTTTCCATATCTAATTTGGAAATGTGATATAATATTATACTTTCTTATTAACATAAGTTAATTATTGGTTCAAATATGACTCCAAATATATTTTTCTACATGTAGTTTTCATAATTTGCTAATTAATGAACAACTAGCATAAGTCTGACTACTTCTGGGCAGATAATTAGTATCTTGTAATAAAAAAAATTACAAATGACACTTTGATTATGTGGTTTTAAAATGAAGCCAGTATATTACAGTTTATTTTTATAAAGTTTGTTACTACTAGAAACGATAGGTGTTAATGCAGCCCTGCAGATTTCTCATTAATTTTATAGCTTGATCATCTGTAAACCAGGATCAGGAACTGTAATGCATAAAATTGCATCAACGTTATAGGTGAGCCCTCTGTGACTTGAAATATCTTGCATTTCCTCCATCTCTGATGACAGTCATGAAAAAGGTATAGAAGTGTTGCTTTAGAGAACGTGCCTTAATTTCAACATATCAGTGACCAAACGCCACCCCATATAGACACAAAATAAACTTCATGAACATCAAAATTCTTGCTTTGCAATCAGACATATTCAAAATCAATTTCACATAGGAATTTTCACAATACAAATCCAAAATGTTTCAAAATTAGATTTATTTGAATTTTAATTCATTTGAAATACTTCAGAGAATACCATTATATGAACCTCTGTTGCAAGAAATAGCAGCGATCTTACTGTGTTACACTCCAATGGCAAAACTGCTTTTTTCTGGGATGCAAAATTGAGTGATTTATCAATCTCTCAGTGGATGAGCTGCAGATGTCCTGGGGCTATAGGCTTTGATGGACCTGCTGTGAGTGGCTCATTCTATATAATATGTAGCAAGACTGCTACCCTTTAGTCTGCACTATTAGCATGCAAAATGTCAGTGACAGCGAAAGCATCAACATCAGGCAGCCGTAAAACTGATCAATATGTGATGCTGTAAATTTTAACCGACTATTTTTTAAAAAGCTCATAATATACCCTATGATAATATCAGCTATAATAATCAAGCTATAAAGCCAAGTAAATACCAAATACCTGATAAGAACCACGTGATGCTATTGTACTGCTGAAGCAGGCTGCACAAGTTTGCCTGGATAGTGGTCTTCCTGGGAACTGTAAGCTGTTCTCATATCTTGTGAAGAAGAATTAAGTATTGTTGTTTAGTGTAATGAACTGTAACAAAGCTGAATTTACTCATAAAGTAGATTCTTGATGTGACTCCATGTGATGTCTGTTCTACCAGTAAGCTGTTTGTCCGAAGTAGCTTGCTATACTGCTTACTCATAAAACAAGCCCTTTTCTTCATTCTTTTCACAGTGATGGTGATAGTCACTGGACTGTGCCACAAGATACTGTACAAAAATGCAAGAATCTGCTACGCTACCCTTGCAGTATATGAATAGGTATGATATGATTGGCAAGGTTGGCAATGGCAAGTTTTGGGATGAGCTGTCAGAAACATCCAGAACACAATTGGCAATCATGAAGGAAGAGGCATTGAGTCTCTCCAAATAGTTGATCAATGTGAGTTGGCATGTGGCTGAGACTGCAGGGCACGCAATTGCTACTGGAGTGGTGCTGTACAGACTTGACTGTATTTGATGGCGCTGCCTTGGGAAACAAGAGATAAAATGGAGGACCTGCAGTTTGAGGGGATTAATCTATTTTTAGAGAAGTCTAACAATTGGTTAATCATGACTGAGTCCAAGGAGCAATTGAAGGCTGGTGTGGCCTTAGTGGTGGAGACTTATGAAGAATTGGGATTGTTTATTAACTGGGGGGAAAAATCTAAATTGTAACTTACACATGTCATTCAATTCATTGGGACAGTGTTAGACTCTATATAGGGAAAGGCTTTTCTACCTGAGGAGAGGGGAAAGAGGATTGCTTGGGCTTGGTTGGCCCATCAATATATGGTTAAGAGGCTGCAGGGAGTGAAACCCATTCAGTGTCTCCTGAGCCTGATGGCATCCATGATGGCAGTGTGCCCCTGTCTAAACTGCATATGAGACCTTCAGCTTTGTGTGTTTTTTTAAGGAACTGAAGCCAGAGTTGGATTGCCCTTATGTTACTATGTCCATGTCAGAGATAGTAATTAACTGAGAGCATCTTGTGAGCAGAATGATCACAATGAACTGACAGATCTTCCCAGAGGATGATGGGTAATGTAACTGTCAAAAGTCCTAGCTGAAACTTACTGAAACCAGTTGAGACTGGACAGCTGACCTTTAAGTTGATTGGCTAACATCTGTATAAAGTATGCGTAGGTGCGTTGGCTTGGTGTTGGGATGTTTAAGGAATTTCTACGTAGCATGCTGTTGGACTGTTCTTTGATTTCTGTATATACTTTGTAAATAGCTGCACTGAAGATAAAAAGCCTTTGTAGAAGTTAACAACTTCTGGTGTGGTCTGCTTATTTATCAAAGTATTCTTCCAGTGCAGTGGTCTGCTGAATCTGCATTGCCTACCAATGTAACGCAACTTCCGTTGGAAAGGGTCTACTGTGTGTCAGTCCATTTTAAGGGAGGTGGTTTGTTCATTACAGATTTGGACAGACCCACAATTTCTTTTTTATGGGAATGGATTTTGGTGTAAAGGCTCATGACAGATGACGTCAGATGCCTTATTAGCAGAATGGGATGCTCATTGTTTGGAGCATTCTGCCCAGGGAGCATGGTCAATGTGTGAACAGGGGATGCATATCAATATGTTAGAGTTATGCGCAATTAAATTGGCCCTAACATCATTTACTGATATTTTTAGGGGAGGTGGATCTTGGTACAAACAGACAACAAGGCAGCCATGCACTGCCCCAACAAGCAAGGCGGGTTTGATGTGACTCCAACACCATCAAATGAAACCAGTCCACTCTTTTTTTGTTGATTCTGTTTGTTCCTGATTGGGTCAAAAAGTGTACCTGATGTGTTGTGAAAAGAATGTCAAGATATAGTCTTCTCATTTTGATGTAAAACATAGGAGTGGGCAAAAAAATTATAGATATTTTTAAGATCCAGGCTTATTACACTTGGAAATTTTCAAAAAATCCGGAAAAGCCAGTAGCACATTTCCCTTGCTGAGAAGGGAAGTGCTTCATAGATAAGTTAATTAGCTCACTCATCTATCAGCACAGGAGTGCTGAACATTTGAATAGTTACCACTGACTAGAAACTGGAAGTAGATGCTTTCTCTGCTACAAACTGTAAATATGAGCTTTGTGTGGGCGTAAATTAAGAACTCAGCAGTGACATTTATATTGGCTATCACATTCAACATTAATATTATCTTGTCCTATTCACTTTATTACTAAACACATCATTAAATTATAAAATATTAAATTGTATAATTGAGGGTTGAGTCACAGAGTTGACACCTGTCTGTTATATGTTGTATATTTGGATGCTGTCATTCATAATAATTCTGCATGCATAAAAGATTTTTTCCCTTTGGAACAACTTGAAATTCTTAGATTGACATCATAATACAATTGTGCATTGTTGTTATTGATTAGTGTTAGTAGAAATAAATTTTCCTAAGAACACATTACAGGACCAGGACCTTTAAGCTCTCTGGTGAGTTTCACCCTCCACTTGTACCCAATATTTTGTCTACTACCTGGCCTCCACGGTCTCAATGCTCTTCAATGGAAGTCCTCCGAGCTGCTCAGATTCTCATATGCATGTCTGCATATCTTCAAATACAGCTGCTCCAAAAAAGAGAGAAAAAACTATTGTGAAGAAATGGCTCCTTCCCCCCACCCCACCCCTTCTTTCCCTCTCCAAGCAGGTATCATAGATTTGGAGGACTTAAAAATGCTAAGGGGACATCAGGAAGAGCTACCTGGCCTAGGGGGGACAGATGCCTTAACCCAGAGTATCCCTGAGAGAGGGGTGGGGCTGGAGAACTGATAAAACTCTTGGGAACAGAGAGGGGAGGTCTCTTCTACCTGGACCATGGAAGGAAGCAGATGTATGTGCCTGGGCTCTGGAGGGAGCAGCCATTTTGGGACCATGTGCTTGCCCAGGGAGCAGATCCAGTCATCCAGGTAATGGGAACTATGTGAGGATGTTAACCTTCTAAGCTTAAGAGCTGCTAGGTATATAGAGAAAGGGATAGAGGATTCATGTTTGCATCTCATTTGTTTTGGAAACCCTTGCTCTATTTGGTGCAGTGCTAAAACATACTTGTACCCATTCTATTTTTAATAAATACTTTTGAACCTTAGATGAGGGGAACAGTTTTCTGTACCACCTAGGCCTCCGCCATTGTGGATGCGCTCTCTGGATAGGAGAGCACCAGGAGGAAGGCTGGAAGTTGGTGAGCAGCTGTTTCCAGGACCTCCAACCTGCCCTGTGGAACCCAGGAGAAGGGAAACTGAGGAAACTGAGGCTAGGCCTCAGAGTTTGAAAGGAGGCTGGGGGAGCCCTGACCCTCCCCAGTAGGAAATTCCTCAAACTGTCAAGTGGTGGCAGCGGTTTACCCAGAGAGAGAGAAAGCAAGCCCTTTCCAGGAAAAGGTGACAACCCCTGGTGGAGGCTTGGGGTGGAATAGGGCCTGGCGGGCAAAGCAGGCCTGTTCCACCACAACTATATATTGCCTAAAAAGCAGTATGAGCTGAGTACAACTATGTACTTTTTGCACTGAAAAGGCACCCAGGATTGGAACCTGCAGAGCAAATGTCCTGGGGCAATCTTCAGCAAATGGAGGCAGGGAGAATCCCTTCAGCAGCACACAAAATAAGAGCTTAACGATTAGGTGGGAAAAATAAGGCACCTTTTGAGCTATCAGTACGTCTTAATTGTGCTGTGCAGAATGGACCATTGTTTTCAAAAGTGTGGTGGTGGTAGAAAGTACCATCAAGTCACAGCAAATTTATGGTGACTCTATAGGTTTTTCAAGCCAGGAGATGTTCAGAGGTGTTTTGCCATTCTCTGCATTCACTTAATGACTCTGAAACTCCTTGGTGGTCTCCCATCCAAATACTAATTACTAACTAAGGCTGACTTAGGTTAGCTTCCAAGATGTGACAAGGTTAGGCTAACCTGGGCCATCCAGATCAGGCATACATCCTGGCTGTCCATCTTTTTACTCACCTTCCCTGATTATTAACTTCTGTCACTGAATAGTCTGGAGACAAATGTGGTTATTACTGTTTGTAGATTCACTTACATTTCCTTATGTGTGCCCTCCTTATTAATGTGTTTGATAGCATTACAAACAGAGTTGGGAGCATATTTCATTTTTGTTTATTTGTCTTTCATACAAAGGCAAGGCGAATAGAAATGGGAATAGTGCAAATGGGAGGGAGTTGGTTGGGCGGGAGATGGAGCCGGGGTGAATAGAGAGGTGGGGGACAAAACATACACTTGAGTGCAGAACTGTTCATGTTTATTATAGCTTTATTTCAGCTGTTTGACACCAGTTGCTCTTCACATATGTCATATATGTTTATCACTATACTTCTATACGTTTATCTAGAAATATAATTATCCCTATTCATTACATTCCCTCCTGAAGTTTAATGAAGCATGCTTATTAAATCAGCTATAGAAAGCTCGAACACCACAAGCTGTTATACCTCCACATACACACATTTGCAAGAAGGAAATTGGCAGTTTATTTTCTTGTAAGATGTGTTTTCAGTAAAAACATTCATCCAGAAACTTGTTATATAGCAGCAGGATTAAAAGTGGAACTCCGCTATTATTATTATTTTAGAGTATGTGTGGCCTTTATCAGTGTGGGCTACTGAAGTCTAAAAGCAAAGAAAATAAAGTCATAGAAGAGGAGGATGAAATAGTGATTATAAACTCTTCTGTGATGGGATAGGGTGGGAGTGGGAGAAACAGCAAGAAAAGGCCTCTTATCTTGAAATCATTGCCAGTGTCCTCACTTTTGTTCATGGGTAGGAAGTGAAGGTTGTGTCCAAATAGCTTTAAAGAGAACTGGCAAAATAAAGAATCTTTTTTTACTGTAGTATTCCTGATTCAATATATATAATTCTCAGTGTAGCCCCATTATATGAATACTTTTATCTAAAAATTGGAACCATGAACAGAAAAGACAAATGTTTTTACTAATATTAGGAAACATCCCTTTTTCTGTGTCCATAAAAACCTGAGTATGGCATTTGTTATTACGGTATGTATTTAGATAATTAGGATCATGAGCAAAAGAAAGCTCTAGCTCAGGAGTGGGCAGCCCCTGGCCCATGTGCCGAACGGTGCCATGCTCCACCATTTCACTTGGTTTGCAAGGCAAGTACTGTACCCAAGCAGCCAAGGCAAGCCTCTGATAGGGTTACTAGGCAAAGAAGCCTGGATTGTCACTGATACCCAGTGATGTCACTTCCTGGTTCATGCTGGAAGTGATGTCAAAGCCTCTGCATAATGCATATTTTATTGTCCCCTCCCCCCAGCATCTCCTGCCAGTTTCCACTTATTGTGGGAGATATAGTAATCCTCAGGATCTGGCATGGCCTCTGGGACTGGTGGTATGGGAAAAGGCATGAACATGACTTATGCCCATCATTTGTCTCTATACAGTGCAGCTGCCAACTGGGACCAGGACAGTTTCTGAGGTAGTGGCAATCCCTCTGGGCTTGGCTTGCTCCCAGTGTGTCTCTCTTTTTAATTATTTTCTATTTACCAGCCCTGCAGTTCCTTAATAGTTAGAATTTGTTCCCCCTTCCCCCACAGTTCAAGAAGGCTACCTACTGCAACCTAAATACAACTACATGAAACCATTTAAGACAAACATGGAAATGGATTCTTATAGTAAAAAGCTTGCTCAAGACAGGAATGGATAATTGTTGGAGACAGAGCAATTTATTTGTGCATGTATTGCATTTATTTATGGAGCTCAAGGCTGCCTACCTATGAAGTCATTGTAGTCTGAAATAGAAGACAGAGTTTCCTAAAAGAAATGCTTGATTGCAGTGAATCATTCACTCTTCTTTCTCCCGAGACTGCATCCATTGTAACCCCACATTCTTTGTTGTGCCTATATGGAGTAATTACACAAAATGGAGGCCTTCTTGTTCACTTCACAGTTGGGGTCCCCCTCTCACTGGCATCCATATTGTGTGCTCTGAGCTGCTCTTGACACTGAAGTGAAAGGGAAGCTATTTGAGTGCTTACAGTGAAGTATCTGAGTGCACATATCAAAGTCCAAAGGGGCTTTTGATCAAAAAGCTGTGTTTGAATTGCCCCACTTTTTTCCCTCTGAAGAAGAATTTTTGTGACGTTTTAGCATACATTTCAGTAAATCCTCTGTATTTTTGATGGCACAGGTGAACTTTGACTCCCTGTCTGGGCAAAAGTAAGCAATCTTCAGTAACTTAATTTATTGGCATTAATTAATGACAGGGGTTTTGTGTGCATGTTTAAAAATTCTTGCCTGCTGTGCTTTCCTGTATCTGAGAAGATAACTTACCATTTATAGAATGATTTCCACATTCAAGCCCTTTTGCAATGATTAATTTTATAATCTACACAATTCAGTGTGAGATAGATTTGCTGTTGGGCATCAACCCACTTTCTCAGCTACTGCGGGGACCCTCTTCAGAGAAGCAATAACAGGTAGGTACCAATTAGCTTTCTCTTGGGCATTTCCAGGGTCCTTAAATGACATAAGGCTTGCTCTGGAGCCCACTAGAATCAGGAGAAGGGTTTTTAATTATAATTATCAGGAATAGTCTTGGAAATAATTTCTTTTCCGAGATGGTACACTTTGAGTAGCAGAATTACATTTGTCATAAATTCCCATCTCGCATGATAATCCATTTGACATTCATGTACTCCTCCAGAGGTTATTATTTTAAATTGGAAATTGTAGCGATTCCGTACTGTTTCCTTTAATCAACCTCAGCTTTGTAATAATCATTTCTAGCAAGGTTTCGTTTTTCCTGATGGACTGCTTCTACTGTAGACAAAAGCCCTGACCCCATAGTAGTATAGTCCTGGGGTCTGAAACAGCACCTTTATAATCTGCAGTGTTATGATTGATTATACTAGCTGAGGGTAACTTGCCAGGCATATGAAGCTGGAATGTGCTGCTGAATATGTGGCATTTGCCCTTCAGCTGAATTAGATCTATTAAACCCAATCCAGTTTGGGGTGACAGGCAGGGGGATTCAGAGGTGCACATTAAAGAAATACACACTGAAAAGTACCTCATCAATGTGATGTTGTGGGTATTTGGTGGCTGACTACATTACTGGAAGCCACAGTCAGGGCATAAGTAGTGGTGCACAAATGTACTAATGTCCCACTATGCCCACATCAAATTAAAACCAGCAATTTTGACAACTTCCTTTTTTCATAGTAATTTTTATTTGATACGTATACAGTCTACATAAGATTTCTCAGAAAGATGCCACCAAAAGTATCTGAATTCTGGCTTGGTATTCATTCCACTTAACATTTACATGGATGCTCTCACAGACATGACATTGCCCACATGGTTCCAATTCATGTAGCCACCCACACTATTTGCTGCATGCATAAATCAGACCGATGTGAAGGACAGAAAAAATAATGCAATGAGAAACAATAGCTTCCATCCAAAGGTGACCTAATTTGAGTAATAGGCACTTTCAATGAATGGATGAGGTCTGCGATTCCTCGCTCTCCATTGCTGCGCTCTATGCTTTACCTAACTTTCAGGAGAAACTTTTCAGATGGTACTGAGGGATGCAGAACAAGAGAAGTACGAAGACCTGTTTGCAAGTGGTGCTCTTGATTGCAGTTCTTAGGATCCAAGCAATAAACGGAAACCTGTGAATCTGTAAGCAAAGTGGTAGCTGTTTTTGCAGTCAAAATATCCCTGGGTGAGCATGGAAAATATCCCTGTGCAGCCGGGAATTCCACACGGTTCATGAAGCTGCACAGGGTCTGCCCCAGTGTCACTCCACCATATTTAACTTAGCCTGGGATTTTCAAAAATTGCCAGTTTGGAGGTTCTTTTTAAAAATCCTGGTATGATCCTGCTTGTACCTGTACTGTGCAAAAACCAGTTAGGAGCAGGACCGGTTTATTTTTCCCGCCCAGCTGCCTGATCTCTCTACCTGATGTTCGTTCAAGCTACCACTCAAAAACAACAACCAATCAGAATGTGAGACACTGGGCAAGCTCACAGATGCTTGCAGCTGCCACTCAAAAAACAACAGCCAATCAGAACAATCACTTGGTATGTTTTCCTCAGTACAAGCTTTATTTTAAATCAATTAGCAGACCTATTCACTAGTTTTCTCCCTCTGACAGCAAAATCTTACTTTAAACCACTAAAAACACAGATCAATTTCTTCCATTCCCACAGCACATACACAAAAACACCAATTGGGAGCAGACCAAGTTTATTTTTTCCACCCCCTGCCTGACAGTCACTCAAGCTAGGGCCCTGCGTGACCTTGGGGAGTTCCTCAGGGCCCGTAAAACCGAGCTGTTCCACCGGGCTTTTGGGGAGGCTAGCCGCTGAATCCGCCCCTCTCTGTTGCCATATGTGTCATCAGCTCATCTGAAAATCTGCCAGTCCCCTCCCGGGGTTTTACCGGACATCATCTACCTAATGTATTAATTATGGAAAGGTTATTGCTGCTATTGTTTTTATTGTATTCATTGTATTCATTGTTTTAATTGGGATTATTCAATTGTTTTAGTTGCAATGTATTGTGTTTGGTTGCCTGTAAACCACCCTGAGCGGTCTAATAAATCGGTAGGGCAGTCTAATAAATCGAGATGATGATGATGATGATGATGATGATGATGATGATGATGATGATGATAATAATAATAATAATAATAATAATAATAATAATGATAATAATAATAATAATAGCTGCCATTCAAAAACAACAGCCAATCAGAATGCTGGACACCAGGCATGCTCATACATGCTTCCAAAGTAGTCCAGCTCGTGCTGAGCAAACTGGAGCATTTCCTACTGGACATAACTCTGTTCCTGGGCAGAAGCAACGAGCCATGCAAAGGGAGAAACCGGGTTAAAAAATATAATAAAATGTTGCCATGCAAAAACAGCCACCATCAGCTCTAAAGTTGGGTCTGGGGTTGCCATGTGGGACTGCAGAAAATATTCCAGGATACATTGTCCACTGCTGCAGTGGTTCTACCCATTCGTTATTCCCCAAACTACTAAAGACATGAACATTCCTGGTTAGGCTGAGTGTTTGCTTTGGAAGCAGTCTACTCTGACTGTGTGTCTGTCTGGCTTTTGATGTCTCTTGTACATAATAACGGGAAACTTTGGAAAAACTGGGACTGAGATTCGAAGAGCAATCCATGCATAAGAATAAAATCTTACATAGCATGTGGGGGAAAGCAAATTGTTTTTTATTTTAGTGTGGCATAGTGGGGGCTAGGGGTGTCCTGGCCCCAGTTTTTCTCAATGTTGATTATTTGTTTGGAGTGGTAAACTCTTCAGAAGTAGTTTTCAAGAGGCAGAATCTGCTTCATGCTAAAGCATCTTTATGATGAAGATGACTTCATGCATCTGACAAAGAAAGAACTGGTATGCATTGTTTTACTTGATGGATGTGAGGGACTGAGATAGGAAGGAGATTTATAACTGATGGAATAGAAGAACAATCTGTATTGTGTGAAGAAACATGGAACAGGAACATGATGAAGGATCTTTTTGAAGGGTAAGAACTGTAGTGCTGGGAGGAGAGACTGTTGGTTACATTGTAAGGAATGGATAGGGATGGTGCAAATTTCTGATGAATTACATTGTTCGACCCTCACAATCAGTGAACATGTTTCATAGGTAGAACAGTAGACTTTAGCACAGTGAAACTGCCTTGCACAGATAATGCAGAAGAAGAAGAAGAGTTTGGATTTATATCCCACTTTCTCTCCTGTAAGGAGACTTACAAAGTGGCTTACAATCTCCTTTCCCTCCCCCTCCCACAACAAACATCCTATGAAGTGCGTGGGGCTGAGAGAGCTCGGAAGAACTGTAACTAGCCCAAGGTCATCCAGCTAGTGTGTGTTGGAGTGCACAGGCTCATCTAGTTCCCCAGATAAGCCTCCACAGCTCAAGTGGCAGAGCAGAGAATCAAACCTGGTTCTCCAGATTAGACTGCACCTACTCTTAACCACTATGCCACAGCTGTGCACATTGATGGTCATACTTGTGCAACTCATGCAGGCAAGGCAGGCAATGATATGAAGTACTGGCCCTTTCCGCACTGCCGGTGGAGGGGTGGGGGTCGTTCGCACGGAATCGTGCAAGCGACCCCCGCAGAGGCCGGCGCGGGAGAGGCGGCTCCGCACGGAGCCGCCTCTTCCCTGTCCCCCCCCCCACTCACCTCGTCATCCTGCGTCGCCCTGCTGGACTCCTAAGACCCGCCCACGCTGCCCTCTGACCTCCAGGAGTTGGAGGACAGCGAGGGAGGGTCTCAGCAGTCCAGTAGAGTGACACAGGACGATGAGGTGAAAGGGCCACTGAGATAGCTGTCAATCCCACAACAGCCAGCATTGGACTTTTTATAGGAATGAGTGCCTTCATCTGTAACTGTCCTGAAGTATGCACGCAGTTACAATTGGACATGTCCAGCATCCTGCAAATCCTCACACTGAATTGGTCTTTTAAGGACTCCTCAGCAGCAGAGAGACCCCAGGCATCCACCCGAGCACGCTATTGTCTGAGCTGAACTTCTGCCCAGGCTTTCCATCTTCTCTGCTCCTAGGATTCTTGGAGTGACTGTGGAATCCCTGGCAAGTGTAGATTCCTCAGCAGCCCCAGTCTCTCTTCTCCAGCTCCTGGCCTATCTGAGCTTCCAGTTGGTGGCTTGTCCTCTGATGGATCTTGCAATTTGGAGGAGCCAGGAACTACCTGGTCAACCAGGGTTTCAGCTTTTTTGGGATTGGCCACTACTGCACCCAAGGATTCCATAAACCCAATCCCGACAGTAGGCTTAGTATTTTACTTAATGGTTCCAGCTGTAGTCAGGACTTCATCCCTTATAATTACTATAAACAGCCTCATCATGATTCCCAGTGTGTCACTACAAAAAAGAAATCAATATATTCCATGTCTGTCAAAACTTTTTAAAATGTAGTTTTCAAATTAGTTAGATTTTGAAGCCAGCTGTAATATCTGTATGGTATTCTCTCTTCAGTTCAGTTAATATCTGTGGTTAAGTTAGCATTTCTTTGAACTATACTACCTTGATTTTTAAAAAATAGCATTTGTCATTCTTCTATTACTTTCATCTTCATTTTTCATGTTATGGTTTTATTTTTCTTAAAAGATGGCATTTGTTACACCTAGGCAGTTCAGTCTCAATATAATGTGAAATTCCCTTCTCGTGCTTGCCTTGTGTGGGACGTTGTGAAGATTAATTGGTGAATTAGTTAAGCATCTGGAAAGCACAAGTTCTTATTCTTTACCTGATTTGCCCAGATGTAGACCCTGTTAAAAGCCACATGGAACAAGGAGTGTCCCTGCATACTTGATTTTGAGCTCCACAAACTTGCCTCCTTGCAGTGCTAGCAGTGGCGTTCCTGCCTAGGGACAGGGGGTACCCTCTGTCCCCGGGCGCCCCCCATTTGGTCACGTGGGGGGGCGCCAACATTTCAGGGTCGTTTGTGTGTTTTTAAAGTTTTAAAGTGTTTTTCACGTTTCGGCCTACAGGGGGCGCATTTTTTTTAAAGCTAGTGGGCATTCCAAAATTTCTGTGGGTACCATCCTGTGAGACTGTCCTTGATTATATTTCATTCTCCAAATTTAGGATAAAACAATTAGTCTGGGGAAGCAAAGTTATGGACTCCTCCCCAAAGGGGGGGTGCCCCATCCCCATTGTTTTCAATGGGAGCTAACCTGAGATGGGGGCTACCCATTTGAGGGACCATAACTTTGGTCCCCCTGAACATAACTTCACCAAACTTGGGTGGCATCACTAAGAATAGTTAACAGGATGATATCCTGAAAATCCAGTGCCACTAGCTTCTAAAATACATCCCTTCCAGGCACCCCAAGAAATTTGTCTAAGATTCTTTTTGTTTTGCAGTGACTTTTATGCTGCATTGCTTGGCAGCCACAATGGGGGAATTTCCCTGAGTGTGTAGGCAGGGCTGTGCACATTTTTGAAGATAGAAGCACCAGACTTTCAAGGGTGGCTCCAGTGGAGGGCCTCCCTGCACAGTAGCATCAACATCAGGTTTGGAGACCTTTGCTTCTGGGGGTTCACCTATGGGTCTCCCTAAAAGGCTTATTTTGTTTCCCCGCCTCCTGCACATGAGAAGCCTGTGGGCTCGCGCTCTCTCTGTGAACTCTCTCTCAACTCCCCCCCCCCCACTCCAGAAGCTAAAGCTCACCAAGCTTGGATGCTATTACTCTCAAGGCCTCTTGGAGCCATCTTGAAAGTCTGGTGCCTCTATCTTCAAAAATGTACGCAGCCAGCGCCATTAACACCTCAGACATTCTCTGAATCTGCCAGAGCTCTTCAACCCAGCAGTTCTGTGGTGGGAAAAATTACTTTCTCCCACCATAGACTCTAAATGGGCTTCTTGTTATGCCCAAGATAGGCTCTGGTGGTAGAGGTTTCCAACAGGAGGCAGCACTGTGGTAGGATCTTGCTCTAAGTGGGAGGCATTTCCTGTATGGCTGCTTTTAGTTGTGAGTCTCCTGAAAGGAACCTGCAGCCAAATTTGCTTACAAAATGTGTGTGGAAGAGGAAAATGCTGTGGCCACCGAAGTTGAAGGTGAAACCTGATGCCCACAGAATTCGGCCATCACAGGCAAACTTTTAGCTTAAAGTTGGCTGGTTCCCTTTCTAGGAAGACTCACACACAAAGCAGACTCCTGCAGGGGTCTTGAGTAATAGCATCCAAGCTTGGTGTGAGCTTTGCTTTTGGGGGTGGGTGGGGGGCTTGAGAAGTTCTGAGAGAACTCAGCCAGCAGGCTTCATGTGCAGGAGCCGGGAAACAAAAATAAGCCTTTAGGGGCTCCATAAAATTGGACCCTTCGTGAGCAAGGTCTGCCATTCTAAGCCTGGATGCCATGTACCTGGGAGGAGGTATTCTGGAGCCACCCTTGAAAGTCTGGTGCCTCTATCTTCAAAAAAAATGTGCAGCCCGTTTCAGAAATTCCTCATTAGCTAAGCAATTGGAGCAAAGCTCACTGCAAAACAAAGAATCTTGGGTAAAATTTCTTGGGGTTCCTGGAAGGGATGTATTTTAAAGCTAGTGACAGAATTCAAAATTTCCGGGTATCATCTGTTAACTATTTCTTATGATGCCACCCAAGTTTTAATTGAAGTTAGGTTCTAGGAGGACCAAAGTTATGGTCCCTCAAATGGTAGCCCCTATCTCAGGTTAGCTCCCATTGAAAACAATGGGGATGGGGGGCATTCCATTTAGTATTCCCTTAACTTTGCTTTCCCTGAACCAAACATCGCCAAACTTGGGTGGTAATCATCAGGGCAGTCTCTGGATGATGCCCTGGAAATCATGGTGCCTCTTCTAGCTTTAAAAATCAAGTGCTTCCTGCAGGCTGAAAAAAAACAACTCCAAAATACTCCCCCAAAAGCCCAAATACCTTGTATCTCAGATTCGTGTTCTCACATATTTGGGCAGGACATGAAATCAGTATCAATTCTTGTCCGAATGTGCCCTCAAATTTGCTGTTTGTATCCCGTTTAATCGGGCTATTTTATTCTTATCTGGAATCTCCAACCCTCAAAAGTAATGTGCTGTTTTAGGGTGGAGGACTATCCACTCAAACAGCATCAATTTCACTCTTGTTTTAACAGGGGAGACCCCTAGATCTCTCCCTTTAAGGTGGAGATTTCTGAAGAATCTGAGCTCCCCTAGATTGGAAACACCATTTAAAAGATGATGCTGTTTGGGGGGTGGATCTAATTGGAGGTGTTTTTTGAGAGATGATGCTGACATTTTGTTTGGTAAATGTTTTGCAGTTGGGGGTGATTTTGCAGTGTGAGATTTCTGCAATGCTTAATACCCACTTCGCACTGGCTTCTGAGTTGTTTCTCAGGCTAACAACCTACCTCATAGGGTTGTTGTGATTTAGAAATTAGGAAAAAGAGTTGGTGGGGAGAGAGAGCCATGTATGTTTTGGCTGGGAGTGAGAGGCATTTTGGTGAGCTGGTACAAAAATCATTTTGGTCATGGTGGGGGAGGGTGGCGCCCGATACTTGGCGGTCAATGGGGCTACTGAAACTCAGGTTTCCTTTGTCCCCGGGCACCAGTTTGCCTAGGTACGCCCCTGAGTGCTAGAGTTAGATATCACTGTTATTCTGTGAAAGGAAGGAAATTGCTATTAAGGTGCACTTGATTTATGGCAACACATAAGGATTTTCAAGGTAAGAACAGAGTTGGTTTGCTATTAATTGTCTCTGCACAGCAATCCAAGACTTCCTTAGTTGTCTCCCATCCAAGTATTAACCAAGGCTGATCCTGCTTAGCTTATGAATTCTGATGAGATCAAATTAGCCAGGGCCATCCAGGTCTTCTAGCTTAATATCTACATATATATTACTGTTTTTGCAGCTTTTTGTATATGTGGAAAGAAATTTCTTTTTACACATGATTCTGTTGTCTCCCTACCTTTAACTTATTGGCTGATATGGTTGGTAATGCTTTAGACCCAGTGGCATATCTGTAGGAAATGGTGTCTGGGGGACAATGATTGCACCCCTCACCAAGTAGGGTACCCTGTACCTTCCTCTAAAATTAAGCCACAAGTGCACACACACACACACACACACACACACACACACACACACACACCAAATTCAAGCAGTCGAGTGGGGTGAGAGAGCAGAGTGTGTGCGCTGCAAACAAGGCAGGTAGCCAAACAGTGGGCAGGGGGGGGTAAGCAGGGTGGATGGGTGGGGTGGATGGACAGGTGAGTGAGTGGTGAGCAGGATGTGCAGATGAGTGGGAAAGGTGGGCAAGCAGGGCAGGTGGGCAGGCAAGCAAGTAGTGGGGCAGCCAGGCCAGAAGTGAGCCAGGTGCACAAGCAACGGCGAGTGGCAGTGGGCAAGTGAGTCGGCAGTGGCGAACAGCCAAATGCACTCCCCATGTGACCCAGTCAAATGGCACCTGGGTCTCAGAGCCCCTCAGGTCCTCCCTAAGTATGCCATTGTTTGGACCATGGAAAGTCCCTTACTATTTTTGACCAGTTCAAGCATACACAGGATATGGCCATCCTCGGGGGCACCAGTTGACTAGAGCCAAGTGAGATTACATATGAAAAAAAAGGAATTTGACAAAACTGTCTCCCAGATAAGGATATGTTGGGGTGGGGGATTGGCTGGGCAAGATGGTAGTGGAATATTATAAATAGCTCTGAACAAATTGATGATATCCAGTGAAGCCTTTCAGAACTTTCTAATGCAACGAGGAGGGGTTTGTTAGTTGACCAGATATCAATCTGTGCTGTGAATTATAGTGAGGATTAAGACATAGTAGGGTATAGAATATAGTTCACACCTACGAGAGGTATTTCTTTCTACCATCTTTCCCCGAAATCAAGACCTATCCCAAAAATAAGCCCTATCATGATTTTTCATGATTTTTGGAGGAGGCTTAAAATATAAGCCCTACTACCCCGAAAATAAGCCCTGATGCCTCTTTTGGTGCAAAAATTAATATAAGACCCTGTCTTGTTTTTGGGGAAACACAGTACCTGTGCTGGTCACTCTTTATATTTTCTGTCACTTCTATTCCCCTATGCTTCTCTATCTGCTGGTTAAGATGGTCAAAGATTTCCACAAAAACCATCCCACCTTGACTGCTCTGAGCAAGTGAAGATTGGCTAACTTACACTGCTTGTTATTTTGTCACTGGAAATTAGTATGATTATTAACCTTAATCTTACAGCGAAAAGTGTTAATATTACAGCTAAGGATTACTGGCATTATTTAGACTTTATTTTTTAATAATATTTAATAATAAAAAATCTATTTATTGAATCACACTGAGAATTGACAGAATTAATACATAGAATTAACCTGGAATCTTATTGTTGAAAAGTGTTAATATTACAGCTAAGGATTACTGGCATTATTTAGACTTTATTTTTTAATAATATTTAATAATAAAAAATCTATTTATTGAACAAGTGAGAAATTATAAAATTGGTCTTGATGTCACAAGTCTTCATTCCATACATGGTTCTAGAAACTATTTCGCCTTACATGTCTCTAGTAGAGTTAATTACTGAACATCTTAGCTATTAAACATCTAATAGTCACATCTGGGTCTTTTCTAAGTGAGTTTGCTGCACCACTCCTTGAAGCTCCTCCAGTGGTTTCAGAATATAAACTGTAAAACTACAGTTTTAATGCTACAGTTCCTCCAAGTGTGGTTCTTTCCCCTGTTGCAAAAGATCATTTCTGTATGTGAGAACAACACTACATAAAGTCCTTCATGGCTAGTACTCTTGTCTTCCCCCCAGCAGAGACACATGGAGTTACAGCTCCTATGCCTGCCCTCATATAAATAATTCACTAATATATAAATGGGATTTTTTACATCTGGATATAAACATGCACATCAACATTGGAATAAATAAAGGCGTGCTATTTTTAATTCCACATAAAAAGACTTCTTGAACTGTGAAGCCCTTTTTGGTTAGGATTGGTCCTCACTGTCACTAGTATTTTGATGTCATTTTTCTTAGAACCTCACCTATGATTTCAAATATTTTCTTCTATGGCAACCCTACGAGGAATCTGACAGGTTCAGCTGCTATTGCTTTTTCCTTTGTATCAAGCCACCATGAGCATTTCTTATCTGAGTTTCCGGCTCTCTACTAGTATTCTAGAGTCACGTGGGTATAAATAACATGTAAAGTTTTAAGAGATTGCTTGAGTGAATGTGAATACCCTGGTTACAAAGGAAGAAAAGTGCAACCCCTTATGATATACTTTAGAAAAGGTAATGATGGAAAACAGGGTCTTATATTGCCATCCAAGCACAGGTTCTGTAATTATAATTCTATAATTAGAAAGGATACAGATTCTAGACCAGTCATTGGATCCTAGGCATGCCAGGTTCTCACTGTGGGCAGGGGATCTCCTGGCCCCAGCATCCATTTCCAGTCATTGCTCCCGGCAAGTGAGAGAAAAAGATTAAAAATAGTTTCTTCAATTACAGGGAAAATTTGTCGGAAGCCATAGCATTTCTAGCAATTCCTAGAGTAGACTGATATAGCTTACAGGTTTTCCTGTGGCACAAATGGTGCCCCTATTTCCTTATCCCCCAGTGTGTAATCGTGTAAAGAGGAATGAGTCATTTGAGAAAAGGATCTACAGACACTAAGGTAAAGCAGTGAACAAGGGTGCTGAATTAGGATCCCACCTGCCTGTGTTTCTTGCTTTACAATCAACTGAAAGGTGATAAAATGAACTTTTAAAGAAAATTGTTCAATTTAAGTAGAAACCCTGGCTTGCGAACTGGGGAGAGGAACTGGTTGAAAATTCAGGAAGGAAAACATGATCAGATTAAAATCCTAGCAGTCTCCATATGAATATGTAATACTTCATATCTGAAAGCTCATGCTACAAATAAAGGTGAGACCATAACATTGGCCTTCTCCCCCCACCTTTTCCTGCTACTGGCGCCCGTCACTTGTATGCTGCTCTCAGCCTGTCGCACTTCCATACACTCATGGCGCCGTCTCGAGCGTTCCTACGACCTAATCTCCGGCCTCAAAAGCGGGGTCACTGTAAGGCGTGTTGGCGCTGGCTAGCCAGGAATGCCTACAAGGCTGAGGGGGGGGCACAAGAGCAGTAGCGTCCGGGAGGAGCTGGCGCTGTTGCTGCCCTCCTGACGTGAGGGGAGTGTGGGGTGGGGACCCCAGCGCTACTTATGGAGAGTAAGCTGAGCCTTAAGCGGTAAGTGGGGAAAGGGCCATTGTTATTCTATATTTTTGTTAGGTGTGGTGGTCTAGTCATGCACTGCTTCCCCTGCAAACAAACCACTGTCTTTTGATTACCTGGTAAGACAGGAGCTGATAGTGCTAGAGCTAATCATTGGGTAAGGTCAGTAGCTGCAATTGTGTGAGGGATTTTGGTACCTAGTCTCTCACCATGAGAAAATCGTTGTAAAAAAATTAATTGTGTTTAGTTTCCCAGAAGTCTAAATAGGAATTGTCAAACATACCAAAAGTTCTCTTTTCTGTTTGCCTTTGTTTACTTCAACACCATGAACATGATAACTGAATTGTCGTGGGCCACCCACCCCCTGCTCTTTTATTCAAGGCCTTAGTGCATTTTAAAACATCCTCAAACACCAATTAATTTGTCTAATTTGCATGAGAAAGTGCACAAGATGCTCCCCACCTCCAATAATTAGCTACATTTTGCAATTCATTAAAATTCTGCAGCTTTCCACATAATGGAACTCTATTCACTGCAGGAAAAATGAGTTCCTGGTTGCAGACAGGGAAAAGAAAGAAATTGGAAGTGTAAGATTCTATGTAGAGATACTCCTTATCCATAGGGGCACAGGAATTTTTAATAGCATACATGAATTTTACATTTCTTTCATAGTGACACCATGTTTTGTGGACATTTTTATTATTGTTCTTGTATGAATATTTGCTACCTACTAAGATATAACATTCATCCCAGGCAGTACATTGTGTCATATTCAGTTTAGCTAATCAACTGTGTTTTCCCTGAACTGGGAAATTGTCAGAATGGTTCCAACGCTTTCCTGAAAGAGTGCTCCACTGGAAAAAAATGGGACTTTGGATTGGGCTTCCTCCCTAAATTACCTATTATTTCCTTGTTCCTCAATTTTGGAGTCTTTGGATTGTGATAGGATGGGCTTCATTTACAAAATTAAGGTAGTGGGATGGAATCTTCTGTTGGTGTATTCTTTGTATTAACCCTGTAGCATCAGATAATTATCTTTTTTTTCCTGGGAAACTTCACTAGCTGTATCATAACTTTAGCATTACAGATGCATTAATCTCCAGATGTTGATGTACTGCTGAAGGCTTTTACAGCCGGATTCTACTGGTTGTGGTGGGTTTTCTGGGCAGTGTTGCTGTGATCTGGTAGATCTTGTTCCTAACGTTTTGCCTGCATCTGTGGCTGGCATCTTCAGAGGTGTATCAGACCATGGCCACACAGCCTGGAAAACCCACCACAACCACTCCAAAATTAGGTTGAAATGAAATTTGTTGGTAACAGAAATGGGTGTTCCTTCTCCTCAGCTGAGAAATTTGAGGACCAAGCCAAGTGAAAGGTTAAAAAATGAGCTGTCTGGAATTCTGTTGTAAGGGCTTTTTAAAATTTGATTTCATTTGTAAATAGCATCTGCAGACAGCCCTGATTTGATCAGGACAGTGGTATATGAGTCTTTCCCACATATTCTTTTTTGGACTTATATTAATCCCCCCCCCCCAAGTTGATATTTGCTTCTTGGTACACCATACAGTGCAGCAAATATAGACTGTTCAGCCCTTTAATGTTCGGAGAATAATGCAGAAGAAGATGCTTAATTTCCTTCCCCATACATGCCCAGTGACAGTGGGCAATGTCCCACTATCAGTCTCAGTCCCATGCCCTTAATTATTTGAGTAGCGGGGTAAAAATGTGGGAAAGGCACTAATTGTAATGATGTAGAAATTTCTCCTAATTTCTCTAATAAAGACCATATAAATTGGGAGATTCTTTGAGTGTCACCTAAAAGTTATGCCATGTCAGTTGACCTTGCAGGTGACATCGCATCCTCCATGCCACTTGAAGAATTTCCCAAGTTTCTATGGTACATAGGAATTTCCTAGTAGTGTTAACAAGCCCTGAAGCTCAACCCTGCCCAGGTACTAGCCTCACAATCTCTTGCCATTTGCCATTGGAGGTCTGGCTCCCCTACAGACTATGATTTCAGGTGGACCCAGGGCCTCTTACAGTTTTAATTTGAAACAAACATAATTACAGGTTCTCCAATGTCTCATCATGTTTGGCTTTTACTGGTTCTCTTAAAAGTCTTCTAGCTTACACAAAATTCTTCAAAAGTTTCCCCCAATAAGGGGACCCCCACATTTGTTTCAAGTCCTGATTTAGACCAACTTCAGTGGTTTCTCCAGTTGTTTTGGATGTGACCAAATCAACGTCTGCTTCTTCTTTCATTTCCAAAGACATCCAATAACTCATTAACCATATTAATATAGTGCATGTTTTTTAAATCTGTGCTTCATCATTTGTCTGCCCAGTGAAAATTAATCAAACAGCTCAAGGACAAATGAACATTAACTTGATAGAATAAATTACAAGAATAAAATTACAAGCACTTGCTCAAGGAAGGCCATGGCTTTGTAATCATTTTTGTGTACATAGCTTAGCTATCTTCAGCCTTGGCTAATTGTAGCTCTAATCTACGCATCGGTCATCAAGCGTGCAGAAACGAATCCAGACGAGACGCTGAGATAACATCTGGTGGAGATCGCCAAGAAGCGGAGTCTGAGGTCCGTGTTCCTAGCTTAGAAGTCTCCAGCGATGCCGGTTCCTGGCACCTTTATTGCTATTCTCCTATCGGGGCGCAGTAGGAATCACTGTTATTATTCTCTGTGAAAGGAAGGAAATTGCTGTGGGTGCGCCCGATTTATGGCAACACATAAGGATTTTCAAGGTAAGAACAGAGTTGGTTTGCTATTAATTGTCTCTGCACAGCAATACAAGACTTCCTTAGTTGTCTCCCATCAGAGAGTACTAACCTTAATTTAGTCTGCTTAGCTTAGCGATTTCTGAGTGAGGATCACCAAATTAGCCAGGGCCATCCAGGTCTTCTAGCTTAATATCTACATATATATTACTGTTTTTGCAGCTTTTTGTATATGTGGAAAGAAATTTCTTTTTACACATGATTCTGTTGTCTCCCTACCTTTAACTTATTGGCTGATATGGTTGGTAATGCTTTAGACCCAGTGGCATATCTGTAGGAAATGGTGTCTGGGGGACAATGATTGCACCCCTCACCAAAATTGCACCTTCCCCCCAAAATTGCGCGCGCACACACACACACACACACACACACACACACACACACACACACCAAATTCAAGCAGTCGAGTGGGGTGAGAGAGCAGAGTGTGTGCGCTGCAAACAAGGCAGGTAGCCAAACAGTGGGCAGGGTGGGTAAGCAGGGTGGATGGGTGGGGTAGATGGACAGGTGAGTGAGTGGTGAGCAGGGTGTGCAGATGAGTGGGAAAGGTGGGCAAGCAGGGCAGGTGGGCAGGCAAGCAAGTAGTGGGGCAGCCAGGCCAGAAGTGAGCCAGGTGGGCAAGCAACGGCGAGTGGCAGTGGGCAAGTGAGTCGGCAGTGGCGAACAGCCAAATGCACTCCCCATGTGACCCAGTCAAATGGCACCTGGGTCTCAGAGCCCCTCAGGTCCTCCCTAAGTATGCCATTGTTTGGACCATGGAAAGTCCCTTACTATTTTTGACCAGTTCAAGCATACACAGGATATGGCCATCCTCGGGGGCACCAGTTGACTAGAGCCAAGTTAATAGGGGTCCCTTGCTTAAGAAAAAAAAGGAATTTCCCGACCAAAACTATCTCCAAGATAAGGATATGTTAGAGATTGGGGATTGGCTGGGCAGGGTGGTAGTGGAATATTATAAATAGCTCTGAACAAATTGATGATTATCCCGGTGAGAGCCTTTTCAGAACTTTCTAATGCAAGCGAGGAGGGGTTTGAACATTGGTTGACCAGATATCAATCTGGCGCTGGCGAATTATAGTGAGGATTAAGACATAGTAGAGGTGCCGGAATATAGTTCACACCTATGAGAGGTATTTCTTTCTACCATCTTTCCCCGAAATCAAGACCTATCCCAAAAATAAGCCCTATCATGATTTTTCATGATTTTTGGAGGAGGCTTAAAATATAAGCCCTACTACCCTGAAAATAAGCCCTGATGCATCTTTTGGTGCAAAAATTAATATAAGACCCTGTCTTGTTTTTGGGGAAACACAGTACCTGTGCTGGTCACTCTTTATATTTTCTGTCACTTCTATTCCCCTATGCTTCTCTATCTGTTGGTTAAGATGGTCAAAGATTTCCACAAAAACCATCCCACCTTGACTGCTCTGAGCAAGTGAAGATTGGCTAACTTACACTGCTTGTTATTTTGTCACTGGAAATTAGTATGATTATTAGCCTTAATCTTACAGCGAAAAGTGTTAATATTACAGTGAAGGATTACTGGCATTATTTAGACTTTATTTTTTAATAATATTGAATAATAAAAAATCTATTTATTGAACAAGTGAGAAATTATAAAATTGGTCTTGATGTCACAAGTCTTCATTCATACATGGTTCAGAAACTATTTGCCATTCTCTGTATGTTAATTACTGAACATCTTAGCTATTAAACATCTAATAGTCACATCTGGGTCTTTTCTAAGTGAGTTTGCTGCATCACTCCTTGAAGCTCCTCCAGTGGTTTCAGAATATAAACTGTAAAACTACAGTTTTAATGCTACAGTTCCTCCAAGTGTGGTTCTTTCCCCTGTTGCAAAAGATCATTTCTGTATGTGAGAACAACACTACATAAAGTCCTTCATGGCTAGTACTCTTGTCTTCCCCCCAGCAGAGACACATGGAGTTGCAGCTCCTGTGCCTGCCCTCATATAAAATAATTTCACTAATATATAAATGGGATTTTTTACATCTGGATATAAACATGCACATCAACATTGGAATAAATAAAGGCGTGCTATTTTTAATTCCACATAAAAAGACTTCTTGAACTGTGAAGCCCTTTTTGGTAAGGATTGGTCCTCACTGTCACTAGTATTTTGATGTCATTTTTCGTAGAACCTCACCTATGATTTCAAATATTTTCTTCTATGGCAACCCTACAAGGAATCTGACAGGTTCAGCTGCTATTGCTTTTTCCTTTATATCAAGCCACCATGAGCATTTCTTACCTGAGTTTCCGGCTCTCTACTAGTATTCTAGAGTCACGTGGGTATAAATAAAGATTATTTTCTTAACATGTAAAGTTTTAAGAGATTGCTTGAGTGAATGTGAATACCCTGGTTACAAAGGAAGAAACCTGCAACCCCTTATGGTATACTTTAGAAAAGGTAATGATGGAAAACAGGGTCTTACATTGCCATCCAAGCACAGGTTCTATAATTATAATTCTATAATTAGAAAGGATACAGATCCTAGACCAGTCATTGGATTCTAGGCAAGCCAGGTTCTCACTGTGGGCAGGGGATCTCCTGGCCCCAGCATCCATTTCCAGCCATTGCTCCCGGCCAGTGGGAGAAAAAGATTAAAAATAGTTTCTTCAATTACAGGGAAAATCTGTCAGATGCCGTAGTGTTTCTAGCAATTCCTAGAGTAGACTGATATACCTTACAGGTTTTTCTGTTGCACAAATGGTGCCCCTATTTCCTTATCCCCCAGTGTGTAATCGTGTAAAGAGGAATGAGTCATTTGAGAAAAGGATCTACAGACACTAAGGTAAAGCAGTGAACAAGGGTGCTGAATTAGGATCCCACCTGCCTGTGTTTCTTGCTTTACAATCAACTGAAAGGTGATAAAATGAACTTTTAAAGAAAATTGTTCAATTTAAGTAGAAACCCTGGCTTGCGAACTGGGGAGAGGAACTGGTTGAAAATTCAGGAAGGAAAACATGATCAGATTAAAATCCTAGCAGTCTCCATATGAATATGTAATACTTCATTCGAGCTCATGCTACAAATAAAGTGAGACCATAACATTGGGCCTTTCCCCACTTTTCCTGCTACCGCCGTCACTGTGCGCTGCTCTCAGCACGCGGCATCCCTGGCGCGCGTCCGGGCGTCCCCACGACCCCGCGCTCTGTGCGGGGTCATCAAAAGGCGGTGTTTTTGCCAAAATGCGGTGGCGGAATGGGAGGCTGCGCTGTTGCTGCCCCTGACGTGAGGAGTGTAGTGGGACCCTGCGCTACTTGCGGAGAGTAGCGCGGGGCTTAAGGTAAGTGGGGAAAGGGCCATTGTTATTCTATATTTTTGTTAGGTGTGGTGGTCTAGTCATGCACTGCTTCCCCTGCAAACAAACCACTGTCTTTTGATTACCTGGTAAGACAGGAGCTGATAGTGCTAGAGCTAATCATTGGGTAAGGTCAGTAGCTGCAATTGTGTGAGGGATTTTGGTACCCAGTCTCTCACCATGCGAAAATCGTTGTAAAAAAAATTAATTGTGTTTAGTTTCCCAGAAGTCTAAATAGGAATTGTCAAACATACCAAAAGTTCTCTTTTCTGTTTGCCTTTGTTTACTTACCATGAACATGATACTGAATTGTCAAGCCACCCACCCCCTGCTCTTTTATTCAAGGCCTTAGTGCATTTTAAAACATCCTCAAACACCAATTAATTTGTCTAATTTGCATGAGAAAGTGCACAAGATGCTCCCCACCTCCAATAATTAGCTACATTTTGCAATTCATTAAAATTCTGCAGCTTTCCACATAATGGAATTCTATTCACTGCAGGAAAAATGAGTTCCTGGTTGCAGACATAAAAGAGGAAAGAAATTCAGTGTATAGGTTCTGTGCGAGAGATGCTCCTTGTCCATAGGGGCTTTGGGAATTTTTGGCCAGCATACCATGGTGCAGTTTCTTTCATAGTGACACCATGTTTTGTGGACATTTTTATTATTGTTCTTGTATGAATATTTGCTACCTACTAAGATATAAACGTTGTCCTGGGCAGTACATTGTGTCGCATGATTTTACAAGTTTAGCTAATCATCTGTGTTTTCCCTAAACTGGGAAATTGTCAGAATGGTTCCAACACTTTCCTGAAAGAGTGCTCCACTGAAAAACAAATGGGACTTTGGATTGGGCTTCCTCCCTAAATTACCTATTATTTCCTTGTTCCTCAATTTTGGAGTCTTTGGATTGTGATAGGATGGGCTTCATTTACGAAATTAAGGTAGTGGGATGGAATCTTCTGTTGGTGTATTCTTTGTATTAACCCTGTACCATCAGATAATTATCTTCTTTTCCTGGGAAACTTCACTAGCTGTATCATAACTTTAACATTAAAGATGCATTAATCTCCAAATTTTGATGTATTGCCGAAGGCTTTTACAGCTGGATTCTACTGGTTGTGGTGGGTTTTCTGGGCTGTGTGGCCATGGTTTGGTAGATCTTGTTCCTAACGTTTTGCCTGCATCTGTGGCTGGCATCCAGAGGTGTATCAGACCGCGGCCACACAGCCTGGAAAACCCACCACAACCACTTCAAAATTAGGTTGAAATGAAATTTGTTGGTAACTGAAATGGGTGTTCCTTCCCCTCAGCTGAGAAATTTGAGGACCAAGCCAAGTGAAAGGTTAAAAAATGAGCTGTCTGGAATTCTGTTGTAAGGTTTTTTAAAATTTGATTTCATTTGTAAATAGCATCTGCAGACAGCCCTGATTTGATCAGGACAGTGGTATATGAGTCTTTCCCACATATTCTTTTTTGGACTTATATTATCTCCCCCAAGTTGATATTTGCTTCTTGGTACCCCATACAGATATTCCCAGTGCCTTAAAATATGGGCTGTTAAGCCAACAATGTTCGGGAGGAATAAAATGCGGAAGAAGATGGCAGAATTTCCTTCCCCATACATATTTGAAGTGACAGTGGGCAATGTCCCACTATCGAATCTCCAGTCCCATGCCCTTGGTATTTGAGTAGCAGGGTAAAAAATGTAGGAAGAGCTTTTAATTGTAATGATGTAGAAATTTCCCCTAATTTCTCTAATAAAGACCATATAAATTGGGAGATTCTTTGAGTGTCACCTAAAAGTTATGCTATGTCAGTTGACCTCTACTTGCAGGTGACATCACATCCTCCATGCCACTTGAAGAATGTCCCCAGTTTCTATGGTAAAGACCATAGGAATTTCGAAGTAGTGTTAACAAGCCCTGAAACTCAACCCTGCCCAGGTACTAGCCTCAAAATCTCTTGCCATTTGCCATTGGAGGTCTGGCTCCCCTACAGGGCCTCTTACAGTTTTGATTTGAAACAAACATAATTACAGGTCTTCCAGTGTCTCATCATGTTTGGCTTTTACTGGTTCTCTTAAAAGTCTTCTAGCTTACACAAAATTCTTCAAAGTTTCCCTCAATAAGGGGCCCCCCACATTTGTTTCAAGTCCTGATTTAGACCAACTTCAGTGGCTTCTCCAGTTGTTTTGGATGTGACCAAATCAACGTCTGCTTCTTCTTTCATTTCCAAAGACATCCAATAACTCATTAACCATATTAATATAGTGCATGTTTTTTAAATCTGTGCTTCATCATTTGTCTGCCCAGTGAAAATTAATCAAACAGCTCAAGGACAAATGAACATTAACTTGATAGAATAAATTACAAGAATAAAATTACAAGCACTTGCTCAAGGAAGGCCATGGCTTTGTAATCATTTTTGTGTACATAACTAGCTTTCTTCATGGCTAATTGTAGTCGACCCACGTGGTCAGCGTAAGAACGAGACGAGACGCGGAGATAACATCTGGTGGAGATCGCCAGCAGCGGGAGCCCGGAGGTCCGTGTTCCTAGCGAGTCTCCCGCGTGCCGGTTCCTGGCACCTTTTATTGTTATTCTATCGGGGGCGTGTAGGAGGGAGGACCGGGGGGAGTTCCGGGAGAGCGGGAGGCGGGAGGTCGGGAGATCATCATGTGATGCATGATCTCACCTGGCTACGTGCGGAGAGGAGCGTAAGCGTCTGAGCCTAATCCTCACCTGGGGGCAAGACCATTGTCCCTGCGCCCGGTGACTGAGCCAGACAGTTCATGACCCGTGACTCATAGGGGGATGAGGAGTGGGGGTGCGGTGCGACCAGAAGGCCGTAGGTCCGTTGGCGTTCCAACGTTCTACCACGGTGCTGCTGGGTCAGCAGTGCATTACTACAGCTAATATCTTGGTCTGTTTGGACCCATTTAATCATTGCTTTCCACCTACGGTTGGTACTGAAAAGACTTTCATTATTCAGGAATTGCAGAATAAAATGTAAATACCGCCTATGTGTACATCGGTCCAAACACGTGGAATATGGGCATGTCAGCAATGCCTAGTGGGCATGTTGTGCACATACCCCACTTTGTCAGACTGGTATACACAATGCAGGCACTTAATTGTTACTCCTTGCTGTGTAGATACCTGCATGAGGAAAGAACTTTGCAGTTACCAAAGGAAATAATGTCTAAATCAGTCTTTTAATAAATGGGATAATCAATGGCTGTTTTTGATGAGCAAGAAACTTTCTCACACCTGGATTCAAGGAAGATATTAGAAGCCTGGAGCAATGAAGCAGTGGATTTGATTCTGGCTGACTATTAATGATATAGATTTGAGGAAGTATGTTGTGGCCTCAGATTTAATGCAATTGGTCAGGATCAGCAGAGTCTATTTGGGCTGTTGTAACCCCATTATTCCAAGGCATTACGATGGGTGGGGTGGGAGGGGAGATACCGTAAGTATAAGGTTAGTTTTGATAAGTTGAAATAGCTGTGGATTTCTAGATTTGTGCCTTATTTCTTCATATTCATCCAGCAATAAAAATGGGATTGCAGAATCAGGCCTTTTTAGAGCTGTCATTAACACGATCAGTCCAGGCTTCTGAAATAAGAGAAGAGAATATTGTTCACAGAAATGTGCTAGTGGGTTGTCTCTATACCAGTGATACCTTCAGTGATCAGTGTCATCAAGAGACATCATCAGGAATATTACCAGCAGTTACTGTACTCAAGTGAAAAGGACAGCATTTTTCTGTATTAATTTCAATAATTTAAAGTACACCCATTGGGTTCATTTCTCTGTTATCAGAAGTGTTACCCTTATGAAAAGAGCTATCATTTTCTTGCACAGTGAACTATTCAGGAAACAAGATTAAGGCCCCATTCTTTCATTTATTTTGGAAGATATAAGACCCTGCTTATAGGAAAGAGCCAGACTGCAGTGATTCACATGAAAAAGCACCATAAGAAAACAGCTTAAGAGAATGAAATGAGACATTTTCATGACAATAGTAGTCACATTAGTAGTATTTTTCCATATTTAAATGCTTTCCATATTTACCACATTACAATATTTGAAATAAGATGAATATCTGTGTCATTTTACCTGTAGATTAGAATTTCAGTGTATTAACAGGTGGTATAACACAGATATTTTTCTTTAGCCATTTGTATTATCCCTGTTCACTGCTCATAGCCTCTGGAAGCAAATTTATTTGGCGCTCAACAGTTAGCTATTTCATGAAATATTAAACAGATATTGACTTACATTGAGAAGAACAAGATTTATTGACTCCTGTGTTAAAATGCTGCCAAAAGCAAAACCCAGATTGGCACCCGCTGTGTGAGATAAACACTGTGACCTCTGAAATCCAAATTTAGAAATTTTATTGGTAGCCAAGTTCTACTTGCAATTAAAAAATACTAAATGACATGTGTAAAGTTATGCAGGGTTGAATAATAAACACAATTGGAATCAGACCTGTGCAGGAAAGGTGAACTGAAAATAATATGATTTCTGGCAAGTTTAGGTTATTTGTCAGGGTGCAAATCAATTCCAAAAATTTTACACAAGGACATAGCAACAAAGCCTAGACTCAGCTGAGTCATAACCATGGTGTATTTTAATTATGGTTACTTTGTTGAAGCAGGATTGAGTTTGCAGATAATCTAAATAGTGCTTACCTCATCCTTGTTCTTTCCCCTGCCTTTATCACATAGGCACAGATGGTATTCCAACCTGCACAACTGTAAGGATGCAGCCAGGGAGGAAGCAAGGATATCTGTGTCCATTTATTAAATGATTATACTTATATAGGCCAAATATATAGGCCAAATCTTTGGAAAATTCAGATCATGGAGCCATAAACAGACTTGCCAGATATTTCTACAAGGCTGAGAAAAGATATTACTTATTTACCAAAAAAATCCAAATCACAAGAAGAAAATACTCTTTGGAAGGTTGCAAACTCAAAATAATAGAAGCAGTGCCTTTAGCTTTAAGAGACAAATGTTCTCTGTGGCCATTGCTAGGCAACTACCACAAGTTCCTTTTTTTAAAAAAAACTATTTTATCTGGTAAGACATCAGGCTCCAGCAGCTACAATGCAATGCAAACAGAACTATTTGCATTCCAGGAATCATCGTAACATATCTTCCTATAACCTCTTACACCAGACAAAATAATCCATGTATATCTGGTTTAGTCCTTTCCAGTAACAAACTTCTTTCAAACTTCTTTCAAACACACTTTCATAAAATAGTTATCAAAAACTGAAAGCAAGTACAATAACTGACCCCCTTTATCTTATTTAAAGTTTATATTTCAAAATGAAAAACTCTACACACCTAGAGAACAGAAAGAAAAAAAGTTTCCTGTTTAGGATTAAACAAGCTGTATTCAGGTTGCTGCTGCTACACATAACAGTAAGAACGAGTATGACATTGCCTGCATGGAAGTTTTTTGATTCCTGGACTAGGATCCTGGGCTTTAATCCCTTCCCATTGAAGCATGACATGTTGCAGCTTCACAATCTTTTTACACAAATCCAAGATCTGCTAATGTTGAAAGATCACCGTTCTTGAAGTTAAATAATGGTTGCCAGGTGCCCCCTGGAAACTGACAGGAATAGAGAGTAGGGTTGCCAGTTCCAGATTTGAGGATGGAGCCTGTGGAAGACAGAGACCTCAGTGGAATCCAATGCCATGGAGTCCACCTTCCAAAGCATTCCTTTTCTCCAGGTGAGTTGATCTCTGTAGTCTGGAAATGAGCTGTAATTCTGAGGGATCCCCAGGTCCCACCTGGAGGCTGACAGCTCTAAGTCAAATGGAATGCACACAGTTTGAACAAACGTTGCACTGGGCACATAAGGAAGACAAAATTCTGTTGCAAATGTGGCCATAGGAAAGAAGGGAATTATAGTTTATTTTTCATGTAAGGCTATAATGTTTGTACTCTACAAGCAAATATCAGAGAATTGGTTAAATGCAAGCTTGCACAAACAGTAAGAATTTGCAAAAGTGGATTTTTAGTGGATTTTTTCCCCCTGCTTTTGCCTTCCTCCTGTAGCATTCTGCACGCTCCCTTTATATCTATTGCTGAGAGTCTGGGTAATTTCTTGAACAATATGCATTCACTGTTGCGGGCTCAGTAAAGAGGAGTCAGATGAAGTTCATCCTCCTTATTCTTTTTTGAGCACAGCACTCTCTATTAATGGGGCAAACACTTTCAACAAAAAGAGGAAGGGTTTTTTTTCCATTTCCCCATTCATGGTACAGTGCTTCTCCAATCTCTCTCCATTGATGGGAACTTGGATCCAACCCAATCTATTTCTACCTTTCCCACTGTTTTCAGAAGGAGTCAGGTGAACTTATGTTAATGGGGAAAAATGAATGGCAAGTACCGTAGCTTTCCCTCAGCTCTCACCAAATAGTATGGGTTCAAATATACTTGTTTCAGCTGTTAGTAAGGAGTATGTTAGCTAACATACATTTTTTAAAAAGTGTGTAGAGAGTTCATCTTTGTATGGGAAGCCATAACTGTTTTTGAAATTTTGATCTCAAACACGACATTCTTAACTTCCCATAATAGCAAATGCATGCTTAGCAGTTTCACATGTAATTATTCTGTAAGCCTCCACTTATTGATGTAAAGGTGTGGCATGATTTATCATAGAAATATCTTTGCGTTATTTAAATCAAGGGTCTTTAAGAAGAGACAGTCGTTCGTCTTCTATTCCCACCAGATTCTCTCTCTCTCTCTCTCTCTCACACACACACACACACACACACACACACACACACACACACACACACACACGCACACGCACACGCACACACACACGAGTAAACAAGTAAAAAGAACTAATCAGAACTAAAACAAATCTTTGTATCAGTTAAAAAGGTTCCCTGGTTGATTTGGCTGCAAGCTTTCAAGAAAGAACATGAGTAATTTTAAATGCCAGTACTTACAAGAACTGTAAAGCTGGCAAGTGCCATCTTTGTTTCACTCAGAGGAGGGAATGTCTCTGATTATGACAGAACTATTCAGCATGAGATCCATGATTGGCCCCAGTAGCCTAACCATGGGAGTGCATGGAGGGGCTGCAGCCAGATTACGTAGGGGGTGTTGCTGAACTGTCCTCCCACTGCCCACGCCCAAATCCACATGGAATTTGGGTGAGGGAACATATGGAGGGCAGATCATCAACACCCCCACCCACATGACCTGGCCAAACGGCAGGCAGAGAGAGCTGTAGTGCTTGCCCCAGGTGCCATTTTAGTCAGTTATGCCTCTGATTGACCCTCCTAATGTATTTTTAATATTAAAAAGCAGCTGCAGGGCATCCCTATTGGGACAGTGGTAAACAGAAATCTCCCTTAATGATTCTTCCCCTGTTTGTTATCAGGCTTGGTAGAGGAAATACATTTACCATCAGGGTTGTCCCTGGCAAGTGTTGTAAGGCAAATCCAGGAGGCAGGGCTCAGTGCCTTACTCCCTGTGCCACTAGAGCCACAGCACCATTCCACAAATTGCCATTCTGAAACAGCCATCCAGACCAGCAGAGAGTCAGGCCGAAGCCATGCTCGGCCTGGCATCTCACACATCCGCACCAAGGCCACAGCTGGACTTGTATTATCTTTGTCTGAGGCTGGGAAGGTTTTCTATTGCTTGCTTGTAACTTAGTTGAACAGGCGAACCGCTTCCTTATCTCCAACTTCCTGGAGGAGGGAAGCGTCTGCGGCTATCACAAACAATGATTCTTTCTCATCATCTTTTCTTATGCTGATGTTTTGGGAATGTGAGGGAGGGGGGAATACGGGATGAGTCTTGTGGCAATGTTCAGATGTTCAGGGGGCAAAGCCCAGCTTTGGCTTCCTGAATCTTGGGCTGGCAACAGTTCCAGTAAAGCTCTTGAAACTTTTCTGAGTCTTGTTTGCTGATTGGAGTAATGGACCCTTACACAGAGACAGGACTGTGAGAGTCACCCAGAGCAGGGGTGAAACTGTACAAGCTCTGCCTTTGATTTGATGCCTTAGCAGCTTGTTCAGTGTAAAAGGACCTAAGTCTGTATTGCCTGTTCATCTTCTGTTTATCTGTTTATCTGTTTCATCTTCTGCTTGTGTTGACTGTACTTCCTGTCTTTGGCTTCACTGATCACTTATTGAACTCAACTTTCTCTTTGCCCACCACTGCATAGACCCTGTAGATCACCTGGGCAGTATGCCCCACACAGAACTCCCCCCACCCTCATCCAAGTGATTGCAGCTTGTTCAGGAACACATGGAACCCCTGAAGCTTGAGATCTGGAGCTATTCCTCCAAATTCATTTTACCCTAGGGATGGCTATGGGTAACATAAAGATGTTTTTTTGTTTCCCTGAAACAATCATAGCAGTTCAGGGGACAGGGCCTGATTTTATTGGGAAACAGATGAAAGGACAAGGTTAGCCTGCATCACTGGGGTCCACGTCTGTTTTTTATAATGTCATTTTTAATATCTTAAAAAATCGGCCAATTTAATCACAGGTTTTCCTTTGAACGCGTAGTTCATTCCAAAGATGAGGCTTACTACAGCCTGTATGATGAGTGAGAGTGGAATAAAAAAATCAAATAAATATAAATAAAAAAACTGTGTGCGTGCGCGCGCTAGCCTACTATCTTACTCAAAAAAAAACACCCACAAAATTCCACTAACCTCCACCAAAATGGTATTTACATCTGATCATCCTCATGACATCTGAAGTAACTTTCCACTGAAAATGTACTTCCTTTCCACAAACTATGAGCGAAAATTTGATAGCAGCATCTAGTCACAAAGAAGTCTGTGGCTTCTGAGGCAGATCAGATGCAAACCCTTCCCCGGGCGACCAGAGCCCCATGTTGTCACCTTGTAAACATTCCACTTTTCCTGACTCTTGTTGTGCAGGTTTCTCATATTTTTTGTGTGTTATTTGTCTCTTACCTTAAAGCTGGATTGTGACTCAGCCTTTCTTAACCACATTAGATGAGACCACTTGTTTGTTCCAGAAAGGCAAGATAAGTCTCATAGGAATACTGGAAGGAGCGGGAAATATATTCCTTACCTATTAGATGCCCTTAATCCTCAGCATGGAAGTGATGATATCAGACCCCATAATAACACCGTTCCCTTCCTCAGCTCATGCAGAGTGCTAAATGGAGAAAAGGAGAGTGAAAAGATACATTTAGCCCCCTTTTAATGAGATTTCTATCATGGAAAGGTAATGTCTGCATTGGCAAGCATGATGTATTTTTGCACTCTATATAAACATAATTTCACAACATCGGAGTCTATCATTTTGCATGTTGCCATACCACCATGTTTCAAAAACAAACAAACTATATACCGGTATATGTGAAGAGTTGAGATTGTACAGAATCCTATTTCCTCTTCTCCAAATAGTTCACATTGATCTGGGGTTTTTTCTCTTCACAGTGTCAGTGTCTTGGTAATAGACCAGAACAGCTCAACTAATGAAGTGCATAAGAAAAAGTAGAGTGGGAGACAGAAAGTAGAGTGGGAAACAGAAAATATACCTGGACGGTTGTTTACTTCATTTGTACCCAACCTTTCTCCCCAGGATGAGACTTACTATCCAATAAGCTGGATCAGCTATTTAATGTGAATCAGCCCTCCTCGTGTGATGGAACATGCTTCAGACTGTCCACCCATTCATTTGCTAAATGTAGAGTCGGGCTTTCAAAGCCACTGAATTATTAAGTATGATTTTTAAAAATGGGCAAAAAATGGGCAAATGGTAAGGTGTGGTTTGCCTTTATCTCACCATCTTTCTGTTTGACAACAAATAATTCAAGGTTCAAGTTTTGACTTTCAATATGCCTGAAAGCTCTCAGCCTGTTGCAATCTCTACCATCAAACAGTGTTTGCAGTTTCTAACTCAAATCCAAAGATTATGCATATTTTAAGTGATGGATTCATTTGAAGAAGCGTTGGTTTATATACCCTTTTTAAATCTTTCGTAAGGAGTCTCAGTGTGGCTTACAATTGCTTTCCTTCCCTGCTCCCCACAACAGGTACCTTGTGAGATAGGTGGGGCTGAGAGAGTTCTAAAAGAACTGTGACTTGCCCAAGATTACCCAGCTAGCTTCATGTGGAGGAATGGGGAACCAAACCTTGTTCTCCATGTTGGAGTTTGCTGTTCTTAACTACTATGCCACACTGGCTCTCAAATAACTGCTACCCAAATTAATAATTTTATTTATTTATTTTGGAGATTATATTCCATTTTTCTGCCCAAAGCATTTTATCTCCACAACAACTCTGTGAGGTAGGTTGAGCCAAGGGTGAGTGGCTGATCCGAAGTCATCCAGCAAGCAAGCTTCCACGGTAGAGTAGGGATTCAAACCTAGGTCTCCCAGCTCCTATTCCAACACATTCATTCTCCATATATGGAGTGATATTACTCTGAAAATGTCCTAGTTGAGTGTGGCCACATTTGGAGAAAGCCAGTGTGGTGTAGTGGTTAAATTGCAAGACTGGACAACCGGTCTTGGTTCCCCGCTCTGCCACTTGAGCTGTGGAGGCTTATCTGGGGAACTAGATTAGCCTGTGCACTCCAACACCTGCCAGCTGGGTGACCTTGGGCTAGTCACAGTTCTTCTGAGTTCTTTCAGCCCCACCCACTTCATAGGGTGTTTGTTGTGGAGGGGGGATGGGAAAGGAGATTGTAAGCCCCTTTGAGTCTCCTTGCAGGAGAGAAAGGGGGATAAAAATCCAAACTCTTCTTCATATTGTTGGCTATTATGCTATAGCACCTCTTGGATTCTCTGGTCCACACATTAGATGCTGCTATTCAAGATGTCTTGACTATATATGCACAGTATTTTAGCATTCTTACTTCATAAATTCCCTCAACAATCAGCACTCACGTTCAAGGAGACTGTATGTAGATTAGCTTACAAAAAATCTGGTTGCATTTATTATTTATAAATAGTTGGATTTTTTTCTGTAGGAACAAATTATAATTTCTGCAAATGTTAGCCTACCTTATAAACTTTTGCAAATCCAGCATGGTGTAGTTGTTAAGAGTGGCAGACTCTAATCTGATACCCCACTCCTCAAGATGAAACCTGCGGTGACCTTGGGCTAGTCATTATTTGCTCAGAATTTTTTCAGCCCCACCAACCTCACAAAGGGCCTGTTGGGGAGGGGAGGAGGAAGGGCAATTGTAAGCTGCTTTGAGACTCCTTACAGTAGAGAAAAATGGGATATAAAAAAATTATTCTTCTGTCTTTCTATCCTACCTATAACCTGTTCAGCAAAAAATCATCACTCATCTTTTCAGGTGTGCCTTCATTCGCCCTATTCATACTATTGTAGCAAGCAGAGATAGTAAGTCTTAGCAACATGTCATTCATGGTCTTTAACAGCCCACTATATTCTTGTAACGTTTGCTCAGGGAAAATAGAAAACCTCATGAAGAGTTAAAATGTAGACATTCCGCAGCTATGAAAAGCAGCTTTTTAAATATTTAATGCTTAGAGCTGTAGTGCAGCTGGTGAAATATCTCATCATAAAGCATGTTTAATATTTAGAGACCCTCAGCAACTTGTTAAGTAACTTCTTATTACAGCTATGGGCGCCAACCAGCCCAAAGCCATCACGAGCAGCAGAGGGCTGCACACAGAGTGCAAATGCAGTGATCTCAGTGCCCATTTTTGCTAAACAGATGATCCACAGTCCTGTGGGACAACACTCGTCAATTGGGTGGAGGAAGTTTGATGGGGGAATTAGTCCTGGATTCAATACCCCTGTCTCTTCCCAAGAGCTACCATAGCCAGCTGCCCTGACCATCTGTTGAAGGGATGCATACATGAAATCCGTCAACTATGGATCATCAGATACGTGGACCAGGAGACTGGTTGACATGAGGGTCTTTAAGCAACACAGCACTTCTTTTTCATAGCTCTGGCAAACACAGTTGCTGCTGAACATGTGAAACACTTATTGTCTGTAAAATTTCATTCTCCTTAAACATTTAAGTGTGAAAGGAATTGCTCAGCTCTTCAGAAAAAAAGGGTCCATTTTGAACAGCATGGATAAGATTCCTGAGGACATAAAAAAAGGCATCTTGGGAAAGAATTCTGCTTTCCCAAGACATCCTCAGGACGCCTTATTTCAGCTCAAGGGGTCTTTTTTGAAAATGCTTCAAAGGGCATCTTTTTTTCCCTTAATCCACCTGCAAGACTTCTCCTGCCTGGCAGTGCAGAATGCAGAGCTCAGGAGGCATCTTATTTTTCCTGCCTGATGGTTTTGCTCTCTGGCCAGTTTCACCCTCCACTTGCACACAACGTTTTGTATGCTGCTGAAGGGATTCTCCCTGCCTCCATTTGCTGAAGGCTGCCCCAGGATGTTTGCTCTGCATGCTCTGATTCTAGGCATCTTTTCAGCCAGAAACGTACATAGTTATACTCAGCTGGTCCTGCTGATTCTGGAAATATATAGTTTTCCTTTTTTTATTTTCAAGAACTTATCTTCATAGCTATGCAGACATCCATAAGAGAATCTTAGCTGCTCAGAAGACTGTTTTACTTCCTATTAAGCATTTGGTAAACCTGCCCTGCTTGGACCATCTTAGTTTTTTCTTACTGCACAGAAAAACAAAGATGATCTATAGAGAGAAGGTCTACCCAGTGCTTCTCAATGGGAGGTAAAGCAGTTCATCAAGTGGCTAAGATTCTCTTACGTGTGTCTGCATAGCTACAAGATAGCTCCTTGAAAAAAGGAAAACTACATATTGCCAGAATTGGCAGGACAAGGTGACTACCACTATGTACTTTTCAGGCTAAAAATGTGCCTAGGAGCAGAGCCTTCAGAGCAAACATCCTGGGGCAACCTTCAGCCAATGGAGACAGAGAGAATCCCTTCAACAGCACAGAAAATGTCAGGCACAAGCTGAAGGTGAAACTGATCAAAGAGTGGATTGGTTGGGTGCCTCTGATGCCTTTTCTGTCTGGACTCAAACCAGCAGCCACCTCTTTTTAAGACATCCCCAGATGACTTATTTTGGATGTGCAGAAAGAAAAGAAGCAGTCGCCTCTTTTTACGATGTCCCATGAATATGTGAGAATTAGCTATATAAATAATTTGTTAGAAAACACTTTTTCTTGGTTTAGGATAGGATGGTGCTTATGCATAAATATCTAATCACTACACATCTGTAATAATTCCTGAATTGGCAGTTATTTTTTCTAAACACCTTTTCTAATTATTATGCCATTCTTCAGCACACTTTTGTGCTTCTTGAATGGAATTCTTCCCCAAAATGTTTTATTTTGCAACCTGAAAATGTTTTATTTGTATTGTGTGGAATGGACCGCTATTGGATAGAATGTACAGAAAGTGAGATTTCTTTTTGTCATACCTGGACTGTTTGCCTTTTCCTTACATATTTTATTGAAAGCAAAATTCCTTCCATCATTCTTTGGACTCATTGCCCCTTTTCATGTACTTTGAATTTCATGCAGAGAGGACATAATATTGCTAGTATCAATCAAAAGGTGACTGCTTTTCCTTGGAAATTTGCACTGTGCTCCCTAAGCTTTGTATCTGAAAGATTATGAATGACGTTTTTTCAGAATATAAATAAAATATGGCATTGTAGTGCTTCACATTACTCACTGAGATCCCTGGTAGTTTTTTGTGTGTGTTGTATATGTGAAAACCAACCTACTCATAAATAAGAGCTTCTTAGTTCTATGGAGCTTGTAAGTTTCTAGCCTTAAGATTATATTTTGGGTTCAGCAAAGAATACCTCAATTTGCAAAAAAAGCTAATGGATGTATTGCTCTTCATCCTAGAGTATCTGGGAGAACAATAAATTTTAAATTTGATAAAAGGGAAAGCAATAGTTTAAAAATACACACGTTCTGAGTGAACCCTGGTTTAGACATGCTGTGTTAAATATCATCTAGAAGGAGTATCATAAGGCCCAATCAGAACTCTTTGGGGGTGTGTCTCATGTGCAGAACAAAACAAAACCCTGTGTGCAATTGTTGTGCCTTGCAAGAGGACAAGATAACCGTCCATTCACACAGCTGGAACATGGACTTTATGTGCCCTTGATGAAATGAGATCATGTTTTAAAGTTATGTAAAAAAAAGTTTAAAACAAAGGCATAGCTTAAGTAATTCTGACACGAGCATGGAGGGTGATAGCAAGAGCCCCTGGGTGATGACAAGCTGAAGCAATCGAAGGGCAGGGCACAGTCTGCTGAGACTTGAAGGGAGCAGGTTGAGTCTTTATCGGGACTCTTGATCATGTGTCTAAGCTGTATTGATTTTTGGAGTCTCTGCTTGAAGGGACTCATTTCCAAAAGCAGCAAATAAGCTAATTAACCCAGTAGGCCAACTTCAAGCGTTTTGTGAAAGCAAAGGGGGGAAAATTGAGTCTAATAGTTAGTGGAATTATTCATGGAGCAAGGAGGAAATACTGATCTTATCTTATTGTTACCTTGGAGAATTTCATTTTGCTTTCTTTGTCGATACACAAGTTGTCTTTTCAGCCAGCAGTAGCCATAATTTAGCATTTACTTGAACAGGTTAACAGTGGAAGTGTACAATATGGCTGAGGGAGAGATTTTAAGAGAGATCCTGACACATTTTCCTGGAATGCAAGTAAAGCTCCTTTGAGCACTGGAAAAGTCTATTTTTCTCTGAAATGGTTTCCCAGTGTGTTCCTGTTGTGATTAAAAAAAAAACCTAAATCACATCTTAGTGTTATTCTAACCCAGATTCATTTCATTGCTTGCCAGTATACACTAAAATATCCCACTATCACAGTGAGATTTGGCTGTGAAGAATGTGTGTGATTTTTATTAAATGCATATGTTGGAATTTTGAGCCATACCAGTTTCTTCCTTTGACAAAAAATGTAATTATATTGCATTGCATTATTGTGGCTTCTCCATTCATTTAATTAATTGTTGCCCTAAATGTAATCCTTGGCACTTGCTTGTATTTTAGCTGATTGCTTTCTTTGTCTCTCTAGAGCTTGAGACATGCATAACTGTGGCCTTATCCATGGAAATACATAAATAGCATGATACAACCAGCTTTCTGTTGTGCTGTCTGAGAGACTGAAATGTGTGTTACCACTTTGGTTAAACAATTGACCATAGAGCTCAGCCTTATATTCTGCAATGATTCATATGCAAATAGTATATATAAGACCTCAAGATGAACTGTCTCTTTAAGAAATACATTAGGGAATGTTTATACTTTCAGTATGCAGCTGTTCCGTCAAGAAGTTGGGGATCTCCCAAAAAAGCTATGACAAGTAAACAGACAAATTTTATAGTGTGAATGTTACCACAAATGAAATAATTTATCCTTTGGAAGAAAAAAACTCTTTTGAATATTGAAGGATTTATTATAGCTTCTGCTTTGCTCCTTTGGAAATAATGAGAGGGAGAGGGAGAGAATATTTTGCTGCCATGAATATATTAGGAAGAGAAAATGTCTAGTGTTCAAAGCCATTTGAAATGACCACTTTCCTCATGTGCCATGATCATTAGATGACTTTAAAGGATAAACCCAAAATATTAGAAAGGACAAAAAGTCAAAATCCTTTTAACAGAAAATGACGTCCTGGTGTATTTTAATCCGGGGCTTCCTTAAACAGGGGCTAAGAAGACTAAGTGACAAGGAGATGAATTTTCATTTCTCACTTGGTAACTTTATTAAACTGTTTTTTTAAAAAAATCAAGCTCTACTATAAAAAAGCAGGCTGGCTAGTTTTTATCACAAGCTTCACTGATGAAAAAAAAAACCTTGTCCTTTAGAGATTTTTGCTCCCTGCTCTTAGATCACACTGCTGCCTCTATTCTTACCTTGATTTTTGAATAAATTAAGTTCCTACTGACAGAGACAGAGTCATCTTTTTTCATATAGCCCAGCAAATTAAGCCACTTCTGCCTCAGTGCTCTAATCTTTTACCATGAGCTTTTTCTGCCTTTGGGGGCAGTGCTGGGATGTTTGGGGGCTCACTTCAAACTAGAATAGAAAGGAGCCTGTTCCATATTGTTGTTTGAGATCGGGGACCAATTTAAATAGGCCTGGACTTATGAACACATACATGAACACCTAAAGCCAACATACAGAATCAGACCATTATTGCCTACTCATCTATGGCCAGATTTTTAAAACTGAAGATGGTGGTGATTGAACTTGGGATCTTCAACATGCCAAGCAGATGCTGTAGCTCTGAGCCACAGGCTTGGAACTGGATAGTCCATAACTATAGTTGGCAAGAACAGTGTAGACTATCAAAACATTAGAGGTAATTGACAAACACACAAAAGCATCCATTCATATAATAATACGCTTATTATTGGCTTGTGTGGTTTTGAAGGCTGGGAATGGACTCCCTCTGTGCTGATCAGCATCAATCAAAAAGTTGAGATATCTTTATGCTTGTCATCTTATGAATACAAATAAGATTCTGAATGTCATCGTTCTTACTGTATTTGGAATGTGCAGAAATCATTGGTCTGTTCCACACAGCACAGGTAAGACGTCCTGAGGACCTAAAAAGGGTATCTTGAAAAGGAATTCTACACAGTTTCCCCCAAAAAATGTCTTCAGGGTGCCTTATTTCAGCTCCAGGTGACTTCTTTTTTAAAAAAATGCTTCAAAGTGCACCTTTTTGCCTTAAGGTGCCTGCAAGATGTCCCTTGCCTGGCTGTATGGAATGCAGAGTTCAAGTGTCTTATTTTTCCCACCCAGAAATTTCTCTTTCTGGTCAGTTTCTGTTTTGGGCTCAGAGTCAGCCAGTCAGGACTCCTCCAAGGAGGAACACTGGTAGGATGACCCATTGTACTGGAGCCCCACTCAACAGGGCCTCAAGCACAGCCAGAAGCTTCACAGGACAGAGACAGAGCTGGCCTAAGTCAAGAGTTGGAAGTCAGAGTATTTGTGGAAGCACCTTCAGCCACTGAGGCCCAACCTAGCAGACACCCAGCTCACTTGAGTCTGAGGCAGCTGAGAATTCGTACCCAGCAGGAACTGCACTCTAAAAGGCGCAGTGCACACTTAGAAGCCCTAAGGAATTGCAGGAAATGCTGTGAGTCAGCTCAGGATCAAGACTGAGACACAGCACAGACATATAAGAGACAACTCTGGGAAGTGGAAGTTGCAAGAGTCATGTTGTTGGAAGTCTGACAGCCTTCTGCCACACCTGCTCAGAACTCAGACTGGAGTGCTTGATCTGATTTACCTTGACCCTGAACTGCCTCTTCCCAGACCTGCATGTAGCTTGTTCTGCTGGACACAAAGACTGCTTTCTCTTGCATCTGTGCCTGCATGTCCCAAATATGCTGATCTTAGACTAGATTTTTACTGAATTATTCCTCCTTTAAGGAACTCTACTGCTAATCCATGGTTGTTGTTTTTTGTTAAATAATAGCTCAGCCAAGATTTTGAAGTTGCTTGCTGAATTCTTGGAAAAGGTTCTGATTTGCTGAGCCTCTCCTGAATTTTAGATTTTTTTAAAATTGTTTGTATGCATCTGGATTTTGTATATAATAGATGCTTATTAAAGGTTGTTGTTGTTGATGAGGATGAGGATATAACCTGACTCTCTGTGAACCTGGCAGGCCAGGACAGTTTCATCCTCAGCTTGTGCCTGACAGTTTGTGTGCTGCTGAAGGGATTCTTCCTGCCTCCATTTTCTGAAGGTTGCCTCAGAATATTTGCTCTGCTCCAATCCTGGGTGCTTTTTCAGCCGGAAAAGTACATAGTTGTACTCAGCTAGTCCTGCTGATTCCAGCAATATATAGTTTTCCTTTTTTTAATTTTCAAAGAGCTATCTTTGTAGCTACACAAACACAGAACAAAGAGAATCTTAGCTACTCAGAGGACAGCTTTATTTCCCATTGAGAAGCATTGGGTAGACCTGCCCTTTGTGGATCATCCAGTGCTTCTCAGTGGGAGGTACAGCAATTCTCCAGGTGGCTAAGATTCTCTTATGCATGTCTGCATAGCTGCAAAGATAGCTCCCAATAATTTTTTTAAAGGAATATTATATATTGCCAGAATTGCCAGATCCTGCTGAGTACAACTATGTACTTTTTGGTCTGAAAAGGGGCTCAGGATCAGAGCCTGCAGAGCAAACATCTTGGGGCAACCTTCAGCAAATGGGGGCAGGGAGAATCCCTTCAGCACAACACAAAATGTCAGGCACAAGCTGTGGGTGAAACTGACCAGAGAACAGAACAATCAGGTGGAGGAAAGCCTCTTTTCCCCTCGGATGCATTTGCTGTCTGGAACCCAACCAGCAGCCACCTTTTTTAAAGACGTCCCTTGGACATCTTATTTTGGGTGTGTGGAGTGAAAACAAGCAGTAACCTCTTTTTAAGATGTCCCACAGAGGTCTTTTTTGTGCTGTCCAGAAGATCAATAGTTTGTTTCATGATCTATTATTCCCCTCATGAATGATACTAGTAGGTTGAGGGGGGAAATCTACAAGCCCTCCAATCATATGGTACATAGCTGGAATAACCTACTATACCCTTTTCAAGATCAAGATGGAGATTTATGAATTCATCCGCAATTCCTGGACCATCTTTATTCTCAAGTGCTCCACTTGGGTCCTAGTGCCTGCCTGCCTAGTTCTGTCCCCAGAGAGCTATTGATCCAAGTGGTGCATTCTAGAACAAAGACAGTCACAAATCTCCTGTCATTCTGAAAAGGGTATTCTGAAAAGGGTGTATAGGTCCAGTCACATTATAAGGTACTATCTTACTTTGAACCAGATGAATATATGATATCTTCCAGCAGCATCAACACTGACTAGCAGCAGTTCTTCAGATTCTCAGGCAAAGTTTCTCCACCCCATCCCCGAATTTGCTACTTGACTCTTTCTAATTGTAGATGTTAGAAATATAATATAAGGCCTTGGTAATACAAAATGCAAGCTTTTTCACTGAACTGTGACTGGCACATTCAATTTTTAATAAAAAATATTGATTGCCCATGAAGTGTGCCAACACAGGATTTAGAAAACCCACAAGCCTGTCTTGTTGAATAATGTAGCCTCTTCAGTGATCTCACTAGGGATACATCATTTACCAGTTGAGGATGTAGTACCCAACCCTCAGTCAGCTGCATGTTCTCACTTGTGATGGAATTCAGTTTGTTTTAATTGTGTCATTGCTTACTTTACAATTTTTCTTCTAATCTACAACCTGGCAGTTTTCTGTCATACTGCTCATATGGGACTGCAGAAGATTTTTTTTTAACAAAAAAAATGGAGCTAAGGTAATGTGGCATCACTTCTCAGTCAATGTTTAAGCCTTGTTTAACTGCTAGCTGAAAATTGTCTAGAACATAGGTGTCAAACTCACGGCCCTCCAGATGTTATGGACTACAGTTCCCATCATCCCCTGCCAGCATGATGCTGGCAGGGGATGATGGGAACTGTAGTCCATAACATCTGGAGCCGCGAGTTTGACACCTGTGGTCTAGAAGAGCCAAAGAACATCACTACACGTGGCCTCAAACCACCTTACACTGTTTAGTGATCAAAGAATCCAAAATTTTATATGAGGTTGCATTGGAAATGTGTAGTCCAAATGTCAAGCGATAAGAAGATCCTCGTAATGAAGTATGAGCATCTGTTTGTTGATTGCATGTTGAGCTCTTTTGCAAATATGCCATCACTTTTTGGTCATGGAACAAAGTTTAAAAGTTGCTTACTGCTGTGCATCATGTCATTTTAACTGAATCAAAGAGCTGACATTGCAAATGAGAATTACTCCATGTCTGAATGTATTGCTGAAATATATGTACGGGCAGTGAGAAGACTAAGTGAATTGCAGAGTAGAAGGAAGGTTTCTATTAGAATTACTAAATATGTCTCTCCCAGAATACCCACCATAACCTCATCCATTTTTCAAATTGAAAGAGTTTATTATATTCCTTTTTGTCAAAGACATAAACACAGATTATATTCTTAATGAAATGCCTTTCATCCAAAGTACATAAACACACCTGTTAAAATACACAAACATTAACAGATGCCAAAAAGCCAGAAAATAGGAATCAACAGCAATATTGTTACCGCGGGGTAGCGGGTTCAAAATATTTAAGCCAAAAAGCTCAAGCCGACAATGAATAAAATCAAAGAAATATTTTATTCAGGCCAACAGACGGGCAAGCAAGGAGCCACCCTAAAACGGCTGCTGGTTCTCATTTTTATAGGTTACATCAGAATAGCAATAGAAAGAATACACCCCTCAGTACTGTCATCATCAATCAATCAATGCAAAGGGTGGAGATCATTCCCTTACCCAAAACATTTGGGGCAAACTAATGGCCACTCCTGAATTGGAAGATGTCAATTTGCCCATCACCTTTGACGCATTATGAACTAAGGCCCAGCCTCATCTTATCAGCACTGTTCCTCTGCATTGCCTATTTTCACAGGACAAAGAGCCCTATAAACATTTTTTGCTTTGCTATCAGAAAAAGGGCTTGAGAACTTTCAGAGGGTGCCGGGCCAGGATGAGAAGACTTCAATAACAACTTAGTTCATAATCTCATACATTCCCGTGTAGAATTGAGAACAAAGAATATTTCACCAAGGCTTTTGCTGACTTAGCTAGTAACAAAGGCCAGAGAGCAAAAGGCCTACTTTGGTTCATCTTAATTGATCATAATTAAAGCATAAAATCATAAAAGCAATGCAATTAGAGAAAATGTATGCATAGAAACTTAGAAGATTTTCAAAACTTGTTCTGCGCCTACAAAACCCCCTCTTTTTAAACGCACCCTGAAGAGCTTGAAGGGTGCCCTCAAAGCAAACTAGTGAGAACTGGAGGCGCCGAAGGGTATGTTACAAGGCCTAAACGAACACATAAATTAATATCTCTCAACATGGATAAGTTCTAAATCCTGATCCTAACTCCTGATCCTGTTGAATCCTGATCAGATTTTAAGAATGTTCTACTCAGGTTTTAAAAGAGCATTAGCTGTCACATTGCAGTGATATTTTCACTCTATTTGTCTACAAGCAGCACAGTTCAGCAGGTTCAGCACTATAATTGCAGATGTCCTGAAGTATGAAGGCAGTGTTCTATGAATGATCATGTGGTATCCATTTTCACTTAGCAAGCAGCTCTCTCCTTATACTTCAGCTATGCTTACAGAAATGTACCATTTGAAATGAACAATCATGATCCTTCAACTGGGATTGCCAGCTTCTAAAGATCATGGAATAAAATTTGACTTTAGATAGATGACAGGAAACTGAACAATCAATGTGGCCCTCTAGACTCATTGCCTCCCTACCATTCTCCAGAGACTCGAATGATGGAAAAGTAATAATGAACCATCACCTCATTCTGGGGACAGAAGATGACTTCATGGGATTAGATAAGCCTTGTCAAGATGGCTTACTGGTTTACTTGAAGTGTTTCACTGGCTTCCCTTATCTCCATTCACTACAGCCATTGTGCAGACTTGCATCACTCAGGCTGGAGGAGTTATCTGCATGAGGATGAAGAAATTTTGAGGCTTTTATGTAAAGCGACCAAGCAAACACAAGTAAGCCAAAAGGGTGAATATAATACATGAGAATAGAGTACACTCTTGCTATTCACAAATTCCTGATTCGCAAGTTCACTTATTCATGGTCCACGGTATGATAATGTGATGTGGTCTTCAGCTTGTTTTCCTTTCACTATGTCATCGCTGTAATAATTACATCATTAAGTTTTGTGGGAAATTTGGTTGTTTTCCTAGACTTGAGTCCAGTGGCACCTTAAAGACCTTAAGGATGCCACTGGATTCGAATCTAGCTTTTCTACTCCAAACCAGCATGGCTACCCACCTGAAACTATCAGGTTGCTTGGGTTCTAGTATGTGTCAGTTTTGTCATTCTTGATGATCCCAGGTAGGGTGATCCCAAGGAAGAAAATTGAAAAAAGTGGGCCCTCCCACATACATGAATACACATGAGAATGACTATAATGGAGCAGTTATTTCTCTTCACTGTAAATCTTCTAAAGAAGTATTATTTGTCAGGGAGGGATGCTTCAAGTGTCGAATATCCTGTTTCTGGGCAGATGACTTACTGAAAAAGAATACTGCATAAGCAAAGATATGAATGCTTCAGACATTGCTGCTATGCAGCCTTGTGCACTGTAAATTCATGCGGCGATCCCAAAGAATCCCAAAGGCAAGGGAATTGCCTATAATGATCCTTACAGTGGAATTAGCCAAATGCCACTGATTTATTTCATGATAAAGACCAGAATTTTTGAAAAAGACATGAATGAGAGTGATAACGATGCTTCACTCTGCTTATAATTATTTGAAAAAAGAGAAGTTAATTTGAACCAAACTTTGGGGGGGAGGGGCTTGTCACAAAACATATCTTTGTTGCAGAGAACAAATAGAAGACAGCTTATGAGAGAAGGCACATTCTGTTAGGAAGTGTTTCACTAATCGCTCCTAGATCCCTGGTTCTAATTAGTATAAGAAATAGAAAGAAATAGAATATCAGCCTATCCTATGTTTTAAACCTCCATGATTATGTTGCTGCCTTTTTTCCCCATTTTTGTGAGGATTCAGTTTTTTTTCTTTCTTTTCTTAAACTTTTCAGTATCAGTGGTGCTAACATCTGACACAAGCCCAAACATTTTCTGTTTTACAAGACACAGTGCAGCTCATCAACAAAACGCATGCCTTGCTGAACACCTTTCCAAATAGATCTGAGAGGCACAACAGATTGTAGCAATTAAAAGAGTCTCTCAAGCACTTCAAACCGCAGGTACCTCAGCTGTGCATTTCATATTAATCCAAGTCTTCAAAATGTTATACACTTGACACCGAAGGTCCTTTATTAAGGTTCCACACAGTGCAGAAAGCTCAATCAGATGTACATGCATCCATTCTCTGAGTCTTGCCATACAGCATTCCAGAATAACTCTTCTGCAAGAGAAAAAAAAAGGTCAGATTAGAGCAGCAAGCAAATCCTGAGCTGCATTAACGAGCAGAATTTGGCTATGCTTTCTTTATTTGAAGAATCATTGATTCATTAACTGCTGTATAGAGAGCTTAATATCGGTTTAATCTGCTTGTCTCTCTGTCCATCCATATATTGAATTACAGCAATGGGTTTAAATTACTATGCAAAAGCATGAGTGGATGAGCGGTATAGAAAAGACTTACGGAAAACTTGTGGCGCTGGCCAAGCTCTTTACGTTGAAACAATTCTCTCTTTTTTTACAATTATATCTTTTCTTTTCACCTAGGATTCAGAGCCAAGTTGTTTGTACCCAGAACTATTTCTGCAGATGAGTACAGGCAGATCCAGAGCCAGGAATATCAGGTGCTGGTTGAGTTAATTCATTCAGCGAATGAGAGATAAATCAAAGCAGGTTCAAAGCTGTTGGGGGAAGATGCTCCTGGAAGGTGAAATGCTGACATATCTCAGAGCAGATGGGTTATCACCAAAGGAAGATGAGGGTGAACAAACTGGGCTGGAGATCTGCTGAACACTAGAGGAAATGAAATAGATTATACCTAGGCTTGGCACCCAATGGGTTCTGAAGATTTTTTTTAAAAAAAACATGTTTCCTACCAATCCACTCATTTGATGTCAGTGTCAATGGCCAATTATGCATAGCACAAATAAGATGTCCTGGGGATGTCTTTAAAAAAGGTGGCCCCTAATTTTTTGTCTGGGCAACATGGATAGAAAAGGAATAAGAGGAGAAAAAGACTCCCCCCCCCCGCCCAACCCTTAAAGCCTCTTGTCAGTTTCATCCTCTGCTAGAGCCAAACAGTTGTCGTACTCCAGGCATTCTCCAATGGGCCCTGGCACCTTTTCAGCATGAAAAGTACATGGTTGTACTCTGCTCATCCTACCAATTCAGGCAATATGTAGTTTCCTCCATAAAAAAAATTTGATGAGACACGAACCTCTACAAATTGGCTTATAGGTCTCTTTCTGAATCCAAGTGTGTAAGTCTAAAGGCAGCGAGGTGGTTAAACCTCCATTCCTCAAAGCTGCTGTGTGGACACTGTCTGGCTCCCAGCACTATCAGCCTTCAGTTGTATAGGAGTTGTTTCTTCTCAACTCATATCTATTGATTTTAAACTTCACCATGGGAATAGGTTCCTGATGCTTTCCTTTCTGATACACCAGCGTAAATATTATGTCTTGTGAGCTTCAGCCATTTGTCATTCTGTGCAAGGACGTAGGTAAGGGGGGGGGTCTCGGGTTCAACCCCCCCCCATTGCATGTCCGAAGCTCCCCGCCCCCCACTTGTGTGTTTTCTGGTATTTTTTAGTGTTTTTTGGCCTGCAGGGGGTTTTTTAGGCTAGCAACACTACAATTTAAGGGATTTGTTGGGAGAATCTCCTGATGATACCACCCAAGTTTGGTGAGGTTTGGTTCAGGGGGTCCAAAGTTATGGACTCCCAAAGTGGGTGCCCCCATTTCCCATTGTTTCCAATGGGAGCTAATAGAAGATGGGGGCTACAACTTTGAGGTCCATAACTTTGGACCCCTGAACCAAACTTCACCAAACCTTGGAGGTATCATCAGGATAGTCTCTTACTGATATCACCCAGGTTTTGTGAAGTTTGGTCCAGGGGGTCAAAATCTATGGACTCCCAAAGGGGGTGCCCCATCTCCCATTGTTTTCAATGGGAGCTAATAGAAGATGGGACTACACCAAACCTGGTGGTATCATTAGGAGAGTCGCCTAAAGATACCCTGAAAGTTTGGTGCTGCTAGCTTAACAATTGCACCCCTGACAGTAGGCACCCCCCAAATTTCCCCAGATTCTCCTTTTAAATCCACCCCCTTCGGCATGGATTTAAAGGAAGAATCTGAGGTCCCCAGCTTAAACATTGAAAGTGATGCTGTTTCAGGGTGGGGGAGAATCCATCCCAAAACAGCATCACTTTCAATGTTGTTTTAACTGGGGACCCTAGATTCTCCATTTAAGGTGGATTTAAAAGGAGAATTTGGGCTCTCTAGTTTAAACACCATTGAAAGTGATGCCGTTTGGGCATGGATTCCAGCATCACAGTGGCCGCCCAAGTCAAATTTTGCACTGGGCTCCATTTTCCCTAGTTACCCCTCTGCCCAGAGGGGAGGGCAGAAGGGGCTGTTGGCTGCCAGATGGGAGCCCAGATGGTAGGAGGGTGGGGCAAGGGAGTCTGCCATCCCTGGCCTCAGAGAGCTGCCTTTATAAGCACTGAGGGCGGGGCTTGGGGAGGCATGACCATGCCCCCAGGGGTGTGTGGGGCCTGGCCCCACCCCCGGAACCCTCCATTAAAAATCTATACCTACATCCCTGATTCTGTGTCTCCTATCAAGAAAACGGTTGGATAACCTGAGATATAAATACGGATGTATGGAATTTGTTCCTGCTCTTTTCCACTCTCCTACATGTGAGTTCATCTGATGATGGCAGATTTATTGTTATATAAGCAGGGTTAAAAATCCATGGTGTTTAATGGTTTAATGGCTGAGAAGATCTTGGCCTGGTTGGGGATAGCTGGACTAACATTAGGCCAGAGAGGTTTTGCACACTGAAACATAGGCTCCTTGTGTGGGACATAATGGGAGAAGCTGTCACAAAGATATGAGGGCTCAGACCCAGTGGCATAGTGCCAAGGGGGCAGAGTGGTGTGCAACGCACTGGGCGTGTACTGGTGTGTGGCATGGGCATAACATGGTGGGATATTCCAGGCATGGGCATGGGGTGCATGCATGTCCCAGGTGCAGTTCCCCCTCGCTCTGGCCCTGCTCAAACCATTTGTGGAATTTAAGGTTAACACTAGGATCTTGAATTTGATCTGGAGAACAACCTGAAGCCAGTGCAGCTGGCAGAGTACTATTTTAATATATAGCCTCCAATGTGTTCTTATAAGAACCCAGGCAACTGCATTTTGAACCAACTGGAGCTTCCAAAGCAGCCTCAAGGGCATCCCTGCATAGAGCAAGTTACAGTAGGCAAGCCTGAAGGTGACCACTACATGGATCACTGTGACTTTGTGAAGGCTTTGTCACCTCCTCAAAGTAACAAATGGAACCTGGCCAGATACTTGGAACAATTATTTCCCTAAACCTTCCAAGTTGGAAAAAAATTACAGCGATCTCAAAAAACAACAACATTGTATGACTTCAGATAATGATGGAAATTTGTCTGATGTCAAGGACTACATAGTAGTTCTGTGACCTTTCAAGAAGGCTTTGGTCTGTTTAAACCTGTTTGGAAGAGTTCCTAGAAATTTTATTTTCAATGTATTTTCTGGTTTCTCTCTCTGTATCCTTTCTGTGATTAATAGTTTCTAAAAATGGACAGAATGATCTGTGCCAAGTCCTTTCTGAGGCCACTCTCCACACCTGCACCAACCCAGACTCTGGCCTTATACTACTGAAATGATATATTGATGAGATGTGGGGAGTGATGTCTCAGTCTCAAGAAAATACACTAGAACTTCCATTGGTGAAAGGCACCCCACATATATTTGTCCCTTTCTTTGATGCAGGGCAGCTTGCTGGGAGAGTACCATAGGACACAAGATGGATAGTAGCAGTGGTGGCAGTTCCTACAACAACTACAAATACTGGGATTGTAACCATTCCTCTGTTGTGGAAATCACAAAATTATTCCATTGACAGCGATTTATGTCATTCTCTGATAGCCAGAAAAATGGAAATTACACTGAGTTCTGTGCTTACATTAAAGAATGGCACTTTCTTTTTCTTGATTTATGCAACAGTTTAATTAGAAGAGAAAAACAATATTTGCAATGAGTGTTAATTCTGGTAATCATTATATGCTTCAATAACTTAGTTGAAAGCACTTCTGTTCCCTTAAACATGCTTATGATGCGCTTGCATTCATTAGGTGGGGATGCAGTTGCATCACCCATTCGTTCCACCCATGATTAGGCTTTTATAAGTGGAAGTGGCTCAACAGAACTCAAAGTAAAGGAAGAGATTCATCCCATCCTAGAATAAGAAAAGCTAGTCCAAAGGACTGCTTTGTAATACTTTTTCCAGAGTTTTTCAGTGTGTAGGGGGGCGGGGGGGGGGGACAGAATGAAAAAAACTTTCTCGTTTGCTAAGCTTAAACTAGCAGCAGTTGAGTTCCAATTGGACTAAATTCATGTTAAGTGTTATCAAGTCTCACTTCTTACTTATGGTAACCCTATGAACTAATCACCTCCGAAATCTTTAACAGCCTTGCTCAGGTCTTGCAAACTGAGGGCCATGGTTTTCTTTACTGAGTCGATCCATCTCAAACTATGTCTTCCTCTTTTCTTATTAGCATCAGCTTTCAGCTGTTGTCTTCTCATAGCATGTCCAAAATACAGTAGCCTTTGTTTGGTTATTACACTTCTAGAGGGAGTTTGATTTGACTCACAACCCACTTATTGTCTTTCTAGTGATCCATAGCAGTGGTGTAGCTGCCACGGGAACATCAGAGGACAAATGCCCTGGGCCCCCCCATGGGAGTCATGTGGGGGGTGTAAAAATCACCCCCACACTTCCAGAAAGGAGGAGGGGTGTGACTGGGCCTCAGCATAATGTGTGCATGCTACCCTGGCCAAGGCTTGCACAGCGTGAGATGTTGCACCGAGGCCCAGCCATGCCCCTCCTCCTTCCCAGAAGTGACTTGACGCCCCCCCCATGGTGCCCCACCTCCTGTCCCCACTTACCTGAGTTCAGCAGGCTGCAAAAAGCAACCAGCTGAAAAAGTAACCTGGTGGAAACTACACCTCCCAGGAGACCTTGCGAGCGGGGGGGGGTGCCATTGGGAGACAGGGCTTAGGCACCATTTTGCCCAGGCGCCATTCCCCCCCACCGCCACCACTGATCCCTGGCATTCATAAAACTCTTGTCCAACACCGTATTTCAAATTACATAACTTTCTTCCTGTCAACTTTCTTCACTGTCCGACTTCTACACCCATACATAGTAATGGGGAATACTGTGGTATAAACTGTCTTGATTTTGGGCCCCATGGACACTTAAAAATGTTTTCTAGCTCCTTCATAGCCACCCTTTCCAGTTTCAAATCTCCTTTAGATTTTTTTATACGTTTCAAGCTGATCTTGTATCCAAAATAAATGAAACTGCCTCTGTTTTCTTGGCTGCAGTCTCCCTTTTGAGTGCTGATGGAGCCAAAGAATAGAAAATTTGTGACAATTTCAATGTCTTCATCATCATCCCCTCCGGGGATGGGGCGGTATAAAAGTTTAAAAAAAACAATAAATAAATCAACTTTAACATTGTGTAATTCCCTATTAGTCTTTTGTCTTCTTGGTGTTCAACTGTAATTCTGCTTTCGCACTTTCTGTTTCAACTTTCAGCAGTAGTCATTCCAGATCTTCACTATTTTCTGCCTGTAATGTGGTATCATCTTCATATTTCAAATTATTAATGTTCCTGCTCTCCAATTTTCACTCCACCTTCACCTATATCTAATCCAGCTTTCCTTATGATGTGAAGAGACAGGGAGATAAAATATATTCTTGTTTGACACCAACTTGACCTTCAGAGGTGGCAGGTTGAGCAGCAGAACTGTATGCAAGCGTTGATTCTGCCAATCCCTGCACTCAGATTTCCCCAGTGGCCTCCATAGCCTGCTTGGGCTCTGGAGTTGTGGGGCATTCTGTTCTTCCTTTCCAGCTCCAACACCCATTTGGGCTTTAGAGGTAGGTGGGGAGGCAGCAGAGATGAATTCAGGGGTTGGCTTAGCCAATTCCTGTATTTAGCTCTGAGCATCAGAATTTTTGGGGTTCAGCTTTAAAAAAACAAAAAAAATTCAAAAAAGCAAAAAAACCTCTGAACTATTCCATTTCTTGTTTTATGATTTCAAGTTTACCTTGATTCATGCTTCTCACATTCCATGTTCCTATTATATGGATTGACCAGCTTCGGACTTTTCTTTTTCATGCATTCCTATCAACATCCTTTCACTTTAGTGTAGTTGTGACATGAAGAATAGCATTTCTCATAGTTGTCCTCTGCTGTATATCAGTAACTAATTGAGTGCTATGTGACTTAATTAAATGCCTTCCTCTTCTTACAGGTATTTAAAATTGGGTGCGGCTCTTGAGCACAAGCCAAGAAACAAGAGCTCTAAGCCCAAAGCCTGTTAGGCAGTCTCATTTTGTAAAACTAGCCCACAATGTTTGTTTGTTATTGTATTGTTGTATTTTGAGTGGTTTCAGTGAGTCATTTTGGATTCCTGCAGTGAGAAAAGTGGCCTATTTGGGAATTTTGTATGATAAGGCATTCCCTTGGTATGCTTCCATATGTTGACAAAAATCTCCAAAGTGGAAAAGATGGGAGAAAACTGGTTATGATATACATTCACATACCACAGTTTGTAGCATCTGGGAATTGGATTCAGGTACATACTAAAAACAGAGCATATGAATTGGCCGAGAGATTATTTTGCTACTGCTGCCACTGTTGTTTGCTATTATTGCTATTTACATAACCTGACATTTTGCCTAATGGGCCTGCAAATGTATAATATGTATACAGAACTCCAGAGTAAGCAGCATCTTCAGGATAAAGCCTCAAGCTAATGTGGAAGAAGGAAGGCTATTACAAGCTGGAGAACATTAGAAATTTAAAGTACACTTTTTATTTAAATTATAATCTCTGTGTGACATCTCTTCCTTGGTATTTAATGAGTAGCTATGAGAGAATGACCTGAGGCTAAATCCAAGCAGCCTAATGTAGAAGTGGGTCATTAATATTACTTACAAGTTAACTGAATAGGAGACTTCATCTTGTTTGCATAAATGATCCTTTGTTTTAACAAATAAATGTGACTTCCCATACAAGCTGTGTATTTGTCTGAAGAACTAGTGCTTAATGGGATATTTGTGAATATTTAAATAAATGGGATAAATAATGTTGATTTATTTTAGCTCCAATAATGGCTAGAACTGTATTATTTCTCCCTGATAACCAATTGCTTATTTAAGAGTTAAAAGAAACCCTCCATCATAATTTCATCCCAAATTCAGCTATCTTATAGAACAAAATGTTATTATGAATGCAGGAAAGTTGGCTAAAAATACAGCTTTCAGTGCAATTTTTTTCTGCACTGTATCTTTTCATTCTGCTTACATTTTCTGAATATTAAAGTTTCACATTAACTGTTTAGAAATTAACTAATGTAATCTTTATTTCATCCAATATTTTCTTAGCAGTAATATTTACCAATATGCAAATACATATTTGAGGTACATTTTTATAGTTACAGGTTTATATTCTCTCTCTGTAGATAGATGTTCTTTATGAGCTTTTTACAGCTCAGTGGCACAGCACACACTCTGCATACCTAACCAAGTTCCAGAATCAGGCCTCACCACACTTAGTTAAAACATCTCTGCCTAGGCATACTCTGGTTTCTCTTCAGATCTCAGCCTAGGAAAGGTTTTCTGCCAGTCGTTGTGAGGAGTTCAGTAGTCCAACTCACTGCCAAACAGTTTCATATGTTCCTTTGGAGCTTTAAAGCATCCACCACTCCTGTCCCATCACTTTGGTTTTCAGAATATTCTGCTTGTTCATTTTTCAGCGTTGAAGATGCTGGAATTGGTACAAAAATATAGCCATCTGTTCAGGCACACCACAGTCTCTGGATTGGTCAAATTGCCCTTAAGCAATTATTCACAACTTCTTATACTCGTTTTTTCATTGTGTGAAAGCCTATGACTAGTTGGGGAGGGGGAAAAGGTATGTGAGAAATTGTTGGTCTGCTGCAAGTGGAAGAACTGGAAATATGCCTTGATGCACAGTGCAAAAGTATGAAAGAGCTCAGCTTCATGTTTTAGGCTGGAATTAACTCTGCATAGGATTGCACTGTAATTTCCTGTCCCCCACATGCTGAACCTCTGCAGTTTAGTACTTTGTTGCATTTGCCTGATAGTGCTAATTAAAGCAAGCAAATACTAATCTAGCCAGAATCAGTACAAACTCAAGCAGTAGTACTTTTTATACCTCCGCATACTATATGGTGGAGTTTGGGGCAGGGAATTTCAGTTTGAGGAGTGGGTTTAACTCTTTCCCCCAAAATACACTCATCTTGCATTTGACAATATTTGAAGCCGTTAGGGATTAAGTAGGCAAATTTCATTTCTGCCCTGTTTTCCCTTTTAGTAAAATAGAACCATTGAACTCTCAGGCTCAGTCCTTGTGTTGTGTGTATGCGTGGGAGGGGGAATCGTAATGTACAAACTAGTTTTTTGTGCAATCGTGAGGAATTCTTTCTTTTTGAATGGGCTCATTTCCCAATCCTGCGTGAGATCATCTACTTTGTCATTCAACTATCTGGCATTAGGCAGGAATGGCTCTAGCACACGGGGAAGGGGTAAGATGCTGTGTAGCTAAGCCTCTCAGCAGCTCTTAATGAGAGTCCTATGCTGCCATCTCTGGCTCAACCCAATCTTTTGGTCCCTGGCTGTGGGACATTGTGTGACTGGCTTTCCTCTGGTCCATGCTGGTCCTTTAAAGGAGTATGGACAGTGGTGGCTCAATTTCAGTGCCAGAAATCTTGGCAACCCTACATTAGATTTAATATTTTGCTGCTGGTATTTCTAGTGATCCTTGCTGTGTCCTCAGGGTAATTTCTCATTGACATAACCAGGAAGGAATTTTTTCCTGCACTATAATTGGCCAAGGATTCTGGAGTTGTTGCCTTCCCCAAAGCAAAAGAACCTTACGTAGTTGGTTCTGGTGGGTTTTCCGGGCTGTGTGGCCGTGGTCTGACGGAGCTTGTTCCTAACATTTCTCCTGCATCTGTGGCTGGCATCTTCAGAGGTGTATCACAGAGGGAAGTCTGTTACACACCAGACCATGGCCACACAGCCCGGAAAACCCACCAGAACCAGTTGAAACTGGCTGTGAAAACCTTCGCCAAAACTTTATGTAGGTTTACAGATTATCATACCTTGCTAGATAGTATTTGGGCTTTGGGCTTAAGAGCATAGTACATGGTTAAGTAGTGGTAGGTTCACTAAATGATCCAAAACGGAAATCCCTTTAAAAGACCCAGAACAAATGGCATGTCAGACATCTCTGGGGCCCACATCCTAGAGGCTGATAATGGGTTCATATAGTGATGTTGATCACTTCTTGCCTTATAACCAGTTCTCTTTCCTGGTTACCCCAACAGGTGTATTTTGGGATTCACTGCCAGTATCAGGCTGCCAGTGGCACCTTCTGTTCCCTGCACATTCTGTGCCAAGACCTGAGGAATCTGTAATGGAAAACTAGTGCCTGCAGCATGCTTAGTCACTGCAGTTGTTACATAAAATGATAGTGTCTGTCCCCTTTTATATGGGGAATTAGCAGGGGCAGACCTTGAATTGTGAAAGGGGGTAACTGGGTTCTTTGTCACCTGGTTTTAGGGGGGTCTTTCCAAAATTTTTATTAGTAAAATAATAAACTTATACACACAGTGCAGGTCCCACAAACATGGAAATAATCTTTTCCAGGATTCAAAAAGACTCCAGTGAAAAAGGGAACATAAGACACATCCACAATCTATATGCTGATATAATTGGATCCAACCCACCGTGATGGTCACCAAATAATTGGCCTTGCTTAGTTAATACTTTTTTCCCCATCCGTAGATGTTTTTCTATACTAAATTAGCAAAATAGTCTGATAGTCCCATATTATGTCCTAATCTAGTCAAAGGGATTTCATTCATACTTTACAGAAGAGTTGAAATACTAATTTCTTAGTGTCTTAGCATCATACCATGTATGTGTCTTTTTTAATTTGAGACGTCAACATCTAACTGCTCTAAATGGCAAGATCATTCCCCAGTCGTCATGAAGAAATGTCAAACTTTTCATATTGTCATGAAAATGATCCCCACTAATGCAGAGCTTGGAAAGAGATAATTATCCAAGAACCTGAAATAGAATTAACATGCACTAGAGCATGTCATGAACATTTCCTTCAGGAAACAAGCAAGGTAATTGCTGTCTGAATACAAAGCAATGAGAAACATTTGGTTTGCTTCCATCAGGCAATTTGGAGAGAGCCATTGTTTACTCGTTTAACCCATCAGTACAAAATGCTCAAAATGGTGCCATTCAAGGGCTGATGGAGTGAGACGAGCCTCCTGATTGCAGATTCTTCTAATTTCACACTTACTAGGTCTCATCAACAGAATGTTCTTGTCCTATTATTACAAGCCTAAAAGCTGACAGGTGTGAATGTTTAAGTGGGACAGCTTTATCACAGGTTTAACCTGATCAGCCATTATTTCAGAAATTTCTACAAGAAATATTCTGCTCTCATACCAGATCTGCCTCTCTGACAATCACGGTCACAGAGTTATATAATATTCATCTTAATTTGATCATAACATGCAAAGGTTCCTACTAAATGGGATCAAAGGTTCATCTAGTCCTGTATTCTGTTTCCAGTTGCATCCCCATTTGTATGTCCTAGAATATGCACTATATTCTTCTTCTGGGCATGAAGGTACAATTTAGTTTTCATGGGTAATAGCCACTGATTAACGTTGCTAGATAAGCAATATGGTTTAAAAATCCATGGCCTTGTCTGTCATGCCCCCACAGAGGCTTTTGATATTTCCCCATTAAGATTCAGTTTCCCCATAGTTAGCATGGTTTTCGTTCATTGTTAAGTCTTCTTAGAAAGGGTATTTTAGTTAGCCCTTGTCACTTTAAGACATTTCCCAATCAGCAGTTTCCCGCTTTTCCCAGCAATCCCCTGTTTTAGTTCTAGCCAGTCAGTCAGAGCAAGGTGCCAAGGGAAGCTGGAAACTGGAATATTTGTGACGTATATGGTGGTCCATAGAGCACAAGTTAAGGTTAACAGTAATTAGAACCAAACAAGGACTGAAAGAACCAAAAGGAAGCAAGACACAGTGGACTTTCTTAAAAGCAGCCAAGAGAAGACACAGTCTACAGCTTCAAATAATTATATGTTCTAACAGATAAGATTTACAGTACAACCCTGTCAAAAGAACCTTGTCCAAGGGATTCTCAGATGGGCCAACAATACACAAAATTACAAAACCCTGGGGTATGAGTCCTCACACTTCAGTCTTAGAAGCTGCCATCCCCTTTTCATTACCCAAACAACCAGAAGCCAAGAGGCTGGGATTAAAGTTAAGAATGTCACCCCTGAAAGGTAGGTCACCTGAAGCATGAGGTTTACAAAACAATTAACCTGGTAGATGTAGCCATGAAATCAGGTTGAAACCTCCTGAAGACAAAACACCACAAATTATAACTCAGGTGATATATTAAAATTATGCAAGAATTTTTGAAAAAAGAACAATAGGTAGTAAGGATTTAAAATAATAAAGACTAAATGACAAAGGACTAATTATACAGTAATGGTGTAGATTCAGTTTTACCAGGTGTTACTGTCTCCAGATGTTACTGTCTCCTTGGACTCTTATCTGAATTGCAAAAGATCATAGCTTGCTGAATCTCAAAAAAATAGCCCAGTTATTTTGCAATTTAAACTTTTCTACTGTAGGCCTGAAGCCTGAACCAATGTACAAGAGAACAAGAAACTAAGGGACTCAGTTTCTTGACAAAGCAAAGTTACACCCTTCTAAATCTGTTGAACTCAATGAGCTTAGAAGGGCTTAACTCTGTTTTGGATTGCGAGTCTCTGATGATTTCCATGTGGGTTCTTCCTTACATTATTTGTGCCAAATTCCATAGCAGCGTTTGCTTATAGCCAACACACAATTTGTTATGGCATATTAAAAAGAAAATTAACTTCCAAAGTATTGCTAAGAGATCATGCTTTTGGTTGCTAAATGATCTGTGCTAAGGATCTTCATCAGCAAAAGAGAGCCAAGAGCGTTTCACACACTTTGCAGATAATAAAAGGGCCACAATTCTTGCTCAGTCTACCAGGATCACTGAATTCTTACCTATTGGAGAATTTAATTGCAGAAGTGTTCTTTTATTTGTGTTGACGCACACAAGAGAAAAGGAGTTAGGGGACTTTTGTGGAGGTGATTGTGTGTGTAAAGTGCTGTTAAATTGCAGCTGACAAGATAATCCCAGCAAAGGGCTTTCAAGGCAAGTGAGAAGCAGAGTTGGTTTGCCTTTCTTCAGAGCCCTTGGTGGTCTCCCTTCCTACTGAAGCTGCTTAGCTTCTGAGACCTGATAAAATCAGGCTTTACTACACTGCCTTCCCTCTCAAGAAACTAATTGTATGTTTATTCATCCTTTTCATGCCATCCTAAACCTATTATGATTTTAAATATTACTAAGTAAAATATTTCTATCCTGGTTTTCTGATTTTGAATTGTTCACCATAGTGCATCAGTGTATCCTGATACTGAGTCCTGCATACACGAAGGTATTCTATTTATTTATTTATTTGGGGATTACAGTGTGAGTAATTTTCTGTATGTACAGGGAGGCAAAAATAATGAAATAAATAGGGAAACTCATTCATGAAAGCTAAGCATATATGCTGGAATTCACACATGTCTTTTGATGGGTAAAAATAGGGTATCTTATAATGGGATTTTAAAATCTGATTTATTGGGCATATCTAATCTCCAAAACCCTGTAGTCCATATACCAAATCAACAAAATTTAGATCTACGCAGATTCTACAAAGTACAGAGAAAAATTCTAGGTGTAATAGCAAAATGTATGAAATAAGATGAAGCGGCCTTTCTAAACTGGATGTTTTGTTGGTATGGTCAGTCTTTTGATATAGATTTCAAAATAGGAACATACTTCTAGACCAGTACAAACATTTCAAATTCTGCTCATACATACCTGATGGAAGCATCTGCTCTACAGGGTGTGGATTCACTCTTGTGCATGCTGTTCATGTGATTCCCCAATTCAGTCTGGCAGATGACATTGCATGTGAACAACTACCTATACTGAACTCAGTTTTTCAGGAAATATAGAAGTGCTGAATTCAGTTTGCTTCCCCGCCTCCCTCTCTGAAGCCTATTTGACAGATCTACTTGTACATAGCCTCAAGTGTCATGTGCCTGCACAGTGGTACTGAGCCAATGATTTTGAATGAACAGAAAATTCAAATGGAAAATATGTCAATCAAATGTAGGTTTATGACACCTTCGGAAGACCTGCAGCTCAATCCAAAGGCATGAGGAAAGTGTCTATGGAGCTGGTATAAGTCCACACTGGCACATTTGTCCACCCTTCTGGCACATCTGGCAAATGCACTGATGGAGTGGGCAAACTAGGAGGTGGGGACTGAGAACATCAGCTGCACCCTACCCAGAAGGCTGGCCAGAAGTCTCAGGGCATTCAGAAGTCTCAGGGCATTCTAAAGCATTCCCGGAGATGGAGCTGATGTTAGTAGGTTTCCACATAGGCTTTGCTACCAGGAACATAGCACCTGGGCCCTTGGAGTTACGCTACCCAAAGGGCGGCATAACTCTGTTTCATGCAATGGAGAATTTTTCTTCTTCCCTGCCTCCCCGCAATGCCTGAAAGCCTTCTGGAGGCAGCATGACAGATTGGCAGTGGCACTATCTCCAGCCACCTTGGACTTTGGATTGGGCTGTGGGAACATTTTCATAAGAGACCATTCATGCTGTTTGTTATATAGTATCCTATTGATTCTTTAGAATATATCTGACACAATACAAGATCAAATAGATAAGTAAATTCAGTATTAGGTTGTAGTGGGTTTTCCGGGCTGTGTGGCCGTGGTCTGGTGGATCTTGTTCTTAATGTTTCGCCTGCATCTGTGGCTGGCATCTTCAGAAGTGTATCACAGAGGGAAACCCAGAAAACCCACCAAACCCAGTTGAACCCAGCCGTGAAAGCCTTCGTCAGTAATTAGGCACATCAGGAGTTTTTTAAGATGGAATGCGGAAGTCAAACATAGTTTAGTTTTCAGCAATTGTATATTACACTGTATGCTACAGAAGGTTCCAAATATCAACTCCTTGTATGTATTTGTTCAGTATTTTCAGACTTTATTTTGGTTAAATTTTAGAATGTTTACATGGAAAATGGAATAATCATAAATAAAAACAACATATACATTAAAAATAATGAAAATGTTTTGCGTGAAGTTTCTCTTTAATCAGAGGATAATAAACTCCTTGTTGTGAATCAACAGGACATGTTGCATCTGGACATGATTTTTCTTTTTCCAGTGGGGGAGAGTATAAGGTTAAAAAAAATTGAATCTACATGTTCTAGCTGTTTAGTAATCCCACAGCCTTTCCTAGAAGGGTTAGGCAATAAACCATCACTGACAACACCCTGGCAAACTGCCAGCTTTTATTCCATGTTAGTATTTTTCACTTCCAGTGCTATTGAGTTATTCACATCACCCTCTTTTAGATTTCAGAAGCAGCTTTTGGAATCTTCTGGGTTCAGATGCAGAAAGAGTTACGCTACCATATGGCTTCATGTGGTACTTTTGGTATGGGACAGCAAACTATATTTATAACACACCATATAAATGGAGATTCCATTGCATGCAGTCTTCTTCATCCAGCAGGATCATCAGCAGGCGAAACTAATTTGGCTCATGCAAATGTTATGTTGCTGATCCCAACCATTTGTCAGAGCTCATTGGAGAAACAGAAACTCCGGCTTGCTTCAGCTGTGAAACAATGGTTTATTTTAACGATGGTTAGCTTGTGAAGCTAAGATTTGGTTTCCTGATGATCACCCAAATCCTGGCTTGTGTAAATGAATTCTAGTTTCATCACCTTCAGTCTGTAGCTAGGGAAGGCAGTGATGGGGAAATACACCAAAAATAAGCCAGGATATATTCATTGGTGGATGTCCTTAGGACAGTATAAATAATGTTTTGGGGAAGAACTTCACACAGGTCTCTTCCCCCAAATGACTTAAGCCTGTTACATTCCTCTTAACCCATTTTTTTCAAAAATCACTAAACTGGCAATCTTTTTGCAAAATCCCGGGTTGAAGATGCTTCCATGCAAACACAACAGGCAGGAGATGGTCTATTCTTCCTGCCCACCAGCCAATTCCCTCCTCCCTTCCACCCTTCAATTTTCATTTCTGCTACTGTCCACCATGTCAGAAAGATTCTGCCTACCCTCCATGTTACAAATCCCTTAAGAATGTTTCGTCCCCATGGCAGCAAGTATGACTGCCATTTCACTTATACATCTACAGTAACATATTCATTATTGCCTGGCCATTGCAAGAAAATCCTTTTTAAAAATTGTGTGTGTTGGACTTGTGAGGCTATGCAATTGCAACCAATTAGATTGTGGGAAAATCAGCAAGGTTGCAAGGGTTCATTTCTGTATGCCTTCACAGCTAAGCATTCATTGTCCAAAAAAGAGAGAATTGTTTTCATGCGAAGGTGTGAAAACAACCAGAATTGTTTTCATGGGCTCAGATTGCTTCCTGAATGGGTAAATGGCACACATGCAAACAAAAAAAAAAAAGGAAAATGGGTTCATTTATAATGATTGTAACTTGTTTTAAATATGCTGTCTGGAATCCACCATTCATATATTACGCAAAGCCATATTTAATATTAACTATGGCCCCTTCTGCACACGCAAAATAATGCGTTTTCAAACCATTTTCACAACTGTTTGCAAGTGAATTTTGCTATTCTGCACAGCTTCAAAGAGCACTGAAAGCAGTTTGAAAGTGCATTATTTTGCATGTGCGGAATGAGCCTATGTTTTTAAAAAAACCTTCAGACCTAGTTTGATAAACTAACTATGGTCCATCAAATTACCTATGTTCTAACAATCCATTTAACCACAGTTATTTTAACTCAACCATGATTATTCAGAACTGAGCTGCTTTGGAACACATTTAGTGAAATCAAATCAGAGTGGCAGGATACAAATTGGTATGTAAATAATCCAGGAGTGACTGAGGGAATAAGAGAGAGAGAGGCAAATATCACCCCCAACTACAACAGAAGTTAACAAACAGGAAAAGGATATGCTAATTTGACAAGAACAGTTGCAGCAGCAGGATCAAGTGGGATTTCTTTTCCTGAAAATGTTTGATAAATGCCACACAAATGCCCTTTATCAAAAAAGTAAAAGAAAATTTTGTTTTGTGAACTGTGTCTATAGAATAGAGACATGTGTTAATTCTGAAGCATTAGGAAACTGAATAAATATACTTCTAATAAAACCAGAATGCAAAAGAAGTCTAAGACAGCTGACAGTTCAGACCCAGGCAGAGTTATATCATTCTAAGTCCATTGACCCCAATGTTCAGTGGACATAAAAGATGTAATTTTACCCTTTTAAATCCATTAAAGTTGATGGGCTTAGAACAGGATAACTGTTCAGGACTGCACTATGAGTAACCCATCGTTGTGGGCAGAAAGATTTTTAAAAGCAACTTTGCTGTGCCATGTCTGTATGACTCCAGAATTTCAGACCATGAGTCATAGTAACGATGAACAACATCAAGCTGCTTCTTTAAATTGAATTACAAGTGGGTATTGTCTTATTTGCACAACTTGTGCTCTCCACATCCGTAAATGAAATAATGAGCAAAAAATGTGACACCATTGACTTCTAAAAATGGAGCTATGAATAATTAGTCCATTCTTCTCCAAAAGAAAAGGGACATTTGTTGCTGATGCTTGTTTTTGTTACCTCCCAGTAGAGGATTGTAATAATGTGCCGTATAATGAATAATGTGAATCGATGCCAGAGGATTCAATATAAGCGTCAAATCTTGCCACCTAACTCCCCCATTGTTCGACAGCTGTCAACACAAGGAATTCATTGTCCAGTTCTAGTGCAACCACTGTGTGATCATGAGAGTGATTTAACTCTGCTAGTGGATCCCCTCACAGCTATACTACCAGAAGTCTTTTTTCTAAGTCCATGAAATGTAAAAGCCTTGGTGACAAAGCAGTCAGTCTCTCTCTGCGTGTGTAGAAAAAGGAGAAATAAAAAACGCCATTGTTGAAATTTCTTACAGAAGTCTTTTTTAGTTCATAATGTAGCCAACTGTACAAAGTCAGCATCTCAAAGAGTGAAAATGAGAGAAGCCCAAACGCAATTCTTACTTCTGGAAATATGTTTCCAAATGAAGACACAAGACTAAAAGCCCCATCCAAAGGTGGGGACCAAATCCACTCTTGGGAGCAGTGCGCCAGCAGATTTGCCCTCCCCAGGGCACTTACCCAGGTGGAGGGGCAACTCCACCAGCATGTGGGCCCCCCTTTTCTTGTCACCTTTTCACTACTGAGAATGGAACTGCTGGCAAGATGGAGCATGAGGGCCCTATCCTCCTTGGTGGGCAGGCCTGTGACATTTCCAGTGAGGTGGTCCTCCAGGTAGGCACTGCATAGTTCCTGAATTATAACTGATCTAGAGGCGATATCCCCACTGCTGATTAATCCCGGGATACTCACCTGAAATATTCAGGTTTCACAACGAACTCCCCACTGCTGAACACAGATTCATCCCAGTTCTGGTGCTCCCCCCCCCCCCCGTTATCACGTGTTTTTCCCAAACCTGCTTGAATGTGAACCTTTTAAAAAAACATGGCCTACAGTATTCCTCCTCAGTCGTATGCAAACTGCATCTTCAGTTGGTGGAGATAACTGTGACTTTACTATGCAAAGCTTAAATGTATATGAGAAAAGCACAGTGGCAATTAGTAAAAGTAGTTACACCTTAGGGTTTTTTTTAACCTAATTTAACCCTTTCAGTCAAAGAAAAAAAACCCTTGCTCTTGACTGAGCTCTGAGTGAATGGAATCAGACTTAGTGATAAATGCTTGTTCAGTTCTAGTTCAATGCTAATTCAATTTCATGTTTGAATAATGGTCAACTGAAGTGTGTCCTGTGAAACGGAAATGTGTTCTCACTAGTTGCTGAATGACAGTGCTCTTGTCAGATATGTGATTGTTTATTCTCAGAAAGTGACCTGTTTGATTTACCTGAGCTGTCAGTTGGTAAGGGATGGCATATGTAAAGCTGGAGGAGGACTGGATGAATGAGAATGTGATGGCTAATGTTATTAGATCCACTCTGTACATGTTGCTGGAAAATCCGCTTCCTTTTGTATATGTATACATTCTGTGAACCTCTGCAACCAGGCTGATTGTCCCACAACCCAATCTGCTGCACCTGTGCAGCTGTGCATGTGTAACGCATAAAAAGAAAAGAAAAAGGATAATGGCCAGGCAATAATGAACGTGTTGCTGTAGATCTACATGGCAGTCATACATGCTGGGCCAGCTATACAGAATGGCGAGTGAGCAGATTCCCCCTTACAGTGGACAGTGTGGAGCCTAAATTAAAGTGAATGCATGGAAGCAAGGGAAATAAAGTGTCTCCTGCCTGTTGTGTTTGTGCAGGAGTGCCTCCAACCCAAGATTGTGCAAGGATCACTGATCTAGTGATATTTGGAAAATCCTGTGTTGAAGGAAATAAAATTGTCCAAACATATTTTGTGAACAGGACCTGTTCTGAAGTCCCGTCCCCCCCCCCCCCCGGCAATGGTTTATATACCATCCTACACCCGTTTTATTTGGCCTGTGCAGAATCCACCTTTCATATGCATTTTTTACTTTAAAGGTTTACATTGCCACCACTGCTTCCCAAGGCAAATATACTCCTGGCTTGCCTTTACAGCACCAAGGAGGATTGCCAGACACCCCCCCCCCCCCAGCCACCAGAGGGGGAATGGGTAGAGCTAGAATTGATAGATACAGGTTGAGAAACTTGTGGAGATTTGGTGATGGAATCGGGGGAGGACAGGGACCTCAGTGGGGTACATGCCACAGAGCCCACCCTCCAAAGCATCCATTTTCTCTAGGGGAACTGACCTCTGTAGCCTGGGGATAAGGTTTAATTCCAGGAGATCCACAGGTCCCACCTGGAGGCTGGCATCCATAGCAACAAGATCCAATTCAAAGATCACATGAAAGCAAATTACAAGACTTGTTCCGTGGGCCTTTCAGATAGCAGGGGGGCTGGAATTTTGTCCTTATTGTTTTCCTATTTGGTGGTCCTGAGCAACCACCTTGACATGGAATGACTGCAAGTTTGTAGGGAAGGAGGAAGAAGTATTTGGTGGAAATGGCCAACTGTCTGTCAGTTTGGTGGAAATGGCCAATTGCCTTCCAGCTTCATGTTCTCACCATCTCAAGGCTGGGAAGCATGTCAGATGCTAGCCAACAGTCACTTTCAGGAGCCAGTGACATCTCTAGAAAAGATACTTTTCAGCAGTGAAAGCATAAGCCTGAGAAACTGAACTTAAAGCAAGAGGTGAGATTTCACATTGACAGATGAGTATCCAGGAGTTAAAATGCCCTGATACTCAGTGCCGAGCTGTTGAGTGAATGCCATATACCCTTTGAGTGATTCTGAGTAGTTTTTAATGGGCGGATGTGAAATTGCAGGAGATTGGCTAAGCTTCAGTGTCATCAATATGAAGAAGCCAAGATTGATACCCATGCTTTGATCATCCTGTGTATCCTTTTTGCAGTTGGAATGGCAGAATTACATTATAACTATCACCATCATTTATTTTGCTTTTTAGCTGGAGAGTGACAAGACAAATTTAAAGTCTGAAAGATGGGCATCTCGGGAAAGTGGCAGTGGAGATGGAAGACGTGAAGAGATGGAATCCAGTGGAGAGTGTGATGATGAAGATGGGTGCCAAGGATCAGGTGAAAAGAGCCGCACAACAGGTAGGAGTAGTGGGTTATATACATATGCATGGGGAATTCACCCAAGCTATTTTTGTTTACAACTTTATGATTTCATTTTTTTTCAATGGTTGTGTTGTAGCTCAACAAGCCTTCAAATCATAGTTGCTATTGTAAATGTGAACATAATAGACACAAGGTCATAGTGTCTACAGCAGTGTTATTATGTAAGTTGTGTTATTCAGGTACAGATCTTTATTAAAAGCTTGCACTTTGGTTGTTGTGCTGTGGTTCTCCTACAAAGATAGGTTTCCTGGTTCAAAGATTTGATTGCCTGCTCATCTTTACGTATTGTTGGTTGTATGGTGGGAGTAGATGTTCCTGCTGAGGTGATGTCAAGGCCCAAGTATTGGAGGGGGGTGGGATGAGGGAGATGGATACACTTTACAGGGCTCTTGGGTATCTTACAAGTCTATTTACATTTGGTCTATTTTCATAAATTCAGAAATAATAGCAGTTTTTCTTTGGTGATTCTTGAAATTGTACGGATGGGGATAAGAGGGAGAAGGGAGAAGTAATGTTACCACATTCACTGAATCATGCTTGAGCTTTGAGGAATGTGCTGTTTTATAGGATAGGGCACATCCATTTACAAGGATCACCTGTTGCTAGCCTTAACCTCTGCAGGTGTGTGTGTGTGTAACTTCTAAGCAAAGATTTCCATTTTCATGCTTATTCTATAAAATGTTGCATGACACTTTCTGTGTTCTTCACCAGGATTTTGGATTTGCTCAGGACTTCAAATAACATGTTTCTTCTTTAAAGCAGTTGAAATGAAACAGCAACCAGGTGCTACTAAGCACTTTTTAATTGACTATTACACTATTTATGTGCTACTACTTTGCCAGAATATACTAAGACTTCACTGTCTTTCAGACACTCAGTAATGTAAAATGAACAGCATTTCAAACTTGGCTAACAGTGAGCCTCAACAGCACAGCATATGAAATCCACATTTAGCCGACCTCCTTATACTACCACATTAGATGAAAAAATTATACTTCATTACCACAGGTGCAATGATTGGATAGGAATTATATCTACATAAAATATAGTCCAGATAAATTTTCATGAAAGCTTTGAATTTGTAACATTAAGAACAGGAATTCCATCTTGAGAAAATTATAATGGTATTTTGTAATTAACTTTAAAACACTGTTATGTGTTTAGGCTGCTAGCTGTAAATCTGTTTTGCATATCTCGATGCAATTAAGAGAGAGAAGGGGAGTAATCTAATTAAAGGACTCTTTTGCTTTCATAGTAATATAATTTTTCAAAACTCCAGCAATTATATTTAGCATCTATTCTATATTCTGTAAACCTTGGTAATTTTAAATGGTACCATAATTCAAATATGTATGCTTCATAGCTTGAGATATATCCAGAGTTTATTGTTCTAAAAAAAATGAAAAAGGAATTTTATGAAGATGAACAGGATCAGCTTCGTCCTCTTCCCCATGAAGTGGTTTCTTATTCTCAGCATTTTATAGTTTCCTTGGAATGTCCTTCATTTTGTTATTCTGGAACTTGTATTGTTTTATTTCATGCTTTACTATTGATCTATGATCATAAATAAATAAATACTTTCAGCATTTGACTGTACATCTTTATGCATTGTCTATATTTTAGTACTGTTCCTCAAAACTCTGCGTTTAGACTGGGCAGAAGAACTGCTCAGAGCTACAACAACTTCTTAACAGTGTGACCTAATTAGTGCATGAGATGGCTGGGTGGGTATGCAGAGTTTCATTTAGAAATTCTCAGCAGTTGTACAGTTAAACTCTTGAGCTGTCAGACAACCAAGGACAGTGCCACTCCAGCACCACCCCCTCCAGATGGCTTTCCCTTTGTGCAGGAAGCCCTCAAAAAAAGAAAGTAGTAAAAAAAGAAGAAAAACTTTCCCCACATGGGGAAAGAGATATGCCATGAAAATCACATCGTATCTCCACCAGGAGCTCCTCCGCTGATGTAAGGGGGCTGAGCAGGCTCTGGACCCTGATTAAGTTCGGCCCCACCCCCAGGACACCCCCAGAATGCAGGCATTGCTTAGGATGGCATGGGAGTGACAGTGCAAGGCACATCATGACCAAACATTGTAGGGTGGTTGGGTGCCAATGGATTTGCTCCTCTACCAGGGTAAGTGCCCTGGGGAGAACAAATCTACCAGAATAAACTTGCACTGCTTTCAGAGGGGGATTTTCACCCCCTGGATTGGACTGCCTGTCTGGTTTGATGTGAAATAATAAATATTATTTTAAGGCTTAGTATGACCCAGGTAAGTCAACTTCTAAGAAAACCATAAATTTAATGAACCCTGTGCTAATGAGTATAAAGGGTTATAAGTGAGTTTCATTTTGGGGGAATCATTATTTGTAATATTATATACAATGTATAAAGAGAGTTTTGTCTAACCATACCATAGTATAGGAGTGGATTAAGTAAAGTGTAATAAATCTTAAGATGGGTATTTTCATAGACAGGCGCTTGTCAAGCAGAGTCAAGAGCAGCAGACAGTTGGGTCAACAGTTTAATGGAACCAAGCACCAAGTACAGGAAGATAAAACAAAACTGAGTCCAGAATCCAAAGCAGGACGAAAACTGGATTCAGGCACCAGAAACATAAACAGTGGCTTGCAAGTCCATACATGACATTACTACCACAAGATAACTTGACTATTAACCCTTTTTATAGCAGATGTCCCACACACCAGTGCAAACACTTCATGCAGCTTTGTTACTGAAGTCTGGTTCTTGCAAAGACTTCTCATCAAGTTGCTAGCCTGCTGCTGTATCTTCTTCCCTGCAAACGGGCACACAACTTCCTTTGGTGACACTGTTAAGGCTCCAGAGACAAAGTGGGCAAGAGGGCTAGCAGGGCTTCCCCTGGTTTGGTGTCGGGAACCTGGGGAATCTCAGAGCTGGGGCCTGGCTGTGGCTCCCAGCCTGCTTGCTCTGTCAAATCCTCTGGACCTGGTCCTCTGGACTACTGAAGGTCCTGCTTGAGCCTCTGGGCCAGGTCCTGCAGGGGGCTCAGGCTCAAAGCCTGCAGGCATTACCTGAGACTCTGGGACCAAAGCTGTGCTCTCTTGCCTGTCTGAGTCCTCCTCTGAGGGTCCCCAGACATGCTAGACTGGGCCACAACAGATGTTTGGTCAATAGGAATAAACTATCTGGTATAGCTTATGGGTGAACTAAGTTGATAATATCAATAAGGAATCACTTTGGCTGGTATTCATCTTCTGAGTATAAATGAGCTTCTACTTGATTGATTTTTATTTCAATACCATTTTGTTCTCTATGTTTTTGGTGCTTACCTGTCTTCTCTTGGTGTTAGGTTACCATTATTTATCTAGTAATTGTAACATCTTTACAGTTTGAGATTTTTGCTTGGTAAAAGAGTAGATCAACATCCAACTTTACTGATGCATGTGCAAGTTTGTAGTGTCATTTTGGAAGACAATAGCAATATATACAACAAGACCGGAATGGGAACTGGAAGAATAAAAAAACCAAGTTGTATATACCTACGCAAGGCATGTATTATGTAGCAATATCATGCAAATTAGAATCATATATTGCACATGAATAAGAGGTAGTATAAATACTTATCTACTATATCTACAATAATAAAGGAAAAATCAACATGTGTTACAAAACTTTGGCTTTCATCAGCTGAGCTTATTGACTCCTTTATATCAAGTGTTTGTGTTTACATACTACTTAAGTATCATTATACTGGAATACACAGATGAGGATCTTCATTGATCTGTAGGTTGTTGATATATCACATGTTGATTTTTCCTTTATTATTATTACTTTATTAGTATATACAACTTGTTGTTTTGATTCTTCCAATTCCCACTCATGTTTGTAGTGTCTACTTTGTTTTTATTAGATGATTGTTGTAGACTGCCCTATGTGCTTTTGGACCAGAAACATGTTATAGAAATTAATTCATTATTAAATGTGGGCAAAACACTGTGTAATTACCAACTAGTACGAAACACACAATCTATACATATTTTTACTATGATTGTTCATATCAGTGTTAGGTAGAGTCAATGGACCGAACCTTTGCTAGGGACCAGGAACCATTGAGGAGCTCACCATCAATCTGTGCCACAAAGTTTGAATCTGTTGAGCACAGACAGAAAGCAAGTTTCCAGGCATTCTACAAACAGGTAGGATCTACAAGCAATAGATTTCATAGATATATAAAATGAGAAGAAGCACAGGATATAACAGCTTCTATTTAGAGACCCTTCCGTTTTTAAAGTCCTAGTGTAGTTATAGACTTTTTATACAATTTGGAACAATTGGGTGTTAGGAGGGCCTACTTATAGCCTCTTGTCTGTTCACTAGCCAGCTCGGGATACAACTAAATTGGTTACAGAATTAATATATGATAGGCATGTGTTCACCCTTATCTCAGAGGAGCTTTCCATTTACTGAACATCTTTCTCAATACTACAAATGTAAAATACATTATCAATGTATTTCACTACTTATGTTAATCTCTTCCATTAAGACTTGCAGAATGTCACTGTTTTGTATACTATAATTGCAAATAAGCCTTTTATAGCCAAAGCAATTATTAGCTCTTAAAACCACCATTTAGATACTTAAGCTTAATATATTTAATTGAATCTACATACCACATGAGTGTATTCAATTTGAATTCATACACTTGATATAATTACCATTCTTACATCTCCAGTGATTTGTCAGATTTCTGTACATTAAGAAGATCATCCTTAACAATATTGCTGAGCCAAAATGGGAGGAGCATTTCCTGAACCCTTTGACTTTACTTTTCCCTTTTTGGTGACCCCTCACATCCCTTTGCAACTGTTAAAAGAGGGAATATGCCCCTATTTGCTTCCTTACTTAGATCCATCAAAAGACTAGCAAAATTTATTGAGGATGATCCGAGAAGTCCCCAAGTTCTCAACAAGTTCAAGTAAATGGAATGTCAAAGGTGTTTTTGAAAATAGTTGATCAGACAACAACTGAGGAATTTCAAGGCAAGAAGAAAGTTAAACCTTGTGAAACACTGGTGGATTCCGCACAGCACAAATATAATGTCTGTAGGACATTATAGTTCTTTTCCCCAAGACAAGTTGAGCCCTTTATATTCTTCTCAACCAAGGTTTTTCAAAAATTGATGAACCAGCGATCTTTTCCTCCAACCTGGGTTGGGGTTTCCAATAGGCAGGAAACACTTTATCTTCCCCACCCAAACCTCTCACTTTCATTTCAGCCATTCGCGCCCATCATTCTGTGTTCTGCAGGAAATTTTCCATGGAAAATCCCCACGGAGGTTTCCTCTGCTTGTAGCTCATCCGTTTGTATTTTTCTGTCTAGCAATTTCTTGCATGTGTCATTTGTCCTTTTGTTTTGTTTTGTTTCAAGGGGGCTATCTGAGAAGCTTCGACAACATGACTAGAGAAGCTGCAATGTGCACATATTTGTGTTGCTGTAGCTTCACAGACAGCCCCCTTGAAACAAAAAAAAAACAATGACACATGCAAGGGATCACTGGGTTAGACAAACTGTATTCATCTACTTTTGACAGAGAACTAGCAAATGGATGAGCTGCAAGCGGAGGAAACCTCCACAGGGGATCTCCACTGAGAATCTTTTGCAGCACACAAAATGCCAGTTGCCACTGTGAAATTGACAAGAGCGCCGTGCCGAACAAATATCCATTTTGATTGACGCTTGTGTTCTCCCGTGCTGTGAAAACACAAAATCCCCAAACTGATCTTTTTATAATGTCCTAAAGACATCATATTTGTGCTGTGTGGAATCCATAATTCTCATCAAGGTTCTGCATTTCTTACATTTCCTTTGCCATAGATCCTTTCTACTTACAAATGATAAATATTATCAAAAATGTTTTGATTGGATAAGCCAGCAGTTTCTGAAACCAAGTACAAAGTTAAACTTGGTCTGTGTAGTTACCAAAGGAGTTTTCCGCACAGTCCAAATATAACAGGCTGAGGACACTATTTATCCTGTTTTGGGGAAGAACTTCACACAAGGCACTTCCATAAAACGGGTTCAGCACGTTATATTTCCCTCAACCTGGGTTTTACAAAAATCACTACACTAGCGATCTTTTTGGAGAAACCAAAGCAGCCACAGCAATCCAGACTGTTTTGCAATCGCTTCCTGGAGGGGTGAAATCTCCAGTGCAAAGGCAAACCGGGGAAACCGGATTAATTAATAATGTGTTACACCAAAGAGTGAACCACCAAAGAGTGAACATAGGTTTGTGCTTCAGAAATCATGAGCATTTTTCCTCAGTACCCTACTTTGACATGCAAACAGACTAACTTTTTAAGGATTCTTGACATCTCTCTGCCTGATTTTTATCACATCTCAGCAGCTGTTGAAAATTAATATATTTCTCTCATTGTTCATGAATGCTATCATTAGGAGCCTCTTTTGCATGTCAGGAACCCTTTCCCCCTCATTATATTCTTATCCATTACTATTTCTATGCCTTGTCTTCAGCACCAATGTACTGTATAAATTGTCGTCTTAATCAGTCTTCATTCGCATGAGCCACGTGCTCAGGTTGCACTTCGACTTGAATGTTTTGAAATATGTAATTATACAACTGGTGATTGGGGGGGTGGTAATGATTATTCTATCGATATTCCAAGAGTAGAACGTCTGTTGGGCACATATTCATTCATTCATTCCATTTGTTTGTTTGTTTGTTTGTTTGTTTATTCGACCCTATCCCAGTAGGGCTCATGCCACATTCATCAGATCCTTGTATTTGCAGGTCTCTCATTTCCTAGCAGACTTCCATACTATTGAATTGTTAGATATATATTATCTGCTTCTGTTATTAGAAGTCTGAATATCCCCACATCATTCCAGGAGTGCTTCTCTTTCTCTCTCTCTTTTGGTACCATACGTTTTATAAGGTGTTTGGTTTCCGGCTTTCTTTTTACAACCTGTACAAATTATTTCAGTGACATACCACTGTAAATGGTTCATTCTGTGCAGGAAGGGCTTAATGGCCTCCTTTAAATCCTTTCTCCCCTTTATTTGGGTTTTTAGATTTCTGAATGGAAGGATTATTGTTCCTCCTAACTACAAGTTAATCAGGTTCCATTATCAACGCAGTGGCTTAATTTTCTACACTGTGGATTCAACAGTTTATGACAAGTAAAACTGGTTGAGAGTGTTAGTGAGGGGAAAAAAACAGCACAGAATAAGGAGGGGAGAAAAAGCCATTAAAAGCAAAGGGTAAAACTGTGGAAAGAAAGGGAATATAGAAATAGATTTATTTTCAGACCAGAATAATGTTAGTTGAGCTGAAAGCAAAATCTAACTTAGACACAATGCATTGTATTTTCTTTATACTGTGGAATGACAAATCTCTGCAAACTAACAATTCTGTCTTTCCCCCTCCTGTAGCTTGTCGAGAGCAAGCAAAAGCAAAGGTTACTGCCATACCTTGTGTGAGGAAAGTACAATGGCAGTGCCCTCTCTTTGTAAAGAATCTCAGTGTCCTCAGTGAGAGGCTGCATTTATAGAATCTTAGGCTGATACCGCATGGGCCAAAAACAGCAGTGTGAAAATGGTGTGAAAGTGGTGTAAAAGGGTTTAAAATGGTGTGAAAGGGTTTATACTGTTTTCACACCATTTTCACACCGCTGTTTTTGGCCCATGCGGAATCAGACATAAAATCATAAGTTGGTAGAGTCCCCAAGGGCCACTAAGTTCAACCCCCTGCAATGCAGGAATACAGAATCAAAGCATCCCTGACAGATGGTCATCCAGTCTCTCTTTAAAAACTTCCAAAGAAGGAGACTCCACCACACTCCAAGATAGTGCATTCCACTGTCGAACAGCCCTGATTGTAAGGAAGCTTTCCCTGATGTTTAGGTGGAATCTCTTTTCTTTCACCTTGAACCCATTACTCCTGGTCCTAGTCTCTGGAGCAGGAGAAAACAAGCTTTTTCCTTCACCAACATGGCATCCCTTCAAATATCTAAAAATGGCTATCATGTCACCTCTTAACCTTCTCTTCACCAAACTAAACATACCTTAAATTACTCCTCATGCAAATAGTTCCCCTGCCTATTTGTAGCTAGGTTATTCCAACTGAGCTCCAGGACCAGAAATGCCTGGAGGAAATGCCTGGAGGGTTGTAATTGAAGTGGAGGATGGACAGCAGTGGCGGAGCTACAAAGGGACAGGGGGTGCGCCATGCACCAGGCGTACACTTGGGGCAGAAAATCACCCCAGGCCCTGCCCCCGCCCCCCCCGGTGCCCCCTCACCAGAGGTGTAGCTGGGCCAAACTGCGCCAAGTGCGCATTCTAATTTTCTGCTCCCCATGCCTCCCCCGTGCCCCCTCTTCCCCGTGCCCCCTCTTCCCACACTTACCTTAGTTCCTTTCCTTTTCCAGAACTTTTTCAGGCTGCAAAAGGCTGTTCTCAGTAAAAACGGCCTGATGGGAACTATACTTCCCAGGAGACCTTGTGAGCCCAAGGTCTCCTGGGAACTGTAGTTCCCATCAGGCCGTTTTTAAGCCTGAATTGTGAATAGACCTTTTTTTCAGCCTGAAAAAGTTCTAGGAAAAGGAAAGGAACTAAAGTTAGTGGTGGAAGGGGGGGCGCCATGGGGGGGCCATGGGGGGCCAGAAAATATAGACTGCGCACTGGGTGCAGTTTGGCCCAGCTATGCCTCTGATGGACAGGCATGGAAAAGGTTATACTATAGTCATACTATATGACTACTGATTCATCACCAGAAATATTCCCACACATTTACATGAATATGGCAGATACAGACTTGGAAACAAGACTGGACCCCTAACCATGATTATTTGAAACTAGCAGTGCAGTACTAAACAGAGTTGCACCCTTCTGAAATTAACAGACCTAGAAGGTACATCCCTGCCCAATTTAGTACTTATGTTGGAGATCACAAATGAATGTCAGGGTTGCTATGCAGAGAAAGACAAAGGCAAACCACCTCTGTTGAATCTTGCCTTGACTATCCCATAAGGTGTTGCTATAGCATGGCTGTGACTTGATAGCACTTTATGCACGCACGCACGCACGCACGCACGCACACACACCCCCCCCCCCTGTGATTAGGATTGCATTGAAAAGGCCTTTGAAAGTACCAGAACTTCTTAATAAATTTATTTAGGATATGGCTGTTCATCTCCAATCCAGAAGGAGATTTCATTGACTGGTCCTTAAGTTAGCAGAGTCATTCCAGCATAATGGATCTGAGCACTGTAACCCTGGTGTTTCTTCCCTGTTCATTTGTCCCAATTCCATGAGCTGTTTTGTTGCTGTTTTCTGAGCTTCCTCCTGTTGGCCACTAAAACTGAAATCATGTGGGAATCATGCAGGGACATAAAAAACCCTGCAAAGAAGACACTTTGATTGAATTACATCTTGAAACTGAAGATAAATCTTTTTTTCTTATACCCAAGTGCCCAATGTCAACTCTACACTTTGTTCATCTTCCAAATGGATATATCCCCGAAGTCTAAAATCTGTTTTTCATTTCAGGTAAATAAATTCCCACTTCCTGACTTTGTGCTTCCTGAGAGCATAACACATTTTTCTTGATCAAGGCAGAGTACTTTTTTAAACAACCAAATATTACCTGGTTAGTTTTCCTGCTCAGAATGATATGTGTACCTCAAGATTTGGGATTTCTTCTGTGTATATATATATATAAAATAACATATATCCAAAGGCAAGAGCTATAAATGTTACGAAAAAATGCAACCTTTGTAGATTTTGATTTCTGATGGGAGTCAGATCTTAAGCTTTTATTTTTTACTTATGGCCAGAAGCCTTCAACAATATAAAATCCACTTCACAGCAAGAACGCCAAATAACAGTGATCTGGAAAGAATGCAAGAATAATAATTTATCCTTAATTTCTTTCAATCTGGTTGTTCTAGAAAGAAGTGAAATATTCTCAAAAGGGAAACTTTAGCCCATTTTACATTAAATTGTTTTCCACAACTAGCTGTTCATTTGGGGGGAAAAACAATATTAAATTAGAGATTCAAAATTCCTTTTAGTTCACAAATTGGAAGTAGCTGAAAAGAAGTCAAATTGATCAGCTAGGGAAAACAGTGTTGTTTTCCATACTCTTGATCCTCCTTCATTCTGCAGGTCAACTCAAAGGTATTAAAGCTCGACAGCCAGAAATCTACTATCTCACTGTGAAAATCACCAAGTAATGATTCATCATCTGGTATATATACACATAAGAAGCAGCCATTAGGACATCTAACCCTGTACTCCCTGACCAGCAGACACTCTCAAGCTACGGATGCTCTAACTGAAGGTCCTGATCATTGAACTGGGGTCTTCTGCATGCAAAGCATTTTTTCTAATAATGAGATGGAATAAGCTTTGTAAAGTGAAGTCAAGCAGCTGATTTCTGAGTCAAAGTTGATAAGATGAAAACATTTCTATAATGGGCTTCTGAAAGATAGGACTATTAAATTGGGTATGCATCTGCAGCCATAAACTGAAATCAGAGCAAAGATCTAGCCATACTGACCTCCACATCTTTTAGACTGACTGGGAAGCATTATTTCTGAGGAGACTGCTGCTGCATGCTACAGTCCTGAATCCTTTGTGTTTCACACTTAGTAATAACCCAGTGTGTCAAAATGAGTATTTTAGAGGAATTGGTACGCAAGGCCTGACAAGGATCTACAGCCTCCTCAAACTCTTCCTCTAACTCTCCAAGCCTCCACCATTTTTTGTGGACATTATACTACAAGACAATCACCCCTTATCTAACAACTACCTGTCCCAGATGCAGAGCACCATCTACCTAATATCTAAGATGGCTCCCATATTGTCCCTTCAGTACCTCTTTCTTCTCATCCCATATTGTCTCAGTTTTTATCGTTCCTTCAGTACATTCATATCTTTCTTCCTGCCCAACATACATCACCAATGCATTCCTGCTCATTAGTATAACACTGCAAAAAAGCATATCTATGTAATCATGAAAAGCAAGGTCTGAGGGAAAACTATTGAAGGACCATCGATCATAATTTAGTGGAACCACAGATGAGGAACAGCAAAGGATGCTCTGTTTACTTATAACCTAAATTGTCAATCATGTTCAGAGATAATTTTATCCAGTGCCACAAATCCTAAACATGTCAATGCATATTCTGTAATAGGAAGTAGGCATCTGTTTGGATGATGGGTAAGTATACAGTCTGGAGATTATAGGACTATGAAGGGTGTGAGGAAATGCTAGTTGACAGACTGGGAAAGTCTGTGCAACTGAGATGCACAAAAAGGCTCCCAATTTAGGAGAAAAAAACTATTTCCAATTCAGAAGAAAGTTTAGACCAGGAATAACAGTATCACTGCCAGGTGATAAAACACATTTGAGTTAAGGCAGGCATATCAATATTTTAAATATGTTAAAAAAATTGATTTCTTGGTTATTCTGCAGGTTTACTGTATGCTGTGTTCAACTTCTTAATTCCAGTTTCACTAATTTATCTGTGGACATCCATTATGACATAGTGATTACAGTTTCAGACTAGAATCAGAAATATCTGAATTAAATTTTCTACTCCACCACAGATGATCTTTAGCCTAGTCATAGTCACTTCAGCCCCAGTCTGCATAGGTACCATGGGGTTGCCTTTTCTGGCAGTCAAAACAGACATCTCAGGTAAACTGGAATTTCAGAACTGGTGGTGTTATTCAGATAAGGATAATTTTAGAAGCATGATAGTTGAGATCACGTTTGCACGTTGTGTTCCCTCTGATTTGTTGTGAAAATCTCTGAGCTTCTGGTTGAATTATATAAGCCTTTGAGCTTCACATAACCCTTTTTATGACAAGTGATAAAAAACATGCTAAACTTTCTGGCATGGTACCTAATGGTTGTTACAGTATAGTTTCCTGACTGGGTCCTTTGTCTGTAGATAACAACTAGTTTGTAAGTTATACCTCAAACTCACTGTGTTCATAGAGCAGTGATAGCGAACCTTTACGAGACCGTGCCCAAATTGCAACCCAAAGTCTACTTATTTATCGCAAAGTGCCAACATGGCAATTTAACCTGAATACTGAGGTTTTAGTTTAGAAAAAATGGTTGGCTCCGAGGCGTGCATTATTCGGGAGTAAGCTTGGTGGTAATCGGTGGCTTTGCTTTGAAGCAACCCTGCAACTCTTCCAACGGGTGAATCACAACCCCAGGAGGGTTTACTCAGAAGCAAGTCCCATTGCCAGCAACTGAGCTTACTCCCAGGTAAAGGATTGCGCTTTAGTTCTTCGCATGAAAATCAGTGGAGTTTAACAGGGTTACCTACACTGCTTCCCAAAAACTAGATCTTAGGTTTAATGCTAATAATCGAGCCCAGCGGCCCAGGCCAGCCTGTGGGCGGGGGGATTCTGTTTGTGCGTGCCCACAGAGAGGGCCCTGAGTGCCACCTCTGGCAGCCATGCCATAGGTTCGCCACCATTATTTATTAATGTCAATGCAGGCAGTTTAACCCCAGCGTCCCCTAGGCTTACCACCAGATGTGCATTATCTAGTGCTCATATTGTGACTGGGTTGGTAGTCAGAAGCCTTACGTGAGAATGATGAGGGACCATATACTTGTTGCTAATGACTGGTATCTTTTGTAAGTGCTCAAACTGTTGTTATAGGTGTGTGGAATGTTGCATGAAATTAAATTGCCACACTATGGCTGCTGCTCTGATAGTAGGAAATATCAGTGAGTCTATGTAGTATGTAGATGGCACACTGCTGCTCAAATATAAAGTGCTGCAATCTGAAATTACATATTTAAACAGATCTAGAACAATCCTAAGCAGGCCAGTTCCATGGGGTTTACTACCTGCCTCCAGTGGCGTATCTGCCTAGAGACAAGGGGGGGTCAATTGTCCCCAGGCGCCCCCTTGTGGGGGGCGCCAAAATTGCAGGTCCATGTGTGTGTTTTTTCTAATTTTTAGTGTTTTTCAGATTTTTGCCTGCAGGGGGTGCTGTTTTAGGCTAGCAGCACCAAAATTTCAGAGATTTGTTGGGAGACTCTCCTAATGGTACCACCCAAGTTTGGTGAGGTTTTGGTTCAAGGGATCCAAAGTTATGGACTCCCAAAAGGAATGCCCCCATCCCCATTGTTTCCAATGGGAGCTAATAGGAGATGGGAGCTACACCTTTGAGGGTCCATAACTTTGGAACCCCTGGACCAAACTTCACTAAATGTAGGTGGTATCATCAGAGGATGATTGAAGGTTTGGAGCACCTTCCTTATGAGGAGAGGCTGCAATGTTTGTGACTCTTTAGTTTGGAGAGGAGATGTCTGAGAGAAGAAAATGTTGACAGAGAGAAATTTTTCTCTCTTTCTCACAATTCTAAGACCAGGGGGCATACATTGAAAATGCTGGGGGGAAGAATTAGGACTAATAAAAGGAAACATTTCTTCATGCAATGCGTGATTGGTGTTTGGAATATGTTGCCACAGGAGGTGATGATGTTCTCTAACCTGGATAGCTTTACAAAGGACTTGGACAGATTTATGGAGGAGAAGTCGATTTTTGGCTACCAATCTTGATCCTCTTTGATCTGAGATTGTAAATGCCTTAGCAGACCAAGTGCTCAAGAGCAGCAGCAGCAGAGGGCCATTGCTTTCACATCCTGCATATGAGCTCCCAAAGGCACCTGGTGGGCCACTGCGAGTAGCAGAGTGCTGGACTAGATGGACTCTGGTCTAATCCAGCAGGCTCTTTCTTATGTTCTTATGTTGTTTGGTAAATGTTTTGCAGGGGGTGATTTGTGAGAGATTTACATGCTTAATCCCCACTTGCATTGGCTTGGAGCTGTTTTTCAGGCTAACAACCTACCTCATAGGGTTGGTGTGAGGACAAAATTAGGAAAGAGTTGGTGGGGAGAGAGCCATGTATGTTTTGCTGGGGATGGAAGCTGGTGCATTGTGAGCTGGTGCATTGTTTGGTCATGGTGTGGGAGGGTGGCTACCCATATGGGGGAAGCCGCCAAACTCAGTTTTGTCCCAAAGACTCCAACTTGCCTAGATACACCTCTGCCTGACTCCATGTAGGGCCTGGAGATTTCCCAGAATTACAACTGATCTATAGACCCCAGAACGCAGTTCCTCTGGAGAAAACGACTGCTTTGGAGGGTAGAGACTATGACGTTATACCCCACTGACGTCACTCCCAGGTTCCATTGTCCAAGTCTCCAGGAATTTATCAATGTGGAGTTGGCAAGCTTCCTAGTTCTCTGGAAATTTTTAATAGGATAGGCATTAAAAGATAAATGCCTCTGTATATTTACACCTCAAGTTGAACTCTAGTATGGGTTAGAACCTCTCTCTGTGCTACGTGGGAACCATCTGCTAACCACTAGGCTTTGCCCCCTTTCCTGAAAAATGAGCAGGTGCTACACTGAGAAATCGTGGTCAGAAAAACCACAAGTACCGTGTTAAAGATCTACATAGCACTTCCAAGCCACTGGGTTGTCACTGGCTTAGAGTATAAGCTCCAGAAATATCTGCTTGCCATGAAACACACTGGTTAACATTGAACCAATCACTTTCACTGCTTAACCTTCCTCACAAGGTTGTTGTTAAGATAAAACCAAACAGAAAAGATCCAGCCTGTGCCCTGAGCTATTTGGGAAAAAGGCAGGATAAGAATGTGTTGAGCTTCATACTCCTGTAGACTGATATGAATACTATAATGTGCAGATTCGTCCCCAGACTTTTTCCAAAATGTGCAAAGATACAGCAAAGTAGAAAAAGTATTTCTCATGAAAGATGAGGCATTGTAATGTGCATGAATAAATGTACATACTCATTTTTAAATCAATGCATAGATTTCATCAAAGGTTCTATAAGAAAAATGCAAATAAAATTGGTGGAAAACATTTCTCCAAGGGATCATGCAAACACTGAATATGCTTACACTGCAGCCTTTTTTCCCTTTAAGACGTAACTTTTGATAAATGAATGCATATAACATTCGAATAGTAATTTGGAATTAATATTATTCTTAACTTATAAAACCATTTTGGAAAAAAAAGAATGCATTGAACTTGTGCAAATGTACTCAGAATGCATGAAATTTCTACTTAGTCTGTAAAATTCGGAAGAGACAGATAATAACCATTTGCTGGAATTGTAATTACTGTCACCATTTGTAAAGCATTTATGTAAAGTACTGAACTATTGACTAACCATGTGCAAATTCTCTGCATCTTGTTAAATATCAAATCATCAATTTAAAATTCCCCACACAGTGCTGATAAAAGAAGCTAACTTTGCACAGTGCTGTATTCTTTCTATATGTTTCTGTTATTTTTTCATATATGATGGTTGTAGTCCAGGGATATACCCATTGCATCTGTCAGGTAGGTTAAGCTGTGAAAGAGAACCAGTGTCATGTAGACATGAAAGCAGCAGATGAAGACCGGGCAGGCCCAGTTTTTGAACCCTCCTCAGCTATTGAAGCTTGCTGGTGACCTTGGGCAAGTCACTTTTTTTTTTTAGTCTAATGTACCTCACAGGATTGTTACAACGAAAAATGGGAACTATGTACCCTGAGCTCACTAGAGGAATGGCAGGATTTAAAATATAAGAACATAAGAACTTAAGGACAAGCCAGCTGGATCAGACCAGAGTCCATCTAGTCCAGCTCTCTGCTACTCGCAGTGGCCCACCAGGTGCCATTGGGAGCTCACATGCAGGATGTGAAAGCAATGGCCTTCTGCAGCTGTTGCTCCTGAGCACCTGGACTATTAAGGCATTTGCAATCTCAGGTCAAAGAGGATCAAGATTGGTAGCCATAAATCGACTTCTCCTCCATAAATCTGTCCAAGCCCCTTTTAAAGCTATCCAGGTTAGTGGCCATCACCACCTCCTGTGGCAGCATATTCCAAACACCAGTCACACGTTGCGTGAAGAAGTGTTTCCTTTTATTAGTCCTAATTCTTCCCCCCAGCATTTTCAATGTATGCCCCCTGGTTCTAGTATTGTGAGAAAGAGAGAAAAATTTCTCTCTGTCAACATTTTCTACCCCATGCATAATTTTATAGACTTCAATCATATACACACAAAATATAATGTGTGTATATAGGGAATAGTCTTCTTTATTGTCCTATTGTAGATGCACATGGATCTGAACACTGGTCTTCCTATATCACATTTGAACTGTCATAGGCAACAGGGCAAAAAAAAGCCCATTTTAGACAAAAAATAGTTTCTCAAAGTATTTTTTAACATTAATTCTGAGTAGGCTGTCAGGCCTCCTGCTATGGTAGGAGATCCCCTTGTTGCCTGTTACCACTCCAAGCAGCAGCAGAGAAAAAATTAAATTGCCAGCATCATATGCATCATGACATCAATTCAAGGGAAAGCGAAGTGATGTCATGTCACTCTAGGAATAGTAAACTCTATGGTGATTCCTGGAGCAACTTGATGTCATTCCTAGCTTTTCCTGGAGGTGAAATCATGGTTCATACATCAGTGCCCACACATGTCCTCATCTCCCCAGCTCCTGCCAGTTGCCAGGTTTGCCATCCCTACTTTAGTGGCATGAAACCTATAGCTGAACCACTCCTCTAAGACATTCAGGGCAATTCAGGAGGAGCTTATGCTACAATTTCTTCCCACCCCAATATAAAAAGAGTTTGCAGTGTCATGTAGAAACACCACAATATTTGATTTCTTACATGGCTCAACATTTCTTCAGACTGTGAGGAGAATTAGTAGAGTTGTTAGTCCCAAAATACTGAGGTAATATAGAAACCTTTGAAGTCATTACTATATTTATTGTTGGAAAGCCCAGTCTGGAAGCAATAATTTTCAGAAACCTGTCCCCAGACTCGAGTGGTATCTCACCCCAAGGCCTCTCAGCTGCCTGGCTAGAGGGATGTTGAAGGGTAAACATATTTTCTCACTTATACATTTAGGATGCCAGGCTTTCTGCTATGCTGGGAGGCAACCCACCAGCAGTCTGTTGCCCACCATCACTTCTAGTAGCAGTGGGAGTAGTTTTTCCCCCCCAGAAATAACAATAATAACAGTAATGTATGGTTGCTCTAGGAGTTTCTGGAAACTTTTTGGTTTTACACCCTCCCTACTCACCCCCCCCCCCCCATGCATTTCCCCACCTCTAACAATTCTCCCAGTTCCAGGCTCAGCGTGGCCTCCCTATATACATCCTTAATTTCTAATACTTAAAAATATGAAGACTATTACAAATTGAATTATGAAGGAGGACAGCTTCCCTTCTTATGATGTTATCCTGATACAGAAATGTTCATCATTATGTTAAATTGGAGGTGGGGTGGGGGTGGGGGATGAGGACAAGTCCTGAGTTCTGCAGGGATTGCAATACCCCTTTCTCTTGGGAACCAATACCTCTTAATCTAGACAATTGAACAAGACAATAAGTATCAGGAGTTGTGTAGGTTGTGCTCCAAACACAATACGGTTTTTAAGCAAAAAAACCTTTCCTCATGGAAATGAATCAAAGCCTTGTAAAAACTAAAATGGTTTGCTCAGGGACAGTCTTAAAGAGAGACTTACATCTGACTGTGGTGATTCCAGATAAGGTTTTGTCACTTTTCTTTCTGTGTATCTTTTGTGCATATCTCTACTTTGCTCTTAAGCAACAAACCCACTAGCCCTGCATCCAGTTCTCAGGGGCAACTTGAGCAACCTCATCCCTAGAAGGCTAAATTTCAGCTAATTCTAGCTAGGAAGTCCCAAGCTCTTCCCCTCCAATATTACCCTACAAAATATACACCAAGAAAAGGTAATAATTCTTAATGGTTACAGTTCCAGTGACATCTAGGAGGACAACTGGCCACTGTTGCTTCATTGCTCAGAGGTAACAGCAATAGTAAGGATCAACATGGCAGGACTGCCAAGAAGGAAGAGCTATGAGGATAAAATGTGGGTTATGGTAACTCTGTAAGCTAGGTGGATTGTGATTTGCTTTGATATGAATGATTAGGTAGATCTGGGTGGTGTCGATGAGGTAAGGAAATCTTTTTCTGGTTTCCATAGGTTCTCAGCTGCCCTGCTGATACAGTAGTAGAGCAAAGACCATCCACATCATAGATATATTTCTATCTTGGAAAAAATCAGGAAAGTAATTAGTGAAAGAACAGGAAGATTCTGGATTGCTACTGCCATAATGTGGATCTATGTGTGCCAGTGCACCACAATTAACTGGTGTGAATTCACCCATGGAGAGTGGCAATTAATCTATGCAAACACAGTTTGTGTACTGTTGAATTTCATGAATATATCAAATAGCAGTCAAAGCAGTTAATGAAACCTTCCAGGATCTCCACTCTTCTGCACCAGCAAAGGGGTGGGCGTGGGGAGAATAGCCCAATGCTGTTCACAGCTCATCTTCACCTAGACAAACACAAAGGTTGACAGATAGAAAATCTTGCTAGCCAAACATCCATATTTATGACCTGTGCTGAAACAGGGCTTCCTAAGAAGCGATTCTGTGAACTTTCTGTCAGTGATCTCAAGGAACCAATCAAGTTGGAAGGCAATATATGATTAGCTGGTTCCTTCCTAACTTGAATCATGTGTCTCTGTTCTGCCATCACTATCAGAAGAGCCTTCATTGGTACAAGAAGAGGTGGTTTTTCCCTGTGGTTGTCCATATAGCATGGCTTTTTGAATATGTGGACTTCCCACTCCGGCATTGCCTTTTGAACACTTACAGCTGGGTGCTGAAGGCAGGGTGAAAATGAGAAGTTGACCCATTTCAGTCTGGTTTCAGATCTGGGTTTGGTACCAAGATGGCTATAGTTGCACTGGAAAAAAATCTTCATTTAAAGTTGGACAGGTGACCATCTTTCCTGTTGATAATGTTGCATCTCTCAGCAGCCTTTGATAAGGTTGACCCCTTCATTCTTATCCACTGGTTCAAATACAGGCCTAGCCCTTCAGTGGTCTCACTCTTTTCTTTCTGACCAAAGACAAAGAATCTCCAATGAAAGTGCATAACCAACTTGGTGGAATTTGTCTTATGGGGTGGCTGAGGGTTCTATTATCTCATCCATGCTAACGTGTGTGTGAGTGAGTGAGTGAGTGAGTGAGTGAGTGAGTGAGTGAGTGAGTGAGTGAGTGAGTGAGTGAGTGAGTGAGTGAGTGAGTGAGTGAGTGAGTGAGTGAGTGAGTGAGTGAGTGAGTGAGTGAGTGAGTGAGTGAGTGAGTGAGTGAGTGAGTGAAAGCCCTATCATTAACAGCCTTGCTGAGGTCTTGCAAATGGAGGGCCATGGCTTCCTTTATTGAGTCAATCCATCTCATGTTGTGTCTTCCTCTTTTCCTTCTGCCGTCAACATTTCCTAGCATTATTGTCTTTTCCTGTGACTCTTGTCTTCTCATAATGTGACCAAAATATGATAGCCTCAGTCAATTTAGCTTCTATGGAAAATTCAGGCTTCATATGATTTAAAATCCACTTATTTGTCTTTTTGGCAGTCTATGATATTCCTAAAACTCTCCTCCAATGTCACATTTCAAAGGAATCAACTTTATTCCTGCCAACTTTCCTCATTATCCAACTTTCACATCCATACATAGTAATAACGAACACTATGGCATGAATAAACTTGATCTTGGTTTGTTTGTTTGTTTGTTTGTTTGTTTGTTTGTTACATTTTTACCCCGCCAAACCTCCTAGAAGACTCAGGGCGACTTACTATAAAAGCATATAAAACAATGTATTATAGAAGAAGAAGAAGAGTTTGGATTTATATCCCCCCTTTCTCCCCTGTAGGAGACTCAAGGGGGCTGACAATCTCCTTGCCCTTCCCCCCTCACAACAAACACCCTGTGAGGTAGGTGGGGCTGAGAGAGCTCCAAGAAGCTGTGACTAGCCCAAGGTCACCCAGCTGCCGTGTGTGGAAGTGTACAGGCTAATCTGAATTCCCCAGATAAGCCTCCACAACTCAGACGGCAGAGTGGAGAATCAAACCCGGTTCCTCCAGATTAGATACATGAGCTCTTAACCTCCTACGCCACTGCTGCTCCAAAATATATACATTAAAAAATGTTGAGAACAATTACAATAATTAGCATGAGAACCTATGTGGGGACATAAAAACACATGTGTGAATCACATCCTGATGAGGACATGAATGACACTACCAAAGGGGATGCCCAGCTGGCCGGGCAGAAAAGGCCCGGCAGAACAGCTCTGTTTTATAGCCCCTGCAAAATTTAGACAGACGCTACAGTGCCCAGTTATCATCAAGAAGAGCGTTCCACCAAGCTGGGGCCAGGGCCATAAAAGCCCTGGTCTGTGTCATTGCCAGCTGAACATCCCTGGCGTGCAGACCAGAGGGATCTTCAAGGGCAATAAGGGGAGAGGTGGTCTCACAGATATGCAGGCCAAGACCACTAATGGCCTTAAAGATTAACACCAAAACTTTGAAGACAATCCGGGGATTCACATGGGTGGAAGTTGATCATGCTGGTCCCAACCACAGAATCAGAACCCAACTGGGGCAGACTTCTGATTTTGTTGGAAAGATCTACATGACCATATGGTTGGATAACTTAAATGTCACTTCTGCTACATGGAAAAGCAACTCTCACACAGCAACTGTTCGATTTAACAGTTGCAAACAACAACATTATATTGAGGGTTTCTATCTCAGGATAGGTAATGTAAATAAGGTTTGCAGATGTTCTTAAACGGATTCTTTAATATATGAGACTCTTCTCTTGATTTCATGTACAATGTGCTGTAACAACAGAGGGTGTTATATTGTAAGTATATTAACATTTCCCCATTAAAGTCTGAGAATGCAAGGTCTTCAGTCTTCTGAAGTGTTAAGACATTAGGCACTTAACTTCAGGAGATTTATACTGAAAGGAAATTAGAGAAATTTGTCAGTGTTAATGCTTTTAAATTCTCCTCGTCATCTGTGTGATTGCTAAGTTCTTCAGTAACATTCAGCAAAGGAAAATACTAATGGATGAGCCAGAAAGTCACTCCTACCTGGTTTCTAAAATTACATTTTGACATTAATAATATTATAGACTGATTCATTAGCCTCAAGTAATGCATGCACCATTTAGAAAAAGTGCAGTACAGTTCCTTATTTAGTTTGGCACTTCAATCCTAAAAGTATTTAGTTGAAAGTAAGTACTGATTGTACTGGAATTGGTTGGATTTTTCCCTTAAAAAAACACGTTTAGGATTACAGCCAAAGTTCCCTTGCGTATGATTTTCATTTTTATCTTTTCAAAGAAAAATAAACACTCTCACATTAAATTAATATTAGCGAGCGATATTCTACCAAAGATTATATTTTACTGGAGTTTGTTTTGCCATTAGGATATTTAATGATACAAATTCAGTTACTAATCATAATAAATATATCACATCAAAACAGGCAATAGGTTTTCTTTTGCATAATGATTAATAGCTCATATAGATGCACCAGGCTACATCATTAGAATTTGCAGTCTAGTAATATAATTTAGATTCTACATCAATCATGCTAGAAAGGCTTATATCTTAGTACTCTTGTCTGGGGCTTATGCTGTTGTGATACTGAATCAATGTCTATTTATTAATTTTCTGCCATATTTGGGGGGCAAATGGTAGGTTACAATATATTCTAATCTCTGCAGCTGCCTGAAGAGGATCAGGCACAGATGTTAGCTGCTCCCCGTGGTTGGGTCGCAACTGCTGGTGACCACAACTGTGCCATTAACTGTTGTGTGGTGATACAGGCATCTGGGAAGATGAAGAGAAGGAGGAGGGAACTGGTGTCACAGAGCTGAGGGGGGGGGGGAAAGGAACGAGGAATTGGCCTCCTTGGTAAGTGCTGCTAACCCACCAACAGTTTTCTTGAGCCTGTTCTAGAGCAGAGGAAACATTGCATAACTCAAGAGATTTAGCTGCAGAAGTCCACAACTTGGACCTCCCCCTGCAAAGATGAGAACTTTAAGAAACTGTTGTGATTCCAGCAAAGCAAATAAAACCCCTTTTTTTTAAATCAGATTTTTAAATTCAAATTGAATTTTTAAGGTAATGCTTTTTGAGGAACAATCTATACCGGTACAGTCATTTTCTATTTAAGATATATTATAGTCCAAAGGTTATTTATCATGAAATAAGGGTTATTTTTTTTTACTTAGTAGCATAAGGCTGTCTTTTCATGCAATGTTTAACTTTGGCTTAACATTTGCCCTCTTCCAGTTTTGTGTCATGTCTCTCGTCCTCCAATGATGGGCAAAGGCTCTGCAAGCTCCTTCAAAACTCTCATAGTCCACACAGGGCCTTCCTGGGAAACAGTCACTTTTTATCAGTGACAATAATAATAATAATGTGGGGAAATATAAACTTCAGTTCACCCGATTTGCTTAATCCTGCTAAGCAGTAGAGTAGGAGTGAACACCTTCCGAAGAATTAAAAAAGGATAAAGAATACAACATTAAATACATGACCTGCAAATTTTTGTGGTATGTTTGCCTTTTATCATTGAGCCCTCCTGTGTTGGAGCTGTTTGGTAAGGACTGCAGAGCCTCCAGAAAAATGTTCTTCAACTCTTCAACAATGTTATAAACATTGGAGGCACCCCAGGGAGGGTTGTAATGCTCATCAATGGTTACATCACTCACACAGCTACTGATGGGTGTCCATTTTCCCCAGGTAAAAAATATTATATTTCTCAGAAAATGTCATAACATTGGAATGGAGGTTCAGTCTCAAGGGAAGACAGGAGGGGTACATGACAATCCAGAAACAAATGTTCATTTCTTGTGCAAAAAATAGATTGTACAGAAAAGCTTGCACCAAGTTTAATATTATTGCTCTATGATATCTGAAATTGTATTTTTTTAATATGAAAGATCCAGTGTGGTGTAGTAGTTAAAAGCAGCAGACTCTAATCTGGAGAACCAGGTTTGATTCCCCACTCCTCCTATCAGAACTCTCTCAGCCCCAACCACCTCACAAGGTGCCTGTTGTGGAGCAGGAGGAGGAAAGGGAAGGAAATTGTAAGCCAATTTGAGATACCTTTTGGTAGAGAAAATGGGGTGTAAAAACCAACTGTTGGTACCATAATAATTTGAACTAAGATTTGCTTTATAATTGTGTAGGTTTGTTAGAAGTTAGTGATTCTTGCTAATCCAGAGCTCACCAATCACAAGCACAGCCTCAGTGCCATGTCCAGACTGGCAAGGATCAAAGAAATAAACTCAGAATCTGTGGAGCGGACACCTGCATTACCCTAAAGACTGTATGGGCTGTATAATCAAAAATAAAATGAAGGCAAAAAAATTTGGACAGCAATGAAATCAAGATCAAAATATTCTGTGGTCTTGACAGCATCTGAATTGCTTTCAGTTCCTAAATGTAGCTATGCAATGAAGTTTGCTGTTTACCAGGGTAACGTTTTCAAAGAACACATTTTGGGATTTTTTACACTGCTTATGTTAGCTAGAAGGAGCATTGTTGTATAATTTGTGCTGTTTTATCCATCCCCTCTGTCACTTTAGCACCGGAGCAGTCAGGTTCCCTACCAGCACACAAAAAAGATGTGACTTCTATTTAGCAGTGAGATCCACCTCCAATGTCGTGATCCTTCAATAAAACTTATTTTAGCAAATAGGTTGTATCTTAAAGTTGTATTCTTTCCTGTGTAATCCAGAACTGATGTTACTCTGAGGTCAGTTATCATTTCCCATTGAGAAATATTTGCTCCCCATAAAAGGGGTGACAATTCTTATCCTACCTAGATCTTTTGTTATATTGTAAAGCAAATATCTCTTCCATTTGTCTTCAAGCAACAATTTTGATCATAATAAGACTGAGGATGTCAGATCCTAAGGACGATTTCTGCTGATGGAAGGAGCAGGTAGAACTTTTGCCAGTTTTCCCCTCCTAATCCCCTTTCATAGTGATCTTGTGGAGTTCCTGCATTCAAAAATTAGCATTTGGAGAGGGGTATTTTGGGCTGTAGCAGGACAGAGGTGAAGTTGTATGCCACCAATAGAAATCTTCATAACAACAGAAATGTTTTGTGGGATCTAAGCCAGTGTTTAATGTGCCTTTACCAAACTGTCTGTCTCGTTAGTGTCTCATCAAAATCCCAACCCCCTGTTCAAAATCCATTCTATGTTTGAGGGGGGGGGGGATGAGGGCAGAACAGAGAAAGGTCAACTTTTCCCTAGATAAATATTACTGCTTTGTTATTTAAAACTGCTGTGCTTTTGTAATTCTAAGAAACTTCCTTTAATGAATTGTCAGATATTTACTATCCTTGTTCTGAAGCTCATTTTTCATGGATAAATGAAATGTACAGTGTATTCACTACTGTGTTTTCACTGTTTGTTGCAAAGGAGCCTTTGGACTTCTATTTTATTTCACTATTCATCAATATCATTGTTGCTCCAGCGCTGGGTAGCTAAATTCCAGGATAACACTAGTTTAGCTGCTTCTCTCGTGGAATAAGAACCAGTTTTCCCTATTTTTAGATAATAGAAAAATACTGTGTGGCTACTGAAAAATGGAAAATTATTCTATTTCTGAAGCATCACAACTGCCTTCTCTTTGGAGTTTAAAATAAACAGAAATGTAAGAAGTGTGTAGTTACTAAGAGCATTAATACCTTTCACAAAAAAGTATGGCTCCTCTCAAATGAGCTGTCTGGAACATATAAGAAACTTGATACTGTCAGCCAAAATAAATGGAATGGAAGCAAAGATTGTTCCTTCCAGGCACAGCAGTTATCACCAATAAAGGTTATTAATCTTCATGCTTCAAGGCATAAATGGATCAACAAGTGTAGTCATTTGCTCCCAAAGGAGCACTGGTGGGCCACTGCGAGTAGCAGAGAGCTGGACTAGATAGGCTCTGGTCTGATCCAGCTGCCTTGTCTTATGTTCTTAAGGGTAGCATGTGAGTGGCTCAGGACAGCTATACAATCCACTACCTCTCATCCCAGATGAAACAAGTATCAGTTGCCACTGAGCAAATAACCGAGTGGTAAGATATTAGCAAAAGTTAAAGAAGCTTTCAGTACAAAGCCACTGACTGCAAATAGCAAAGCTAGAGGTAACAATAGTATTAACATTTCCATTTTTCTAGGTGATCAGAAAAAAAGAAATAATGTTTTCACATGTACTTGAAAGAAACTATATGGTTGTGATATGCTATAAAATTCATAAAAATAAAGCACTGTTGACTAATTTAAGTAATTTGTTTTGTCATAGGGAATCTCACCCAAGATCTTTTCAGTGCTATCAATTCTAAACTGAACCTTATTTGGAGAAAGAGTCAGATTTCAGCAAAGCGTTTCATACTTTCATCTTTCATTACTCTTTCAGTAGAGAGATTTTATTTATTTACTCCAGCTTTACTTTGTTTATACTTTGCCTTTCTCCCCAGCAGAGGCTCAGAACAGCCGACATCATTGTTCTGTTTCAACTTAGCATCACCATCCCCCTGTGAGGTAGGTTAGTCTGACAATATGCAACTCTCAAGGTCACCCAGCAAGCCTTCATGGCAGAGCAGAAAATGAAAGCTGGGTCTCCCAAATCTTAATCTGATACTCTACTCACTATACCACATTGGTGCACAGCTCCTTCTTGCCCCACAAAGATAAAAGTAGAACTTGCAGGCATGTGGGCAGAACTCAGACTGAACACTCACATTGAACTAAGGACAGTTCTTGCAGGGAGAAACCTACTGATGTTGGCCCAGCTGCCATGGACCAGAACTTCTGGTCTTACATTCATGGTGCAGAAAGGCACCACGCTGCAGATGCTCCCATGTCAGAAAGGTAAAAAGACAATGTGTGGCCCACGTGTTTGGAATAGCTAGCTACAGTTTCATGTCATCTGAGAATGAGGATAATAAAACTTTGTTGCTAAACTCTTCACTATCAAAGGCCCCTTCCGCACACGCAAAATAATGCGTTTTCAAACCACTTTCACAACTATTTGCAAGTGGATTTTGCCATTCCGCACTGCTTCAAAGATCATTGAAAGCAGTTTGAAAGTGCATTATTCTGCATGTCCGGAATGAGCCAAACATTGTCAGTCCTAGTATGCCAAGGCAACAGGCTGTATTTCAGCTCCCCATGTGGACATGTCTGTCTCCTCCTTTTGTGAATATTTGCTAAAAAATAACAGGTGGGTAAAAACATTTGTGATTTTTTTCTCTCCCAATTAAATGCATTTTAAAAATTTATTTAGTCTGTAATGTATATATGGCTAGGACTTGGAGACCTAGGTTCAATCTCCTAATTAGGTATTAAGCTTACCTCAGGTTAGTTTCCCTTCCTTCTAACCCATCTCACAGGAATGTTGTAAGCATTAAAAAAATGGAGAGGGGAACCATACTTCTTTCCTGAATTCTTTGGAGGATGGGCAGGATAAAATATGACTGACAGAAAGATTGATTGAGAGACTTATTGAGTGGTAAACAGAATGACAGACTTCTTTCGCCACCCAGAGTGATGTACATATAAAACATTACGTTATTGTAGTAAAAGAATTTCTTTAAAAACATTGTTTAGAAACAATGGTTTGATTGCAATAATGGCCTGCAATCTGCACTTTGTGCATCCTGTTAAGAAAGTAATGTTCAACAGAATGCAACTTTCTCACTTCAAAAGAAGCCAAGGACACCCAACTGCTCTTGTTACTTGGTCTTGTGCCCTCCTCTATGCTGTTCTCTTTTGGATATTTATGAATATTTTATAATCATGCCACAGAATTCAAAATGCAGTTATTACCCACCATAGTAGAACCATCAGGAAAGTACTTCTACATTATACTATTGGCAGCCATTTCCCAAGCATAGGCAGATGGTTATCTTGTAAAATAGGTGATAAAGCTAATGTGCATTGAAGCAGGTTATAACTGGAGAACAAGGAACACTTCTATGTCCTTGCCACAGTCCATCAGGGAGGCTAACTGTTGTATCTAAATAAAGAATGGTTTCGACACAGGAAGATTGTCACAAAACTGAAAGGTGGGTGGTGCTCTTAAAGATTGCTTCGAAATCATCATCTCTGCCTTCACCAATTTTGTAATATTATTAAGGAACCTTTTAGAAGATGAGCATCAGAGCATATCTGCAAAGGCAATCAAGCCACAGAAATCAAACCCTTATCCCAGCAGATATTTGAGGGTTAGTCTTACTTCAGCGCTGGTTTTGACATAACTGGTATGTAACCTGATATGTCAAATAAAATATCACCACAGTGGCAGATCTTGCAGAAGAAAAGGATGACATTCCAGCTTGCTTTGATACTCTATAGGTTAAATTAGGAATATGTTCTATTGGAAGAAAACTTTGATTCACTCATATCTTTATAGCCCTTTGATTTCAGCCGGGACACAAGACCAGAGTCTTACACAGCAGCATTAGAATAGATTATTATAAAATATCCTGCAGACCCTGAGATGTATCTTCTTAATGGGAACCTTAATGTTCACAACTGCTCTGCATGGATTTGGCTGCTGGAAAAAAAACAGCTAACCTAACTGTGCAAACTGAACAATTTGTTCCCAGATGACAAAATAATATCTGGCTTCTTTGAGAAGGTTCCCTCATCATTATTTTGCTGACATCGTGGAGAGTTGTGATAATGCAAGACAGTTGTCTCTTGCAGTTGTGTCATTATTTGTTTGTATCCAGTGAGACAATAGTTTTGAAACCAGGATCAAATCAATTGCAAACCAAGTGTCAAACAAGGCTTACTTAGAAAACATCCTGTTTCATAGGATTTTTATAAAACTTCATACCTAATGCAAATATGAATTTACGTGCTGGTATGCAGAGACTCACATAATAATGACCATGGACTCAGCTTTCTTTGGAATTAACTTTGGCCACAGCCCGTTTTATTAAATCACTGTAGGAAGCTAGGTGAGCATAAAGGGCCATGCCAGACATCGGGCAGCAAGCCTGCTGAACCTGGCACCATCCCCAATCCATATTGGGGAATTGGGACATAAAGTTATTAGGTGCCATCTGAGCATGTGCCCATTATGTGACACCCCTTCCTGCCAGAGATAGCAGGCTCCCTAGCAGAGCCTCCATGGCTTGCATTATTGATCCCGCTCTGCCCCCAGGCCTCTTATTCAGGCCCCAACTGCAGGGAGGTCCAGCGTGCAAGGTCGGACTCCCCAGAAAGGATGTGCTCCTATGCCCAAACCTGCCAAAACTGCAATGAAAAAAGCAACTTAACAGTCAACAATAAATTCAACTAATTCAACTCAGAAAAAAGGGGGAGGGAGGGTGGGTCCACTTGCCTCATGGCCTCAAAAGAGGCTGGGGCCTGCCAGGCACTGTTTTTCAAAGGCTCACCCAGGCTCTCTTGTCACGTGATTATTATTTTTATTATTATTATTATTTATTAAATTTGATATACCGCCCTGTCCCAACAGGGTGATGAGGCCCCAATCATGTGACTCCAGCCGGGGTGCGGCCATGCCCACTGCAGTTGGGCCATTTTGCTCGCCCCTTCCCAGCCGCAATAGCAGCCCTGGGTAAGTCCAGGGCTGTGTTTTAATGAAACTAGCTGTTTAGTAAATCCATTTGAAACAGCAATGGGGGCTAATTTCAATCAGGCTGGGTTATGTGATTGCAATTTGAATCTTATTCTGTTTAGATTCACTTCTTGTTTTTTTAGTGCCTGTGCATATTTTACTTGGAGGTGTTTATGATATTGATTCACATTATTATACCATTTAACCACATGTTATTATAAATATATAATATATTGTATGCAAGTTTTATATATTATATTTATATTGTTCACCTCCCTGAGCCCTTCGGGGATAGGGTGGTATATTAAATCCAACTAAAAAATAATAATAATAATAATAATAATAATAATAATAATAATAATAATAATAATAATAATAATAATAATAATAATAATAATAATAATAATAATAATAAAAATAATAATAATAATAATAATAATAATAATAATAATAATAATAATAATAATAATAATAAAAATAAAAATACAAGTAAAAAAATAAAAAAAACTGCAGGACTTTGATTTTGAAACTGGTTTTCTTTGAGATAATTATATGGCTTCTACATGTTATATAGCTGTCATCATGCAAGTGAATTCCTTTGATATAGTTGCTCAAAATATGAATTGGATGATTTTCTGCATGTCGTCACTCATCTTTTGCCATCTCTGATGGTACAGGGGCATAATTCAAGGTATTCCGGCCTATAAAGACATAGACAATCTGGGCTCAATCCAAGATAACGTCCTAATTTGGACTCAATCCAAGATAATGTCCTAAGGAGCAGCAGTGGCATGGTGCTTAACAGCAGGTGTACTCTAATCTGGAGGAACTGGGTTTGATTCCCCACTCTGCCGCTTGAGCTGTGGAGGCTTATCTGGGGAATTCAGATTAGCCTGTGCACTCCAACACATGCCAGTTGGGTGACCTTGGGCTAGTGCATCACAGTTCTTCTGAGCTCTCTCAGCCCCACCTACCTCACAGATACTAGAGTTCATGAATTTTTGGGGGCGTGGGGAGAGAAAGTCGGCCTCTTTGAGTCTCCTTACAGGAGAGAAAGGTGGGATATAAATCCAACTTTTCTTTTTCTAATTCAAGTGTTCCATTACAATACTTGACATCAAGAATGTTCTTTCTGGTCAGATTGTTCTATAGGAATATGTAAGAATACAGGAATGTGCAACACTTACAGCATAAAGATCACTGCATTATATCTGTACTATTGAGTTTATACAATAAAACCAAAAACTTTATCCAGTTTTTGGAAGGGATGGCATTCTGAGGATTTCCAACAAGATTCCAAATCTGACTTCAACTCAGAATGAAGTGTGATCTGATTTTATGAAGCAGTAACTGACTAATAGAAAGGGCTGCAGGTATAAAATATTCTTCACTTGTTGCAAGAGACATAGCAGACTGTATTATAACTGCTTTGGGATTGAGACATACTGCCATCCAAATGCAAACAGAAGAAGAGTTTATTTCCCCAAGTGTACTGTATCCAGGCAGCCCTAGAATTGCTGGCATGAATGCACTTTATATTGAAGCTACTAGATGACTGTACTGTGTTTTGAATGCCATTTGTAAAGACGTGATGTAATTTTACCACTCCTGAACCATTCTGAATCCTGCAGACAGCCTTGAGAGACAAGGGTTATTCTTTTCCAGTCCGCAGTGTAATTCTACTGAACAAATGTGATTATTGCCTAAGGAAACATTTGGACATTAGCTTCGTTCTATTTGCTGAAATTATATTTTAGGATTCAACTCAGTTCTGTCTTTGATTATAATACATTGAGTTTATTCACATCATTTAACCAATGCGGTCATTGGACAACCCACTTCTAATTAGGTTGCTGAGCTTCCTGGAAAAGACTGCAAGAGACGTCATAAAAAGTAGACGTGTGCCAGTTTTTTCGGATGTAACTTTCAAACCATGCATTTCTTAAATTACCCCATTCTTTTTGCTGACAACTCTGAAATATAACTATTGGTTTTAGTAAGACAACTTTGGATCAAGTGGTTTGAGGATATTAGACTTCATGACTACCAGATAGAGAATTTGCACAGGAATGGTAACTATGGAGCATCCCAGTTACACAAATTAAGCAGACATAAGACCTTGTTCCTTTTTAGATGTATAATGTGAGAATTACTTCAGAAAATGTCAATGCAGTACAAATAACATCCATCAACCTCCCCACCCCACTGTCAAGTTCCGGATACTTTGAGTTTTCCGTAACTGAAACCTTCCCAATTAAGTTTTGAGCTCAAACTTTTGTTGCTTGCTAATAAGTCCCACTCCTTTAAGGGTGATCGGCAGAAGTGAATAGTACTGTATGGAAATGAAATTGTTGAGCTCATAATCAAAACAGAAGGATTTCAGCTTTCACTGAAAGTCATTTACAGATTGCAATGGTTATACTATGCTAGCAAACATAAGAAGATAAGAAAACAGTGCTGGATTGGACCAAAGACGTATGCAATCCTGCCTGTTATTTCCTATGGTAAATCTCAGAAAGCCCACAAGTGGGCTGGTAGGCCCCGTGCAAATGCCCCCCCCCAAAAAAAAACCAGGGCCCATGCCTAATGTCATAATTTTCTTTCTTTCCATCTAATTTCTTCAGCAAAGGTCCCAATATCACTATAGTAGTTTCTTTCTTAGATGTTTTATGTTTGCTTTTGCAGCTTTTTAGAATAGTAATTATGTTTCAAATAGCACAGTAATATGTAACCTGTCTGCTGCCTCAAGTTTCCTTAAGTTTTAGTTAGCATTATTACCTGAAGTCTTCAAGAAATGGCAGTCAACACAGCCTGGCCCTATGCCATACATTGAATTTAGTGGAAAATGATCAGCTCTGTTACAAATAGTGCATGTTACAACATCTGAAAGCTTCTGTCATTCATATGTGAAACTAAAATATAATTAAGAACTGTGAAATTCCTGCCTACAAGTTAACAACCTTATTGTTTTGAAACACACAGAGAAACAAAATGGCAACATAGTATGAGGGAAATTATACATATGCCACAATTAAGGCAGCTCTAAAAGGTAGAAATCTTATTCTATTTTGTTTATAATATTCTTCTTCCAAGGAGTTTGGTTCTTGTATTTAGAACAAACTTTTCTGGACTTGTGAAAAATAAAAGATTTCTGATCTTAACAATGGCGCTTCAATTTTTAATGAAGAAAAAATCCCCACTACTCTGGTGTATTTATATTTCATTTTCTAACATTGTCTGGGATTAATTTCTACCCTAGTTAGGTTTTTTTGTGGCTGGGGGGAGCTAAACAGAGAAATGGCTTTCCAACACTTTCTTCTTAGGACATTGTCAACTGCACATTAGAAAACATTTTAAAAACATGTTAGACTAGAAGCTGGGAAACAGGTTCAAGTGTGAAACTTACTAGGCGGCCTTGGACCAGTCACAATCACTTAGCTTTGACTTTGTCAAATTTTTGGATGGGAGACCAAGGAATACCAAGAGTGTTACGTGGAGGCAAAAAATGGCAAACAGCACACTTAGTTGCTCTTTTTAAGGCCTCAGTTGTGGTGATGCAATTAGCTTCAAGATTCATCCCATCGTCCTCCTCCTTTCCCCCATGTCAAGACCCTCTAATGTCTTAGGTTTGGTCCTGCCATGTTTCTAGCTTTTGACAGCTTCCTGCTCAAATGGCCTGGGAAAGTTTACTTGAGATAGGTATAGTTATCTTTTCAGCTGTAAGGGGGCAGAGAGTGAAACCATTAGGTTTCTGTACCTGCCCTCATTATCACTGTCTCTAGAATGTGTGTATGTGTGACTGTTTTTTTCTCATCCTTCCTCCCTCTTCCCTCAAGGAATGCTTGTGTGCATGTGCATGTCTTCTTGCCTTTGGAAAATGGAGGATCTCTGCTGGGGAATATAACCCTTCACAAAGTCATCAGCTTTCCTATGCTTGTCATCAGTAAATGAGAATCCTGCTTTTAAAGTACGGATTCCTTTCACTGACCAAGTCTGGGGTTGTGACACTCCAGTTGATTCCTTCATTGCCTAGAGCCTGAACTGACCTGTACTCATGGGCATCTCCCTGGCTTTTAAAGACATGCCTAAAGGAGGAATGGACCCCACCCATGGATTCCTGCCTCTCACAGGAGGGTAGGTATCTACCAAGATATGTAGTTCTGATTGGATGGGAACTGTGACTTCATATTCCCTGTTTTAACTCCTTACCTGGTTGAACCCCACAGTTGCTGTCCTGATCCATGTCCATGTTGTCCCTAGCTAAGAAGTGTATGGGGTTGCCACCTGGCTAGAACATAGTGGTGTGACCAGCTGCCCCCCCAGTAACTCAGCTATGCTTTTGTTGGAGTCAGGATACCCTCAAAAGAGTACATGAGTCCCTCCCCCAGAAAACCCCAATCCAAGGGAACATTTTGAAGTGCCCTGGAGAGCCCCATATGAGAAGCTGCAGAGTATCAGAGGACCCAAATATAACTTAATACTAGTATGTATATAATTTCCGAAATAAAAATCTCACCAACACTGATTTGTTAAAATGCACATTTACTACACTGTACTAAAAGCACCTGTGCTGCTCTTGATCTGTTTATCTTTAAACTTCAGTTTGTCAAACAAAGATGCTTTGTGAACAACTTTATTCAAGTTAAAGAATTGGATTCCATTGATCAATTCAGTCATAACTTTTCAGCAGTTATAGAACTGAACCAAACCCAAGGGGTGGATTCAACACAGATATATGTGTGTGAACATTCCCATGCCCATTTTGATGACAATTGGGAGGGGGTATAAAATGAGAGGAAAACATGTGTTGTTTCTTTTGATTGCAGCCATTTAAAACATTCTATACACTGCCAGCATCACAATGCTATTCTCAATATGCATACAATTTTTTTCATATTAAAATCCACCACTTGGAATCAAGTCTTTATTATATTCATTCATAAAAAGATATGAAACAGTGCTCCATTTCTCAGTGATAAGAGCTCCTATTTGCATTTTGCAGCTCTTTGCAGAGAGGATTTGTAATAGGCTAAATTAAGACATCGTATTCATGCCTTAAGTGAGGGAAGATCAGACAATTCACAAGGGGCAAGGCCCACATACCGTATATTTTATTTATGTGGTAGCTGGCATGATGAATAGAACAGGCTGAGTTTTTCCCTCTGCTTTGCACTAGTAAATCTTACAGCTATTACAGTGCTGTAAAGTAGTGTTGAGAGAACAATCTGAACCAAATTACATCTGGTATAAGAAAGAAACATTTGCAGTTGAGATAACCCCTTATACCTATTTATCCAGGTTGTTTCCTTTTCACTGGCAACAAATACTGGCTTCTCTCTAAGACTCTGGAGCTAGGGGCAGGCAGAGCACTTGGCCAGCTTTGATGACTAAGGTGGGGAAAGGGCCTTATTCCTCCAGCAATTCCTTTGGTGGTCTCAGGAAGAGGCAGTGGCCTTTCCCCAACCAAACAGGAGCTGATGTGAAGGTTGGCAGAAGGTCATAATGATGCCCTTTTCCAGGGTCAAATGATCTTCCCGTCCACTGCTGACTGCATCCTCTTACCATTGAAAGCAGCTGACATTCTGTAAATTTCTTAACAGTCTTCTGCAATCCCAGCTCCTCTCCTGTCTTTGGCCATTTCCGTACGGGCAATGAATGGTGGCCTGGAGACGGTAAAAACGCTGTCTCCAGGCAGCCATTCGCACATGGGGCGCAGCTGCATCGCAGCCGCGCCGCCCTCGCGCCGCCCGCCCGCCCGTCGCGGAGCCGGCGTTTCCCCAGAGCGCTTGGAAGCGCTCTTTTTGGGGAAATGCTGCCTCGAAGCCGCTGCCGAAGCCCGGCAACGGCAGCGCTTCTCAATGACGCTTCCGCGCACCCGGCATCTTACCTGTCCCCTTCGGCCTCTGGTGCGCGCCGCCAAGTAAACATGCCAGGTCGGGTCCAGCGTGCTAAGCGCCCTGAAGCGCCAGCAGCCCGGCTAAATTTCAGTGACCGGTCCGCGGTGGACGGTCCTTCCAGCTGTCGCCGGGTCGGCATGTCAAAACGCCGACCCGGCCGCTTCCGCCTTTGTGCGGAAACGGCCTTTGCTTTTCCTGCCCTGTCTTCTTGCTCCTTTGCTGTCATAGAAACACTTACACTAAGCTTGAGCAAATTAAAAAATATGGTAAAATTCAGATTCAGGTTTTTCTGGCTTTAAAATTATTGAAAAATCTGAAAAATCCAAACATTCTGGTTTCCCCAAAAAAGCCATTGAAAAATTCGGGTCCTTTTAATCCTATGGGGATTTTATTTTTTATTTTGGTTTCATGCTTGCAGGGAATGTATTTTTTAAGATAGCAGCATCAAATTTGCCAGGTGACTTCAGGAGACTCTCCTGATGAGACTACTAAGGCTTGGTGAAGTTTGGTTCAGGTGTCCAATGTTATGGATCCTCAAAGGGGGTGCACCCATGTCCCATGGTTTCCAATGAGTTTCTAATGGGAGATGGGGGCTACCCTTTTGATGACCCATAAATTATCCCCCCAAACCAACTTCACCAAACCTTTGTGCTGTTATCAGGAGAGTCTCTTAAAGTCACCCTGAAAGTTTGGTGCCTTTATCTTGAAAAATTCATTCCCTAAAGACACCCCATACCACTGTAGCAATACATGTGTGGGGAAAAAAGATCACTTTCCCCCCACCATTGATGTACATGGGGCCTGTTGTTTTGCTTTACTAGCACTGTGCTGGAAACTTTGTTGGAAGCTCTGGTTGAGCTTTTTTTGCTGTGAAACAACCACATTTGCTACACAGCCCCCCCCAGACCTCACCAGAAAACCCAGAAGAGACACTCAGTGAAGGGAAGTACAGGAGGGGGAATTCTCCAGTTTGGGGGAAAAAAACATTTTTGAAGCCAGTTTAAAGGGACTCCAAGCAGCTAGCCACTGTGAAAGAGTCCTTTCAAACTTAAAATGGACAAAACACAATAACCCAAATAGAAGTTCAGATTATTGGGTTTTTAAAGTATTCGGTTTGGGGGTTTTGTGTGGCTTGGTTTTGGGGGCAGAATCAAACCCGAGAAAGCAGAATACGACTTTTTTCGAGTGGTATTTTTTTCTCAGATTCAGCTTTACCAAATCACCAGGCCTAACACCTCATGAAAAGAAGTTAATTGGACTCCAGACTTCATCAAAGCTGAAAAAGCTTGGAAAGGTACAAGTATCTTAGCCATTGTTGCTCTGGCACAGTTGTGTTTTGAGACTCATATTGAAGGGAGCTTGTTTTCAAGTAAAACTGCTAGAATCTCCACAGTTCACTTACTCTTTATCCTTCCTTTTTTCAACAGTTAAAGCTAACACAGAAGAATCATCATAGTGTAGTGGTTAGGATGTTGGACAAAGACCAAGGAGATTTAGTTTTGATCCCAGCTTGGGCAGTGATGCCTCCTGTATCAGTCCCTGTCTCTGAGGCTAACCTAAGTGGGTTATTGAAGGGATGCATTCTGAAAAGGAAAACCCTATAAACCATTATGAACTCCTACAAAGATACCTGACAGAAATTAATAGTTAAGACTAAACATAAAATCCATAGTTTTCTTCCTTGATAGTAAATCTTGCGATAGAAAACACTTAAGAGGTGGAAGCTGCTTTTAGTGTTTTTATGTATAGAATCCTAGATTTCTTAGGAATCTTGATACTGTGTAATTTCCTAGAAGATTAAGTAATCTCCCAAAGATCTCATTTCTTTCAAATACAAATACAAATACAAAACCTTTAATGGCATATATTTCTTTCCTGTTTCCCAACTGATACTTTCAGCTTAAAAAAAACCCATTAAAATTCTTGTATGTATATTCTACTGTGAGTTTGTGATTATACTAAAATAAAGGGCTCTGGGTAAGCTGTTTCATCTTGAAACAGCCAACAACAGCAGAACCCTCCAGGGGAAATGTGCATATAATTTTCATGCTATTTTAAGTTACATCAGAGCTAAGTGAAATTAAAATGCTTCATTTATTTTGCAATGCATTGATTAGTTCACCATTAAAATTTATAGTATTTTCTTTATTGTGAAGCAACAAAGGTAAATTTCCCCCTCTTACTTTATTTTTATATGCTTAGTGAACAAATAGCTGCTGTCATGTAAGCAATTGTAGCTCCATTCAAAACCAGCGCAGTACTGTAGGGTTGCCAGCTCCAGGTTGGGCAGTACCTGGAGATTTGGGGTGGGTTTTGAAGACAGGAGGACTTCAATGGACTAAAATGCCGTAGAATCCACCTTCCAAAGCAGCCATTTTGTCCAAGAGAACTGATCTCTATCGCCTGGAGGCCAGTGTTAGTAGCAGGACATCTCCAGTTACCACCTGGAAGTTGGTGAGCCTAAGTACTGCTCTGAATTTAAGTCAGATGAATCTTAGAAGAAGCTACATGTATTAAAAATCTGGAACAATCTGGATGCATGGTGTAGCTTAATAATGAAACATTGTGACCTAGTCAAAAGAAGTTGCCTAAGTGCAGTTGACACAGGTGATCTAATGCATACATACATAGACCCCACTGAATTTGGATATCCTCATTCACTACCATGAATGAGAACACCATTCCCACTTTTTGGCATATGCTAACTTCTTAAGCTGTTTCATAATATTATACTACTCTGGAAGGAAGCAGATCATGTTCTACTAAGAGCAGATCATGTTCTACTAAGAGACTGGGCTCCTGAATACCATTGTAATAAATTACTTCATTGTTGCCTTTTCATCAGAGTTGATATCTGGCTTCTGTTCCCTACTTTAATCTGCCTCTCAATAGTTACACTGAAAAACATAGCCACTTTTCAGTCAAGTGTAGTTTCTCCCTAGCAAGAAGAACAATAACCAATTCTTCTGCTGAATCGTCTGGTTACCATAGCTAAAAATGGACCAAATATATACTAATTCTCCTATAATAATTACAAAAAATAGCATATGATGGGATACAGTCTCTCATTCCTGTACCACAAGGACATAATCAGTTACTTAAAGGGATGCTCTTGTAGCATCCCTAAACAACTGCTTATGGCAAACCATTTGATCATGCCAGGGTAAAAAATTCTCCTGTATTTTGGGGTACAAGATGTTTGAATTTAAATAGCTTGCACATTTCATAAGTACTCAAAAATTTAAGTCCAAGTTTAAAGGTGATCAAGGTCTATATACCAAGACATAAGTGTTCTGATAATCTATATCACAAAACTTTGCTTGACTAATGTGTGGATTTTCTCCAGATTATAACAAAGTGTAAGGGATGGAGAATGGGGGAATACTGCATTTCTTTCTTGGGTTATAGCTTCCTTCCATTTACTCACCAGTGCGTTAATTTCTTGGGTTATAGCTTTCTTCCATTTACTCACCAGTGCATTTTTAATGCTAAAAAGACATAACTAGAGGATGAATCTCTATGGCAAATAGCCAGCCAGTAGTTTATAGCTGTGATCATTGCAATAGCTGTTAGTGAACATATTTCAATCTTGAAGCTCATAACTGCCATTGTGACACTTTTAGGGAGTACCAGAATGTCTCTGAAAAATTTAGGTTATATCCTCTCTACATCTAGATTCTACAAACTAGATAGATACCTTAAATAATAGTTATTGCACCATTTTGGCCTTAAACCACAGCTGGAACAAAACATCTACTTTTAACAATAAAATACAGTGGTGACACTTCTTACCGGGTTGCCAGTAAGAGAGCACATCACATCTGTGCTTTGCCAGCTGCGCTGGTTGCCCATTGAATACTGGATCATTTTCAAGGTGTTGGTTCTGACCTTCAAGACCTTCAGTGGTCGGTGACCCTCATATCTTCAGGACTGCATCTCCACATATTGTCCATGAAGGAATGTCTAGTAGTAATCTCATAGTTGTAACTGTCCCTAATGATGTCTGATCAGCCTCAAACAGAGCCAGGGCTTTTCTCGGCCTTGTCTCCAGCCTGGTGGAACTCTGTCAGTGGAAACCAGGACCCTACGAGACCTTAACCAGTTCTGTGGAGCCTGTAAGACAGAGATGCTTTTGGCTGAGGCAGCCCATATGTCCAGTCTATCTTGCTGGCCTTCCAAACTTAAAGTTCGATTTAAACTTTCAAGTTTTTTTTCAAATCTTTCAGTTAAATCATCTCCATTTCTGAAGATTTGATGCCTCCCCTTCCCCGTCCCAAATGCTGGAGTCTGACAGGATGCTGGGATGAGGGATCTTAGGTTTTTAGGCTTTGATTTTATTATTCACCATTTTTTAAATTTATCTCTGTGTGCCAATTGACTAGTTATTGATTTCTTGTTAAATTATTGTAATTGTTTGTTGTTTTTATATAATGTGTGTAAGCCTCCCTGAGAGTTAGTCAGAAAAGGGCAGGATAGCAAAAAGAAATTTTGGTAATAATTTTTATATAACTGCAAAACTACCAGATGGTGAACCAGCCACTCTACACACACTATAAAAAGAAAAGTATAAAGTTCAAAAAAGAAAGAAAAAATAGATTGTCACCCTCAGTCCCCCATACATTCAATCTCCATACATACTATGACCACAGAAAAAAGATGAAAGAACATAAACACATAAAAAGATGAAAGAACATAAAAAGAACTATATGACTCCCACCTAACCTTCATAATATATTCTACATTATATATCAAATAATCAAAATATCTTATACCAGCTTACTATTTTTTCCTTTGTAACTTTCAATTTATGACCTGATTAGCAATACTTAACAACAAAAAGAATGTTGTGTTTATGTAGGTGTAGAACTGACTAATCTCATGATATGTGATTATTTGTGTTGTTTCTGTGATAGAGGCCTTAACTGGCAAATGTTGACTGGATAGTTGAGTGCATCCTGAGGCTGGTGATCTCCAAGCATGTTGCCACAGGCAGCCCACAGATTCCCAACCCGTAAATCCATCTCCACTTATAAATAGATCTGTGACGCCTTACAACAACTCTGTCTACTGAGTGGCTGGATGTTCTAGACAAGCAGATCTCTGTATGGATAGAATTGTAAGCGGCAAGAATACAGTCTCCTGGGAAGTTAGTCTGCACACGATACATTTCTCTTTTACAGCTTGCATTCATTTCAGTGAAACATGTAAGCAGAAGAAACCTTGCTGCTGGCAGGTGGCTATCGTCAGAAAAAAGTATTCAGTTAAATCCTATTACAGAATAGCTGTAATAGCCATCCTGCTGAAACAGATGGCTGCTTTACTACTACAGGAACTCTTCTATCATAAGCAATCTGCTGATGTCAAGAAGGCCACTCCCAGTTTGGTAGTTCATATATGTATCGGCTGCACCAATTGCACAAGAATAAGAGAGAGCTCTTGTCCTGGAAAGCACTCTTGCATAAATCTGAAGTATACCTAATTACCACAAACAAGAAATGCCTGGAATGAAAGAAAAGTAATGGAAACCAGAATGTCTCTCAAGGCAGTAGTTAGTGCTTCTTTCAGTTAATGACATTTTGCTGTTATTCTCTTTGAGTGCTTTAGGATGCTATTTAGTTTTCTAGGTTAGTGGGTAGGAACCCAAGTAAGCACATATAAATAAAAAGGCTTTTATCACACAAATGCAGACTAGTTTTCCAAGTTGTATTTAGATTTTGGTTAAACAGCAACAAGGTCGTAAATCCCACTAGGATGAGCAAATGTTTCATATTTTCATTTCTTTTCATATTCAGTTATATTTTTGTCAGTGTTTTGGATTCTTGGTTTGTTGCTATTTTTTATGCATTCATTTTCCCTATGTATTTATGCTGTTCAGTCTTTATATAGTACATACATGTGCAATACATTGTTTTGGTTATTTGATTTTAAATACACTTTTCAACTAAAACAGTCTCAAGGTGGATTGCAACATTCATTAGTCAAAAGGTGTGTTAAATGGTGGTTATACATCTAATTACAAGGATATATTGTTGAACCTGCAGCAATATGGAGGTGGGGACTTCACATGAGAAAATTTTAAAAATGGCATGACAATAAAGAGGAATGGTGCTCATTCACACAAGGGGAGGTGAAATGGAAGAAAGGGGTTTTTGTTAGTGAAACAGCCCAGGTACGCCCATTTCAGATGGGAATAAATCTAAACAGAGCTGTAGGTTTGTTTTTATTTTTTTACCAACCTCTTGTCAAACCAGCTCCTTAATATTTCTTTCAAATTGTAAAAAAATGATTTATTTTATACACATTCTTCAGAAAAATAATACACTTAGGAATGTTGTGAACGTCACTGTGTACAGGTTCAGCAAGCAAACACGCTGTGTTCAACAATTGCAGTGCCTCATGAGCCAGGCCTGGGATCTCTGCACCTTGCTACATCCATCTGCCTGAGGAGCTACTGAACAACTTTGTTAATGTACAGTAGTGCTGGTGTTTCAGTTTCTTCTGCCTTCTGCAGGTCAATTTTGTACCTGCACAACAGGTGAATCTCCCTCAGGTACCAATTACATTATGATCAGGTCAGGCCGTTAAATTATACCTGTGGGATATCTGATATAATTCTCATAACACTGGGTGAAAGCATGCATGTATGAAATAATCTAAATAATACCACAGACTTAACCACCAAATGGCAAGACTTGTTAAAATGCAGGGTTTATTATTAAAGGTTAACAGTACAATCCTAAGAAAGCTTTCCGGAACTAATTGAATAGACTGAGTAGGATTCCATTCAGATTAGATTGTTGGATTTTTCTCTAGGTTACTGTGCCAAGTGATTTAATGCAACAAGTCTGCAGAGGAGGGGGGACATAAGGAATCTATTCTGGCCTCAAGCTGCCTTGGCCACTGGTCTCCTTGAAATTCAGGTCTTACTCTTACTTTGCAAAATCTGGACCTGGGTGTGGTACCTGGGTGTGGTACCTTACTCTTACTTTGCAAAATCTGGACCTGGGTGTAATCTTGTGAACCAGCAGAGTTCCCTTCTTTTATCAGTTGAAATAAACTGAAGAAAAGCAGCCTCCTGCCAAGGTGTATAATATTTTTGATACTGTCTCATAGGCCTTTCTTGCACATGCTGTAGTAATGCACTGTAGTCTTTAAACAACCCTTTAGTAAATCTCCTTGTATAACCCTGTGTCCACTAGGGGAGCTAAAAGGTCAGGATATTCAAGAGGTGTGATCTTCTCAGATTCACTGGAGGGCCTGAAGCTGCAGGTAGTTCCCCTCAGAAGGACTCCACCCTTATTATAAATTACATATTAATATTCTAGGTATGAGAATTCCTTATACTGACTGCTAGAAGGAGGGGATTTTGTTTGTATTAAAGGCTATTAACCTGTATTTTTATTCCATTTATTCCATGCTTTATTCCACGCACTGGTTACTCTTCAAATTTGGAGGGTCATTTGTCTGTTAACTGCTATTTTGATGCAGTGAACTGTTTTGGCATTATCAGTGAAGTTTATACCTTCTTTTTTTCCTCCACAAAGAGATGGGCAGTTCTAAAATCATGTTTGCAACCTCAGTCAAAAGTGCTTAAATATTTGGCAGACACTAGCTGGGAGGCACATGTAAAAGCCACAGAAGTTGTTTTGGAAACTTACAATACTACCACTGATGCTCTCAGTCATTTTTACTCTGATGTTAATGGGAAGGGTGGTACCAGGCTTAAAGATAACAACCTTTTGCAGAAAATGGAAGAACTGGAATTTGTGTTTATACCTCATCTTTGGACCCTTGTGCTAAGTCATTTTCACAGGGTCTGAAAAGCCATTCTGAAATTAGAACTGTTATTCAATACTTGTGCGAGTCTGTACAAATCACTTCAGGATTTTTACACAAAATTAGAGAAGATTTTGATGAGCTTGAGCAACAAGCATCCTCAGAACATGTCTTCCTGAAGCTTACTGATGAAATTTTGTGCTTTCACTTGCACATGAGACAAAACCATAGGCCTACAGAATAGTACTCTTACAGCTATTTCTTAGCTTAATGGTCACTAACTGTTCAGGAAAGAGATCTATTTCAAAGTGCAAAAGAATTAAAAATGAATTGAGGGGCACAATGTCTCAAGAAAGGTTGTCCACACTAAGCATTCTGTGCATTCAAAGTGACTGCCGTATATACTCGTGTATAAGTCAAGTTTTTCAGCACATTTTTTGTGCTGAAAAAGCCCCCCTCAACTTATACACGAGTCAACTGTATTTTAAAAAATATTTTAGGGTTTTTACTTTGTCGGCCACAAGGGGGCTAGAGGCACCAAAATTTCAGGATATCATCAGGTGACACTCCTGATGATACCACCCAAGTTTGGTAAAGTTTGGTTCAAGGGGTCCAAAGTTATGGATCACCAAAGTGGGTGCCCCATCCCCATTGATTCCAATGGGAGCTAATAGTAGATGGGGCTACATTTTGAGGGTCCGTAACTTTGGACCCCTTGTCCAAACTTCACCAAATCTGGCTGGTATCATCAGGATAATCTCTTGCTGATACCAGCCAGGTTTGGTGGTGTTTGGTTTAGGGAGTCCAAAGTTATGTATCCCTAAAGGCGGTTCCCCATCCCCCACTGTTTCCAATGGAAGCTAATAGTAGATGGGGCTACATTTTGAGGGTCCATAACTTTGGACCCCCTGAACCAAATTTCACCAAACCTGGGTGGTATCATCAGGAGGATCTCCTAAAGATACTCTGGAATGTTGGTATTGCTAACATAAACATTCCTCCCCTGACCAAAAATCCAGTTTTGAAGGATTTTAACTCTTGTGTTTTAGCTTGGTTGCTGGTTGAGCTAAGGTTTTTGTACTTTTAAAGTTATTGTTGAGACCATATTGTTTTTGTTGACTCCCTTTTCCACTTACAGAGCTAGTTTACTGTTTTTCTTTGAAATAAATATTCAAAAACATTTAACCTACTGATGCCTCAATTAATGTAATTTTATGGGTATCTATTTTTATTTTTGAAATTTACCAGTAGCTGCTGCCTTTCCCACCCTCGACTTATACATGAGTCAATAAGTTTTCCCAGTTTTTTGTGGTAAAATTAGGTGCCTCAGCTTATATGCGAGTTGACTTATACACGAGTATATACGGGTAATTTAGACGCATTTTGATGATTTTTTGAATGGTTTTACTATGAGGAAGATTAGAAAACAACCTTTTCTTTAGTCTTTGTGTGTTTGAATATTGTAGTTTATTTCTTCATAGGTGTCACACTGTCATTGTCAGGCCGTCATGATCATCTTATTAACACTTCCCAGGCCATAACATTTGCAAACTGAAGGTGTTTTTTAAGGCTAAAACAGTAAACTTAAATTTCACTTACCTAAAAAATCCTGCTTATTCTAAAAATGTTTACAAAGTTTAGTCATGGCAAAAGTTTTAAGTTTTTCACTGTGTTAATGTTAACATTTATGCATTTTTTCAATCACTATAGTATTGAACAGTAATATCTAATGTCCGTCTTACAAAAAACAAAATTGTGAATTGTGAATTGCGGGACTGGTAAGTCGCCCGGGGGGAGGCACTTGGAAGCCACTGCCGTTCGCACGGCAGTAGCTCCAAGTCAGCGTTCCCAAAAAACCACGCTGGGGAAGCGTGGTTTGGGAACGCCGGCTTCGTGCCGGTCGGGCGGTGCGAGGGCAGCGCAGCTGCGCCCCCTGTGCAAATGGCGGCCTGGGGTCGGTGTTTTTGCCATCCCCAGGCCGCCATATTCTGCCCATGCGGAAAGGGCCTTAGAGATGTAGCAGGAAAAGAAGGGGATTTCTGTGTCCTTCAGAGCAAATCTCTGCCCAGTTAGCTCAGTCTAAACCCAGCACCTAGGACTCTGAATAGTACTGCTCTGCTGCAAACCCAATGAGAAGCTTTGAGGAGAAAAGTAGGGTGAGGATGGAAAAGATAGAAAAACACTGACGGAGATTAATGATTGGTAAGCCATCTGGTCTCAGTTTAGAATAGTCTTTGCTGAATTAATTGTCGTCATCCCCCTAATTAGAAAATAGTTCACACTATTTCCCATGCTGATCCTGCAATTAATGATAAATTAATGATACAGGAATTCTTCTTGGATGCTGGGAATCCCATGTTTCTAGAAAGATTTGTCAAAGTGGAGCTCATAATATCAGTATCCACATTTCTCACAGAGTTGTTTTTCAGTAATATAAAGTATCATTTTTAAAATCCAAATCTGCACAAACTGTGATTTCTTTCATTGTTTTTGTTTTTATGTCAAGACTACAGTTGTGCTTTTTAAAAATGGAAAGCTTTTTTAAAAAAAAAACCTTTCTAAACAATTCTGTGAAAGTCTTTTTTATTTAGGGTTTTTTTCTGGTTCATGAGCATGTTATGAGCATTTCTTGTTTTTTACAACTGAAGCTGCATCTTGCGTGACATAGGAACAGAAAAATATGTAAAAATATTTTGGCTTACATACAGTTAATTTTAGCTTGTTTCATGTTGTACAAAAGCACTGTTGTGCTGTTGCTTTTTTGTGGAAAGGCAACAAAAATAAAATATATTTGTCTGGAAAACTGATTCTTTGCTTTTTAAAATAGAAATCTTTAAAAATACAGGGTTTTTCCCCCTCTAACTGACATTTATTATAAACTTTCTGAAAACTTCTTCCTTGCTGAAAGATGAGAGAAAAATCAAAGGCATAGCAGAACCACAGAATAATAATCAAGTGAAAGAAAGATTCTGGTGAGTTCCATCAGATGTTCGGGAGACCTCAGGGAATTCTTTTCCTTGGGTTCCTAGCACATATTTTCAATAAAATGGATGCCTCAAGTTTGAAAATGGGATAGAAGGACAGTTATAGCACTAGGGATGGCTGACTGACTCCAGAGCCTAGTGCCAAGCTTGTTATGAGCTGACCTGAATTTCAGGGTAGGTTTGAACTCAGCTTATAATGGACCTTGAAATTCTGAACAGGGGTACTTTATTTCTAAGCCTCTCACCTCAGCTATGTGATAAGGAAAATGGCCTGTTTGGGGATTTAAAGAGAAGGAACAAGATGTAGCAACACAAATTGAAGAGTGCTTTGCTGAGCATGGAGAGTGTTTAGGATGTTTCAACACCAATAATAAGATGGCAGAAATACAGAGGTGGAGTGAGGAGGAACTGCACCCGGGGTGTGTGCGCACCCTGTGCCCCTGCCACGGTGCCGTCTGCCCCAGTACAGGAATGCTACGCCATACCCCCTCCACGCACCCTCCGCTGCTCTGGCCTGGGCGTCACACCCCACTCAGCCCCACTGCTGAAATACACAAGAGAAGAGGGGGAATAAGAGACAGAGGAAGAAATATTGGATATGGAATATTGGAGGCTATGTTACCTTACTAGGTTGCATCTCCACTAGTATTTCTGCAGGCACAAGGACTTCTGCTTGCAGGCAGTGATTTTCCTATTGCCTGTCATCCCACAGGAAATGAAATGCCCCCACTCCTGAATTTCAGGGAAGCATTTCAAGCAGGAATACTAGCTCCTCCACAATTGAAAGTCCTTGTACCCATGGAAACCCTAGCCAGGATTGTTCCCACTTTTTTTTTCACCCCTGTGCCCAAGGACAAGTGTACCCATTAATTCTTAATTAATATATATATATTCCAATAAGTTAGTTTGTTACAATAATATTAAATCAAATTGCTACTTTTAAAAAGTTTTTCTGTTTGAGAATAATGTTATAGAATATGGAAATAATTGTAGAAAAACATCTGCAACAAAACCTCAATAATCTGATACCCACAGAATCCACTCAGGGAAACCGCAACTCAGGATCCGAAAGAGATAAACCAGGCTTTCATGGAATTTCATGAAAAGCTACGTGCTTCATCCTCTTTGTAACCAGAGCGACTGGGGAGCTCCTGAACCATATCAAACTGTTGCACTTGGACAGTACAGAAATACATGAATAATCCAGTCACAAAAGTAGAGACTGAGCTTGTTGTATGAAAGGGCTGGTGAGGGCAGCTACCCTGGAATGGATTGGAGCAGGTGTAAATTCAGTTGGCACTCTAAGCAGCAGGACTCTTTGTTCCTTGAAGACTTTACAAGCCAGATCCCTGCTGTAACAATTAATTCATAAAGATGCTAAGAGCAATAGACCTGCAGGAGTTAAGCTAGTGCCCTTGATTAATGCTCACAGCAGGTATTTGAGCAGCATTTTGACAAAGCAGCTACAAGCAAGGCTTTGGAAATCATTTAGCCCTGACTAAGTGAGCTTTGTCAAGGGACAAGTACCGAAACATGATTTAATTGAAGGACTTTTTAAAAATACACAGTGTTTCATCACAGAAGGATGCTTCATCTCTTGATGTGGGAAAAGTATGTGAACACACCCTTTACATTCCAGATTTGAGTCAAAAAGGTAATTTAGAAGGCTTGTACTGTGGAGGCATCCCACTGCTTCTAACATTGGTAATGATTTCTCAGTGGAAGCAATTCAGCTTTGGAAAGCTATATGATTATGATGAGTATTTGTCTTCAGAGATTCCTTCTGGTTCTCCCTTTTTCGTGTTGATACTGTGTCAATGTATCTTTATAGTAGAAGCATCCCACACTGAAAAGGTATTCAGAGAAATCAGTGTTAGTATCCCTTCAATAACTTTGGACAGCCCTGGCAATCAGTGTAGGATTAGATGTGAGGATGTGTGGTTTTGAACAGGATAGCTGTAGTTGGGTGGAAGGTAAACAATATATCCTTTGTTTGAAGGAAGAATTGTCTTGATTTAAAGGAAATGACTGCCTGCATTTCTCCATCGAGACAACTCGGATGAAATGATACATCTGAGAATTGTTTGGCTCAGCTTGTGTGTATTAACCTTTCCAGATACCAGAAAATCTATTTGCAAAATATCATGTTTTCAGTGTGATGTATCTGACACTGTACAGTATTGGTGTCTTTAAATGGAGAACTATATCTCATGGTCAGTGTTTTTCGCATTTCAAAAGTATTAAATGAAAGATTGATTGATGCCAACCTCTGAACCAGATGGAAAAGCCATTTATTTGGCTGATTTCCAGCTTGACAGGTTTTCTAATTCAGTTATTAGCCTGTTAATTCATTACTCTGTATTAGATTTGCAGTGCAGAAGCTCGGCCATCTGAGTTCTAATTTGCTTAAGGACTAACAGGGAATGTGGTACCCTCTAAACAATGACATTGCTATCCTGTGTGACTGATTGTAAGAATGCCATTTCCAACTGGTGAGGCTATGGCAGAAGAAAATAACCTCTAAGCCTTAGAGTCTAAGACAATGACTGCAAGTACTGCTAAGGTTCTATTGACTGTGACCTTTTCCAAGAAGGAAGAGGAGGAGGAGGAGGAGGAGCAGCAGCAGCAGCAGCAGCAGCAGCAGTTTGGATTTATATCCCCCCTTTCTTTCCTGTAGAAGACTCAAAGGGGCTTACAATCTCCTAGCCCTTCCCCCCTCACAACAAACACCCTGTGAGGTTGGTGGGGCTGAGAGAGCTCCAAAAAGCTGTGACTAGCCCAAGGTCACCCAGCTGGCATGTGTGGGAGTGTACAGGCTAATCTGAATTCCCCAGATAAGCCTCCACAGCTCAGGCGGCAGAGCAGGGAATCAAACCCGGTTCCTCCAGATTAGAATGCATCCGCTGCCCCCGTTACATGTCCATGCTTCTATTTTACACTTTTAAATCTCTTAAATATTCTAGAAGCCTCCTTGTGTACCTTTTCTTGTCCCCTTCAGTTTCTATCAGCTTATCAGATATTTTCCACGTTTATCTACTCCCACTCTTGTCTTCATATGCCCTTTCAGAAAGTTCCTTCATCTCCAATGGCTTCCATTTTGGTTTTGGCTTCACCTCCTGTGATAGCCATTTTAGTGTGGTGCTCACCACTCCTCACAGCTCAAAAACATTGGTGACTTCCGCACCAGAGAATTCTTTAATCTAGTTCGATCCCAAATATTCCTTGGTGCACCATTTTAGTTGACACCATGTTGTGGCAAAGGTTTTGAGCCATATTTACTAGTTTTACAATTTTTGTTTACGCTTTACACTTTTTAGGTAGATTGAAATATTAAATGTTGCTTGGCTGGTAAGTGTTCCCTTTTCAGCAACAAGTGAAAGCGTTAAACAGGCAAATATAAGGAGCAGGTATCAGAAGGTAGCACAAACCAAATCCCTGGGAAGGCGAGTCCTTTCATAAGCAGAAATGATGGGCCATGTATGTCTATCAAGTACAGGAAAGAAGCAACTGGAATTTTGAGGTTTTCAAAAGGGAAAAAGAAATTCCTTCATTTAGTTCCTGTCTAACAGGTCTCAACAATACAGGAGAGAAAATTGGGAGTTGGCTGCTTGACCTAGCGGAGGGAGGGAGGGGGGAGGGAGGTGAGGGGTGGCATGCAAGGGAAGGGGAGGGAGGGGGGAGAGGGAGGGAGGGGTGGTATCCAAGGGAGGGGAGGGAGGGGGGTTGCAAGGAAAATACTGCCAGGAGCCATGCCTTCCATAGATGCCACACAGGGGAACTCTGTTCTGTGATGTTTTAGGACTGTAATTGGCAGCTCAGTTGAGGTCATGGTGGAAGCTTGGAACGGGAAGCTCTTGAAAATGATCAAGGTGAATCCCAGCATCATATTTCAGTGCTGAAGTAAACTCTGATGTTTTAGTTTACTACAGGGTTATGTGACTTGAAGAGGATAGGGAGGCATCTACAGTGATGAAGCTGACAGTGTTTGTGTGTAGGACCCATAGCTCTTTTGGTACTTGAAAAAACATGGATGAGGGAAAAAGAACTCTGCACCATGGGCCCAATCATGATTGACCTATGGAATTGTAAAATCACTTTAAAATGGCAATGGTAAACTTGTGGAAGCTATAGATTCTCTGCCATACTTAGTCTGACTCCTAGAGAGCTGCTTTCAGTGGTGTGGTACTTGCCCTGTGGTGTTCTATGAGGTCCAGTTTTATCTCCCATGTTGCTCATTCTGTATGTAAAGCCCTTGGGAAATCATTCATGCTTTTGCAGTTGGTTGCCATTAATGTTATGACACCCAACTCTACATTTATTTTGGTCTTAGACCCCCTGAAGCATGTGTAGGTGTCCAGAGCCAATGCCTAGCTGCTGTAGTTAAATAGCCAAATATAAACTTGACCACACATAGAATGACATTTAAATAAAGCAGTTTGGAACAAACCAAACATCTTTATAGCTAAAGTTTGCTGTTTTGTGACACTGCATTTTTCTGTTCACGTATTTTCTTTTTCTTTTATGTGTTACCAATGTATATAAGAACATACACACATTGATTAAAACACTGTGTAAAAAGGAGGCTTGATGCAAATGGCACAGTAGCATCTGGATTCCATTTGGTGCAGTCATTTACATATGAATTGACTAAATCACAGCTCCAAAAGAAATCCTGATATGATTGTGCCATCTTATCAAGACTCCTTTGGGAACACTGTTTTGATCAATACATATGTGTATTCATGTACAACTTCGGCAAGCTACAATTGAAAAAAAAAAGAAACAATTGCTCTGCCAGAAGATCAATTGGTTGAGAAGAATTTGATAGGCATATCCGGTAGTTATACCGCTCATACGGAATACTGGATAAGGTACCAACTTGTAAAAGCCAAAATACGCAAAACTGCATAGCAAAAGGCAGCATTCGATGTGTAGATTTCACAGATTGATTGATCCACATAGTAAATGTTTTACATTTTGTATAATTTGGGAATAGTAATACAAGACAACTTCCATTCTTTGAATTCAACTCATTGCATTCATGTTGAGTCACAGGTTGCTAACCTCACCCTCAAATGTTAAAAAATTATTGAAATGCTCAAAAGTACTCTCAATTTTATGGCAATTGTTTTGCATACACATGTTCTCACACTGCTTTCCCACAGCTGTCATGCCCCTTCCCCCATCCCAGCTCACTTGACTAGAACAAAATCCACTTACAAAAGAAGTGATTTCCTTGGTTGTCTTGGACTGGCTGCAATTAAAGAGGGAAAGAAGGTCTGAGGCTTCACACATTTTCACACTGTTGTCTGTGAACTGTGAGTTTTGAGCAACATGATGAAATGAGGAGTTCCCTTTAAGAAGCAGTGACAGATATTGCAAACAAAGTATGTGTAATTTTGTAATAGTTTGAAAATCAAATGCCTACATCCTTCATTAAGGATGAGAGAGAGAGAAATTCTCTTTTTGTTTCTTGTGGAACTCACAATGTACTATCACCAGCCATAGTATCCGTTTCTTTTTCTCACATCCCTGGGAGGCTGTGGAGCCTTGAGGTTGGTAATTGACAAAATTAGGAGAGGTAGCTAATATCCCAGAGGGCAGGGTCAGAATTCAAAATGACCTTGACAGTTTAGAGAGCTGGGGCAAAACTGTCAAAACAAATTTCAACAGAGAAACGTATTATACTGATGGCCCAGTCCAAAGAGCGGGGGCTGAATCTGCCTGCAAAGTCAGCACTGGGCTGCCCTGGGGGATTTGCCCATCCTAGGGCTGTAACCTTGGCAGATGGGCAGATCTACTGGTATGTGCTCATCTTGGCACAGAGCATCATGTCAGCAATCCTGTCCCTCACCCCTGCAACCTCTGCCAACATAGAAAGGGCATTCCAGAAACATGGCCAGAGATGGAGCTGACATTAAGCTTCTACCTGGCCATTGCCTGCCAGAATGCTGGCACCCAGGGCTTTGATTTCCATAGAACCCAATGGAGGTCTTTTTGATGGTGGGGTGGTGCTTTTTGGATTTCTGTCTTATTGCACTGCCAAGAAGCCCTCTTGGAAGTGGTGGGGCTGTGCCCCAAATGGGGGCTTTGTATTGGGCTACCCAGCAGAAAAAGTAAAATGCACAGATGTAAGATGCACAGAGCAACATCTGGCTTGACAACAGTACATGTGAAGGGATATGTAAATCTTAGTAGACCACAAGTTGAACATGATCCAACAGTGTGACTAATCACTTGGAAGGAAGACCTCCAAGGAAGATATCTTAGAGGGAGACAATGGTGGATTCCACACAGGCCAAATATAGCATCTTTAGAATGTTATATAAATCCCTTTGGGGGTGGAGGACTTTGCACAGGTCTTGTTCCACAACGAGCTTGGGTCATTTATTCCTTTCAATTTGGGATTTTCAAAAATCAACTTGGGATTTTAAAAAACCAGCAATCTCTTCATAAACTTCTGGGTTGACTGCACTCCTGTGCAAACTGCACAGGCTGGAGATGCTTTTCTTCCACTACCCTCCTTCACTGCAGCTTCCGCCGCCATCCACCATTTCCACTGTCCACCATTTCCACTTTGTGCAGGTCACCCAGGATGCTGTGGGCTGTTTCTCTGAACACCCATCATTTCTCAAGTCCCCCAAGCACATCCCCCCAGCAGCATGTATGACCACCATTGCACCCAGATTCATGGCAACACATTCCGCATTGACTGGCCATTGCCAGACAGTCCCTTTATTCCTTTTTTCTTTTGTAATTGAACATTCAAAGATTTGCAACTGCACTCCAGTGCACCCAATGCTGAGTGTGTAATGACGCTTGTCATTAGTGACCATTAAGGCTGTGTTGATGCCAAAAAAAACCCAGAGAAACACTTTCGTGAAAAGGTGCAGAAAAAATCCAGTTTGTTCCCATGGCCTCAGATCACTGCCTAATGGCAAACACAACACACATGTGAATGCAGAAACAGGACAAAGGGTTAATTTATATTGGCTGTAACTTGTTGCAGCTATGCTGTGTGGATTCCACCATTGACAAACCACCTCTGCTGCTCAGTTGCCATGAAAGTCCCTTGCTGGGGTCACTGTAAGTCAACTGTAACTTAACTGCACTTTACACATACATTGTTTTTTAAAAGTTGGCATTCAGACCTGTTCAGAACTTCCCTAATGAGCAGTATTTACATTTGGTAAATAAAGCCCGATTACTAGTTTCCTGTCATTCTTGTCATCAAAGTTTGAAGCTTCCCAGCACTCCAAGGAATTCTTCTCCAAGTTAAGTGGCTTTTCCACCAGAGGTCAGAGAAAGGCTTGTTAGGCTGGAAGAAAGCTTCAAACTTTTGTGGGATTCAGGTCAGTATCTCCTTCTAAGGAGCTCAAAGCTTCATACAAAGTTTTTATATGCTTCATTTTATCCTCACAATAAGTCTATAAGGTAGGTTAGAGTGAGAGTCAGATCAAGGTTACCCAACAAGCTCCATGACTGAGTAAGGATCCAGAGTTCTCTAGTGTTAAACTTCAGCCACTATACTACGTTGGCTCTCAGTATGTAATATATATGATCTGTTACGTGGCGTATAATCTTATTGCATGAAAAAGCTTTGGATTCATTTTCAGTGTCCTTAGTAAAACAAGTGCTTGTTTTCTAATCAATCTGTCCTAGGTGCTTGTGAACTCATGCTTCCTAAAATAATTCCATTAGTTTGCTGGTTTGAATTGTAGAAATGAAATAAAATGTCATCTAGCTAAATGATCCCTTACTACAGTTGCTGATAAAACAATCCTGGGTGGAAATGGCCCCAGATAAATGAAATTACAATGATAGATGAGAAATTAATAAGGTCAGGCTTATGAGACTACTTTGTAGCCGTACCAATAAGAGCATCATATGGAAGGGTTTAGAGACAAACAATTCCAGGAGTCTGCAGTCCATATTTCATGCTGAATAGCTACACTTGCTTTCTCTCATAAAGGCTTCTGGTTTATCTGTTTGCATTGTGATTTGCCTGGAAGTAGTGATGTAGGCTATATTCTTCCCTAGCCACTGTAGAATTTAATTTAAATTTCTCACCTGTGAACAATTATCCTCACCCTATCTAGGTGGCCTATGTGTAAACAGGGAACAACTTAGGTATGCAGAAATATATGACTCTGTAAATAAACTAAAAGAAAAATAAACTCTATCACAATAAGAATTGAGGCAAATAATACCAGAAGCAAGTTAAAGGAGGAACAGAGGAAGGAGAAAATAGCCTCTTAATCCTTCTGAGCACTTAGAGAATCCAGGATGTGGAAAAATTTAACTGGATAAACTGATGACATAATTTGTCAGAATTCTTATAAAATATATAATGATTCTGAGGATTATGTCAGTTCTTGACTGAAGAAAGTAACTTCTTGACTCCTGTGTTCTTGGATCACCAGTTTGATTTGAAGATGGTGGTTAAAAATAGATTTTTATCCCTTGAAATGCTACCAGTGATGTACTTCCTTTCCCCTCACTGATTCTTTAGCCACAGGAAGAGTGCCTAGGAATAACATGATTGTGCAGTAGTTAACCTTTAGTATATACATGGATAAGAAAGAACCATTTGATACACCTATGTGGATCATCCAGCTATTTTCAATGACCAGCTAGCTTAGTCAAAACATATTTGGTCTTTTATTTTATAAAAACCTGAGAACTTTTATATGGAAGGATTATTTTTGTTACACATGTTTTATTAAAGGATATTTATATATTCAGTTCAAAGTTTCTTGGATTTGTAATTTAGCACACACACACATATATAATGCAACTTCTTGTTTTTAGATTTTGGGGGGTTGGTTGCAGGCTTTTTCCCTCTGTTTTCTGGCACCAGTTTGTTACAAATAATGTAATTTTAAAAATGTGGTATACAATGCTCTGCCCCAAACTAGATACTAAAGTTAGACAATTGGTTCATCTAGCTTAGCTCCGTTTAATAATAAACAGCATTGGGCACAGCATTGTATACCATAATCCGTAGTCCATAGTTCTTTTGTGGCAGAAATATGTCTTTCTTGGACTTTCTAACTGGGATTACCAGAGATGGAACCTGCATATGCTCTGCCACTGATTCACATTCCCCATAAAATTGGACTCCCTGACCCAATCTTCACTAAACCTGGGGGAGGGGGTCATGTATAAAAAGTCACCAGAAGCTATGTTGAAAGTGTAATGCTTCCATCTTGAAAATCAGCTCTCCCAGAGTTCCACAGAGTTCCCTCATTTATTTAACACTGAGCTATGCCAAAGCTGAAAATCATAGACAGAAATTTTTCCCAGCACCAGGAAACTATTGACATTTTGCTCTGGGAGAGGTTGTTTTTTGAGATACCAAATGTGCAGCATAGCCACTGGTGACTCTCCTTACAAGAACCCCTAGGTTTGGTGAAGAGTGGGTCAGGGGGCCCAAATCACTCTGTGTAAGAAGCCTAAGAGAGTGAGTGATCAAAGGTCAAGTTCATAGCTTAGCAGGGAATTGAGTCTATCCTACCGTATGCTAGTCCAATACTCTAGCCACTATGCCTCACTGGGTTTTCTGCTGAAATCTGTTGATTTAGGTGAGAAAAGCTGAAGCATAAATAAAAATGTTCCCATATACAAATGTGACCACTGACTTCCTCAGCTGTACTTTGAAGAGTCTGTAGGATCATTTTAAGAAGCAGCCTTGGCTAGTAAGAAAGGTACTGCTGACTGGGAATAGCCCTATCAGTGATGTTATGTTTGTTACTGATATTCACAAAGCACATTGATTGGAGTGTGAAGCCTATTAGTAAGAATCACATGCTGCAATGCTAAAATATGTCAATATATGTCTCATAAATGCCAGGACAAAATGGTACAAGGTGCTATAATTTATTGACTCACTAGGACTTCTATTTAGTAAATTAGTTACTATCAGTGTTAGTGCTTAATAGGTGAGAGCACCACCAGCATTATCAAATCACCCCTTTAGGGCAAGGAGAGTGCTATACACAATCTCCGTAAATACAAATGCTTCACAGGCTGCACTTCAGCCTGCCGTGGTGACTATTTCACTGTCTAGTGATTGTTTATAATTATTGGTCTCTATAAATACAGAATTGCTCCCTGGCCTTTCAAAAGTGAAACACTCTGACATACTTTTCAGGATAAATGTTTGCAGGGAGCATGAAGCAATTTAAACCAGAATGTAATGGAGGCTAAACCTGAATTAGGAGAAAATGCTCCCTAGGGGCTGAGTCAGAACTAGGCTTCATTAAACTTAAGCTATTTTACCGAAGGTGGAGATCTAGCTGGAAGAATCCTAAAAAATCCTGTGGCACTCTCAGATCATGCCATTCGGAGCATCACAGACTTTCCACAAGGCTCTTATGATGCAACCCAGTCCTCCCAACTATTGTTCAGTACACATCCCATCCAGTCACTATCTCCTTGAATCTAGATGCAGGCTTCAGCAGGTGAGGGCAGTCAGCAGGTCAGCCAGCAGCAGGGTAGTCTAGTCATTTAACGTACAGAGAAAATTTTCTGGGGGGCAAGCAGATCACAACCCCATCAACTCTGCTAGTGTGTCAGGGCCATGTAGCTTGGAGCCTTCAATGGCAATGATACCAGTTTACAGGAAGCAATGAGTGAACCAATACCCACTGCGTATACCACTGAACTTTGTGGCCTTGGAGCACATATTGTAGTACAGCAATCCATTATAGGAACATTGTATAAACATGGAGTCAGATATACAGATCAGATGCTACTGAAAACAGAAAATTGTAAATTCTAAACATCTATTTAGTTAAATTGAAAATGTATTGTCCACCCAAGTATTTCTTAAAATAGTGATTCTAAATATACAATTCTAAAATCAGGAATTATTCTCTCTGTGTCATTGAAGTGTAATGCATGGACAGTATTCCATAGGGAAGAGCTAATGTCTATAATTTAATTTCTTTTAATGTTTCATTATATTGTTTTTCTTTGGTTCCAGTTCTGCACTTTTCTCTGTTTGCTTGTGTTGTGCACAAATACTGCAAACAATATTTTCTATGCCACTTGATATGTATATATACAGTAATTACCATTGTACATATACCATATTATAATGCATAATATTGATGTATTGGAGCATAATTAAATGCATAAAAATACCTAATTTTATGAATAAATCAATGCATAGGACTAAAGAGTTTCAGGTTTGATTCTCAGAAAGGGGAAATGAAACCAGAATTAGTATTATCAGGTTGAAATAGCAGGAATGAGAAGTTTAAACTCATCCTTAGTATTACATCACAAGTTTTTGCCTGGAAAGAAGGTGACTATTGTACAAGATAAGCCAATTTCCAAATAAGAATGATGCATTTGGTGTGCGAATTGTACCATCCGTTTTTAATCTCATAAACAGACCAGTCAATTAATTGCTGCATGTGCAGCCTTTAATTGCCTTCTCATTTTGCCATAAAAGATGCTCTTATAGCACATCTCACTTAGCAATATTTTACTACACTGCATATTTTATTACAGTGATTTCAAATGATAATGTGTGTATGATAATGTGTGTTGTGACTTTGTCTCCATCTCCAAACTGCCAGGAAACTATCACTAAAAGCAAGGCTAAGAAATCTTTCTAAACTGGACCAAGCCTGTTTTGCTGGAAGCTAAACTGTGCAAGAAAGTTATAAAAAATATTGGAGCCTGAGGAAATGTAAACCGAAAATAAAATGCATTTGGAAAACATGGCCTCAGGTGCCATTAGTTTAGTCAATAAAACAGCAGTAGCCATTAGACGGATTTTAAGGGCTTTCTCCAAAGTCTTTGTTTACTGAAAGATCAAAGAATTTCAAGACTCTCTCATGAAAGCAAGAAACTCAATACCATGGGAGATCTTTCTCCCATTCTAGAAATCATAACTACTGATATATTCCTTCCTAGCAATTTCCAGTAAGAAGGCCTGCTGTCAGTACCTGTACTGTTGTTCCCAGAAGTACTTTTGCTAATTACCAAGCTACCTTTCCTCTTATTGTTAATATTTGTTTTTCTCTTTAAGCATCTGCCGCATATTTTCAACTGTTTTCCCATCTGTTAAAATCAACTAAAGAAATGTTCACAGGACTATGATGAGAGCGTCACAATGCTTTACCAAACATATTTGCTAAATTATAGGAGGACATCAAGTTCTACAATAACTTATGACCTCTTCGAGAAGTCATTGTTACTTTCCAAGCAGAGGTTGGTGTTTTCCTATCTCCTTTGCTGGCACTTGTCCTGAGCCCATGAAATATGAAGACATTAGCCCAAATCTTTGTGCTGTTCCACTGTAATTTCAGTGCCATCTGTACAGTATTTTCCATGCCCCTTAGCCATTTGTACATAATAGGTCCCTATAGCAAGCAGCTGTAATCTCTTGCAATCACTTCAATAAAATAATGGTTAATGTTAAAAACACTGCTATTCCCACTTCTCTTAAATCACTTTCTTGGCATGTAAGATATATCTTTCCAGCTTTGTATCATGTGTAGTTGCTATCTAACATTGTTTTATTTCTGCTGTAACTCAGCTTCTGTGTCAAAGTTGCAACCGGATAAAAGAATTAAACTCTAGAACAGCTGTGTCTTCTGTGGCTGCTTATCCCCCCCCCCCATTCCCTACTCCTAAGTAGAAACCAGAGCATAGGCACACTAACCTACAGATCAGAAAGGGGCACAGAGCCTTACAAGGGATTGACAGGAGACCTATCACTCCTCCCCCAATCAAGGGGGTACAGCCATTTCTGTTGTGCCAGAGTAGGACCTTTTACCTGATTTTTCAGGTGTGCTTTAGAACAGCAATTGAGAATCCAGACAATTGATTAAGACATTTGGTGATGAGAACTGATGAAAGTCTATACCCAATTATGCCTGTGTATATGCTATTTTAATGAAACTGCATATGCTTGTAATTGGAAGATTGTTGCATCCATGTTCACTGTGGTTCAGAAGCATTGGTTTCCAGTTTTATGCCCCAATACTAATCCACCAAACAGGATAAATGTTTTGGAACTAGTATTATACAATTTGCAACAATGTATATCAGCTCTAACATAAGAAAATAGAATGCTTTTTGTTATGCCCTCAGAGAAGCTATTATTATTTTCTTATTAAGCATCAGTTATCCCTATAGTTATAATGGGTTTAGTTCCTTGTATAGTGTTCTAAGGGAGGGAATTTTAATTAGACCCTGTCCCTTTAAGAAATTTCCCTAGAGGCAGTCTTCCTTCATTACACAGCAATGCCCCTGTTTAGCTCTGGAGTTGGAAGTCTGCAATATCTGTTACGTCTATGGTGCATAGACGAACGTGTATATACTCTAGAGAACATAAAGTTAAGGTGTCTAGTAGAATCCAGATAAAAGATTGAAGGAACCAGGAGAAGTCTACAGCTTCAAGTTTGTTCACCAGTCAAGCAAGGTCCTTGCCTTAGTTAGACCCTGCGAGGAGTTAGGGTCTCAATTCTTCTAAGCAATAAACCTTGTTTTTTGAACTGCTTGAGTGTCTTCCACTCTGTTCTGGCCAAGAACAGGGCACCTTAAAATTGTTTTACGTGGGGCACAAAATAGTGTTGATGGGACAACTATGTTACTATCCTCTGTGCATTTTGTAATAATTTTGGATCAGATTTCTACTGCATTTAGTGGTGATGGGCCATCTCCTTTATATCCCAGACATGATATTTCATCAGTGAAGTCCAGATTCAAGCTTCCATGTCAGTTACCATCTGAACATGGGTAATGTTCCTAAAGCAATGTTCTAAGCCATTGGTGGTGAACCTATGGCACGGGTGCCAGAGGTGGCACTCAGAGCCCTCTCTGTGGGCACGCACAAACAGAATCGTTCTCGCCACACACATATAGGTTGGCCTGAGCCACTGGGCTCAATTATTAGCATTAAACCAAAGACCTAGTTTGGGGGAAGCAGTGTAGGTAACCCTGTTAAGCGCTGTTAAGCCCCACTGATTTTCATGCGAAGAACTAAAGTGCAATCCTTTACCTGGGAGTAAGCTCGGTTGCTGGCAATGGGGCTTGCTTCTAAGTAAACCCTCCTAGGATCGTGATTCACCCTTTGGAAGATCGTGATTCACCCCTTCAAAGCAAAACCACTGACTACCACCAAGCTTACTCCTGAGTAATGCACACCTCGGAGTCAACCATTTTTTCTAAACTAAAACCTCAGTATTCAGGTTAAATTGCCGTGTTGGCACTTTGCAATAAATTAGTGGGTTTTGGGTTGCAATTTGGGCACTCGGTCTGAAAAGGTTCGCCATCACTGTTCTAAGCAATTCAGCTAATCCCTATATATGTGAGGAATTCCTCATAACATTCTGGTAGTCCTTTAAAATAACACAGACTGGAAGTATATACGTTATATGTCCTAGCACTTGTTTACTCTTTTACATGTCCTTTAGTATTCAGGATTATTTCTATTCCATGCAACATTAACTAGCCAAGGAGACATTTCTGTTATGTTTTTGAAGAATACGATTGGAAAGTGTCAAAGTAATAATTCTTTAATGTGTATGGCCCTTTCTGCACGGGCACTGAGCGGGGGTGCATTAGCATAAACAATGCCGACGCACCCCCTCCCCAGGACCGTTCACACAGACGGTCCCAGGAGGGGCTCAGGAGAAGGCGCAGCCTTCGCACAGGCTGTGCCTTCCCCAACCGGTTACCTGCTCCTGCTGGCTCCCATCATGTTGTGGAGGCCAGGGACATGCCCCCCTGGCCAGAGTGGCGGCATTGGAGACAGAGGTCAGGGGGGCATGTCCCCTGGCCTCCACAACGTGACAGGAGCCAGCAGGAGCAGGCAAGCCGGCTGGGGAAGGCGGGAAGGAAACGCCGCCTTCCAGCTGCTGCCATTTGCACGACAGCAGCTGGAAGGCGCCCCTTTAGAAAAACCTCACTCGTGGAGCAAGGTTCAAGAGGGGCTTTTCCATGCCACTTGGGTGGCGTGAGCACTGCGTTGCTGCATTGCAGCAGCACCTGCTATGCGAACGCCTCCCCAGGGACGGCGTTTTTGCCATCCGTGGGTGCTCTATTCCGCTCATGCGGAAAGAGCCTATGATTTCAAAATACTCACAGATGCAGTTCTATCATATAGTTTATCACAGGAATCTGCTTCTGGTCATATAATGTCTCTGAAACCAGAGCATACTGGTTAAGAGCAGTGAACTCTAACCTGCTGAACTAGGTTTTGTTCCCCCACGCCTACACATGAAGCCTGCTGGGTGACCTTGGACTAGTCACAGCTTTCTACCAAACCAAGGTGTTTGTTGTGGGAGAGGGGGAACGGACCATTATTGTCAGCCAATTTGAGACTCATTGAGGTCTTAAAACACACTCTTGGTGTTGTTATTGCTCACATCTGAATTAGCACTGTAAGAGAATAGAAAAAGAAAATACTGATTCTCATGTTTGAAACATTTTTCATAGCCATGTCTTACGACAGAGCTGGGCGTTATACGGCCCGCGGGCCGTATCCGGCCCGCCAGATGACCCTGACCGGCCCCCCTGCCTTGCTGGGGAGCACAGGCGTTTTTGCCTAGGGACAGTACCTCTTGTCCCCGGGCGCATCCATTTTGGTCACGTGGGGGGCGCCAAAACGTCCCTGCACACAAGCTGATTCAGTAGGCCTTAGCAAGCCCCGCACTGAGGCAGCGACTGTTGCCAGTGCCTGTTGTAGCCCCGCCCACTCTGTACGGTGGCCTGGAGTGTCCAGGGGGCGGGGGAGAAATCCCACTGTGCTCCCAGTGAGCAGGACTAGGGCGCTCCGCTCCCCTCCCTCTGACGGGCAGTGTGCCTTATTCTCCCCCACAAGCGCTTCTCGGCAGACTGGTCTCCGAGTAGGGCACAGGAGAAGAAGGAAGCTGAAGAGCTTGATCCCAGCAGCAAGCAGAACTGATGATGATGCTGGCATTTGTTTAGTAAGCCTCTCAGATGGGGGGTGATTTGTGAGAGATTTATATGCTTAAAAGTTAATTTCCCCTTGCAGATCAGTTTTCTCTTTGGAAGCTTTCGTTTCTCAAGGGCCCAGCCCCTACCTCCCACAGGAGCTTGGTGGCAGGACAAAATTAGGAAAGAGAGGATTGGTGGGGAGGAGAGCCATGTATGTTTTGCTGGGGGGGGTGGGGGGTGATCTGTAGAGATATTGCTGACATTTGTTTGAGTAAATCTTCTGATGGGGGTGCATTTGTGAGAGATTTACATGCTTAAAAGTTAATTTTTCTCCTTGAACTGGCTTGGAGCTGTTTCTCAGGCCTACCTCAGCTGTTTCTCAGGGCTAACTTCCTACCTCTCACAGGGTTGGTGTAAGGACAAAATTAGGAAAGAGAGTAGTTGGTGGGGAGAGAGCCATGTGGATGTTTTGCTGGGGGTGGGGGGTGTTTTGCAGTGGTAAAAAATCATTGTTTTGGTCGTGGTGGGGAAGGGTGGCACGCCTCATACCGGGGGAGGGGGCGCCAAATTCAGGTTTTGTCCCCGGGCTCCAGTTTGCATAGATACACCTCTGCTGGGGGAGTAAGGGTGCCTTTGAAAGCCCCACAGAAGCTGGTTGCCTTGGCATAGCCCGCTTCGCGGGGCTTTCAACAGCGCCTTTGCACCCCTGCTCGTTAGCTGGAGTAGCGAGGTGTCTTTGAAAGCCCCGCAGAAGCTGGTTGCCTTGGCTGCCGGCTTCTGTGGGGCTTTCAAAACCACCTTGCCCCCCTGGCTTGCTGGGGAGTGAGGCGCCTTTGAAAGCCCCGCAGAAGCTGGTTGCCTTGGCTGCCGGCTTCTGTGGGCTTTCAAAACCACCCTGCCCTACTGGTTTGCTGGGAGAGGCTTTGAAAGCCCTACAGAGAAGCTGGTTGTTTACGCCGGTTTCCGCGGGTTGTACCGCCTCTTGCTCCTGCTGCTGGGGCCGGTGTCTTTGAAAGTTCCCCGCAGAAGCTGGTTGCCTTGGCTGTCGGCTATAGCGAGCTCGCCCTACCTTGCTGAAGGCGGAGGTGTCTTTGAAAACCCATGAAGCCGGGTTGTAACTGCGGCTTCTGTGGGCTTTCAAAACCACCTCGCCCCCACCTGCGTTTTGGCCCGGCCCTCCACAATATTTTCTGTTTCTTATGCGGACCCATGGAAAAAATAATTGCCCACCCCTGTCTTACGATAAAAAGTCACCATGGAAAACCTCAGAAACTGTTAAACATCTGTCTTAAGGTACTTTAGATGAGTGTTTTAATGGCTATTTTCTTTTTGACTGCCATACTAAACAGGTGCAACCTTTTCCCCATGTACCTAAAGGAAGTCACAGTTCTCTTTATAAGATTTTCTTCAACGAAAATCTTACCAGTCTTTCTCACAAAAACTCTCATATTTACAACTTGTTCATGTGCAGTAGCTGTGTTGTCAATACATTCAAGGTCTTGATCATTTTCTGTGAATGAACTGCCGAACTCTGAGTCTACTTTTTGGGGCTCGCGTTTTGGCATCTACCTGAATGGATTTCATTGTTCAGGACAGTGACAGGATTTTTTACCAATTTAATGACATCATCAAGCTCCTCAATTAGTCAACGTATCTCTGGACCACTAACTACCCTTGTTGATGCCTCAGTTCAGTTCATTATATTCTTATTTTGTTGATGATCTCTCAAATTCTGTTAGCTGTCTTTCAAAAACATGAAGTTATCTGGATTACAGATATCCAAGTGCTATAATAGGAACTTTGAGATGTAATATTTGGGTTGTGGTCGGGTGTTGTCAGGATTTCTTTACTTATTTTATTATTGTTTTATTTATATCTCACATTTTTTCTTCATGCGGACACAAATTAGTTTATCACTTTATTCTCAAAATAGCAACCCAATGCTGTAAGTTAGGCTGAAAGAGTGTGATGGGCCAAAGTTATCTAGCAAGCTTCCATGACAGAGTGGGGGTTCAAACTCAGCTATCTCCAGGTCCTAGTTTGACACTTTAATCGCTATGCCATGCCCGCTGTTCTCTGAACAAACAAGTGGTTTTTTTCTTCATCCAACAAAAGATGAGAAGCTGAGATTTCCAATGTATCTGTCTATGAGACTGGCAGGCTAAATGTATATATCACTGTCTCCTTTTTCCCCACACACTGAATATCCCAAGTACATTAAAAAAGGAGGCCTTTTCTCTCTGTTGGTCTTCTGTCTTATTGTGCTCATTTGGTTTGCAACTTCATTTGCAAAATACTGAAAGATGTTCTGATGCTGTGAAAACTGGTGAAGTGATTCCATCACTTTCAGTGATTAAATCCTAATGAATCGTATTCACAAGAGCCAGACACCTCAGAGTATTGATTAAAGTTGGCAATCATTCATATTTTTCCATTACAAATGTATGTGTGGTCAGCTATGTTCTGTCTAATCATTTTTTTGCAAATTGAATCAGGGCTAGTTCGTCTTCAGCATTATCTTTTCTGAAATATTTTTTCTAGATCAATAGATAGTCTGTCCTATTTCTTGCCTTAAAGTCTTATGTTAGCATAGAGCCCAGTCCACCAGGGAAACAAGGTGGCTGTTATGCACAAATCAGCACTGGAACTGTCCACAGGAGCTAGAAGCTGGGAAGCAGTGAAGAGCTAGAATGAAATTGATTAGCAATGGAGCTGTCCAGACAGAATAAAAGTTAGACTCAAAGAACTGCTGTGCCAGGAAATGTTGCACTACAGTTAAGGAGTGGTTGGTTGTCACACTCCTCCTGTTCACTCGGCAAGTCTTTGAGGCCAATTCCATTTTTTAAGTAGAATAATGTGAAGAAATGCCCCAAGCTCTCTAATACACACTCTGTTACCTGATTTCTTAGAAATACTTTTTTTCTGTCAAGTCATGCCAACTTACAGTGACCCCATAGGGTTTTCAAGACAAGATACATTCATATTTGTTTTGCCGTTGGCTGCCTTTCATAGAAGCCTGTAGTTTCTTGGTAGTCTCCCATCTGAGTACTAACCAGGGCTGATCCTACTTATCTTCCAAGATCTGATAAGATCAGGCTAGCCTGGGCTATCCAAGTCAGGGTTCAGAAACACTGCTCATGAGCCATATGGTTGATCATGTAGGTTCCAGAATTGTGTTGGTCTGGATAGGGCATCTTGATCCATACATCAGTTGGTTTTCTAGATGAAGGATCATCCCAAGTTAATAAGGATCTGAAATGTTTTTGGATGTGGCAAAGACTATGTTTAATCATCTTCCCTGAGATGGTTCAATCTTATTGCAAATTGGGCCAAGGCAGGTACTGACACCGTCTTTCTGAAATTTTGCTGTGGAAGGTATTTTATGTATCCTGGAGGTATATATATTCTCTGTTTACCTTGTTGCTACAGGAACTTAATATCTTGTGTGTTATGAATACTATCTTACATTCATTCCACTGTGATAGTCTGTCTATATGTCACAAATCATTTCCCCCAATTTGTTGTGAAGCCGAGTCAACCATTTTGCATGATATTTTATTTCCAGCGCTGTCACTTCACCAGTACTTCGCTTCAAAATGAGTGTGCCATTTTGTTTTTGAATGAAACACTTTGGATGTTCTTGTCTATATTAAAAGTTGCAACATACAATAACAGAATGTGAGGTGAGGCTGAAGCAGGAAAAATGCTTGTTTTTCATGTGTGGATTTCATGGATTCTCATGACAGTTTTTCAAAGTCTGTTGTTCATTCACTCCACCTGTTGCTTGTTTTCTTTTTCTTGCTTTTTCCAGCTTAGTGTAATTGTGCATTTTCATGCTGTTTATCTTTTTTTAGAGGAAACGGAGGTTTTTTTTCCACCTGTGGCCTGAATGGAAATTTTGAAAATCTATGTCTATGGATAGCACATCAGTATTTTTCAAATCCACTGTAGTGGTAGATCAAAGTAATGAAAGGTGTGCTATATAATGAACACAAATGAACATACATGAATAGAGGGACTAGCACAGTATGTCAAATGATCTGCAGCCCCCAATAAATGTCTGACCATTTTAAGTGTTTTGATACCTTTGACCCAAATATTTATTTAAAATGTGAATGTTATTAAATATTAATTGTAAAATAAAAATAATTCAATAACAATAATAATTATTAAAACACATTGTAGAATCGACACAGTAGTTTCTCAAACTAAAAATCACAGATGAACAGGTAATGTGTGTTCATGAATTAAACATTTAAAAATTAAATATGAAAAGACTACCAGTTTTATGTGGCTGCCATGTTGCTTCATTTTCCAGTTTGGCTCAACATCTGAAATTGACTATAAATCTGATAATTGCAGTCCTGCAAAAGTGGGCTTTTTTGTTTGGAATTTGATTCTATCTAGCCCTAACGCTATTTCTTACATCCTTTCAAACTTTTTCTGGGTAACATTAGGAGAACATTTACTGTTTACACATCAATTAATCAGGCTGTGAAGCTTTAATATTTGATTGTCCCTGTGTGTGTGTGTATGTGTGTGGGTGTAGGTGTGTGTACACACACATACACACATCTTTACACTCACAGTATGTAGCTTTGTCCCATCTGGACCTTTTGAAAATCTGGCACTTTCCCCAATCTTATAGTACATCTGCAAAATGGGGCTTCCAGAATGTATATTTGTTTAATCATCTGTTTGCTGTTTGCCACAAAGAAAGCTAACGTCTATGCTACAGAGTAGGAGTTAAGTGGCCTACAAATATTAGTTTAGACCCCATGCCTTTCATTTTAGAACCTGCCAAGCAACTTAATAATATACCATTTTTCTTCCAAAATGCTAGCATTTCAGATGTTACAACTTCGATGTGTGTCTTTCAAAAGTTTTTAAAAGTTGGTAAATCTTTGGTAAGAATATAATATCAAATATTTGGTAAGAATACATTAGCAAATTGGCAAAAATGATAAGGAGGTCTCATTGTTATTTTCTGCACTATGGGCCAGGAATGCAGAGTACTGGAAAGGAATCTCAGCAGAATATGACTAAAGTTAGAAGGGAGTTCTTGAGTGGGTATGATAGAAGGCCCTGGTAGAATGGGGAAGATACAGAGACTTAGGGAGTAAAATTCATGGGATTGGGAAAGAACTTGAGACTAAAATATACAAGTCCAGAATATGACTGTTGGCCTCTGATAGACCAAGACCTGACCCAAAAGTAATTATAAACAGGCTAATGGGCAGCCTATCTACCTTACAACTATCCTGGAACCTGGTTGGTAATACATCTATTTTACCCTTTCCTTGACAGTTGGACATAGTTTACTAGAAGAGGCAGAAGAATGCTGATCATTTTGGGGCGTATCAGATGTGGCCCTGAGAGGCCCAGATGGAAATTCAATGAGCTATGAAACTCATTGGGTCACTTCACTTCCTCTTAGATTAAAGAGCTGTTGTCTGGGACAAGATCAAGGGGGAAAAAACTTTGTGTGTTACCCTGAACACTTTGAAAGAAAAGCAAACTAAAAATATACTGGTTAGAAATATGAAATTCTAGTTCTAATTTGGTCATTCTCGATATTCATAAGCATATTTCTGAAATTTCCCTGTTTGTACAGTGTCTCCCCAGTGGTTCTTACAAAGCTTCTTATCTATGGCATTATGGAAAACCTGGCAGCGGGAGATGCAAATTTTCCTTTTTGTTTAAAGTTCAAAATATGTTAAGCTTTAGGGCAAAATTACATTATAGTGTTTGGAAATAGTAATTGATGCAACACATCTGACATGAATGTCTGTTTTTAGTAAGTGTGCTGTGTTAGTGATGTTTTGCTCCTGAAACAACATCTTGGTTAGTTCAGTCTGATTTGGAAAGCTCTCATCACTGCACAAGGGAGGCATTATCCCTCTTGTTCCTTTCTGCCTACACATTTGGAATTGCTTTCCCATCCCTTCAGGAACTGAACTCTCTCTCTCTCTTTTTGTAAGTAGTACAAAATGTCTGTGTCTGCTCAAGCTGTTGATTTCACATCCAAAGAGGAATATCACATGTTGTGACTAAGTGACATTTAACACATCAAGAAGAATCAGATTCTGCATTGTGGAGCAGGCAACAAGAAGTCACCCTAGTAGGAAGTTTTCTACTTTTTGCACAAAGGCCCACCTGCCTCAAAATATGGGATTGAGATGTGATTTAAATTCTCTATTTTTAAAATGGCATTGGGCTTTCTTTTCTAGTTGTTTCTGAGGGAAAGTCTTTTGTCATTTTTCACAGTTCTGGACTGAAAAATCTGAGCTGCTGGTGCCACAGAAACATTATTGCTGGCAGCTGTACCCGTTCAAAGAAAATGTGTGGGCTGAGTTCTCAGGAGAACCACAATCAAGCTGCTTCTTCTCACCCCCTGAAAGCACCAATCAATACCTGTGTATCTTTTCTCACTCACCATTTTCACAGGGTTTGGGCAGCTTCACTTGTAGAAGGCTCATTAAACAGATATGTCTGTCTCCCTGATTAGACTTCCATCTACACTGTGTTCTGTGGCCCAGCTGATCCCTTGCGTTTAACATTTCCTGTGAGGGAAATAAGCCCACAAGTACCAAGCTACTGTACTGGCGTTCTCCTAAGTAGATCTACCCAGGAGATCAGGGCTCAGCAGTGAATTGAAATGATACCATCACCAAGTTACATTTGATTTATTATTTATACTGCAACACTAGCTTTTTTAATATATATATAGGATAAGCAACAAGAGACTTTAACAACTCTGGGCTTCCAGTTTTTAAAATGTTCATTTAAAATGTTCGTTTCATGGTTCTTTCTTGATAGTACCAAAGCCTCCCACCCCCACCCAGAAAATGATGTTAACATTCATGTATACAGATGCATTTAGGCAGTACATGACTGAAATGATTGGTGTGGTATACTGAAGACTAAGGTAAATTTGTTTAAAGGATGTGAACTAAGATAGAGTGAAGGCAAAAAATAACCACCACCTCAATATCTTACTTTAGAGTGATTTCTGTTGTGTTCCACCAAGGAAAATGGTTCAAAAGCAAACAGAATTAAGAGAAAAGTGAATTCTTACATAATCCAGATTCCACAGAAACTCAATGTAATGAAGGATGAAAGAGGCACGGGTGAAATCTGATGTGCAAATAATTTTATCTCAGGTACTGCCTGAATAACTAAAGAAATAAACAAATGTATTTTAATAGTCAGCTGCCAATGTTTGGCATTCTCATTGGAGCACTGCGTTTTTGAGTCCTCTTTGCTGTGATAATTCTATTATTTTTGCCATCACGCTGAAGTAATCTGCCTCTAAGGAGCAGGAGATATTTTAGGCCACTGTTCTAGTCATTGTCACTTAAGAAAGGGAATAAAGGAGTTCTGTAAGTTCCTGCTTGGTCCAGGACCTACCAGTGCCTTAAAGCAACCCTGGGTTCACCTGCTGCTATCCTTTACCAATGCTTGGTGAATACCAGTGACTTGCTAAAGACAAGTTTTCCTGTTCAAATACAGTCATACGGCTCATAAAAGAAAATACACATTTGGACCTTTGGATTGAAAATAAATCTTGCAGGTATGTTGGGTCACACAAGTAAAAGTTATAGACAAAAGGCAATTTGTCCCCGTCTCCTATCAGACTTTTGTGCCATCAAAGCCTGTGATTTTTCATAATACATAATGATAAGAATATTTTTATTTTATGCTATGGTCTGCTTTGGGTATTGGTGTGTTCTTTCTTAATGGATATCTTGTTTAAGATAAAAATCTTGATTACACCTTTGATTGGATGCTATCCTCCTCCAAGAGAAACTTGGCATGATTAAACTAGAGCAATTTGATTGTTTTGTTCTTTACTATACTGTGCAATGTCAATTCCAGCCAACTGAAGGGCCAAACTGAAAGAAGCAAGACTCCCCCATCTAAAGCTAGACAGCTATCTGCATACACAGACCAGATGTGTTTCTGCCTAGGGACATGGGGAACCCCATGTACCCTGGTGCAACCATTCCGTTCATGTGGGGGGGGTGCAAAATTGGGCCCCCATGTGACCAGAGAGTCGGGCCAAGGCAGGCAGAAGTCAGACAAGGCACGGAGCCTCATCAGACTTCTGCCATCCCCAGCCCTGCCCACGTTGTTCTCTTTGACGATGTGGGCAGGGCCGAGGGACGACAAAGTCTGATGAGGGAGCCTCCACCCTCCTTCGGCCCCTCACATCCGTGCTGCCAGGCCAAGGGAGAGGGGAAGGGGTGGCAGCAGCCTGCGCTGGGCTCGGAAACTGGCAGCACTGAGTCTGATCCCAGCGCAGGCTGCAGCCAGGCTTGCCCTCCCCACCTTTATCGGAAGCCCTGCGGGGCCTCTGATGGAGGTAGGTAGGGGGCAGCAGCAGCCTGTGCCAGGCTCAGACCCTAGCAGGCTTGCTCTCCCCACCTTTATTGGACATCTCGTGGGGCCTCTGATGAAAGTGGGGAGGGGGAGGCAGCAGCCTGCACTGGGATCAGATCCTGGAAGCCTCCAATCCCAGCACAGGTTGCAGCCAGGCTTGCATTCCCCACCTTTATCGGAGACCCTACAGGCCCTCTGATGGAAGTGGGAAGGGGGAGGCAGCAGCCTGTGCCGTAATCAGTTCCTGGCAGGCTCCAATCCTGGCACAGGCTGCAGCCAGGCTTGCGCTTCCCACCTTTATCGGAGACCCCATGGGGCCTCTGATGGAGGTGGAGAGGCTGCTGCCAGGCTGGCCCTCTCCTCTCTATGAGAGGTGTATGGGTCGGGGGGGGGGCAGAGAGACAGGTGCCATTTCCCCCTGATACACCTCTGACACAGACAGTCCAGTCTAGATAGTGTGGAACAAAATGGCCATAGGAGGTGACACAGGCTCACACTGACACATTTGCCCTCCCAGTCAGTGTAGGTGGCACTGTTGCTGGCTGGGAGGGCAAATGGAAAAATGAGTTACTCCATTTTGGTGGTGTAACTCTATTTTCCCGTGGAGAGCTTTTGGGTAGCCAGGGAGTATTTTTAGTTCTTCTGCCTCCCCGTGCCATGTGGAAGCCGTCTGGAGGCGGCGGGATAACACAGTAGTGCCATCCCCAGCTTTCTCCAGGATTTGGATTATGTTGTAAGTTGCAAAGGATAAGGGAAGCTACTTAAACTGGAGGAAGGCTTCAAATTTTGCAGAGCAGAGTGGCTGGATCCATCCCTATGTATTTGTCATTTCAGAGATGGTGTTTGTTTCCTAGTGATGAAATGGCTTGATCCATTTTACTTTATTTACATAATTTAGCATCTGCCTCTGTTACTGACACTCAAGACAGCTTACACTAAGTATGTCAGTGCAGTATTGGGCATCCAATAAGCCGTAAGACACAGAACCTGTGCACAAAAGAAACCACATAGGGCACAGCAGTGCACACCTTGATGGGCATACCAGCACTACACAATTATAGGGAATAGGGAAACTATTTGTATTACCCTCTTTTCCAGCTTGGAGCTGATATTGCTTGACCAAGCAGAACCAGGGAAGTTGCATAAGATACATACACACAATAGCCTGGAAAGCCAAATGTTTGTGCATGCTTACCAGTGGAGAGGGATGTAAAACTGGGCTCTGTTATGCTCTATTGAGATAGCTGTGTATGCAGGGGATTGTTCCTGAGGTGGACTGGACTGAGGCCAAATACAATGGAAATAAAATTGTTAGCTTTTGAAACTACAAATAATTGATTTAGTAATTAACTTCCTCACCAGCTTCTTTCCCCCTCTTTGTTCCGTAAAGCACAAACAATGTTCCTCCCAAAGCATTGCATTGACCAATGTTGTGAAATTTGCAGAAAATGGTGATGGACATTTCAGCTTATTTTCAGTCTGTTTGTATACTTCACATGACTACTTCAGTGATTTGGTTTGATTGAAAGTGAACAGCATTTCAAATGTGCAGTGGTGGCATTCAACATGGTGGCGGCCTGTGTAGTTGCTTTGATATATGCTCACCATTTGCTTGGATTTTGAGTTCTCTCCAGGTTATCATGTGCAGGTTCTGTAACATTTTCGTGATGGTGGTATTCATGGTGGGAAATAGTGAGAACTTACAGGACTAAACTACAGTTCCAAGGTGGCTGTGTGCTTAGTAAGACTTGTCATTAATAGGCAAAATGAGGAAGGATGGAATATCAGACAAACTGCTTTGGAGAGTGGGCTCTTTGGCATTTACCTCACTGAAATCCTTATCAAAACTCTGCCCTCTACAGGCTCCATCCCCAAATCTCTAGAAATTTCCCAACCTGTAGTTGGCAACCCTAGTTGTCAGAACTTGGCAACTGACCACAGAACTTTCAGGCCAATGCTAGGGACCCAATACCAACCCTTCCAGTCAGAGGCATAGCTGGGCCAAACTGCGCCCGGTGCGCAGTCTATATTTTCCACCACCACCCCCCATGGCCCCCTGCGGCTTCCCCCCTTCCCACACTTACTTTAGTTTCTTTCCTTTTCCTAGAACTTTTTCAGGCTGAAAAAAAGGCCTATTCGCAGTTCAGGCTTAAAAACAGCCTGATGGGAACTATACTTCCCAAGAGACCTTGTGAGCCCCAAGGTCTCCTGGGAACTATTTTCCCAGGAGGCCGTTTTCAGCCTGTACTGTGATCAGGCCTTTTTTTTCAGCCTGCAAAAGTTCTAGGAAAAAAAAAGACACTAAGAATAAAAGAATTAATAGAAAGGAAGCGCCGCATAAGGAAAAGGAAGGGAGGGCCGCGGGGTGACTTTCCACCCCCCAGGCATGCGCCTGGTGCACGGCACCCCCCCCCATTCCCTTGTAGCTCCGCCTCTGCTTCCAGCCCTTCCAATAAACTGGCCACATCACCGTTGCCCATGAATATTAACATTTTGTTTTGTATGTATGGACAACATTGAATTTATACCTGTCCTGCTGTTCTATAGCTTATTAACTTAAAATGTATTTAATGCTCTAAAATAGTAATATAGAGTTTTTATAACTTTTTATTTTGTTGTGTCTCTATAAATCATCCCAAATACATAAGAGGGGGGAAAAGAAGAATAAGATTAATTATCATATTATTTACGGTTATCTAATATTGATTGCATAAAGTTTATTTCCTAGAGCTCAGAGTTTTTTTAAAAATACACAGAATGAAGGGAGAAGATAAGAAAAAAAGCATGAGTTTCACTTTTCAAATTGATTAAACAGGCTTTACAATAATAATACATAATTAAATAAGTATTAATTCAGCTGAAACTTCAGAATTTCTTTTCTTCCTGTTCCCCCTGCCCCCGGCATGGAGCACATCTCCTTTACATCACAGAAAGCCTACAGTCTGAGCCAGCTGCAGTTCTAATGATCATTTTTATGATTCCTTGAGGCATACTGAACTGCAGAGATATGTCACCAGAGTCCAATATTAATATGCTTCTATCATCATGATTAATTTAACCTTTTGGAGATTATAAGAATTAAAAACACATAATCAATCATAAGAGGTTTATAGCATTGGTTGATGTATACAATCTATTAACAAGCCTTTTTGTTTTAATTGGATATTATTTGCTAATGTTTCTTAAAGGCATTGTTAGTGGGCTGACTGAAAACCTCATGAAAGTCAGTTGGAAAGCTCATGAGAAGCAAAACGTAGTGTAAACATTTACTACATCTTGCTATCCCTAACATCCTGTAGCATAAACACAGTAGTAATTATAATCCTGGTTCCAGTTCATGTCGGGTATTTTTCCCTCACAAATGCCTTTTAGTCTGGATTGCAACAGTTATGAATATTGCTAATGCAGGGTAGAAAAGGAAAGGAGCCAGTTTTAGATGGTATGTCCTTTCTATCAGTTTAGATATAACATTTGCAGGAAATGAAAAACCAACTGAGATATCACTTGTGGAAATAGGCTTAGATTTTAACCACAGTTAGGCCAGAGAAACCATTAAAGATTAAAATATACTCATCTGGGGACCAATTGACCTGAACAAAATGGTATATTAAGTCTGTGGATCTGTGCAGAATTCTGTACGTGATGAGACCAGGTTCTTTGTTGGAAATGCAAACCTAAAGAAAAACCCTATTATTTTTCAGATGTGGATTTCAAGAAAAGCATAAATGCTGGCATTCTGGGTTATTTGGATCCACCAATTATGTCAAACTATTGTGCTTTATTTTTCCAGGATTCTGGAATTATTCAGCTTCCAGAACAGCAATAGCACACTCCTAAAATGTATTTCTAAAATGGAGGCTTACATCTGTTATCTTTTTCTACCCATGCACAGAGCACTCCAGATGGAGAAGCAAACACAAGAAAATAACCCCCCCCCCCCCCCCGTGGTCTCTCCTGTGAGTCTCCGCATGGTGTAGTGGTTAAAAGTGGTAGATTCTAATCTGGAGAACCAGGTATGATTCCCCACTCTTCCACATAAGCGGTGGAATCAAATCTGGTGAACCAGGTTTGTTTCCTTGCTCCTATCTCTGAAGCCTGCTTAGCTGACCTTGGAATAGTCACAGTTCTTTCAGAGCTCTCTCAGCTCTACCTACTTCACAAAGTGTCTGTTGTGGGGAGGAGAAAGGAATGAATTTGTAAGCCACTTTGAGTCTCCTTACAGTAGAGAAAGCCAGGGTAGAATCCAAAACAACTCTTTTTCAGCATGGAAAAATGGCTTGGCTTCTTGTCCCCAACCCCTCCACTTAGGTTCTTCCTGCTGCTGCTGTATGGCTGCAGAAACCCAAGCAGTGTCCAGGGAACCTGGAACCAACTAGTGAAAAATCCAGACATGTAGTAGTTGGACCTCATGGACAGCTGTGAGAATAATCATGATCAGGCAGACAGTTCAAGTTTTTAACGTCTGATCTTATCACTTAGTCCTGAGTGTTGGATAGTCCAATCCAGATAGGGAGGCCAGTCAGGCTATGGAAGCACTGGGGAGCTGTGCCAACATGTTTGCCCTAACCACTGCCATAAGGGCACCCACATGGGTGGAGAGAACAAAACCCCCACTGTCTGGCTGCTCCACATCTCTGCAGCAGGCAAACCCAGAAGTCTGAGCTGCTGCAGAGCTACGCTGACATCCAAGTGGACCCCAACATGGGGGTGGGGTGCAGGTGGGCCAGGGCATTCTAGTCTGGGAACACTGCCCCCTGGCCCTGCATGTAAGCCTGTCTATGGGCCAAATTGGGCAGCTGGAGGTATTTAAACTTTCCTTCCTTTCCATGCCACCTGAAGCCCCTGTGGAGGCAACATGGCACCACCATCCCTGCGCTGTCCCTGGCCACTGCAGTGCACCCTATTCCAATCTGGTTTGGCCTCTTAAAATGGCAGCCCTGGATATTCCTGGATATTCCTGAATATTTCTAGATTTGGGGGGAATTGGTACTTCGTAGTCTGAAATTGTGAATCCAGTTTTGGATAACCAAACTATACCTCAAAAACAGACATAAAATATTGGGGGGGGGGGGCAAATATTTTTTGCACTGGACATATCCAGGTACACATGTACAGTAGTCTTACTATGGAGCCATCTCCTGAGGGCTGGCTCATTAAGCCAAACTGGCATGTTGCTAAAATGTGGTGGAAAGAAACCACGCAGCTCATGTTCTCAGGTGCGATGAAGCAGTCACTCTTTCGTTTTTTCCATCCTGGCAGGCTGTTGTTCAGTGTAGAATTGATCCCATCACAACCACTTATTGCCTGTGCAATAGAGAGGGAAGAAGATGGCAAACAATATCTAACCTGCCACATTTTGTAACAGTAATGATTATGCATTATATTAAATGTTAAATGAAATTATTGATGCTTTTGTTTTAGAGAAATAGTTTCTTGTACACATCCTCATAACCTGCCTTGTTGTGATAAATATGACCTTTTTTGACCAGATTTAAAAGGTTTGGCCAACTTCATGCAACCAACTTCCTTTTTTTCCCCTCCCGAGTTCAACTCTATATTAAAAGTATAGCACTTTTATAACTTAATGAAACAGTCCTGTGGCACTTTAGAGATTAACAGAATTTATTCCAGCATACTTTTTTTGAGGCAGAGTATAATTCATCAGATGCATGCTGTTGGCTTTTCTTGGCATGCTCCTAATTGCTACTACTATACCCTGTTCAGGATAAAGATGACAGGAGGTTTGTGAATTCATCCGCCATTTCCTGCACCATCTTTGTTCTAGAATGCTCCACTTGGGTCCTAGTGCCTACTTAGTTTTGTCCCCAAGGCACTGTGGCCAAAGCTCCAGGAAATGATAGAGGATTTCACAGATCTCCTGTCGTCTTTATCCTGAGTAGTATAAAGGTAGTAGGTACCCTGGCACACTTTCCCCCTTGTCGTCCATGTCAAGAAATTGATTTTAGATTCCAGCATTGTTTCTCCTTTTCTGGAATACATATCATTTGAAATGTTATCACTGCGCTAGACTAACAGCCCAATCCAGAGCCCAATCAGACCCACCTCTGAGAGCCAGCACACAGCACACAGCCACCTCTGAGAGCCAGCACACAGACCCACATATTCTCAGCCCAATCAGACCCACCTCTGGAGCCAGCACAAGAGCCAAACGTGCCAGAAGGGTGGTGACTTACCTGGGAGATAATTGCACCAGTGTGGTTGGGGGGGGGGGTTCAGGTGGCAGGCCAGGAGGTAGAGTCGACCTTAGTCAGCTTTCCACTGCCTGCCCAGCCCGCATGCACTGGCGGAACCAGCCTCGGAGATACAGAAGATTTTCATGGCATATTTCCATTATCCTCCATGAGGGATTATCACTGGTAGGTTTTTTTGTGGGGTGGGCTTCCCATGCTGTAGGGAAGCCCTTTGGAGAGGCCAGAACAGTGCTGGTGTAGTGTGTCCCTGCCTGCTGGCCCAATCTGGTTTGGCCTGAAAGTCCCATTCTTGGTGTGATATTAATCCAGCCTGGATCAGCTTTTCGTTCAGATATAGGACTGATATAGATATAGGACTGTAACTGGGACCAGTCTCTCACACTGGTGATTTTTAAAAATCAAATGAAAGGTGACATTTGGTGCTTGAAGAGATGCAGGTGTCCATTTCCATTGCAACTGGAAATTCTGGTTGTGATTTACCTTTTGCTGTCACTGATGCTTAGACTGACATATTCTCAGACTGCATAGGAGTTGCTTATTTTCCAGACCTTGCAAACTTGCATTGGAATTGAATCTGAAAAATGAGGTAACTGAACATGACCGTAGCTTGCCCTTTTCTCCATCTAAGGATAGCATGGTGAAGATGGAGAGGTTAAGAAATACTTCATCTTGACCACTGAGCTGCCATCTCACCAGTTTAGTTTTTATAAAGAAACATAATAGTTCTCAGCTAATAATGATGTAAGAAAGCATAACTTAAGAATTTGCTATAAATACTAATTGTTTCATGTCATAAGATATCCTGCTGTTCCTTAAAATTGTGACACAGGCAAAGATTTGGGGTGTGATTGGTGCTTGTACTGTTTTTAGAGGATGAGGGGGGATGATGCTAAAAGCTGAGAAAGACTGGCTTTTATGTAGCAGATCTTTGGCTAACACAATTAAAACCCTGAAAGATACAGTAATGATTTCTAATATGAACAGGAACACCAATAGCTTTTAAAGGATTGCCAAATGACCAAAATATGATTTAAACTGTAATATATATTGATTTCTATATTAGCGTTTTTGCTCCTAATATTGCATTTCTGCTGCTTTTTGCTAAAACAGGAATGGCATTCATCACTGTATTGACTGGAAAGTGATCTGGGATTATAGAATTCTTCTACACCTCTTTAGATTATTAAAATAATATATGCAAACAAAAAAAAGGTGAAGTTCAAAATGCTATTGTCCTTGTGCATTTCCAAGGATATAGCAGGCATCTGAGATGAGACAAAATGATTGAGTGGGGCTATGAGGCCCCGTCCTTTTAGATATGAATTTCCTACACAGTTGTTAATAAGGACTTCCTAATTATAATAATGGTTTTCCTTGTTGTCATGACAGTATAATTCTATTGTTTTTAATAGTGAACTGGTATGTGTCAGCATTTATTTGATATATTTGCTGCATTGTGCTGTTTAAGAGAATGGTAAAGAGAGATGGGAGGGAATTTAATTTATATTTTATCCAACTTTTTAACCAGCAAGTTTTCACTGTTGTTGTTTGCTATTCAGTCACAGAGGAAGGGGTTTTCAAGGCAAGAAATATTCAGAAGTGGTTTGCCATTGCATGCTTTTGTCTTGGAACCCTAGACTTCCTTTGGTGATCTTCTGTCCAAATATTAACCAGAGCTGACCTGCTTAGCTTGTAAGATCTGATGAGATCAGGCTAGCCTGCCCTACCCAGATCAGGGCATGTGGGATTTTTAGGTTATTTATTTTGCTTTGGGTCTAATCATACCAAACTATGAACTTGTTTTTGTTCAAAGGGTATACATTATTATGAAGAGACCTTCTTTGGCTATCCCTCTAACAAAACTGCTATGTTGTAGATATTGGAATGGAGTTCAAATGCCATCTCTACTATGGATGTACCATAGTTTGAGATCCTGGTTTGGCAGACAGAGAAGAAGCCATACTTGGTGGGGTGATAATTCAGTGGTAGAGTGACCACTTTGCATGCAGAGGGTCTCAAGTACAATCCTCAGCATCTCCTACTAGAAGGGTGAGGCAGAAGGTGACGTGAAAGACTTCAGTCTGAGATTCAGTCAGAGCCGTTATTAGTTTGATAAGTGGTCTATAACCAAGGCATATAAATGAATACAAATGAACAACTCACAAGAAGGCAACTTCATGTGTTATGATTTTCATGAAATGACAAAGTTTTTGGGTTGTCACAAAAATGGACATATTTAATTTAGTGGGTGCCTGTGGGTAGGGGAAGTAAGGGCAGGGAGCATGTGAGCCATAGTTTGTTATTATGTGCAACTCATGCCTCAGAATTATTCCAACTGACCTTCACCCTACCCCATCTCCTCCCTATCCTTATTAAACAAAATTAGTCAGTCATATATTCCAATAAACAAATGGGTAAGTCACATAAACTACAGTCTCCACTGCTTTAATAACATGGCCTCAAGCAATTAAACCCAGATGCACTCTAGCTTTCATTTGAATGTGTTTGTATCTAACTGCTGTTCTAAAGAGCTTTACTAAAGCTTCGCATCCCCAAAATGGCCTTGAATTTTCATGTTAGAAACTGTTATTTCAGAGCATGTCCGTGGGATTAAGAGGAGGGAATTAGAATTTTGAGACAGTGTTTGTTTAAATTCCTGATGAATTATACAAAGTCTGCATGTTTATCAGAAGACTGTCATTTCAGCAAGACAGAATGATGGGAAAAAACACATTTAGTGAAGAATCCCACGTCAAAAGGAATGCAATTAATCTTCACTAAACCATTCTCTCCTGTGTATTTACCAGAATGAGACAAACACCCTATAGCCCTTTTACAAATTCGGAGACAAGGACAATGCTATGAATCCAAGATAACTTATCTTTATCTGAAGGCTTTCAAAGTAACTGTAGATTATTTTGTACTGTGCTGTGCAGCTGAAAGTTGAAGGATACATTTGAAGAAAAAGTAACTGATACAGGAATGATTATTGGGGTCTTCAGCTGTGTCTTTTAAAATGAGGCTGCATTTTTATTTTAATTTAGCTTACATAAATCTGTAGCATTCTAAACTACAAGGATCCTTCTTTGCTACTGAAAGTATGCACTTTCAGGCCCTTATAAACAAAGTATTTGCAAAGGCAGCAGGTTGAGCCACCCTCTTTGTATTTTCTCAAGGTTATATATTTAGGGGCAAGTTATTAATTCCAGTCATCTGTTCTTCCAAGATGTTGTTATTGGTAAAATTCAAAAGACAGCTTATCACATTTTTCTTGCTGTAGTCCCTTTAACTTCTTGCAAGTTGTGATGCAAATTCCAGAAGGGAAAAGTTGAGGCCCAAGGAAGGCTTGTCAGAAAGCAGTCTGGGGTAATCTAGCAATAGTTCTTATTTTGCTACCCATGCTTCATGTCATTGAGGGAGTAAAAGAAAGGAAACTATGGCAGAGACAGTGTGTAACAGACTTCTCTCTGTGATAGACCTCTGAAGATGCCAGTCACAGATGCAGGCAAAACGTTAGGAATAAGATCCACCAGACCACGGCCACACAGCCCGGAAAACCCACCACAACCAGTTGAATCCAGCCATGAAAGTCTTCGACAATAAAATGTTGAAAACATCCACTATTATAAATGTGAAAGTAATGGGCAAAACCAAAAGATGCATGCTGCAAGCTGGAATAGTTAAGTTAAAAACCCCAACAGAATTATAGCTGATTTGTGTATTTGCTTGCTTTTACCGTTACCGTATATTTTTTTTATCAAGAAACCATATAAATTAGTTGCTGGGCTAGAGCTGCCATTTTCCTGCTAGGGTGGGCAGTCCCCCACCCCCCAGTTCTTGTTTGCCACCACTGCTCTTGCAGCCTATAGGAGGAAAACTAATGTTAAAAATGCTGTCAATGATGGTGCAGTATGACCTGGAAGTTATTTCCATCTACTCTAGAGTGGCATGATAACTTCTGGGTATTTCTTGGAAGCAACATCTTGCACTGCCACCATGACCACCACCACCCCACTCCCACTCATTGCTATATCAGGCAATCCTATGCTGGACATATACTCCATTCCCTGCAAAAGTAGTCCTTATGCACATTTGAGTGTAAATGTGTTACAAACCCTGTGTGTGGAAGCTATGAGCAAAGCATGATCCTTTCTTTCTCTCACTCACTCACTCACACACATACACACCATTATTCATTTGTACACTCCATGTCTATAGATATAGGATTATATTTTTCTCTTTCTTGAATCTTCAGAAATGTATTTAACCTCCCCTGCCCTTTTTTCCTATTAGCAAATTTTTATGCAGCTAATTGTTCAAAGACAGGTTGCCGCCCAAGGAGGGGAGGAAGCGGTCCGAGGGTGCAGAAAGAGACACAGAAAACCCCATTGTGTCGGTAAAATTTGGCTACAGCCGTTTTATTAGTGCCTTTTATTGATGTGCTGGCAAAAGGAAAAAGAGGCATAGCATAGGGGACAGATCCAGCACTGGGCAGCACATCTGCTGTCCCCCAGTAATGACTTTCCCCCAGACCAATGCATTGGGAGAAACACCAATGCCCAGAGCAGCAAGATAGTGGGAGCCATCTGGGCGCCAGCCTCTAGATGAACTCCCCTTGCTGCCAGGGGGCATGAACCACCTGCAGCCCTTGCCTGGGCATGTGGATCACAGGCTCACTCTACCCCCAGCCTCTTATGGAGGCCCCCACCAAATGTGGAGGCTGGCACACAGGGCTCCTCCTCCCCTGAATGGATCAGTTCCCATGCACAACCCACCAAAGAGTGAGGCCACCTCGCTCCCACCAAAAGCTTCTTAAGCCAACAGCCAATCACACAAAGCAGATATGATGCTATTTAGCCAAAGGTCCAGACCCCATTCCAACAGATGAATGCTGTCGTTCTGATACAGTGCTGGAAGGCGAAACAAAAAGTCTACATGGGCTACCTGCCCTCCAGAGATTGCACAAGGCGTGCTACTATCTTACTAGTCCCTTGCTGGGTCAGTTGCACTTCTGCCACCCTTGGTCCCGCTGCTTGTCCCTGCTCTTAAAGTGCCTGTTGCTGCTTGCGACCTGGAGGGGCACTCGCCTGGGTTGCCCCTACCACCCATGCTTTTCCTTCCTGCCATTGGCGCTCCTTCCCCCTGCTGGGGCTTCTTTGCTCTTTTCCATGATACCTCCTGCCCGAACCCCAAAAGGAAATGGGGAAGGTCCCTGTTACCGCTGGGCCTACTGCAGCAGACCGCTTGTTGTCCTCCCTCATGCGCCACTCAAGGTTGCACTGCGATCCACTGGGCGCAATCTACCAATTCCAAGTCAAGCTGCTGCAAGTCTGTTGCTGCTATTTTGCTCAATCCAGGCCTCCTTCTATTGCCTAGAGGCACTAAACTAAAAAGCCATTTTCTACTGCTCCACGTGGCCTAATAAACAGCTGCCAGGTGACGTGAGGGAGAGAGGAGAGAAGCCATCGGCACTCGGGCGAAAAAATGAGTGGGATGGCCCAGCCTGCCTCCTCCAGGCACATCACTTGCTCGCGCTGGCAGCTGGGCAGCGCAGCCCCGTGCTGGGCTGGATGCCGGCGCTAAGCCTGCCCCTCTCCGTGACCCACTCCCAGGCAGCTAGGTAAATCTCAGCCACTCTTTCTCTTCCCTCCTCCATTGTGTCCTCACAACAACCCTATAAAGTTGGTTGGGCTAAGAGAGGATGACCACAAGATCACACAACTAGTGAGTTTCATGTTTCAGGGAGAATTTGACATTGATTCGAAGCTGTTAACTATTGCACAACAATAACTTTCTTCAAAAGCTGAATTCAAAGTGCTGATGTATCAGAGAGGAAACGAGGAAACAATCATATATTGTAATTTCGTAGTTTTTGCTCTATGGAACGTGTTGCAGTATTATGAACAGCATTCTGTAAATACAAATATGTTTAACTTAGCCACTGTCTGTAACTTGTTGCATAGACACTGCAAGTCTTTCAGAATGCTCCAAAACTCTATGCAACTTTCTATTGCCTTGTGATGTCAACTGACATCCCATACCCCCCCCACCACCTCATTTCTACTTGCTTTGTGGTGCAGTGTGGGTGGGAATTTGCCCTGGTTAACTGGACAAATGGTATTTCTGAACCTATACATTCATGGATATCTCACTGTGCTTAGACATATTATGAGCTTTCTTCCTAACAGATCAGTATTTGTTACAGACACATCTGTGAATAACCCACGATTAATTAAAATTCTTGAGTGTTCACCATGATTGAGGATTAACATCCCTGAAAAAAAAATGTGGCACTCGTTTTATAACAGCAAATTTTGCTGAATCATCTAAGGCCCGCAAAGACTTAGAACTTTGCATTTGCATGCTTGACAGTTATGCCTTTGGATTTCTTAGCACTTCAAGGTTATTCACAGCTGAATGTGTAAACTGTCTCTACTGGTAAACATTCCACTTGAAGAGATGTGAAGATTGTAGGGTTAAGAAAATCTTTGAAGGCAAGTCACCAAAATGCTGCAATTCTCAAGTGAGCCAGGCTAAGTTGAGAAATTACTACATATTTGGGTGTAAAGACTAGGGAGGGTGGGGTTTGGAGAAGGACCATAAATCCTACCCTCCAAGGCAGCAATTTTCTCCAGGACAACTGATCTCTGAATTCTGGAGATCAGTTGCAATTCTGTGAAATCTCCAGATCATACCTGGAGGTTGGCAACCCTGTCCTCAAGCAAAAATATTTATATTTGTGTGAATTACTGAATCTTTGTTCAGAGTAGTATTGACTATGGAACTTAAGATTTAAGGTCATATCATTCTATCATTCTTAGGACTGCTTTTTTGGTTACAGTGTAATGTCACTGGTTACTATTGGAAGATTATGACTTACTAAAGCAAGAAATATTCTGGGTACATAAGGACAATGCAAATGTAACATCCTTTTAATAAAATAAGCATATATTTTCATTATCTAGCAAATATTTTATCTTCCCCTCCTCCCTGGAAGACGCTTGGGGCAGTTGTACATGGTTCTGCCTTCCTCATTTTATTCTCACAGCAATCCTATGAGAAAGGCTAGCCTGAGAGTGTGTTAACTGGCTCTCAACTGTTCTCTCTGGAACAGTAGAGAATGCCTTTGCTGTCTTTCAAGTGATAGGTCTTAAGATACTTGAACAGTGCTATTATATTCCTCTCAGACAGTTCTTCTTCCAGCTAAACTTACCCAGTTCCTGCAATCTTTTCTCACATAGCTGGTTTCCCAAGTCTCAAAACATATTAATTGCCTTTCTCTGAACCTATTCCATTTGTCCATCTTTAAGACCTTGACACTGTTCTCCAGACAAGATCTGACTAGCACAGAACAGAGTGGACTTGGATCTTATGCTTCTGTTGACGCTGTTGTTGTTTTTTGTAGTAATATCACTTGGCTGACATGTTCACCTTGTAATCAACTGCAGTTCTAAGATCCTTTTTCTCATGTACTACTGTCAAGCCAGGTATTCCACACCTTGTATGTTTACATTGCATTCATTTTACCTAAGGGCAGAACTTTTTATTTCTCATTGGTAAATTTCTCTTTATTAATTTTTGTTGCCATAAGTCCAGTTAGTATCACACTATTTTTTTAATGTTAACGATCCATCTTTCAAAATTCACAATGATTTCAGATTCTGTCATCACATTTTTCACATATGGAGGAATTTTCTACCAAAAAGCAGCAATTCATCCCATGATTTTTTTAGTATAGAAGTGCTACATTTATACTCCAGTTTCTGTTAAAAATATTTTGTATTTATTTTTATCTATTACATTACAGTGTCATAGATTTATAGTGTTGGAAGAGACCACAAAGGTCATCAAGTCCAACCCCCTGCCATGCAGGAATACACAATCAAAGCACCAAAAATAAATGTCAAAAACCAATGGTGTATTCTATCTCATTTTTGGAATATGTTAACAGTTATTTCTCAATGCTCTGTGCTACATTCTGATAGTTTCATCTTTTTCCTCTGAGTTCCTGTTGTTTTGATAGTAAAGCTGCCAATCAAAATCAGTACAGTTTATTTCTAAGTATATATGCCTAGGACTGAGCTGTACTGTTTTTTTTTGTTGTTGTTTTCATGCTCTTTATGCTGCTTTATGCATCATTCAAAATGCCTTTGCTGTCTTTAGATGAAGCACATCCTAATAATTTTTACAGGTTTTGCTGGTCAGTATTAGAAACAATGAAACCTTGGCATGGAAACTACCAGTAGATTTAAATTTGTGATTGCAGCACAAAGTTAAAGAAGAAGAGTGTGGATTTATGCCCTGCTTTTCTCAACCATAAGGAGTCTCAGAGAGGCTTACAAACTCCTTCCCTTCACCTCCCCACAACAAATACCTTGTGAGGTAGGTGGGACTGATAGCATTCTGTGAGAACTGTGACTAGCCAAAGGTCATCCAGCAGGTGTCATGTGTAGGTGCGGGGGGAAATCCAGTTCACAGATAAGAGTCCACCATTCTTAACTACTACTCCACACTAGTTCTCCAAAGCCAGTACTACCTGTAGCAATCATCTGCTACAATGGTCAACTCAGAATGATAGGCTGGTGTTGTGTATAGAATCCCTAGTATAATCAGTGTGCCAGAGCACTCAGAGCTGGCTGCTTTAAATTGCCTCATGTGGCAGCTGTGTCCACACAACAAACCACTATGAGGTCATCATATGACCTTGACATGCAAGATGCCCAGAGCACAAAATATGTTACAAGCTGCTGGAGGGGTTAATCAGCCCTAAATTGAGTGAATAGCTAACCAAATACTAGTTGGAGGGGGGGGGGACAGAGAGTGAGAGGTGTATGTTCATGTGCACTGAATTAATTTCACTATGAGGCCACCTTTCACTTCTGCCCATATAAATGGAAAGCAAGGCAGTCAGTTCAGCTATTTGAACAGAATGAAACCCTCATTGCCATAATAAATAATGAATGTCACAGTAGGGATCATCAGCTACAGCTGTAGTTCTGTTTGCCGTTTCATTTTCTCTATTGACGTGGTATTGATGCTAATACTATTTCCCGCTTATGGATCATGCCTGTGCTGTTTTGGTAATCGGCAATTAGCAAAGTGTATCTCGTGTTCTCTGACTGCAACACAAATCACGTCTCTTTAATCTCCAGGGTGTAGCCACAGAATTATTTCTACTGCTAATGTGAATCATTGTTCCGATTAAAATGAAAAGGAGCTACAGAGGGAACAACTGGTGTCAGGACAGAAAACTGATAAGTTCATTCCTAATGAATGTTCCTCATCTAACCACATTTGCCCTAGAGGGAAGCTGCAGATCCAGACAGAATATAATCCCCATTGTCAAAGGGTAATTGTATTCACAAGTACCTGCCTGTACTCATTGTCAGCAGTTATGGGGTGTTGGATAATATAGTAAAGAAGAAATCACAGAAAAGGTCTGAACATTTCTGTCTCCTATTTACTTGGGTTAAGAGCTGTATGCAATACTATAAACTGTTTCCAGTTTCCAAACAAGCTGGACATTTACATCATCTGAAAACTCTGACTTATCCTTTTGGAACCAGGTGAAATTTGAGCAGTGGCAGTATTCAATGATGCAGGCCTCTGAACTAGAGCCCAAACTTCATTAATGATATTACCTTATAGAGTAGCAGTTTTACACAATATCTGCTTTTAGCTGATATAGCTAAATAAAATAAATTGTAATTACTGCTTAATCAGTCTATACAGTTTTGTAATATGCCATGTGTACTTGTAAAATGAATTTCCTAAATTTCCAATGGACAAATGAAGTAAGGTAAACTGTAATTTGTAAACACAGTAGGACATAACCAGGGAAAAGCAATGGGACACTACACACTTCTGTAGGGATAAAAGCAGGCCACAACTTTATCTGTGACTTGACACACATCACCATGGTTATCCAGAAAGGGTAGGAAGTCAGAAGGTCTAGAATGTATACCTAGGACCTGGAAGACTTGAGTGAAATATCTGCTTTGCTCTGTAAAGCTTCTGGGGTGACTTTGGGACAGTCATGCCCTCTCAGCCTAATCTACCTTCCATGGTTGTTTTGAATATAAAATAGGAAAGAACCATGTAAATTAAATTATTTTTAAAGATGGTAGAGGACCAGTGATTCTTTGATTTCTGGGGTCTGCCCTTTTTAATGTGGAAGAATTAGCGAAGGGCAGACCTGGCTTAACAAGAGGTGGGCAAGTTTGGAATCTTTGTTGTTTATGTATACGAAAATCAGCTTTTGCAAGGAATCTACAGGAGAGCAAAGTAAGTTTAACAATTTTATTAAAAGGAAAAATAGTAAATGTACAAGCACACAATAATCAAAGCAGCAGAACATATACACAGTCCTAGGATATAAGCAGTGTTGAGGAGATAGGTTAGGAACAGTAAGGAAGTGGGGGAATTATTTGAGGTAATACTGTACCAGATCCTACAGTGGCTTTGAGTTTGTGAAGCAGATGCCAGCAACCTGCTCTTGGCTCCAAGGAAGCAGAGTGGCAAGAAGGAGGAGGAGCAGGGGTAGGGAACCTGCGGCTCTCCAGATGTTCAGGAACTACAATTCCCATCAGCCCCTACCAGCATGGATATGGAGACCTGCAAAGGAAATCGCATGGTAGTGAGGATTGCTGGAATCTGAGATAGGCCTACATGTCTTCGCTGAACACATGCTGCTGTGGGGAGGGTGAAACCCCGATGAAAAGGTGTGGTTTCTTTACAAACTTGGTTTGATCTGGATAGAATTTCCCTGTGGGAATTGACCATTGTTATGTTCATTGTCCCGGTCCCTGCCTTCCACTTTTGGACAGTTCTTTGTGAACAGAGCTTTTGCAGGATTTCTCTGGGCCTTTCCCCACTTACCTTAATCCACCCTATGCCACGCGCTGCTGTCAGTGCACAGCATCCCTGGTGCGCGCCCAGGCGTCCCCACGACCCTGCGCTCTGCGCGGGGTCATCACAAGGTGTCATTTAAAAGACCGCCAGGGATGCCGCCTGCTGAGGGTGCGCGACAGCAGCAGCATCGGGGCGACTGCGCTGTCGCCGCCCCTGTCGTGGGGAGTGCCAGGGGACCCCGCGCTACTTTCAGAGAGTAGCGCGGGGCTTAAGGGAAGTGGGGAAAGGCCCTCAGTTTCTTGAACAGTTAATGGACTTGTGGTTTGTATTAACAAGAATGGTTCAAGAGCAACTTATGGGTATGAACATGATTCTGTCTTCCCTTGTAAGCACTAGGAGTGAAAAGAGTTTATTGACATCTGAAGTGAAAAAGAATTCTCCAAATGTATTTTAAAGAAAATGTGTTTGGCTTCTGCATCATAAATTCTGCCCAAATGGAACTAGGGGATCTAGTTATAGTGTACAAAATGTTTGCAGCTATAATTTTTATTTTTTGATTGGCCATTTTAAAAATGATGTAAAAAATATTAAAGGAATAAATTCCAGCGGTTATAAAACAAGTGTACATTTTTAGTTGTTGTAGCTTCAATGCTGTTACATAATATTAAATAATTCGTATGCTAAAGACAGTTCATGTAGACTTAAAGCTGATATATAATAATTATGCTGTCTAGATTTCGATTCTGTTCTGAAGTACACTTTTCTGGAGTAAGTCCCATTAAAACTTGCTATGGATCAATGAACAAGATTTTAGTTACATCAGTTGCCAAAAGCAAACCCATCAAATGTAAGATTGTAAGCATAACCTGCATTAAAAGTCACATTAACAATCCTCCTTATCACTGGCTCTTATTTTTTGTGTTTTGAACAGTAAAATTCCCTTACAGAGCAGAATACAGGAAAATAATTGCTTTTAACAACTTAGTGACATCACTTTGAATGTTAATTTTTAAAAAGTGATCTCAGAGCTGGATTCAGTAATTTTAATACTACAAATAATTAGTAATGATCAGTAAGTTGGATACAAATCATGGATTTATGTTCAGAAGCAAAGAGTCCTCCATGAGCAGGACTCCTTCCTATGAGTAGAATGATTCCTTTGTATTTAATCTCATGGGTTAGATACAACCTAAAATATTCTTAGTCTCTATATTGGTACGAGTCTATATTGGTCAGAACTGCTGACTCTGTTTTGTACCTCATACTGCATCCTGAATAAAATTAGTTGTAAATGAATGCAACTTTGCCACAAATAGCATCTTTACAAATTTCAGAAAAGGCTATGCAGGGGCGTAACGAGGCAGCCCTGGGCAAACTGTAGCCCTGGGCAAAACCTGAGTTGGATCCCCCCCCCCCATGGGCGGCCACTCCACCACGACCAATTTTTTTTTGCACCAGGACATTGGTGCCTACAGGGGGTGAAGTTTTTAGACATATCAGCACCAACATTTCAGCATATCATCAGGAGACTGTCCTTATGCTACTCCCCAAGTTTGTGCCCCCCAGCCTGCAACCCCCATAGACAGCAATGCAGAAAACTTAATGCAGAACAAAGATTCTTGGGCAAATTTCAGGATGTTCTTGCAGGGAGGGCACTCTTGGACGTATCAGCACCAAAATGTCAGGGTATCATCTGGAGACTGTCATTATGGCACCCCCAAGGTTTGGTGCAGTTTGGTTCAGGGGGTCCAAAGTTATGAACCCTCAAAAGGGTAGCCCCCATTTCCTTAGCAAAGAATGGGGGATGGGGCACCCCCTTTGAGGGTACATAACTTTGGACCCCCTAAACCAAACTGCACCAAACTTTGGAGGTACCATAAGGACAGTTTCCAGATGATACCCTGAAATTTTGGTGCCGATACATCCAAAAATGCGCCCCCTGCAGGAACATCCCAGAAATTTGCCCAAGAATCTTTGTTCTGCATTGAGTTTTCTGTATTGCTGTCCATGGGGGTTGCAGGCTGGGGGGGAAAATTTCTGAAGGCACAGTCTCAAAACTTTCAGGGTCTCATCAGGAGACTGCCCTGATGATACCCCCCAGGTTTGGTGCAGTTTGGTTCAGGGGGGCCAAAGTTATGGACCCTCAAAACTGTAGCCCCCATCTCCTATTAGCTCCCATTGGAAACAATGGGGGATGAGGCACCCCTTTGGGAGTCCATAACTTTGGACTCCTTGAACCAACAGTCTCCTGATGATACGTGGAAAATTTGGTGCCGCTAGCCTAAAAACTGCGCCCCCTGCAGGCCAAAAATGGAAAACCACTAAAATACCCCAAAACAAACCCAGCATTTTGATGCCCCCCACAAGGTGATGCCCTGGGCAGCTGCCCACCTTGCCCAATGGGCATTACGCCAGTGAGGCTATGTATATGAAAGTTGTATTCCTTAGCATAGCTTGTAGTTGAATAGCCAAGTCAGCCAAATATTTGGATGTTTACATCCAGCGAGTGAAGTTGTGAATGGACAAAATAGATATTTCTACAAACCAGAAAACGGGCGAGCCCCAGGTTTTCAAAAAATGTGAAACCTGAAAAAGATGCATGGGGGGCAGGGGCAGTTGAAAAATCCAAAAATGATCAAAGGAGTGCAATTGATTCCCTCAGTGATTGTTGCTAGGTTGGTTGGTGAGTAGAAGGCAGGGGAGGGTGCAGTATTTCAAGGTTGGTTTGGTGAGCAGAAGGCAGGGGAGGGTGCCGGGGAATTTCCTGGCCTATTTGAGGTGGGCCAGTTGGAACCAGGCCTGGCTAGGGTTGCCAGCTTCAAGGTGAGAAATTCCTGAGATTTTGTGGTGGAATCTGAGCAGGATTTGGGGAGAGGAGAGGACTCCAGTAAATTGTATGCCATAGAGTCCAGGAATTTCTCAACCAGGTGCTAGCAGATCTGGCCTAAGATGCCCTCCTTCGAAGGTCAAAATAGGCCTGGAAAGGGCCCTCCTCCTGCCTTTACTTACAGAAGCAAGCCTTGGAATGCTGTGGTTGTCTATCAACAGCCACTAAGGGAATCCATTGCTTAAAACTACAGGCACTCCTTTCATCATAGGGGGGTAAACCCACTATTTAAAAAAAATGTTTTATTATATTTTATCATATTTTTACCATGCCCTTTCCCAACCTAACCTGGGCTCAGGGCAAATTATATGTTGCAGACAAAGTCCATGAAAAATCTTCCATTGCTTTTTATGGAATTGGATTGTATCTTTCATTTCTTTTCTCCTTTTTTATATATCCTTTCCTTATTTATTTTTAATATTTAAGGAAGCAAAATATTTTAAAGAATTGTTAACACCCATTTGGTTTCTGTTACAGCAGCATGATCTAAAAGATTATTCAAGGTTACTTGGAGACTCCTGACCTGTTAAGCAAAGTTCCATTCTTGATCCTATAATACAGGCTTCAGCTAAGCTTGGGAATTATACTCATGAGTACTAAAATCAAACCAGAATAATTTCCTCTGCTTGTCTTCCATCAGTTTTAATTTTGCAGACTCCCTTCAGAACTGTGAGCTAAATTGTCCTCTTGACTTTTCTAGGGTAAATTCAAGAATGTTTCCCATAAGCTTATGGCAGATACACGTCAGTGCAATTTGGCCTGATAGTAAATGGTAAATGCTTTCTGGCCAAGAAAAAGTGCTTAATTGTAGCAAGCAATCTCCTTGCAAATTAACCTAAATTCATAGTGACTGTCATTGCATCTGTTCTTCTGCACTGGAGGAAGGAACATCTGGAGAAAAGGTGGAAAAGAAAAAGAAAAAACTAATTGGTACGGGGAGGGATAAAAAAAAGTTATCCATGCCCTTGAAGAGAGCACGGATGAGTAATACTGTTGTTTGACATTACAATTATGTTCCTAGGCACCCAGAGCTAAAAGCAGAGGATCCAGATGCCACAGATTTCTTGCAATATTAACATATTGTCAACCTATTCATAAGTGGTGCCAATGGCATCGAAGCCTGTCCCTTATTTTGCACCTGGTAAGATCCCTCACAGCCTGCTGAATAGCATTGGGAAAGAGGGCCCAAAATGGGGCATTCCCTGTCCCCAGTGGGGTTCTGGCAACTTTATTCCTATCCAGTTTCCTAAATTTAATATTTGGCATTTTCTTTCTACATATACATGAAGTTATAGTATCGAAGGCATTTCTTTATAGACAAAAAAGTTTTATATAGTAAAGTAAATATATGAGTCATTATCTGACATTCTACTGGCTGAATATGGTTTTGTTATTGTGAATTAGAATTGGGAGAAATTAGAGCTGTGAATGCAAGAAGGGTTGCCAGTCCCATTATGGTTTTACTATAGAGTTTCCAGTGATTATTCCAGAGGTGAACATAACTTCCAGGTTTTTCCCAGAAGTGAAAACACACTGTTGCTGACGGCTGCTTCATGCTTTCCCCCCCATCATTCCCTGGTTACCAGGTCAGGCCTGATAGCTCTGAATGCAAGAGAATTTGTTATGAAGAATTCTTCTCAGATGCACACCAACTCATTCCTCGTTGTGATCAGTGCTTGCAGGGAGCAGCAGCTTTAGCATTCCCTATGGTGTTTTTGTATTTGCAAAGTGCCCCATGAACCCATATCAAGTCCATTATAAAAGTCGCACTATTTATGTAGCTATGTATAAGTTTCATGTAGCCAATGTGCTATGGTCACAAAGATGAATGAGGCACTGTGCATCTTGGAAACAAAAAACTCCCATTGTGTGTGTCATACAGAATTTCCCCAAGAAACATAATTATTTGTAATGTGTAGGTAGAACCTAAATTGTGTCATGAATTTCATTTTTCTACATGGATAGGTTAAATCTTTGGGCACTAATATAAAATTTGCATTTGGATTGCCACTTGTCATATTTCCACATGTAATGTATGTGCCATAAAATGCATACATGTGAGATGACTGTACATGATGCACAATATTTTATTTTGTTATTTAGGATATTTTCTATCCACGTTTTCAGACCACAAAGTCAGTACTGTTGAAAATAATGCATACAGAAACCTTAGCATAAAATAAGCAGTTAATTAAATCAAGCAAAGCCAGAAAACCCAGCAAAGGAGTGTCTGCAGAATAATAAGTAGTTAAAAGCCATCAGTTCAGTATAGATAGCATGTTATTACAAATACGTGATTTGTATAATGCAATTTACATGGATGAAGCTTGTATGCATATAATTTACATATGTATTCTGCAGACCTCAGTATGAGTAACAGTAGAAGATAGGGACACTATGTCATTGATTTAGAAATTACCCCACTCCAATTTGCAGGACACATACACACATAATACCTCATTGACCATATTCTTGACTAACACCATCACCATTTTAACAGGATTTAGCTTATTGAACCCATTACCTCTCTAGCCAGAAGTTCAGAACTTGATGGAATGTTTATCATCATCAAATGACACGTGAAAAGTAAAAAGCCATAAATGGCTTACGCCTACAGTTTAAAGGAGGTAGCTAAGCTCTAGTGCTTGAGATCAATTCATGCCCTCAGTCTCTTTCTGTTGCTGGTATGCAATTTTTCAAAGCTGACTATAGCCTGAATAGCTAGTCAATTTATATTGCTGCCTATAATCTACACATTTTTCAAAGGACTTTAATAGATATTTACATTATATGTCTTTTGAGGGATCTGTTGATTCTCTCTATATATATATTAAAGCACAAAAACATTTTATATCAATAGCAGTAGAAGTTAGTGGAGCAAGTATAACTGAAAGCATCTATTCTGTTTTCAATGGAGTGGGATTAATACAAAATTCTATATTGAACCCCTTTTCTCCTCTAGAACCTCTATTTTTGTTTCTTAGAGCCAAACTTCTAATTCAGAGTCATTTCTGAATTGGGAATGAGGGCTGTTTACACAAAATGAAAGCCTTTCTTTGATAGCTTTTGTTTTATTATCAATACAGTAAATGTGCAACCATTTATTTCATTATATCCACAGCTCCATTCTCAACAGTGTATTAGTTTGCTCTGTTCTTAGCTCAATTTGGTTTCCTGACTTATCAGTTGATCTGTGTGGAAGAACTGTGACAAAACAGAATTTTTTATCACTTTTGGCATACCAAACTTCATTATGCTTTGAAAATCTCAAATATTAAATGATCTCCTCACCCACCTACCTTTCAATGAGGCCTGTTTGTCTAATGAACTGCAGAAACCATCAATTTCTTCCTTTGTTTTGACTGATCAAAATAAAGGCCTTTTTCATATGCACAGCTTACCACAGATTTCCCTGTGGTCAATCCCTGTGTCTTGGAAATGTTTTCTGTGAAATCTTTCCACATACCTCCTTTCCCCCTGTCATTTTGGAGTTTTTTCCCTCTGGCCCTATCCGCACGGACCATGCGAGCAGGGGTGCACTGGCATAGTCCATGCTGGTGCAACCCCCCGGGGCTGTTTGCATGAATGGCTCCGCTGGCCCAGCAGCCAGCGGCATGGCATCCACTCTGGCCACACCACTCCTGGTGCCCTTTTACCTTTTGCCAGCTCCCATCACTTTGTGGAGGCCAGGGGACACACACCCATGGCCATAGCGGTGCCTCCGGGGTTGGAGGCAGGTGGCGTGTTTCTGGCCTCCACAAAGTGACTGAAGCTGGCAGGAGGTAAAAGGGCACCGGGAGCAATGCAAGGAAAACACCGGTTTCCCCCTGATGCCGTTCGCTCATCAAAGATTCGCTCATCGAGAAAACACCATGGGGGGGGCGGGATGCCGCCTCTGCTGCATGATATTCTCCCCCACAACAGTGTTTTTACCAGCCCCATGCCGGTCTAAATGGCCTGTGCGGAATGGGCCTCTGTCTCTTCATTTGCATTTATTCCACATGCTACTGCTAAAAACATATTATTCGTGATAGACATAGGATGTCATCTGTAACACAGAAGGTCAACCCTCCCCCTTATTTACTTTTCTGCAGGCACTCTGGTGTTACCATATGGTTATATTTTGAAGCAGCAATTCAAAAATTGTAAGTTAAGAATTGTAGGTTAAGAATTAAAAAAGGTAAGTTAAGAAATGTCTTTTAAATGAACACTTTGAAATAGTCAGAACAATACAACTTTCTTCTTTGACACATAAGTGCAACAAAGAGTAGAAATGATGTCTTAAGTTCAACTAAGTAATTGGTTGTCTTTTAAAACCCCTTCACAGTGAGCAAAGTCCAATTTTCAAGTCTCTCCATGTTCCAGAGCCCCTTGCTACTGTTTTCTTGATTGCGGAACAAACTGGAACCCAACTTCTGTCTTCTGCTTAGGTATTACAGCCCTTATTCAAGATAGTAAGAGCTCATAAAATGTTGTCAAGCATCCTAGCAACCAGTCTTAACTGCTCAGATCCAAATACTTTTTCTGTCCTATTGGATTAAACCATCTATCTCATGGGGGTTGCACTCAGGAAAAGAGATGCCATCTAAACATTAGGAAGAACATCCTGACAGTAAGAGCTATTGAACAGTGGAATGCGCTGCCTCAAAGGTTGGTAGAGTCTCCTTGTTTGGAGGTTTTTTAACAGAAGCTGTATGGCCATCGGTCAGCAGTGCTTTGATTGCATATTCCTGCATTGCAGGGGGTTGAACTAGATGGCCCTTGTGGTCTCTTCTAACTCTATGAATCTGTGATTCTAGATGACCTTCAACGGGGAGGATATTCCAAAGGCAAGGTAACACCACAGAAAATACAATGCCAAGCCATCTATCTCACCTCTGAAGGCACAGGATCACAGAGAGCAGGGCTTGAGGGATATGTGTGATAACAAAAGCTGGATCCAGATACGACTAATGTAATAATCTGCAGACCTTGTTACCTGTGGGTGTTGGGAGCAGCCAAAATTGGTGTGTGTACTCTGATCATACAGCAAGGCAAGGGAAGCAAATGGTTTTGATGAGTCCTATATGTTTAACATGAAACTGTCTTAATATTTTCATTATACATTATCATTGATTTGGTGCTCTGCTTTAAAAACATAAGAAAAGTCCTGCTAGTTCAGATCAGTAGTTCATCCAGTCCGGCATTCTGGCCAGCATTTCACAGCCCCTGAATAGGGAGACTCCCTTTAGTCACTGTGGCATAAGAAGCTTCTGTCAGGAATAAGTACCTAGCAGTATATTATAGAACTCAAACATCTTCAGTACCTTCCTATAACTTCCCACCTTTATTTCATCATGCTGCATTTGACCTGTTCAGTTTTCAATGAACTTGTCCCTGTATAGGCTTTCATGCCTCTTTCCCTGCTGCCAGTACAGTCTGTTTGCTCCCTTGTGCTATCTTGCACAGATTGCTATGTGAGAACAAAAGGGAGAAATAGAAGAGAGCATAATTATCACATCCCCCCCCCCACATAATACTCACTGCTCACAAGCTGTGAAGGATCATCTATGTCACCAGTGTCTCTAGCCCTTTGTGGCAGCTAATGTTTGCAACACTGATTTCAATACTCTATCCATGTATTTTGGTGTTGAGATTTTAACAGCAAATGGAACTGCAGCCAGGATTCACAGGCTAGTCAGTTTTGTTTGCTTCACATATTACATGAGTGACCTGCCTTTTTCAAAGTCTGCTAATAGATATTTGCATAATTTATCATTTGAGATGTCCACTGATGGACTTTGCATAATTAAACACAACAAGAGCAAAAGTGTCAATACACTGCATGGTCAGGTCTTATGAAGTTTGTTATGGCTTTCCTGTGTCCATTTTGGAAATGGAAATTGGCTATCAGTCATCGATTTAAAATAAAATAAAATAAAGGAACTGTCACTTTAGAGCTCTGGAAATAGTTACTAAAAATCAGATGCCATATGTACAAGCCCTAATAAATCATTGGATTGCCTCTCTGTCAATTTTCCACCTACAAGTAATAAAAAAGAAAAAACTGTAATAGGTATATTTAATCTTACAATAGCCAGAGATATAGCGCTCCAGAGAAATATTCTCATGTGGTGTGAAATTCTCTTCATATCTCATGTGGCTCTACTGATTGGGAGTAAATGCTACTGAAGTAAAATGAGTTTAGGACTGTAGCCTAAATTTAGTGAACTTCAAGGGGATATGGCATCCAATGAGTGCATCTAGAATGAAATCTGCTGTCATCTCAAGGGTCAGGCTTTTGAGCTCACCACAGTGGCAATCTTGCCACAAAGCCTTTGTACAATTCCCCCAATGACAGCTATCCCCATAACACCTTTTATTACATTGCAGAAGTGGAAACAAACAATTAAAACAGCCATGTTTGCCTCAATGATGCATTTTCCCCTCTCATGTGCAGAGCTGATTATTGCCCAAGAATATCAGTGTATTCTAAGTAGTAGCATATTGTATGTGGCTTTATTCTGTAACGTATTTATTCCAAAATCAGTTCTATTTTTCATTCTTGCTTGTTATTTTCATTACAACCATGTTGATCTGGGTATTCTTCATCCTGGTGGATGATATAAAGGTTCATTGGTTTCACAGCATGCCTTTAATAAGATAATGCTTCCACCAGTTTGGTGTTTCTACATGAAATGCTTTCTTCTCTACACAGATATGTAACCGATGGATGATGCTAATCAACCCTGCTGTCAATAACTGTCAACTGTGACAGAGCTGAGGTTCTGGTTGGCCGGATAAACCTGTCAATGTGAAATAGGGTGGATGTCTGCTGAATATTTGCAAAACTAATGCCTGAGAGAAAAAAAACTTCAGCTAAACGTTTTGTGCCACAGCATATTTGATGCAGCTTGATGCTTTCCCCCTGCCACGTTTAGTTCCAGCACTAAAATTACTTATTCAAATATACCATTTTCCTGAAAATTCTTTTACTCATTTCATTTCTTTTGGGTGATCATGATCAACAAATAAACTTTTCCTGTGGCCACTAAATAAATATTTTATGCCAATTAATTTAGTGGGTGAAATAGAACATTTCCAGTATATCTGTTACATAGATGTGTGCAATGTAGTGGTCCTATTGATGATGTTCTTTTCAGCAAACCAGAATACCTACCCAAGTTTGCCTCAGACTTCTTCCTGTTTTTCCTTGTCTTGTAATTACATCCACAAACTCCCTTGATAAATGCCTGTGTGTGTTAAGTGTCATTGGAGAGATGCAACCAATACTATAACATAAGGGAGTGGGTGAGACAAAGAGCAATCCAGAACTCGCCAGCTTGCTTCAGAGTTACAGAGTTACAGTTGACAGATTGAGCCTCAGAACTGCCCTGAGAATTCTAAGGTCTGTTTTAGTGTCAGCTGAGCCATGGAAGCATGTTGCTTAATTATATTTATGACCTATTTATTTACTTAACTATATGCCCCTCCTTTCTGCCCTGATGAGGGCCACCAAGGCAGCTAACAGATTAAAAGCATATGTAAGAAAATCACATCTTAAAAAGCATTAAAACATGTAGTTTTAATGAAATTGCATGAATATGCTCACTGCCCATTACGCACGTATGATTTGTGCTTAGATGGAGATAGTAGGGCAAGTATTTCCTTTTAAATTATATCATGTGTTTATTTGCCTTTTTAGGCCCCAGTCCTATAAAGTGCTTCTTGAAATGCTAATTATACTAGTGTCCAAAACTGGTTAGGGGCATTTTTAAAGCACAATAATAAAAGCTTGTATATGCCACAGATTAGATAAAAACAAATTGAAGAGGATGCCAGCATGGTTAAACACAGAGTTTTATGAAGTGACAGTATTAAGAAGAATGAAGTAGCATAAACTTCTGTAAAACAAAATAAATTTGAAGAGCATATTACTAATAACCAATGATGCTACATAATTTCAAAACTGGAGGAGTCAAAAGCATGCACTGCTACTGAGTTTGGGAATATTTATGATCTGAAGCTATTTTTGATTTGGAGCTATTTATTATCTGAAGAAAGCTCTCTATGAATTGCTGTGCAGCTCATAAATCAGTTTGACCCATTCTGAAATAGCAAACAGTTTTGTTCAGCACTTCTTTAAATACATCAGTGGCAAGAGAACAGCCACTGAAGTTGCTGAATTGTTAGCTGATCCACTGTTTGAAAGGATTCTTACTGGAATACATGGAGATTGTAAAAGTACTGAGTAAATTCTTCCCTACAAAGATGGTTGTCAAATATATCAGCTTTCATCTGATTTGAGAGTGGGGATTATTAAGAAAGATACCGAAAATAAAATATCCAATATTGTAATAATCTTGCATGGTTCCATGATGTGGCCACATTTGGAATACTGTGTATAATTCTGGCTGCCCTATGGCAAGAAAATAATATTAAGCTGGAAAATATTCAGAAAAGGCAGCCCAAATTATCAAGATGCTGATGGAGTTTTCCTACATGTTACCCAAAATGGTACGCCCTCTTTCTTTTTAGAATGGGGAATTAGCAGGGCACAAGCCTTAAGTTGCAAAAGGGGCAACCAAGGTCTTTGCCACCTGAGTTTAGTGAGGTCTTTATCCTTAAAAATCTGCAGAGAGTAAAAAACAAAGTTTAACTATTTTTATTAGGAAAATAAAATAATAAACACACACACAACTGGTAAAAATACAGGCACACAGAGAATTCAGGAGATCCCAAGGATTTAGAAAGAGCTGAGGGGATAAGTCTGGAAAAGGGTAGGTCATTGTGGGGAGGGTAATAGCTACCTGTCTTAAAGAGGAAAGAGTCCAAAAGGGCAGAGTCCAATACCCACGCTGGATTCCAAGAAGATGAGGTTAGGCAGCACCTGGCACAGTGCGACTAGACTGAGTGTAGTCCAAAAAGGGCTGAACAGTGAACTGCTGCCTGGGAAACCAAGATGTAAGAATATTTGGATCTTCAGCTGTATTAAGAGAGCTAATCTTCCTAACTAAAGACGAGTTCCTTTCCTCCAGGGGACAACAATGAGGTAGACAATGGCATGATGAGTCAAAGCCAGGGAGCATCCAGCAGTTGGTTAGATTTAGGTTGGAATTGATTAAATCACAATTCCAGGGTATTCCAATTCAAAGTGAGGTTGAGTGGTTCCCAGTTATGGGGCAGGAAGGGTGTGATAGGATAACCGAGGTAAGAACAGCTGGCAGGCAAGCTGATTGTATTAGGCTGGCATTTATTTATTTATTTATTTATTTATTTATTTATTTATTTATTTATTTATTTATTTATTTATAGGCCCCCTCATCCCCGAAGGGCTCGAGGCAGCTCACAACATGACTGTTTCCAGAACAGTAAATCAATACAACATAAAATCTAACTCATTAAAATTCAACAGCAATTAAACAAAAAATACAAATTAAACAACAAGGTTGGGTAAAAACACACACACAGGCGCCCAGTCTAAAGGCCAAAAGAGATGGGAGGAGAAAGCAGGGCCCAGGATGGAATCAGGGCCCTACCAAGATGGGAAAGGCAGCTTGGTTCCAGTTTCAATGGGGGGCAATAGAGCCGCAGCCAGCCCCTCCAAAAACCCGGTGGAATAACTCCATCTTACAGGCCCTGCGGAATTCACCGAGGTCCCGCAGGGCCCAGACAGCTGGAGGTTCTTATGTTCTTATGAGGTAGAGCATTCCACCAGGCAGGGGCCAGAGCCGTAAAGGCCCTGGCCCAGGTCAAGGCCAGCCGCATTGTTGCAGGGCCAGGGATCACCAGCAGTTCTACCACAGTCGACCGTAGCGGCCTATGTGCAGGGGCGTAACAAGGCAGCCCTGGGCAAACTGTAGCCCTAGGCAAAACCTGAGTTGGATCCCTGCCCCCCCCCCCATGGGTGGCCACTCCACCCAATGCGACTCAAATTTTTTTTGCACCAGGGGACATTGGTGCCCTACAGGGGGGGTGATGTTTTTGTAGACATATCCAGCACCAAAAAATTCTCAGCATATCATCAGGATACTGTTCCTTATGCTACCCCACCCCAAGTTCTAGAGTGAGGTTTGGTTCAAGGAGTCCAAAGTTATGGACTCCCCAAAGTTGGGTGCCCCATCCCCCCATTGTTCTCCCCATGGGAGGACTAATAGGAGATGAGGGCTACAGTTTTGAGGGTTCATAACTTTGGCCCTAGAACCAAAGAACTGCACCAAACCTGGGGGGTATCATCAGGCAGTCTCCCTGGATGAGACCACATGAAAATTTTGAGACTGTGCCTTCAGAATAATGTCCCTCTCAGCCTGCACATCCCCATGGACAGCAATACAGAAAACTTCAATGCAAAACAAAAGATTCTTGGGAGGCAAAGATTCTGGGATGTTCCTCTGCAGGGGGGTGTGTTTTTGGATGGTATCAGCACCAAGAATTTCCAGGGGTATCATCTGGAAACTGTCCTTATAGGTGTTACCCCCTGAAGCTTTTGCTATGGTAGCCAGTTTGGTTTAGGGGTCCAAAGTTATGGACCCCTCAAAGGGAGTACTCCATCCCACATTCTTTGCTAAGGAGATGGGGGTTACCCCTTTGAGTGGTCCATAACCTTTGGACCCCTGAACCAAACTGCAATCTTCAAACCTTGGGGTGCCATATGCAATGACAGTCTCCAGATGATACGCTGTAATTTTGGTGCTGATATGTCCAAGAATGCTCGCCCTGTAAGAACATCCCGAAATTCTGCCCAAGAATCTTTTGTCTTCAGCATTGAGTTTTTCTGCATTGCTGTCAATAGGGAGTTACGTAGGCTGGGAGGCCAAAGCACATTTTTGAAGGCACAGTCTCAAAACTTTCAGGGTCTCATCAGGAGACTGCCCTAATGATTTCCCCCAAGTTTGGTGCAGTTTGGTTCCGGGGGGCCAAAGTTATGGCCCCTCAAAACTGTAGCCCCCATCTCCTATTAGCTCCCATTGGGAACAATGGGGGATAGGGGCACCCCTTTTGGGAGTCCATAACTTAGGACTCCCTGAACCAAACCTCACCAAACTTGGGGGGTAGCATAAGGGCAGTCTCCTGATGATACGATGATCAATTTGGTGCTGCTAGCCTAAAAACTGCGCCCCCTGCAGGCCAAAAATTGAAAACCACTAAAAATACCCAAAAACGAACCCAGTATTTTGATGCCCCCCCACAAGGTGATGCCCTGGGCAGCTGCCCACCTTGCCCAATGGGCATTACGCCAGTGCCTATGTGGGACATAAGGGGTGATGCAGTCCCATAGGTATGAGGGCCCCACGCCGCGTAAGGCCTTAAAGGTCAATACCAACACCTTGAAAACGATCCGGAACTCCACTGGAAGCCAGTGCAGGCGTATGGCGCGATAGCACAGGGGAGTGATATGTGAGTCTAGATAATCCACCACCTGGTCAACAGCCGGGCCGGCCGCATTCTGGAGCAGCTTCAGCTTCCGGATCAGTCGCAAAGGAAGGCCCGCGTAGAGCGAGTTACAGTAATCCAACCTCGAGGTGACCGTCGCATGGATCACAGTGGCCAGGTCAGACTGGGAGAGATAGGGAGCCAGCCGCTGTGCCTGGCGAAGATGAAAAAATGCAACCTGGGTAACATGGGCCACCTGGGCCTCCATTGATAATGAAGAGTCCAGGCAGACCCCCAGGCTACAAGCCAGGGACATCGGGGCCAAAGCAACCCCTTCCAAAACAGGCGGCTGGAATTCCCTCGGTCTCTCCCCCCGGCCCAGTCAGAGGACCTCCGTCTTCGTTGAGTTGAGTTTTAACCTGCTCTGCCTCAACCAACCAGCGACCAACTCCAAACAGTGCTGTAGAGCTGCAGGGGCAGAGGCCGCCCCCCTCTCCATCAACAGAATGAGCTGGGTGTCATCCGCATATTGGTGACAAACCAGCCCAAAACTCCACACCAGCTGAGCAAGGGGTTGCATGTAGATGTTAAATAAAAGCAGGGAAAGCAAGGCCCCCTGAGGGACCCCACAACTAAGTGCAGATTTAGCATATCTGTGTGAGTAAGAGAGCAGGTGTGTAGTTTCCAAGGGCTGTGGCTGTTGTCATCACAATAGCACTATTAAGGCTTCCGGAAAGATGCAGCTGGCCGGTGTGCATACTAATAAGGGACAGAGGAACTTGTCCAGACAGATCCTTCCTATTGGCACCAAAAGTCCAGGCCCAAGATCTGGCATCCATCTTGGCCTCTACTGTCCATTGCACGTTTAGAGGTAACGCGCTGTCCTTAAAAACAGCACACACGCACACACGTCCTTCCACAGCTAGGTTTTTAGTTTAGAAAAAATATGTCTACAGAGATGGCAGGAAACTTAAAAAGCTATGGAAAGACATGGAAAAGTAGAGAGATTGTTGTAGGTTTTCCAGGCTGTGTGACCATATTCTGGTAATTTTTGCTCCTAATGTTTCACCTGAATCTATGGCTGGCATATTAAGAGGCATGTCGCAGTAATATGTGTTTCTCTCTACTCAAACGTAGAGAGCCTTTTTCCTCATTTATAATTTCTTTTGGACAGATTTTTTTTTACATATAGTACCACCCTTCTTTTTTCCCAATAAGCAGTTATTATTAAATAATAACCTTTTTCTTCCTAATATGAGTCTTTTGCAAGCAAATTAGATTACAATGGTTCTTCCTCAAACAATGAAATGTTTTCCTTCTCTTTTGGGGGGAATTTAATCCATTAATATTCCATGAAATTGACCTTACTTCCATTTCAACAACAGAAAATTGTCTTATCAGTTATATTATTTCTCATTTTTTTCACTAAAGTTTTTCTCTGTGACATTGTGGGGTGATAATGTGATGGAGGTATATGTTTTGTCTACCTCACGGGGAGGGGGGAGGCACATTTGCATGTGTCTGAGTGGCATTCATACTGTGCAACGGAGAGAAATGTACCTTACTTTGATGTGCCTGTGAAGATGCCAGCCATAGATGCAGGTGAAATGTTAGGAACCAAAACTACCAGACCACGGCCACACAGCCCAGAAAACCAACAATAGTCAGTTGATTCCAGCCATGAAATCCTTCAACAATACAGAGAATTGTTTTCCTCTCTTCCATACCCATGAGACTTCAGGTTCAATCAATAAAATTGCTTTGTAGTAGGTTCAGGACAAAGAAAGTGAGATGTTCTCCAAACCACCTAAAATTCTTATGGAATCTACTGTCACAAAATGGCTATTGTACATGTTAGCCAAATGGAACTGTCAAGTTCAGGGCAGTATGCCTTTGAATACTAGTAATTAGTGGTGAAACAAGGGGAATAGCTGCTGTTGCCTTTTAACCCTACTTTTGGGATTCTCATAAGCACCTGACTGGCTGTCTGGTTTGATCTAATGGAGTTCTTCCTATGTTCTTATAATAGCTTTTACTAAAGGAGCATTGTTAAGAATGTGCAGCATTTAAAATTCTCTGTGTTTTTCCATGGCTTTTAAAAATTCTTTGGTATTATTTAATTTTAAAAAACTAGCTCAGCTCAGGCATTATGCAAAACCAAAGTTTAATTAAATTGATTGTGATTAGTGTAACTTTCTGAGTACAGGCCACTCCACTACATACTTAGTTATGATTTGTCAATTCAGGATCTAAAGTCAGGTTCTAAAACTGGCTGATGAACTATGAAAGCATTTTATTTGTAAGCTAGCTCAGGCAGGTTTCCTGGAGAGGCAGCATAATATTTTTGTAAAGAAATATTCTAAATAGTTAGTCCTAGTTATCCTAGCTTAATCCTAGTTTAATCTTCTGGTGATTCCCTGCCAGGCAGAAAGAAGGAAATGAAACTACCGGTAGTATTTTTTTTTCAAGCAAACCAAGATTTGAGTGATTATTCATGGGTTAAATCCTGGTTTCACAAAGTTAAAATAAATCATAGATTTGTGTCATTTGTGAATTTGTACCTTTCTGTATTTAATCTTTTTGGTCGTAATAGTGTCTTTAACACAGTTTACAGAGTAATACTCGTGTAATATCTATGATGGGGATAGAATTTACAAAAACATTAAGATTAACAGTAAAATTCAACAAAATGGTCAGATAAAGTAGCAAATATGTTACTAGTAGCAAAGGCCGTTTCCGCACGGGCATTAAATGGCGGCCTGGAGACGGTAAAAACGCCGTCTCCAGGCCGCCATTCGCACGGGGGGTGCAGCTGCAACGCAGCCACGCCGCCCTTGCGCCGCCCGCCCGGCCTGAAGCCGGCGTTTCGCCAGAGCGCTTCCCAGCGCTCTTTTTGGGGAAACGCCGCCGTGAAGCCGCTGCCGAGCGAACGGCAGCAGCTTCACGGCGACTCCCCCACCTGGCACTTACCTTGTCCCCGGGCCTCCGGCGCGTTGCCGAGGCCTGGGGACACGCCCCCCTGCCCTGCGCCGCTGGAGCAGGCGCGCAGGGCCAGGGGGCGTGTCCCCAGGCCTTGGCGACGCGGGGACATGCCGGGTCAGCCAGGCGCCGGCGTTCCGTGGCGCCGGCTGCCCGGCTGTTCCCAGGACCGTCCGTGCGGACGGTCCCAGCGTCGTCGGGTCGGCGTCAGAAACGCTGACCCGGCCATTTCCGCCTTCGTGCAGAAACGGCCAAAGTGAGGAAGAAGAGCTTCAGGCTGCAAAAAACCAAGAGGTATAGAACCAAAAGTATGTTGCAGGGAAGGGGAGATTGCAATCTTTGGCTCTAACAAGTCTGTTCTGCAAAACTACTAATGAGCTTGTGATGGTGTTGCCAAGGTCCCCCCCACCACCTGGTGTTTATCACTGCCACTCCAAGGGGTGATAGGAGAAAAATAAAATTAAATAAATGGCCATCAGCAGATGGCATGACATAACCTCCAGGACAATCCAGAAATGATGTCATATGTCTCTAAGAATAGCCAAAAACATTATGTTTTTAACATAAAGTTTTGGCAAATTCCTAGGGAAGTGTGACATCACTTCTGGGTTTTCCTAAAAATGACAATGTCACCAGCAACCAGCCATCCCCCTGGGGTTGCCAGCTCTGGTTTGGGAAATACTTTGATATTTTGGAGGTGGAGACTGAGGTGAGGTAGGCAGAGTCCACCTTCTAAAGCAGCCATTTTCTCCAGGTGAAATGATTGCAGATCAGTAGTAATAACAGGAGATCTCCAGACACCACCTGGAAGTTGGCAATCCCATATATCCATTTCCCCAATCTCCTGCTGGTTGCCCCACTGGACAACCCTAACTTATGAAGGGACTGTAAACACTGAGCAAGGCCTCACTAGAAGACCTCAGTGTAACAGCAGTTTCATGTTGGAGAAGATTACCTGCCAGTACTCTGGTCCCAGGTCGTTTAGAGAGAGTTCCATGCATCCTGAAATTTTGTTACATGCCACAAATAATTGTCCAAAAATATTTGTCATTGTCCCAACATTAATTCTCTGTGATGTCAGGAAAATTTGATAATAATTATAAGATAATTGAATCCTTTAAACATATATAAATAACTTGCAAATTACTTTTGACTAATGTAGGCTTTGTTCCTTGAAATTATTTTCTGCAAGGAACTAACTGGCATCAAATGTAAATTTGTTCTTTCACTCCAACGCACTCTAACACAGAAGAACAAGGGAGAGGTATTGGAAGAAAATAGGAAATGTTTTCATTCCGCAATGGAAACGGACTTCATAAGTAGGCTAATGATACATCTGATTTGACTGTTATAGTGAGCAATAAAAATTAACAGGAAATAGGTATATGTAGTCTATCTCACTTCAGTTCAAGAAAAGTTTGGTTTTGGCCAGACCTAATGAGATCATCGGGATCAGGTCAGCAGCCCTAGCATTTTAAATTATTAGTAATATTTTCCCTTCTTAATTGCAACTTCTAACTGTAGAGTGATATTTAGCAGATGTCTTGAATGCCTGTCCTGTGATCACTTCCAAGTGCTTAGGCCGGTAGGAGTGGCTAATCCTTGAAGCTAACAGCAGGCATTTCTTTCTAGCCACAGAAGCCATGCCCCCACATTCCTGGCAACCCCCAAAATGCTCATTAAATTTAATGACCTTTTTGGAACAGTTAAAAACTTGCAGAATCAGGATCCTTGTCTTTCCTATGTTAAGAACAGGACTTTTAGGCTACTCAGTTGATTACAGCAATGTCTAGCGCTTGTTTATATAGTGAGGTTCAATTGCTTCCTACTTACAGGTACCAGGAACACTGCATTTTACAACTCATGCCTGCTGGTTTGCAATGTATGATTGTACCTCTCTGTGCAAGAAAACACTAAGCCAGCTTCACAGACTGAAGTCTGAAACCTTGAATAACCTGTATTACAAAGAGCAAAACAGATGTTTCCAAGTGTCTCATAGTCCATGTGCTTTTGTTTGGCCGCAATTACTTCTACAAGGTTGGGTCACATGGATTTGGTTTACCTCCTGTGTCAGAGAAGGCTCTTTGCAACAGAGAAAAACACACTTCATAGAATGGATCTATGGGATCCAATTTGAAGTATTCTTCAAGTTGGTTCTATATCCTTCAAGTTGGTTCAATCTATCTATATATATATAAAGCTAACAGTGTTTTTGTTGATGACAGTATACCTCAGTAACTCCTGGGCCAATTCCTCTAAAAATTCCCAGCCACTATAGTCAGCCAGGCGAGAGTGTTTTTAGATGTTCACATACCTGAAATTTCACACCTGGCTCAGGTAAAACACCTTTTTCCTGGCGCTCCATGGTGAAGGACATGCAGCTGCCTGTGTGTAACTGTCACCCTTAGAATGTTCGTGCTGCTTAGAATGTTCACTCAGACGGTCAGATATGAGCAGTGAAAACAGTACATAGGAAGTAACTCGAGTGGAAGTGAAACACATACACACACATACACACGAGAGAGAGGGAGGGGAGGAAAGGGACGGAGTGGGAGGCATGCAAGGGAAGAGAAGTGAGAGAGGGGAGACAGTGAGGGGTGGCATGCAAGGGAGGGGAGGCAGGGGGCCCAGCATCTTGATATGACCCACCCACCCTAGCAGAGGGAAAGGGAAGGGAAGGAGGGGGAGAGGTGGCATGCAAGGGAAAAGAAGTGAGGGAGGGAAGAGAGTGAGGGGCGACATGCAAGGGACGGGACGGAGGGGCCAGGCACCCTAGATTCCCTGAATACTGCAGTTACAGTTAAGAACACCAGGCACGCATTACTCAGGAGTAAGCTCGGTACAGCAACTGTGACATACTTTGAATGGCAGCTTCGTGCCCCTCAGAGGGTTTCCTCAGAAGCGACACCCATTGCCACCAACCAAACTTACTCCCAGGTAAAGGATCATGACCAGCCAGCCTAGATGTGTGGGAGGGGTGCCTTTCCATTCCCCCCCCCAAGGAATGCGGGAACACACATCAATGACATCGCACAGTATCAGACTCCGTGTTTGCATGAGCACGTACTGCTGGCCTCTACAATTGATTTGCTGCTACTGTTCCTTTCCCATTTCACCACAATAAGCCACAGCAATGCATGGCTGGGTCCCGCTAGTATATATAAAAATCTATCAGTGCGTTTTTCTGCTGACAGGTAATCTCCCAAACTACTGAACCGATTGCTTTGAAATTTTCACACAACGTGGCATTTGCGTGCGGCCAGGTTTCCATACTGTTTCCACACCTCCTGTTGTGTACATGTCACAACTGTGCCAGTTATTGTGTACAAGCCACACCTGTGACAGTTGGAACCACAGTTCTGTTCTGCAACAGTGCCATCTGCTGGCCATCAAAGCAACACCCTCTGATACAAGGGAAACAACATGCCTTCCTTGAAAACTGCTGCCATCTGGAGTGAAAAAGATGGGGCCCACCATCTGGACATGGCCCACCCACCCTAGCGGCGGAAGGGGAAGGTGAGGGAGGGTCCAGGGGTTTGCTGGACCAAACGCTCTGGAATTTGAACACAACGTAGCTCATGCCTCCCAGCGTGTTTTACGCTAGATAATTCGCCTGCAAGGGAAGACAAGGGACAGGACAAGCCACCTGCACATGGCCCACCCACCCTAGCAGAGGAAGGGGAACATTAGGGAGCGACCGGCTGGGTTGCCATGCAAGGGAGTGGGAGAGAGGGAGGGGGGGCCAGGCACCCTAGATTCCCTGCAATCATTGTGCAATGACACATGTTCGAACCATTCGCTTCCACTATAAGCAGTGTTTCCAGATTTTAAAAAAGGAATGTACAGTTTGGCTTATAGAGTGCTTAAGAATGTCAGACTAGTATCTGGGAGATCTGGGTTTGAATCCCCACTTGTGCCATTCATGCACTCTGGTGACGTTGGGCCAGTCACATACTCCAGCCTAGCCTATCTCACAAGGTTGTTGTGTGGATAAAATGGAGGAGATAACATTATAAGCTGCTTTGGGTCTCCATTGGAAAGAATAGTGGGATACAAATGAAGTAAATAAAATAAATTATAACCAGCTTCTGTGTTCAGGTTCCTAGTTATGTGTTCCAAAAAGAAAAAAGGGGGAGGGATTGGCATTTTTATCACCCAACAGCTGTTTTGTTTGTTTGTTTCATTTGGGAGTTAATAGAATTTTATTTTTCCTCATGAAAATCACCACACTTTGCTCTGGCAGTAATATGTCAATGTAAACATAAAAATCACTGACAGGCTTTCTTACAATGCTACCCCAAAGAATGCTTAAAATTCAGCATACAAATAGAATGAAACTATGCCATGTGAGAGTCCTGTGAATGATGTGTGAGTCTAGTTTTGTTGCTTTCCTGAAGACATCTTGCACACTATCGTGTTGTGTTATTAATTTTATTTCTGCCACTGACAACAATGCCTGGACAGAACACAAGCCCTTTATTGGAAAGGCTACATTAGGTAGGATAGAACAAAAAAAACCCTTTGGGTTGTTGAGCAAATTGTTAAAATGTTTCAACATGGCAGCTTAGTATTCAGGGGAAGACAAGAGAATAAGACCTTTTTTTACTGCTAGACTATTGATATATTTACTATTTATTCATCATGTATTTTAAAAGGCAGCCTGGCTATCATTTTGTGTGTCAGCTGCTGCTCCTGAAACAAAACCATACAGGGCAACAGACACAGATAAATATCTCCCACTATTCATTTTCCAACTGCTCTCTTCTGATTTAAATTCTTCCAGTTAATGATAGAATTAACCATTTTGATTCTACTTTGCTATCTAGTGCTGACATATGAATGGAATACCTGCCTTCCCGTTGTTTAAATAAGGATTTGAGCCAGTAAACATTAGCAAGGAGCCTTGGACATCTAAACTCTGCTCTTGTGCCTACATTTCTACCTTTTCACCCTTGGGTTTTAGTGGTGGAAGTCCTCAGTATTGTACAGTTTTATGGGTTTCTTATATTTATACCTCACTGTTTTCAAATGATGGCAAAATCATTAGTAGTATACAAGGAAGTCATGGGAACATTGTGTTTTAAGTCTAAAGACAAAGGGAGCTAGCATTCAAACTGCTACGTATTAATCATGCATGCAGCTGCATTAATAAATAGCAACTGTCTGCCACCAACCAGTTATTTTGCAGAAAAGGATTCATTAGGACCCCAGAAGTGCTTTATGAATTCTATAAGCATGACAGTTTGAGGGTTTTCTAATTTCCACTTTCATTCTAAGAGGCATAATCTTTCATTCTTCCCATTTGTCTGCTACCACCACGTTTGAAAATAATTAGTATTGGTCATGATGTCAGGATAATGGATCATTTGGAAATTGTTGGTACTCTTGGAAAATGGCACATTTCATGGTTATTACCTTGTTTTGAGGGCTCCTTGTTTTGGATATGTAAAAGCAATTTCAGCTAGTGATACCAAAGGTGATAAAAATGTAATAACAGTAGTGCAGCATCTACTGTAATTTAAGAGCCTGTTCCACCAGGTTGCACTTTTCCTTAATTTTCTCACAAAGCTGTCAACCAAAACAGACTCTTTGATCAGAGGGGAGCTCATCAAGTTACTGAGCATCACCATAAAAGTGCTTGCATTTTCCTCCAAATGGACGTCATATGACTTTTATTCTCCTTGTGATAAGTTACTCAGGGCCACCATGAAACAAATTCATGCAACCTATGCATATTTACTCAGCAGTAAGGATCTGGCCAGGCTATTGCATGTTTATATTTCTATTATATACAGAGTTAAGTCAGTTCTAAGCCCACTGATTTAGAAGGGTATCACTGTCAGAAACTTGCACTTCAGTCTCAGATGTTACACTAAAATCAACTAATTGTGTTTCCCAGTGAACGTATTTAGAACTGACACTTCAGGCTTTGGCTGACAAGCCACTTATTTAAGAACTGTTGTGTTAAAAAAAAATTCCCAGAACACACTCTCTTGTTTCGGTCAATTTACAGCTATATTTTTCTGACACCAGGCATCCCTTCTGAGTATGAAGCAACTTCTTCTTTTTCTGTGGCTGGATGGTTGTACTACTTTTATAATCATAACAGGAGAAAGGGGCATTTACCATTAGATGGAGCAGTCGAAAAATCAGAAGAGGTTGACAGGTTTGAGGCCAATGAAAAATCCTTAGACAGTTACACCTTTAAAAGTGCCACAGTACTTTTATTTGACCAATGCTCATATCATTTGCTGGTTTGGGGAGCCCTGTGTATAAATCAGGTAGCTGTACAGCTACATCACAGTGCACATTTATTGACACAGATATGGATTCCCAACTGCCTGTATTTGAGGTTGCCAAATTTGCGGAATTCCTGGATATCTGGAGACAGTGCCTGTAGAGGATAGAGTTTGAGGAGGAGAGGGAGCTCAGAGGGATGTCATGCCATCGAGTCCATCTTCAAATGCTGCTTTTGGGTCATGGAGAACTGTTTTATGTGATTTGGAGATCAGTTGTAATTCTGGAGGAATTCTAATTTCCACCCAGAGTCTGGCAGCCTTATCTGTAGCGCAATGTAGATGAAGACTATTTCCATCCATATGTCCCTGTGCACTAACTATAGTCATCAGGGAGCATCTGTTGTCTAACCCACCCCTTGAGGTGGCCCATTTGACACTGACTAAAGCTTGGGTCTTTTCTATCATGGTTCCATCTCAGGGTTTCTTAAAGAGGGAGTGGGGGCTACTTAGAGATCTTCAGGAGGTGCTCCAATAAAGCCTGTTTGCCAGGGCTTTTGAACAGGTTTGAATGGCAAGTATCTTTTAAGCAGGGAGTAGGGAGGGGTTTGGAGTTCACCATTTTACCTTTGTTTAGTTGGGGATGTTTTAACTATTGTTGTAATCTGCTTTGAATCACAAGAAAAGGCAGGTTATAAATGTTTTAATTAATTAACTAATATTATGAGCACCATTATAAAACATACTGCTGCACAATTAAATCAACACTGTTATCTAGAAACAAGAGTAGAGAGTAATTTGTTGACCACTTTAGACAAGGAAAAGGCTCTGCTTTTCATCATCCCCTGTACCAGTTCAGTAGACGGTGAGGTACCTCAGGAGAGTACTTCCCCATGCTGGTGGATTGATATGGGGAACCTTAAAACCATATAGAACTTTAAAAACAAACTGGATTTAATTGTATTTGTTGGGTTATTTTTATGACTGAGACATTACAATATATTTCTATTTTATCATGAGACATTTTTATATCCTATAGATCCATATGCATCTTATTCCTCAGCCCTTTGGGAAAAGCGTCATTTACATGTATCTTCATCATTAGGCTTGACAAGTACTTGTCTTCATCCTTTAAAATATCCTAGGTATTCCAATCTCCTTTTATGATTGGCTTTTAAGATTAGGAACAACTGAAGCCTTTGATGAATCTTAGCATTTGTGATAGAAAGTCTGTGTGATCCCTAGATCCTGAGGCATTTGCTTTTGAAGGTAGTCAGGTGAGTTTCTGTAACCTTGGCACAGTTTCCTCCATAGTAAACTTTTTGATGAAATCTTCTTTGACAGCATGCATATAATAATTGCTTGTGTGCTTATGATAACATCTTCACTGTCTTTAGTCCTTTGAAAGTTATTATCTCTAGATGATGAGAGAACCATAAGTTCTGCAATCTTGAATAAGAAAAAAGTGTTTGATACCAGATATCTCCAAAAATATTATTCAAGATACACTGAATTTAGTCAGAAGGCAAGTTTATGAAGTAGAGGAAATACTTTGAAAATGCAAAGGTCACATTTCCAAATTATGTTTGGAAAGGGCTTTATTTTTAGAAGGTTTCATAACTACTTAGTAATGCTTTCATAAAAGTATTCCTTAAAAAACAACTAAGATATCATTAACTAGCAAAATATTATGATGGGTACAATGGTAGCCCAATATGTTGTGAGAATGGCACACACGCATACACATAGTGTTTTTAAAATGTATTCACACACATTGTTTTTAAAATGTATACATTTCTATTTTTAAAGTATCTGAAAGACTGATGGTAAAGTTAATAATACAAAACGGTAAAACGTGTTTTCCAAATGTACCTTTGGGCCTAGCTGAGTCCTGAGTCCTTGAGATGAAACAGTAACTGGAAATTAACTGAAAAGTAATGTCGTTCTTGCTAAATCACAAAAGTGCAAAAATCTTCAAATAAAATATGCTTCTGGAAAATGCCATGAGGCCCAGAGAAGCATATGCATTACAAATATCCCTGAGCATTCAATATATTTCTGTGGTACTTACTCCAAATCAGAATCGGAATGTGATGGACAATTTTATCCATGACACGCGTGTCCTAAATACAATGTTTCACTTTTCCCAGAAGAGAAGATGGTAACCACTTATTTATTAGAGAGAAATATGTGCACTAAGGGACACCATTAGAGCAGGGGCTCCAAGAAAGCTTTCCCCAATTCATTTTCACCTGTGTTTGTATAGTGCATCTGAATAGATTCTTGTCTTTTGGGTTGTATTCTGGGCAAAGAAAGAGTTCACAGGTCACTGATAATAACAGTCTCTGGGGAAAGGGGGTTTGTCTCTGATTCAGTGCTACATTCTCCCAGGTATTCACTTGTGATGTGTCTGATATTTAAGAGAGGAAACTTTTTCCTTTCTTGTCTCACAGATAATTCCCATCAAAGATGAATAAAACATTGCATGCCTACTAAGCTGAGCTTAGGTTTCTTCAGTGAAAAGATGGCCCTTCCTGATATACTTTATCAAACACCATGTATTAAATTTTTAAACAGAGACTTACAAAATGCCCTGTTTGCACATCTAACCTTCTCCCTTCCCCATTCTAAGCAGCTGTGCATACCTTTACATGGAATCATCTTTGCTATGAAACCACAGTAGAAGAGGAAATTAACTTTGTAGTCCTTTTCCCTGGAAAGGTTAACGGCAGATTTACCTAATGTATTATTTAGCACTTGTTATGTTAGTGCATTAAGCAGCCAGAACTGAGAGGGAGGCTTTTAAAAGCCCAGGGCTTTTCTTTATGTATATACAGAGAGGGGGTGGGGAGGGAGAGAGAACATTCAATTTCCTTGCCTTCAATGTTTTGGTTAAGTCAGTGCCTGAACAAAATTAATTAATGCATTCAAATCTGCCCCATTTACAACAGCCAATCGAGTTACAATAGTGGCTGCAGCCAAGTGAAAGCATAGAATAGATTGAAGTGAATGAGATCTTTATTTAATCAGCTGGCCCAAGAGAGCTGAAGTGAACGGGCTGGAATGATATAGGAGGTGGTGAAGAAACTGTGCCTTTACCACAGTCGAAAGGGAGAATCACATTGATAGGGGGTAGATGCTTTCAGAAAACCATGTGATTCTATTGTTTATGCTTCATTTTGTTTAATGACAGTCTTAAAAATGTCCACTTTTCATTAAACGTTCTCATAATGCTGGGAGGCAGTCCTAAGTATATTCTGCATACCCTTTTTCCTTTGAATGAGCCTGGGATATCAGCACAAGGAACCTGTGTATTCTCAACTATGAAGCCGAGGTAGCAGCCTTTGCCTTGCTCTCCCCTTCAGCTTTTTACCCACTGTAAACTTTGACTACATCCTAGAAGCCATTAGTCTTCTGCAGATGAATGTTGATATTATGATAAAGTCAAGGGGAGCACTGGATTTCTTTCATGATTTATATGGCAGCAAGGTTGTATTTTCAAATAAAATCAACTCATTTTTATGATCCAAGAGGAGTTTATTGATAGTTCTCTGAAGCTACCAACTTGCAGACCGTGATCTCAGGTTACATCTACATTTCTGAAATCCTTGCCATCTAATCAGTGTCTGCCTGGAATTCACTTCTAAAATTCAGAGATTAATTTTTAGTCTTTTAAAAAGATTGAATGATTGATTTTGAAAAAAAATAGTCTTTCAAAGGGGTTCAGTGGTATTATAATGTCTGAGTTTTCCACACAATCTTAAGTAGCAATTGTTTATATTCAATATGAAGGAAATGTTCTTATTGCATTTCTTTGTTAATTCATTGATATTTTTGTGGATGGTTGCAGTTCTTTATTTTCACAGCTGGTTTTAGAGGATTGTTTGTATTATATATGGATGTCAGTGGTTTTTAAACCCAATGTTTATTTATTTACATTTTGCAAAGCATTAAAAGTATAATACAAGAAACAGAAAGTAAAAAAAACTAGATAAAAAATTAGAAATAAATGCAGTAAAAATGAGAAATGCATACTGTGGAGAATGGGACTCCACATTGGACTACATCACACAATGGAGAATTTTAAGGCTACTAAATCCCACCTTCATTCTAAGAGATTTCTCTGACAGTACAAGGATAGGAGACAGAAATTAATTGCTGGCAAGTATCCCTACCTCGTTGATGGTTCTCTCAAGCACTTGGTATTTAATACTTGCATATACAAATACTTCTTGCTAGCAGAGATCTATCAAAGGACCATTTTACTCCCTGGTGGGAATGTGAAACTTAGAAGGTGACAAAGATTTGGAAATGCCAAATGCTAGAATGTATCTCTTCTAAATACAGGAAGAGAGGGACTGACCCACAATGGGGTAAGCAAAGAGAGGTGATACATTCCTAGAGGCAAGGTCCATTTTGGCTGACTTCATTTGGAACCCACTCCAGAAGAAGCTCTCACACCTGGGCTCCATCTTGATGGCCACCATTACTGTGTTGAACTAACAAAGGATAAGCAGCCCAGACAAAGATTCACTGTAATTGATGACTTGGAAAGCAGTGTGTTACACAAGTATGGTAAACCATGTGTGAGTTAGTCATGAAAATAGGAGACATAAGCAGCAGAGCCTGAAAACAGCAATGGGGCGAATTCCCCTCTGGAGACAGTGTGGGCTTATGCCAGCAGAACGACCATCCTTGGGGCATTTACCTTGGTGGAGGGACAAATCTGCTGGTGCCTGCCTGCTGTTATGCGCAGCCTCAAGTTGGCATTCCCACATCACTCCCAGCTGCATTGGCATGGTGAGGGGGCCCATTGTTCCCATGCACCAGCAAAGTTGCCAGCAGAGATATGCCCCAATTTTCACGGCATATCTCTATGGGGGCTGGTGAGGTGGGGTGAGGGGGTTTACATTTTTTGGGCTTCCAGAGCCGCAGGAAATTCCTTTGAAGCAGGTGGATCGGGCTGAAAGTGCAATAAGTGCAACGAATGATTACTCTCTTAGCAATAAATATGCTAATGACCAACTGATGGCAGCATAGACACGTGGAGGGTACTGAGAAACTTCTCTGAGAGTTGGGTAGGCACTGGGATCAGCGGATTGGTATACCAACAGGTGGAGACCCAGGATGATTACTGAATGTCTCAACTTCTCAGAAGATTCAAAGTGGAACGGTGTTTATGGGTCAGCAAGACATTCTTCAACACATACAATAAGTGCCTGAACCCATTATATTGGGCCTGTGCGGAATCACCCCATTTTTGGTTTCCTCAAGGATCCTCATTCCAGGATCTTAAGAATGTATTGGAAACCTCACAAGGTTATCTTAAAAGATCTATCTGAGTGCCCATATCTGACCCGTGCTACAGAATTGTTATTTTGTCATAACTTTTCCATGTGTATTCATATTTTTGATGGTTATATTTTTAATGGATTTTGTAAACTGCCTCAAACAGGTTCTTTGGTGAGATAGTATATATATTTATATATTCTAAAGAAATAGATATGTTTGACCCCTGCAAAATTCATTCCATGGGCGCCAAAATCAATGCTGGAACTGCATCAGTGAAATAGGCTATGAGGATTCACTTTCAGATCTGATATACATGGAGAGCCAAAATGATTAAACAAAGCAAGGTCTGCATTTCATGAACTTTCCATGTACAACTGAGTCTTCCTGTCATATTTGGAAATGTGTAGGTGACTATTCCTAGGAGCAAAAATACAGGCTTTATTTATGTATCAAAGCTGGTACTTTATGATACACAAGATCAGCAACGAATATTAAATCCCCTCTTTTTTGTTTGTTTGGTTTTCAGATGATCTCAGAACTAATTCAGGAGATAGGAATGAATCTGATGCAACGGCGAAAAAGGCAGATTCCACAGACACCATTATTGTAAAATTGTCTCCTAAAGAGAACAAGGGCAATCAAGCTATGGACAATCGAGTTTCAACCAGCTTGCTCTTCACTGTCACAGCCATAGCAGTTTTGTGGCACTCCTTGTTATAGCTGCATTACATTGCATTAACTGTGCAAGAATTTCTGCTCACTGTCATTTTATACCTACAGCCTTACCCAAGTGAAAGCAAAGTTAAATGGCTCTCTAAATGGTGCACTCTAGTATTATTGGTATATTAGTAGAAGTGCTAAACATTAGTCTGGGACTGGCTAACAGAAAGCATTGGTGTGTACATGACGTCTGGCGATGGCTCTTGAGAGCATTTTATCTACTCAAGATGCAAAAAGAATGAACACAGAAACCCTGAGTAGATTAAGTTATTGTAATAGATGCAATTAAGAATGTTCAAGTTGTAAATTAATATGTTGGAATTTTCCCCTTTTTACTCATTGGCTAATGGACTGTTGTCTATTTGTCTGTTCTTTTACATGAGTTCTTTTGAATAATCCATTTCCAGGAGCAGTTCAATAGTAAGTTATATCTCTAGGGATCAGCCACTATATGTTATAGCACTATCTACCAGTTGGATAAAATTCCTAAGTGGTAAAAGAAGATTGTAGCATGTTTGAATCTCTTGGTTTTTTTCCCTCCCATTCTTAATGTTTAGAACATAGAAAGCAATATAACAAGCATATGCTGTGTCTAATGTATCGATATAGTTGCCTTAACCATTTAGGAAAAAAATGTAGAAACACTCCCTGATTATTTTGAAACAAGAAAATATTTCCTTTCCCGTGTATTTCATTGCCATATGCTTAAGATTATGTGAATGTCTTACAAATGAAGGGGGGGGGGTATAAGAATGGAGAACCTCATCCAGAGCTTAAAGATGCACCTCTGAGGAGGGAAGTGAGCAACCACTCCCTCAGTCCCATCACAAATAGGTGGTCAGAATCACCACAGCTGACAGAGCTGCCACCTGTTTTGTGAGTGTGTGCTCTCTGCAGTCCAGCAATACCCAGGCTTCTGGCATTGTCCAGACAAGGATCTGGATTAGTATTGTCCTTGTTGAACTGAAACAAATGTTTATATCTGTCTCTCAGAGAGGTAATAGTTACTCCTTTAATGAAGAGGGATACTGATGAACTGTAGATCTGTGAATTACAGTGTGGCCTATATTCAAAGATTATTTAAATTACAATTAATTTTTATTGTGCTATGATAGGAAAAATAAATATGAAAGAAACATGACCTTCAAATGGGGAAAATCAGTTGTTTGCTATTTTCTCTTTCACTAATATTTTAATTTTTCCCATCCTATTTTAAAGAGGGTTTTTTATTTAATAAGTGAAATCAGTGTGTTTTACAGAAAGACAAGGAGGTGCAATTTCACCATTAGATGGGAGAGAACTAATACGTATATATTTTTGACAACTGTTTTTACAATGCCACTGAAAATCAATACAATCTGAGTGGAATCAGTGGTGATAACAGTCATGTCTCAGATTTATATTTACTAACAAAGCGAATCATTCATATGAGTAGCTGTTTTCGTGATACAGAATACTACAATGTACAGTTTTATAAGATATAATGTAAAATATTTGCCTTTAACTTGTGCATGTGTCATGTGTGTAAAAAACAGATCTTTTAGCAATTTGATTCACATAAAAGACATATTCACCCTAGCACTCCAAATCTTGTAAGCAATTATATTTAGAATTGAAATACACAACTAGGCAGTTGTTCCTTGCTGCAGAAGTTCTGATGTGCACACAAATGAGGACTTTTCCAGTGGAATATTCAGTGGCATACTCAATAAAGCATTCCCCATATGTGTGGCATTCCACAATGGCAGAATGTCCAGATCCTTACATAAAACTGAACACTGCCTTTAGCCTCTTATTGTGCTGTTCATTATTACAACTCTGGAGATGTTGTGTCCTTTTTAAAGAAAGGGGATGATCTAGCAAAATTCAAGCATTTTTATGTTCTGTTATTTCAGTAGAAGAATTAAGTGTGCTTTTCACTTTTCCCATTGAAATTAATACGCCTTAGAAACATTTACCTTTCACTAACGTGCCCTGTATTGTAATCTTCCAGAAGATTGATAGGAAATATAAGGTAATAAATTGAAGAAGCTTGGAAAATAAACAGCAAATTACAACCGCCATTTTTTCTAAGAAAATCTCATGATATTTTATCCATTCTACTCTCTGTTTGAAAAGGCTGGCATTGTCTTAAGTCCTTAGAACTAATAACACCCAGTTCTTGGTCACCTCAGCCAGATGGAAGAGTTAGCAGGGGATAGGAGATACGTTACAGTTTCAACATTTTAAGAATTATTCCTGGGCAGCCCCCTACTAGGTTTACTTAGGTCATTGCCTAGGGCAGCAGTCTTCTATATCTTTGCGAGATATAGAGAGGTACCAAGCCAGCTCTTCCGCTATGTTGCACAACTGGCCATGCCCATGGGCTCTGCTTTGGTGACAGCAGTGCACCATACCACTGCTGCAGTGTGGCATTAGGCAGCTAGGAAATCCTTCAGGTAGCAGGTCATGTGGAAAGACCTCTACCTGATACCCTGGAGAGCCACTTCCAGTCAGAATACTGATCTTGATGGACTAATATTATCATTCAGTGTAAGACAACTTGATGGGTAGGACTACCAGCTCCGAGTTAGGAAGTACCTGGAAATTTGGGGATGGAGCCTGGGGACGCTGGGGTTTGGGGAAAATGGAGGGTCCTTAGCAGGATATAATGCTATAGAGTCTACCCTCCAAGGAAGCCATTTTCTCCAAAGGAACTGATCTTGGTCATCTTGAGATCAATTGTAATACTGGGAGATCTCCAGATACCACCAGGTGGTTGACAACACTATTAGTTATCCAGCATTCCCCATTGGCTGTGAATTCCACTATTTAGATAAGTTAATAGGAGGGTGCATGTACAGGAACTGTATGTAATGTGCTGATGGAATATATGGACTTCGGCATTCACTTTAGAGTCACTGATTGGTGCCTATTACACTACAGTTACCCAAAAATTCACTGGCATTGTGGTGAAATACACTGAAATTCCATTAGAAAGCAACTATCATTTTTTAAATCTGTAGGCAAAGCTAAATAGTTTGCACTTTATCATTGCTTTTTTTGCTGTTAAACAATACTTTGCAATTATACTGTTTGCACCTAATTTAACAGTCATGCAAAAAGTCATTTGTCGCATGGTATAAGCAATTAACATTTGCTCACTTCATCTGTTAAAAGAAGATGTGTAATTTGTCCACTATGCCCTTTCTGTGCATCTAATTAGAACCAATTTGAGTTGTTCTCCAGGCAATAAGCATTTAATTTTTTAAAATGTATTGAATAGTTTATACATTCTTTGCCATGGTACTCTTGTAAAATACTTTTCAGCTAGAATCATGTTCTCACCTGGTCGGCTTTCACAATGAGCTATATTATTTAGTCCATAATTAAGTACAACATACCTGAATTGCATTGTAATGGGATATGTCCCGGGCTGTAACAACACAACATTGGATATTTCTCAAGGATTACACAGTATATAACATTCTTTCACAACCCAGTTGTCTTGTCCTCACAGAAGAATCAAATAATGAATTACTGGTTTAGTTCAATGATAGCACAATATCCAAAGTGTATGGATGCAACTGTAGTCTGTTGTGGTAATCTTTAGCAGATTACAGCAACAGACGACCATGGTTACTGTGTGAAACTAGGTTTCCCTGCTTTGAAACCACCTGAATGCAGCAAGACTACAGAAACTGTACTATGGATATTACAAACACCAGTGTTGTAGAGGATGTCATGCTCTTTGACCTATGCTTGCAGAAAAGTAGGTTAACAATATATTAAATAAACACTGGCTAACCCAATTGCTAAAATATTTAGGGCCAGAATACCAGTTTATAGTCTGAGGTTGCTGCACAACTTTAAAAAAACATAAACTTGAACTGAAAATCCTAACTAAAATCTCAATAGTGAATATGTGTTTCTAGTCCCAGTCCAGTACAAATGAAAAAATTCCACTATATCAAATGCAGAATATATCATAAGGAAAACTGGATTCAATTCAGATGAAGGGGGACAGGAAACTGGTGGGAGGATCATTATCAATTTGAGATATGCAGATGACACCATATTACTGGCAGAAAATAGTGAAGACTTGAAATAACTCCTGAAAGAGCCAAAGCAGGGTTACAGCTGAAAATCAAGAAGACAACTGAAGAATTACATGACTTTGACAATAAACTGACATTGTTCAAGTTTTTCTATTCCATGGTTCCTTCATCAACCCAAAGTAGACTGCAGCCAAAAAAACTCAGAAGGGAATTGAGATGGGAAAGGGCAGCCATGAAAGTGCAGCCGTGACTTACCGCGGCCGCCATTTCTGTTGGGGCTGCTTGGTGGCTGCTGCCTTACCCTGTTGCCTCACGAGCTCCCATTTGCTTGCAAGGCTTCTGTTCAAGGGCGCCGAGCAGTGACGCTGGGTGCCCTGACATCAGAGGGGAGGTGGGCCAGGCAGCCTATATAAGGCTGGGCCTGGCCTACAACCTCCCCATTTTGCCGGAGCACAAGTGTTGAGGTAGGTAGGCCTTCTTCTCGCCCAGTGGGTGTGGGGGGTGGCGGCGGGGCAAGCCTTGCACCGCCTGCCACTCCTGCCGCTGTGCGTGGCCTACGATCCCTCAGACCCCCATGCTGCGCCTTACCCTTTGTTTACCTTGAACCAATGTTTGTTAATAAAATGGCTATGGCCAACTTTTCTCCACACAAAAAGCATGTTGTTGTCACATTTATTCCTGGAATGTCTAGGAGGGCATTTAGTTACTTCCCCCAAGCAGCAAAAGAGTTCAAAAAGATTTGTAAGTGAAAGGATGTTTCACGGGTGACCAAAATAATTTATACCAAAGGTCCCCAACATGATGCTGTTTCCTGGTGTCCACCAAATGTTTTGAGGAAGCGAGTGGGGCCCAGCAGTAATCCTGAATTGAAGATTCAATTGGTTGTGCAGACTTTTTAAAATGTTGCTTTAGTAGCTGATATCCCAGCACAAAAATATTCACTGTGTGACTGAAATAAAACTATGGAAAACATTTTGTGGCTGGCTCTGCTTCCTGTGGCAGCCACATTATGACAACCATTTTGTGGCAAATCTCAGAAGCCATTGATGATTAGTGGAAATGAAGATCCTATCAGGAAAAATGGCTTTGATTCCCAGGCCTGCTTGGTTAGGATGACTGGCAAAGTTCAATTATTTTGTGATCCACACATTCTTCCACCCTCCTTTTTGGAAATGTAAATGGGACATCCAGGCACCTGAATAATGAAGATAAATGAATGTAATGGATTGGATTCATTATTAGTTATCATCATAATAACAAAAAGAACTTTGATTTCAGATTTATTCATTAGTCAGTGAATGCCCATCCTTATGTCAGACCTTATCAGTCAGTCACAGCTCACAATGTGCATCTTATGTCACCATGGGAAGATAGCAGCAGCTTACTAAGGCCCTAAAGAATGCTGAACAGGTAACATCAGGCGGGAGTTGACAATCTCCATGGATGTTGTTTAACACTGAAATTTGCTTTTTGAACAGATTCAGTTTTAAATTGAAGATTCCAGATAGCTAATTTTGGCCATATTCAAGCCTCAGCTATCCCTACACTTTAAATCTGAGCACTTGGTGAAAATAAAATTATCATCTCTGCTATAGTGGTGATGATAATATAAACATAAGAACAACTTACCCTAATGCATTCCAGTGACTGCAACAGGCTTGTACTTTGGTCAGTTTGATTTGTTTCAGTTTACAAGGCAATTCAGTCCTTTAAAGTTAATACTTCTCTAGCTTTGAGGCCATGATCTCAAAGGGAAGGAGAGTCAGCTCACTCATGATTTCCAGCTGCTCTTAGTTAGCCTTTCTTTGGCTTTTGCTCTCTCAGCCAAACTGTAACAACTTCTTAAGAAATAAACTTGAATAAAAGGTTTCCAAGTGGTCTCATAATCAAATCTTCATAGAGTTTAATTTCTGTGACTATTGAGGAAGCCCAGGGTAATGTGGGAATGGTTATATTATCATTACAACATATGCAGGAACCTTCAACTTGCTCATCCTCTACAACTAGGTGCTCCCCTGATCTCTGTACTATGGAGCAAAGAAAATCACTCTCTGGTTCCACCTGCTGTTTCTTCACCCATGGAAATGAACATGGCTGACCATTCAGCAAACTGATAGGGTTCTGAATATTTGGATGTGTTCCACAGTGCTAAAGGCTGATTTCATTTGGACAGTCTGATTTTTGCTTGTTTTCAAGTTTCCCCTTCCCATAGTGTGAAATGCTTCTATGTCCCTATGCTCACCATTCATTGACAGTGAAAAAGAAATGTAGACTGTTCAGAATGAAAGTATTTTGTACACACACATACTTGTACTTACTCAAGGGAGTTGTAGGTGTTTTTCAAGGAAAGCTCTATAATTGTATATGTGCCACAAGGAAGAACTGCTGTGGTTAACAGCCTTCACAAGGCAACTTATACAGGAATTGTAAGTGGCTATAGGGCAGGCCTAAAACTGCTCAATGCGGCATCTGAATTGAACTGAGCTAAACAGAGAGGTGATATCATCAGGGATTCAGTTAGTGTGTCAACCATCAGTTAAATGGCTGGTCAGCAGTTTTGTTTGAGTTAAAATTCTCACTATCCTTGCTCTGTAGAACCCTGTGCTCAGCAACAGGATTGCACAAACATACACACTTGAGTATTGCAACATGGAGAACCTCTTGAAGCACAACAGGGAAATGAAAATGTAATCCAGCAAGAGTATCACAAGGCTTCTGGATGTATACTTTCTCTTCTCCATTTAACAGTCTGGCTCACACCCCATTGAAGTTGAAATGGTTGCTGTTTTACAAAAGTTTCTTTCAACACAATTTTCACATATTGGATCAGAATACAATATTATGACTATATTTCTTTCTACTTGACTTTTGTGACACTTGTGTAGTATGATGTCCCGTTTTATAGCTCAGTCCAAACACAGCTGATGTTATACTGCATCTTAAGAATTTCTGTGTTGTCCCAGGGTCTACACTATTGGTATGTTTCTCTGAATTGAAATGATCAATGTTCCATCACACGTTCATAGTAGAACTATTGACTGCCTTTCAAAATTTGCATAGGACCTTTGAATACTTTCACAGCAATTCATCTCCGGTTGTGTTGTTTGCTTACTATATGGTGGGTCCCAACTTCTGCCCTGAAATCCTTCCCCCCCCCCCCCTTCCTTGTAAGCAGTGCCATTTCATAACACCAAAGCTATTGCAATTTGCAACAGAGAGAATTTGAGAGAATAACAAAGCTATATAACAGCCATCATCACTGTTGCTGGTGGCAGATGTCTTGTTCAGAACTTATCATTTCTTTATCACAGCATGTTGATGGATTGTGCGATACAACAACACAGATGTTAATATGTAGAGAGAATAAGCTGCATCATTGTTGCTACACCATCTGTGGGGAGAGAGAAGGAAGCAGAATGAGGCTACTAAAAAGTTTAAAACCAGCAAGAAGATGAAGGCATTGTTAGTGGTCAATCACTGGAAAATTTGATGACATCATTTTCAAGTCTAGTCTCTGAAATCAGTTCATCCACTGATTGTCATAAAAATGTAATTTTGAATTGCCATCTGTGAAACTAGTTAATGGACAAAAATATCCTACAAACAAGTTATCAGCACCAAAAGAAGCTTATGGCAATGTCCATATTAACATTCCATTCATTGGAATAAATTGTTAGAAATTAAAACAGCAGAGCTCCTATACATATGTGGAGGCATTTAGATACACTCCCTACTGTTCCCCAGTTTTTCTATTTTTGTAAAAACAAAACAAAAAAACTCCATAAAAATTAATTTGGCAGTTTCTGTGTTTGTGTACTTTTCATTGTCACCATTTTATATACCAATTACGGCTGATTTATCACATGCTATATTCAAACAGTAGCATATTACTGTACAAACCCATCGACTTTCTGGTGTATTTTGCACCAGAACCTCAGTTTGCATGGCAGTCATTGATGTAGCAATGACCAGAAAAGAAACCGTGAGATGATTTGTTTGTTATAATGATTCCTGTACAATAATAAATGAAAAACAATCAGACTGTTGGCTGTGTAAAGTGGCAGTTCAAATACAGCCATAATCCAATTTTATTCCTATTTATTCATTGACCATCAAATCACAGCTAATTTATGGGAACCCTGTAGGGTCGTGATGGCGAACCTTTGGCACTCCAGATGTTATGGACTACAATTCCCATCAGCCCCTGCCAGCATAGCCAATTGGCCATGCTGGCAGGGGCTGATGGGAATTGTAGTCCATAACATCTGGAGTGCCAAAGGTTCGCCACCACTGCTATAGGGTTTCCAAGGCTAGGGTTAATTAAGACCATTGCTTTCCTCCATGTCTGAATCCTGGTATTCCTGGGAGGTCTCCAATCCAAATACTTGCTAGAGGTGACCCTGCTTAGCTTCTGAGATCTGATGATATCAGACTAGCCTGGGGCATCCAGGTCATAGCTCCCTTCCGCAGAATAATGCACTTTCAATCCTCTTTCAATGCACTTTGCAACTGTGCAGAATAGCAAAATCCACTTGCAAAAAATTGTGAAAGTGGATTGAAGGTGCACTATTCTGCATGTGCAGAAGAGGCCAAAGTCTTGTGGATGGGGGGTGGTAAGATACTGAACTCATCTGTTCATCTTTTCAAATGTGGGGCAGATGAACCGGGACCATTCCACAAGATTTGTTAAGGTTTACAATGTACTATTTTCTCATTTTATTCATCAAATAAACCTATAAGGAAAGCCTGAGATAAGCTCTGTCCAATTGAGCTACACAGATGAGTAGGAATTTCAAAGTTCCAGCACCACATTCCTTTCTTTCTGTTACCCCACATTTATAACACTTCCATAAAAAGCATTGCTCTTGGACAGAGTGAACTTGTAAGAAAAGATGGAGACCACATAAAAACCACAAAGGATAAATCCCAGAGCTCCCCTCAATAAGTTCTAAATTTTAATTTCACTTTTTATATAGAAGAAGAAGAGGAAGAAGAGGAAGAGGAAGAGGAAGAGGAAGAAGAGGAGGGGGAGGGGAGGAGGAGAAGGAGTTTGGATTTCTATCCCCCCATTCTCTCCTACAGGAGGCTCAAAGGGGCTTACAATTTCCTTGCCCTTCCCCCCTCACAACAAACACCCTGTGAGGTGGGTGGGGCTGAGAGAGCTCCGAGAAGCTGTGACTAGCCCAAGGTCACCCAGCTGGCGTGTGTGAGAGTGCACAGGCTAATCTGAATTCCCCAGATAAGCCTCCACAGCTCAGGTGGCAGAGCTGGGAATCAAACCCAGTTCCTCCAGATTAGAAACACGAGCTCCTCCTACGCCACTGCTGCTCTCCACTTGGAAAGGACCTTGGTTTTTGATGTGCTTTCAACTGCCCCCTCAAACTTTTGTCTCTATTTTGTTCAAGACACTAAAATACAGCACACTAAAGTCCAAGACACTAAAATACAACAATTAACCACCTCCACCCCCCAAATATATGTTTTAGCCTCCAGAGAACTATATAGTTACACTTACTATATAGGAACAGCATAATACACCAACTTAAACACAGGCTTCATTCACATGGGTTTGAGGGATGGCAACACAGAGAATATGAAATGGCTGTTCCTCATCTTCTAATAGTCAGAGAGCTTCTCCCAGACTTACTTAAACAAGTCATGTCACTACACAACCAATATTCAGGAGCTTCTTTGAGCTGCACCTTCTGGGATAATTCAATATATTTAGCAATAAGCTTTTAAGGGTTTCTGCATAGCTCTGACTGGCCTGCAATTAATATACAGACTTGGGAGAAAAACATAGGTCCATTCCACTCAGCTGAAATAAGATGTCCTGAGGATACACACACACAAAAAGGCATCCTGGGAATTTTTCCCCAATATGTCCTACGGATGTCTTATTTCTGCTCAAGACATATTTTTTTAAAAAAAAATTGCTTCAAAGTTCACCTTTTCCCCCTAAGCTGTCTGCAAGACATCTCCTGCCTGGCTGTGTGGAATGCAGAGCTCAAGAGACATCTTAAGTTTTCCACCCGACTATTTTGCTCTCGGGTCAGTTTTACCACCAGTTTGCACCTGATGTTTTGTGTGCAGCTGCAGGGATTCTCCCTGCAGCCATTTGCTGAAGGTTGCCCCAGGACACTTGCTCTTCAGAATCCATGCTGGGCATCTTATATTTGTACCCAAAACATTGGGTAAACCTGCCCTCTGCAGACGGAAGTCAGTTCACGGAGACAAGGTCAACCCTTCCGAGTGGCTAAGATTCTCTTATGTGTACCTCCATAGTTATAAAGATAGCTTGTTCTGTTCCCCAAGTGAACTAATATAAGGTGCCTTGCACTCAGCCAAAACAGAACGTAAGACCCATAGGCAAATCAGCAACAATCGAATGTATTTTTCCAAATGACATCACAGCTTTGTTTCAACACTGCCTAACAACCAGCTGCTTCCAATGGGACAATGATTACTATGAGCAGACAGATGGGGTAGCCATGGGAAGTCCCCTCAGCCCGGTGATAGCCAATTTTTACATGGAACATTTCAACAAAAAGGCCCTCGAAACAGCACCCAGAAAATCCACAACTTGGATCTGATTTGTGGATGACACTTTTACAATCCGGAGCCATGGCGAGGAAGAACTGCTGAATTTTCTGGACCACCTTAATGGCATCCACCCAAACATCCAATTTACCATGGAAACTGAAAAAGAAGGAAAACTGCCTTTTTTAGATGTCTTTGTCTTTTGCAAATCCAACTATGAATTGGGCCACACAGTATACAGAAAACCTGCACGCACAGACCAGTATCTGCATAAAAACTCCAACCACCACCCACAACAAAAAACGAGTTTAATCAAAACTTTGACAGATCATGCAAAACAAATTTGTGAACCTCACCTCTTCTCTGATGAAATCAATCATCTAGACTGGGCTCTGCAGGCTAATGGCTACTCCACAACAGAAATCAGAAGAGTTTTAAGACCAAGAGAAACCCAGAGGACTGAGGAGAAACAGCCCTGCACAGGAAAAATATTTCTATCATACATCAGGGGAATCACAGATCAAACAGGGAAACTGATGAAAAAACATAACCTACAAACCATCTTCAAACCTACCAGGAAAATACAGCAGATGCTTCGCTCAGCAAATGACAAGAGATACCCACTCACTTGTGCAGGAGTCTATCGAATCCCTTGCAGCTGTGGAAAAGTCTACATTGGAACTACAAAACGTAGCATTCAGACTTGTATTAAGGAGCACAAAAGACACTGTCGGCTTAACCAACCTGAAAAATCTGCAGTAGCAAAACATGTTCTAAACAAAATTGGACGTAACATTCTATTTGAAAACACTAAAATTCTGGACGACTCGGAAGGTTACTATGTCAGACTACACAGAGAGGCCATTGAAATCCATAAACACCAATAAAGCTTCAACAAGAAGGAAGAAACTCTGGCTGTTTCCGCACAGCCCAAAAACAGTGCCCTAGGGATGGAAAAAACACTTTCACACCTCACTCGGGGGGGCGAGGTTTTTGGAATATGCCAGCTTCCACCTGTTGCTGAGCGAATGGCAGCAGGTGGAAGCGGGCATACTCCCTGCACCATTCTCAAGTGGCTTCTTACCTTGTCCTGGCTTCCATCACTCTGAGGAGACCAGGGGACATGCCTTCTGGCCTCTGTCGCTGCAGCCGTTGCTCTGGCCATGGGGCCGTGTCCCCTGGCCTTCTCAGAGCAATGGAAGCCAGGACAAGGTAAGAAGCCACTGGGGGATTGCATGGCTGTGCAGAGCCCGCTCCGCCAGCTGCACAGCCTGTGGGGCCATTCGTGCGAACGGTCCCAGGGCTTGCATCAGCATGAATCATGCTGATGCAGCCCCGCAAATCTGGCTGTGCAGAAACAGCCTCTGAGGATTAACAAAACTTGGCTACCAGTAATTAAAAACACCAGAATCAAAGGGCAAGGGTAGCTAAGTAAGTTCATGGACAACGGACTCCACCCAGACACAGGGTTTGCATTCACTAAAACTGTTGCTGCTGCAGAGAATGCAGATGTGAATCACTCCCTGAATTGAAATACCCCACCCACAATACAATACTATCAACCACACCTTTGCATAGCAAGTTCCACCCAAGCACTTACTGATTGGTTCCCCACCCCAGGACATGGACAGTATGTACCCCACTAAAAACATTCCCTTCTCACTGGACACAGTGTGTAACAGACTTCCCTCTGTGATACACCTCTGAAGATATCAGCCACAGATGCAGGCGAAACGTTAGGAACAAGATCTACCAAACCATGGCCACACAGCCTGGAAAACTAACAACCAATTCAGCAACAGTTCAAAAAACAGTATTGAGGATTCAGGACTCTAACTCTTCCCATGAAGTCTAACTAATAAAGAATACTTGCAAAAGTCTAACTAATAAAGAATACTTGTTGGAAAACAGCCTCTTTTTCCCTCTGATTCTTTTGCTGTCTGGAAAGTACCCAGAACCGCCTCTTTTTAAGACATCCCCTGGACGTCCTATTTTGGGTGTGCAGAGTTGTAGTAATGCACTGCCGACCCGCAGCACCGTGGTAGAACGTTGGGACGCCAACGGACCTACGGCCTTGCCGGTCGCACCGCACCCCCACTCCTCATCCCCCCATGAGTCACGGGTCATGAACTGCCTGGCTCAATCACCGGGCGCAGGGACAATGGTCTTGCCCCCAGGTGAGGATTAGGCTCAGACGCTTACGCTCCTCTCCGCACGTAGCCAGGTGAGATCATGCATCACATGATGATCTTCCGACCTCCCGCCTCCCGCTCTCCCGGAACTCCCCCCCGGTCCTCCCTCCTACTACTCTCGATAGGGATAACAATAAAAGGTGCCAGGAATCCGCATGCGGGAGACTCGCTTAGGAGCACGGACTCCTCCTCGGGTCTCCCCGCTGGCTTATCTCCCACTCAGGATGTTATCTCCGCCACTGCGTCTTCGTTTCTTGGCGCCTTTGACCACGTGGGTCGACTACACAGAGTGAAAAGAGGCAGTCACCTCTTTTGAAGATGTCCACAGATTTCTTTTTTGTGTGGTGCAGAATGGACCTTAGAAACACTTTTGGTTTCATCATGACGTTGCTCTGAAGCACATTCATTTTGACAAAAATAGAAATTCACAAAAATTTGCTCAGCTTTGCCATGGCTTCATAAACCAGCAACCTCCTCGTTTTGAGGTCTCATTCCTCTAACACTTTTTCAGGTCATGAAGCGTCAGATGTTGGCGTTAGGAATAAGTTTCTTTTTTTTGTGAGATGCATCTTCACTGGTCTTTAGTTAGATGTAAAATTCTTAGATCATTGTCTGTACAGAATGGACTCTGCAGACTAGCTGGATTGAAGCATTTTATGACCTAATTCAAAAGGTAGTGGCATACAGTTTCCCCCCACTGAGGGAAAAGAATGCTTTTTTTACAAACTGCTGCCTCAAAAAGCTTTTTTAAATTGAAAGCCCTGCATTTATCCTCTAATTAAATGGCTGTCACAATCTATGAAACTATTTTGCTATGAATTTTAGCTTCCCTTCACTTCAGAAAGATTTATTCCCACAAGCTTTTCCGTCCTAAACGTCTTTGTATTATTAGGAATTTGATTTCTTAATAACTGTGTTTTTTTAATCTCCAACATTTGTACTTTTTTGCTACTAAATATTGATATTTCTCTCTTCTCCAGAACTTTTAAAGAAAGCATGCCCTGGGTTCAAGGTGATTCTTCACTTTCCTTTGGAATGTGTCATTTCTCCTTCTATTGATTTAGTTGAAAAACATGAGGCATGATTGAACTGTGATGCAGTGGAAAGGTTTAGGTGCCGTTTATCACCTAATTGGGATTGGGACCCTTGATGAATATTAAGTTTTCACTTTGATTAGTATATATCATGAAAATAGGGCTCTTACATGCAAAGTTACTCCAAAATACTTTGAAATATTTGCATAATGTCTTTGGTTGGTTTTTTGTGGTAATCATGGTGCAAAAAAACCCCCACTCCACTGCATTGGAATTCCCCTGGAGGCCAGGTACAGGGACTTACCCCAACCTCTTGCTATTTGCTTATATAATCCACAGTGGGGGGTGGGGGGTTAACATACATTAGGGAATGCCTATCAATCAGAAGTTATTGGTGAGGATTCCTGTTTGAAACGTTTGTATTATAGAAAATGTTATAGGATTCAAAGCAGTTTATTTTTGAATACTGGATACTCTTGCCTTGATGTCCCGCTTCCTAAAGGCATGAGGCTGGCCACCACTGGGAACACAATACTGGATAACAATGGCCCTTCTCACGGCCAGTTCTCCAGCCAAGAAGTCACCCAAGAGAGTGCTTGTGGTGAAACAGTGAGAGCCCACCAATGCACTTTAGGGACTCAGTTCACTCCAGCCATCACATGAATACATGAAGCTGCCTTATGAAGTTATGCTCAAACCACGCATTACACATTTTAGCAAGTCACGTCTGAGATCCCTGGGTTGCAAGCTCTGGGTGGGAAAATACCTGGAGATTTTGGAAGGGGAGCCTGGGAGGGCAGAGTTTGGGGAAAGACAGACTCAGCAGAGTACAATGCCACACAGCTCATCCTCCAAAGCAGACATTTCCTTTGGGGAACTGATCTTGGTTGTCTGGAGATCAACTGTCATAGTAGCAGATCTGCAGGAGACATCTGGAGGTTGGTAACCCGACATTCTTCTTCTTCTTTTCCTCCTTCTATTATTATTATTTTATTAAATTTCTAAAGCACCCCTCCCTTTTCAGGCTCGGGGCAGTTTCCAACAGGTCACAAACATAATATTATTTCATGCCACAAATATAACAAAATCCATAGACTAAAACCATGCGAAATTTCTACAATTTCTTGATGGTGATCAAACATCTGAGTTCTATCATCTGAGTTCAATCTCACTGCCCCGATCAGGTGGGGGGGAGGGAAAAGAAAAAATTAAAAAGGAAGAAAGAAGGAAGGGGTGGAGGCCAAGATGGTAACTGTTGCTGTCTCAACCACGTGCCTGGTAGAACAGCTCTGTCTTACAGTCCCTGTGAACTGCATCAGATCTGGCAAGGCCCTGGTCTCATTGGACAGAGCATTCCACCAGGTTGGGGCCAGGGCTGAAAAAGTCCTGGCCCTGGTTGAGGCTAGCTGGATGTCCTTTGGGCCAGGGACCACAAGTAAATTTTCACTCATGATCAGAGGGTCCTTCAGGGGACATAATGGGAGAGATGATCCTGCAAGTGTGTGGGCCCCAGATGGTTAATAGCTTTGTATGTTAGTACTAAAACCTTGAACTGGACTCAATATGCCACCTGGAGTCAGTGCAGCTGGTAAATCACAGGTTAGATATGTGTCCACTGTGAGGCTCCAGTTAGGACCTCCCTGCTACATTCTGTACCAGCTGAAGTATCCAGAGCGGGCCCAGGGTAAAGTGAATTGCAGAAATCCAGCCTAGAGGTGACCATTGCATAATTAAGTCAGTTTGGGACAGATAGGGCATCAGTTGTTTTGCCTGGTGAAGGTGGTAAAATGCCACACAAGTGGCATAATACATCTGAGCTTCCACTGACAAGGAGGCATCAAGGAATATGCCTAGACTCTTGATGGTCAGTGCAGAAACAAGCTGTACCCTGTCAAGAATCAGCAACTTGACACACACACCCTGCCCCTTTTGGCTCAACCATAGGACTTCCATCTTTTCTGGCTTTCACTTTAACCAGCTCTCTTTCATCCATTCCATCACAAGCAATTAAGCAATGCAGTTGGGGCAGCATCCAGATGACTCTCTATCAGCAAATACAACTGGGGGTCATCTGAATACAGCCTAATCCAACCTTCCAGATCAACCCAGCAAGGGGCACATGTAAATGTTAAATGGTAATGGTAAGAGTATCACCCCTTGTGGGACACCACACACCAGTGTATGACAGGGAGATGTTCTCTCACCAGTTGCAACCTTCTGTTCTTGGTCTTGAAGAAATGACAATGGGCTGTCCCCCATATCCCTGCACCAACAGGGCAGCTGGTCTTCAGACCTGACTCACTTGTAGCTCCACAGAAGATGTGAGGAACTATGCTTCAAATAGTTGCATGAACCAATTCCTTTTGAAATCATGGAGAAGAAGAGGCTCCTGCCCCCTATACCATTTTTCTGAGCCAAAACAGCCCCAGAAAAAGCATTGTTTACCCCACTTTGGAACTACACATTCAGTATTCTGTCCAGGTCAGTATTATCTACTCTGTCCAGCAGCTGTTCTTCAGGGCCTCAAGCAGAAGTCCTGAACATCACAGCTACCTGATGCTTTTAATTGATGATGCCAAGGACTGAACCTAGATCTTCAGCTTATCAGGCAGCTGCTCTATCACTGAGCCACTGCCCCCATCCCCAGCTCAGCAGGGATCCCTTGACTGGGGTAATACAATTCTTTTAGTCTGCCCTGGCTTTTTGTTTGTTCCAGCTGGGCTGTATTATGGTCCATATACTTAGCTTTGACTTGCCTCTCACATTTTTGACTGTATATATGCTTACACATTTTGCTCCTTGAAAAAACACAGCTGCATTGGAGAAAACACTGATCACATCTTTAATGACCTAGAAGGCAAAAATGATGTGTTACTCTCCCATAGGATTAAAAACAGAAGGAATGCTGCTTCCCTGAGCAACAACAATTATATTTGCATTTATTGATGGTCTTGAGAGGTTCAAAGTTAACTTTTTAGAAAGACAAAATGGGAATGTTTTAAATTCCTTCGACAGAAGAAACCCATGCATATAGCTGGTATTTAGAACCGCAAAATGCCATTTTCATTCCATGTCTCTGTTTTTATAGAAATAATAACTAGATGGCAGGTTTCATTTGTATAATGTGGTGAAAGGGAGTTACCTAAGGCAAGTGCATGCCTTCTGTTGCCAAGGGCCATGAAATAAACAGCGAAGACCTTCATTTTTCACTGATTACTGCATATATTTCTCATTACCAATTTTCCAGTGATGTGGCTGGATTTGTTTTTTCTGTCAAAAGATGTCACTGGAATTCTGTGCACTAAACCAAAACAGATATTTGTTTGCTCTAGTTCTTGGAGTTCAGTCTAGGCCACATCATGTGTTTTGGCACTATCTGTGGCAATGAGACAGAATTTTCACTTAAGATTTTGAAGCACTTCAGGGAAAATTAATTGTGTAATGGAGAGGATAGCTTAGTTTGCCCATTCCGAGGAAAGATTTCTGTGGGATTTGGGAGGAAAATGGTACCATGTCCTATCTCCAATACTGGACCTCTGGACCTGCACATATAAGATTGTCCAGGTGCGGGGGTAGCCCCGACCCCCTCCCCGGCCTTGGGCCCCGCCCCGCAATCGCAGCCAGCCGACGACTCACCAGCGGCGCGGGACGCTGCTGGACAAGAGCCGCCACGTCGAGGGCCGAGGGCTCTGGGGATCACCCCACTCCTCTTCCGGCCAGCGGGGCATGCGGAGGCTCTGCCGGCAAGGAGTGTCACGTGGGTCGGTTGGCGAGGAAGCCGGCCGACGAAGAGCCCTGCCGCCGCGCTGCGCGGCACGGGCCGCGCTGGGCGAACATGCCCAGCTGAGCCCTCTTGGGCTGATTAGGGGCGGCAGCGGAGAGGACAGAGGCGGGGAGGCAGGGTTTTCAACCCCCGAGTTAAGAGGTGAGAGGATAAGAAGGAGGAGGTCGGCCAGACAGGGGAGAGCGGACGGGAAGGAGGGGGAGCGTGTGCTGGGGGAGAGAGAGAGACAGAGAAGGGAAAGGAGAGGGGGAAAGCCTGGAGGAGTGCACTCTAGCGGGAGAAAAGGAGCAGAGGCCAGAAGGAAAGGACAGGGGAACGAGGAGGAGTGGCGGGCAGTCAGAACAGCCCAAAGCCAGGGCGGAGAGGATGACTGCCCAGGCCGGGTCTGGCAGGGAGGCTTCCCTGCTCGCCTGGCCTAGCGTGCTGTGGACCCTGGGCCACCCGTGGGTGGTAGGGGCATCCTGTGGCTGAGACGACGGCTGTCTCAGTTAGTCCACTCCCTGGAGAACGGGAGTGAGGCCGGTGATTCCAACAGCCGGGCAGGGGAAGGAGGGTTGGCAACTGGGGTCCCGGAGGGGACCCCGCCCCGGGCGCAGGACAAAGATCTTGCCCTGACTGCTGTTCACATGAAACAACCAATCTGTCTCAAATGAAAAAAAGCACAAATCTTCAAGTCCCACTTGTAGTTTTGCAATAATCTTGCTGTCATGAATTTCTAGACCTGAAGTAGAAAGAGATAGATATGCATATATTTTTGCCAGGATGTTACTGTCAGTAGCTTGTCCAAGGCTTTTGGGAGGGAGAGAGAAAAACATTGAGCTAGTTTTGCTTTATAGGAATGATTTTCTGGTAATACATTTTCCCATGAGAAAAGCCCCACTGAGGGAGCCAGTAATAGAAGAAGAAGCAGCACCAGCCGTGCTCCCTCAGTGTTTTCAGCATGTTTAACTTAACACATGTACACATACACACATTCCCTGGGGTGGCATGCAAGGGAGGGGAGGGAGGGGGCTCGGCATCTGGACATGGTCCACCCACCCTAGCGGAGGGAGAGGGAAGGGAGGGAGAGGGGTGGCATGCAAGGTAAGGAGAGTGAAGGAGGGGAGGGGGTGAGGGGTAGCATGCAAGGGAGTAAGGGAGTGGGTTCCAGCATCTGGACATGACCCACCTACCCTAGTGAAGGGAGGGGGAAGGGAGGGAGGGGGAGGGAGGGTAGCATACAAGGGGAAGGGGAATGAGAGAGAGGAGGAAGGGAGGGGTAGCATGCAAGGGAAAGGAGGGATGTGATGATATGACTCAGAATGCATAATGTCTTAAAGATGGACATGGGCATATCTACAATAAATAGCACCCAGGGCAAGCAGTGAAATCATGCAGGGTCCCTGCTCCTGATGTGGTAGCTAGCAACTTTCACTGGGTTTGGCAAATTTGGTGTGGTACCACTCATCAGATGCCTGCAGGCTCTAGAAAACTATACCTCCCAGGGCAAGTGACATGGATGTAGCATATGTACAAGAAATGGTGCCCAGTGCAAAAATTGATATTGTGCTCCACCAAACAACTCAGCTTTGCCAAGGGGCAGAGGGGTGCCTGTGAAGATGAGTAGAGTTCTCCCCATACCACTGAAGACAAATCACAAGAAGACAAAATCTGTAAATGAAAAGTGATCAAACTGGTTTTAAGTTTGTTTTGGATGACCCTTACCAAAGGTCCTAAAGCACATCATTTTAGCATCTGTTCCCTCAAAGAGGGTCAGAGTGAGGTATAAGAAATAGAAGGACAAAGGCAGCTAAAATGTCTCGGAGCAAATGAAATAACAGGAAGATCTTTGTATTACCACATAGTAGCCGCAGCACCCCCGGCCATTTATATGAGATTAGCTGGGGCAAGGCTTCCATAGGGACTATGATTTCTAGACCATTTTAACTCTGAACCTTCATTCTTTTTTTGGAAAAAAAATGATTACAGCAAGGTGTGGAAGACAGGATATCTGGAGAAGATAAAGAGATTAATGGAATATATTTTCCATCCTTTTCTGAGTTCAGTTTAATAGAATATTTCAAGGTATGATGAAGAACCATCCACACTCCCTAAATCAAGCAAGAAAATTTATTGAGTTAAGACACAATATGGGTGCAAAACCTTTTCTAGTGCATAATATGTAACCCATCTTCACTAAGGTCACAGAAAAGACTTTAAGAGTAAAGATTCAAAGCCACCTCCAAAGTCTGTCCGACTCTTTTACAGCCTGAGGTAAAAGGGGGGAGAATTGTCAGTCATATATGAAAGGAGAAAGAGTAGATTTGTTCAGCTAGATTCATACTCTTTCTTATCCTCTCTGTTCAAGGTGGAATTTCCCTACTATATTAGAGGGGAGAAAGGCAAGAGGAATGTAAGACTAGGAGGGAAGAAGTCAGACATATCACAAACACCAGCTGACCACACCTCCCAGTCCTTGAGAATCCCAAGGTACCCTGTTACTACTAACCTATGTGCTGGAAATTAAAGTTTGATCACAGATTTGGATAATTTTCACCAATCAAAGCTATGAGTGACTAGGCACAAACTACTGTAAGCCTTATAGGTGCTTTCATATAACCAATATCAAACATTAAACAGTTCAATTCATAGAAATATACCAGATAATGACTGACTGATTTCAAGCTAAGACAGTTACACTGAGTACTCAATGAGCAGCAAAAGGTAGCATGACGCAAAACTGAAAGTATGAATCATAGTGTACTGACTAACTATGAGCAACATTGGGCAACAGTATAGCAGCATAAGCACTGTCCAAGAAATCCACCAAGTTGCAAACTGTTCTTGCACATCAGGACAGATATGTCCAAATTACCATTCATAGTATGGTAGAAATATTTTCTTTGGCTCATTCCGCACATGCAGAATAATGCACTTTCTAACTGCTTTCAGTGCTCTTTGAAGCTGTGCGGAATAGCAAAATCTACTTGCAAACAGTTCTGAAAGTGGCTTGAAAACGCATTATTTTGCGTGTGCGGAAGGGGCCTTTGTTTCATTTTAACTAAATAAAACACAGAGATATATACTACAAGTTATTCACTTCCTTTTCTGGACATGCAACTTAGAGATCTAATTTTCCAACCTGATACTGGTACTTATAGTATTGCCTCTTATAGCTTAATGTTGTTCGGTTTTGCTCCATCTGGAGACTGATCACATCAGTGTTTCTGGAGGCACAAAACATAAACCAGAAGGGTAAATATTGAAATGCTTGGATTCATATTGATTCCACTATTATATTTCTGGGACAAGGCTTGTTTAATCTGGAAAGCTATTCCGCTACAGCCCTTAGAACCCTAACTTCTTTCAGCTTCCTTTAAGTCATTACAATAATGTAAATTGAATTGTCCTGAGCATCTGATAAGAACAGACTTGTTACACCCAAACAAAAGAGAAACGTAATAATAGTTGAAGGCAAGCAGAAGACTTTGAGAGTACAGATTCAGAATGAAATCCACTATTCCTTCTCCTGGTGATGTCTCCAAAACACAACCTTCACCCCATTTATTTCCATTTATCAGCAGCTGTTTGCTTTATTTCACATTGATTATTGAGAAAACTTTTCCACTGATTCATAACTATCATCACAATCATTTTACAATCATATTAAATCACTTCCATTTTATATTAGATTTTTTATTCAACTTCTGTTTTACTCTGTTTATAGAGATGACACGCTAGCTCTTGCCTGCAGCTGCTTCTTTCCATTCAAGGTGACTCTAGTGTTTTGATTCTGTGATTACCTACACTTCATCTGACTGGAAGGGATATGTCAGCTCTTATTCTCTTGGTGCTTAATTATTTCTCTGAATGGGGATTGTTGGGGTAAAAGTAGTGTTACATCTGGAGGCACCACTGGGACTTAACATCAACATTTTGTCATCCTATCCCTTTATGCCCACTTCCTCCTATCCAAAATGGCTGCTTCTAAGGTATGAGAATTTTATTTAGAATTATATGAGGGAAATGGTCTGCTGAATCAGTTCTATAGGTCTTTTGGATAGTGTGCAATATATTTTATTCACATTTTTGTGCTTTTGTAGAGGGCATTCCAGATTTTATATGAAAGGCATTTTTTGCAAGGTTTAATGGCTTGCTCATAGATACAGTGAAGATTAGATTTATAAAGAAAAGCAGAGTATTTAAGAGCATTTCTTGGACTGACATTGTACAATTACAGTAAAGCAAAGTAATTTGTTCTTTTGGAATGCTTGCGTAATACTTACATCCACTTACAACAGTCAGTGAGTAGAACCAAATCACTGCTATTAAGGAAAAAAGTGTGTTTGCTCTCAAATGGGAGTCATGATGCCTTCTCACCCTCCCCCAAATGATACTCCTGCATACTTAGCACATCATTCTACAGTACAGAGGTTCTTATTCATATCTATCCTTGTTGGACAACCCTATTTATGGTACCTGCATATCATTGATGCATGATTTGAGAAATGAGACCTACAAGAATGCTACCATGGAGATCTTTTTGGCCCACAGTAACACCTATATGCAGTGGTGGGATCCAAAAATTTTAATAACAGGTTCCAATGGTGGTGGGATTCAAACAGTTGTGCCGCCACACACATGCACCTCCAGTCCCTATTGGGCAGAGAGGTTGCTTTAGTAACCCCTTCTCGGCACTCCGAAAAAATTATTAACCACGTCTAGAGAAGTGGTGAGAACTGGTTGGTGGATCCCACCTCTGCCTATATGGATAAAAGCAGCCAGTCCTAAGAACGGCAAATGTGCCACATTATGACCGCCCCCCCTGCACTTTTTGTACCTTCTGAGGTCAAGGTGTTTCATTCATTGCAATGGTGTGTTATTTAATAAAGAGGCATTCCTTGAAATCTTTCTGTGATATTTATAGTGTTCTCTTCAACAGCCTGTTCCTTTGGTATAACAAACATGATTTTCCTTCTGTTCCTATTTTCCCTTTGAAATTCTGTTCTTTCTTGCTGGCTTTTCAAGAAAGCAGTGTTAGAAAGTGACAAAAGCAATTAGGATTCTTCACAAGTCAGTTTGCATTAGATAGTTATTTTAATTCTCAGATGAGTCAGTAAGTTCTTTTGGATGCAGATCCTGTCTTCCTGTATCATTGAAAGCTGAATCCCTTGTCAGGTGCTGTTATGTCCTCTCTCAGTGTTCAAATCATATAGAGTCCGACTGTCTTACTTTTAGTTTGTTTCCCCCATGCACTTAGATAAATGTTTTGTCTAAGAAGCATTTTGTTGTTTCTAAGATTATTCTACATGTGTATTTTTTTTTCTTCTTCAAAGACTGGAATCTTAGAAAGTTTTCCAAGGTCAGCTGTGTTACCAAGGTAAGAAATATTTCCCAGTCTTCTCACTTCTTTCATCAGAGATAAATTAGCTCTCAACAACAATACTGTCAATGAAGCAAAATACTGTAAGATTCCAGGACTGGATATGCATCCTGCAAGAATGAAACATACTTAATTTGGAAAGCTTTTGAATGATGACAAATCTTTCTGAATCTGCATTTGTGTATAAAGCTCCATTTAAATTACAGTGATTGTTACAACAGAGTTATTGGTCAGAATGTGGGAAAACTCCTTCCAAATTCCAGACCATCTCTGAGTTCACTTGGGAAGCCTTTGATAATTCATTCTCTTGACTCAACTCCCAAACAAGGTAGTCATGAAGGGCAGAAATCAAATCAAAACACATACAGGTCAGTTTCCTCAAGACGTGGCCATCCGAGAGGCCTCCATCGCCTGGTAAAGAATTCTGTCAAGGCAGTGGAGGCGAGGCCCGTCTGCGCATGCAGGCATGCGGACGGCCTCTTGGAGAGGCCGTGGCAGACGGCAGGCGCTCCACAGATGGAGCTGCCTCTTCCCCTTCCTCTTTCCATGGTACCTCAGCCGTCTAGACATGCCGTCCTGCAGGCCTTTTCCCTCAGCCCATCGCTGCCCTCCTGACCTCCAGGTAGGTGGAGGACAGCGAGGGAGGGACTTTAGGAGGCCAGCAGGACGGCGGCTACACAAGAGGTTCATAGGGAAAGGGAAGGGGAAACTAGTGTGTTCCCGCAGGTGCGGTTACGCGACCAGCATAAAGCCGAAGGAAGACGCTTTCCTTTCAACAACAACCCTTTAAAGGGTTGTTGTTTAGGGCGGCCTGACGCCGCCCTGGGGGAGGGGGAGTGCAGTCAGGTCGGCGCTGCTGCATTGCAGCAGCGCCGCCTGTGCGAACGGCGGCCTGGGGGCGGCGTTTTTACCGCCCCCAGGCTGTCGTTTTTGGCCCGTGCGGAAAGGGCCATAGACACTGTAGAGGGGAATTGACCTATCATGGTCATGCCTAACTTCCATTTATTCAATACAACATACAGGAGAACTTCCCACTGAGTTGTGCCTCAAGATTTCAAGATTAGTGTTCCAGATTCACAGCGTGGAGGGACCTGGACCAAATTCCTTACTCAGGCTCAAAGCTCAGTGTGAAATATCATAAGGAACCTGCAAGACTTGAAGGGTATAATTTCATATTAATTCTTCCTTTTGCCTCTCACTTTTCTTATTTTCCCTAATCCCACTCCCCTTGCCATCCCTTTTTCAACCCCTCGTTCTTTTGTTTTTCCCCTGTTGATACTGTCTCCCCTGTTGATACTGTCTCCTCAGGTCATAGTAAGGAGAGAGCATTCCTGGATATGCTAAATGACTGTGGCTTAGAGCAGATGGTTGTGGAACCAACCAGGGGAGAGGTGATCCTAGATCTAATTCTATGTGGGACCCAGGACCTGGTGCAGGAAGTCAGTGTTGTTGAGCCGATAGGGAACAGCGACCACAATGCTGTCAGATTCAGTATCTCCAGCATGCGAACAGAGTGGCAACTACTAATGTAGGTTACATCTCAAGCCTTCAGGAAAGGGAAATTTCAAGCAAGATGATGAGGGGATAGTGCGTGGGAAGCTGAAAGGAGAAAATCAAGAGAGTCAAAAACTGTCCAGGATGCTTGGAGGTTATTTAAAAAACACAGTAATAAAAGCTCAGCTGGAATGTGTTCCACAGGTTAGAAAAGGCAGCACCCAGGTCCAAAAAAAGAAAGCCACCATGGTTAACAAGAGAGGTTGAGGAAATTATCAGAAAAAAGAAAATGTCTTTTAGAAAATGGAAGTCCAGTTTGGCTGATAGAAGAATATGAGAGGGAACACAAAATGGTGGCAAAAGAGAAGCAAGTTAGGCTGTAAGGGGAGGCAAAAAAAGGATTATGAGGGAACGCATGGCTACATGAACATCAAGACCAGCAACAAACAGTTCTTCAAGTACATCAAAAAGCAGGGAAGCCAACAAGGGAAGCGCTGTAGGGGCCCGTTAGGATGACAAAGGAACAAAGGGTGTGCTAAAAGCTGGCAGGGAGATTGCAGAGAAGCTGAATGAATTCTTTGCATCTGTCTTCACCCAAGAGGAGGTGAGGGAAACATTCCTGCACCTGGAACCAAGCTTCTTAGGAGGCCGGAGATCCGAGGGAACTAGCTACAAGATAGTGGTAGACAAGGGAAGAAGTTCCTGGCAGCCATTGATAAACTAAATGTTACCAAATCCCCTGGCCCAGATTGCATTCACCCAAGAGTTCTTAAAGAGCTCAAGCATGGAAATTGCTGATCTTCTCTCACCTCTTTAATATGCAACTTATCCCTGAAATCAGGCTCCATACCCTGAAGACTGGAAGACTGGCCAATGTCACACCCACAATCTTTAAAAAGAAAGGATCTAGGGGGACTCAGGGAAATGCTACAGGCCAGTCAGTTTTAACATCTGTTTTCCTGGTAAATTAGTAGAATCTATCATTAAAGATAAAATTATAAAACATGTAGAAAAGCAAGACCTGCTGAGAAAGAGTCCAGCATGGCTTTTGCAGAGGCAAATCCTGTCTTACAAACTTTTCTACTAGAGTTCTTTTGAGGGTGGGTGTAAACAGGCATGTGGGACAGGGTGAACCCGGTGGACATTGTCTACTTGGGATTTCCAAAAGGCTTTTGACAAAAGGGATTCCTCACCTCAGAGACCCTCTCTGTTGAGAAAGAACTTCAGCAATGAAGAGGAATAAGAGAGGGAAGTCCCTCCTATGGATTAAAAAAACTGGTTGAGAAACAGGGAAACAAAGAGTGGGTGTGTAAATGGGAAGTTCTCACAATGGAGAGAGATGTTGGGGAGTGGTGTCCCCCAAGGATCCGCTTTTGGGACCAGTGCTCTTTAACTCTATTCATAAAATGACCTGGAAGTAGGGGGGTGGGTAGGCGTGGTGGCCAAGTTTGCAGATGAGATAACCAAATTATGTAGGGTGGTGAGAACCACAAAGGGATTGCGAAGAGCTCCAAGCCTGGACCTTGATAGAATTAGGATGAGTGGGTCTCAGAAATGGCAAAATCTGCAGTTCAATGTAAAGCAAAAATGTAAAAGTGATGCAACATAGGGGCAAAAAATCCAAACTTCACATACACGCTACAGGGGTCAGTGCTAATTCAGTGCACAGACCAGGAAAGGGATTTCTAAAGGGGCTGCCTTAGTTGATAGTTCCATGGGAATGTCAACTCAATGCATGGCAGCTGTGAAAAAGGCAAACTGCTATGCTGGGGACTCATTAGAAAAGGAATTCGATAATAAAACTGCAAAAGATTGTCATGCCCTTATATATAAAAGCAGTGAGTGCTACCGCACTTGGGAGTACTTGTGTCCAGTTCTGGTCGCCAAGCACCTCAAAAAAAGGATATTGAGGAGATAGAAAAAGTGCAGAGAAGGAGCAACAAGGAATGATTGAGGGACTGGAGCACCTTCCCTATAGAGGAGAGGCTGCAAGCCGTTTGGGACTCTTTAGTTTGGAGAGGAGGCATGGCTGAGGGGGGGGATATGGGATTAGAAGTCCTAAGCAAAATTAGCATGCATGGGGTAGAAAATGTTGACAGAGAGACATTTTTCTCTCTTTCTCACAATACTAGAACCAGGGAGACATTCATTGAAAATGCTGGGGGGAAGAATTAGGACTAATAAAAGGAAACACTTCTTCACGCTAAATACCTTATGTGGATTGGTGTTTTGGAATTATGCTGCCACAGGAGGTGGTGATGGCCACTAACCTGGATAGCTTTAAAAGGGGCTTGGACAGATTTATGGAGGAGAAGCTTTTCCATTTATGGCTACCAATCTTGATCCTCTTGATCTGAGATTGCAAAATGCCTTTAACAGACCAGGTGATCGGGAGCACACAAGTCAGAAGGCCATTGCGTTCACATCCTACATGTGAGCTCCCAAAGGCACCTGGTGGGCCACTGCGAGTAGCAGAGAGCTGGACTAGATGGACTTTGGTCTGATCCAGCTGGCTTGTTCTTATGTTCTTATGTTCTTCTTATGTTCTCTGCACAAGTATAAACGTGATTCTCCAGTTGTTATTTTTTAATACCTTCAGTTAGATTTTTAAACTATCTTTTGTTTACTGTAAGCCTGAGAATTGCCTCAAATTTGCACAAATATCTTCTTTCTCTGTACATAATAGCAGGCGCCATCTTGAGTTAATTAATTAATTAATGCTGCATTTTAACGGGGTAGGGTTTATTTTTATTAGAGCCACATTAACTTATATTTATATTGTATTTTAATCTCATTGTGCTCTTTCTATGTTGTTCACCACCCTGAGCCCTCCGGGAGAGGGTGGTCTATAAACCCAATTAATAATAATAATAATAATAATAATAATAATAATAATAATAATAATAATAATAATAATAATAATAATAATAATAATACCAAATCTGCAGATTTAAGAATCCACAGATAGAGTCTTGAGAATTAGACTGACTGATAAATGAAACTCTTTTTCATTAAAACTATGCTCTATATTACTTATGTGACAGGTCACCCAATCCACATTTGGGGGGCTGAATGCACTGTGGGATCACTGGATGGAGGTGCCAATGCATTTGTCCCCTCCACCGGCATAAGGAGCATCCTCGCTGGTGGAGACCGCAAAGGCAGTGGCAGCAGGGCACACCTCAGCTCTGTGGCAGCAAAACCCAGAGGTCAAAGACACCATGGAGCAATGCTGGCATGGGAGTTGGGCAGGGGTGTACCTTGGGGTGGAACCAACTTTTATTAGCTTCCACTGGCATTCCAGCCTGGGATTGTTGCCCCTCAATCCTCCAGACTTATGCCACACTTAGGCCTCTTTGTTAAATGGGGCAATTCAGGCAGCCAGAGGAATTTAAACTTCTCCTCCTTGCAGCTCTACCTGAGGCTTCTGTGGAGGTGATGTAGCACCACCATTGCCACACCATCTCTGGTCACCGTAGCACCCCCATCCATAGCTGGATTGTACTCTTAGGATCCTATCTCACATCAATCATTAGTGGATTGCAAATCACTCACTATGAATAAAAATAGCGTTTAAAGGAAAGGATTTATATGTGTCTACCAAAAGACACCCACAATTTCTATTCTGCAGGGAGGAAAGCAGCTAAGACTGGTTTAGACAAAAAAAAATCATCCAATTGTGCAAGAGTTCAGCAGTCTATTTCCCACACTACGGATCACCTTTTTCAAGTTTTTTTACACTGTGGTCTTAAGCAGAGTTACATTCTTCTTTGTCTGTTGATATCAGTAAGTTCAGAAGCGTGTAACCCTGCTTAGAACTGCACTGTTCAAAACCAAAAATTATTATTAAAACAGCAGCATTCTGACTTTTTATTTTTAAACCATCAGGATCTATATGAGAAAGGTGGCCATAGACATTCAGTCACAGCACACAAGCAAGTTTGTGTGTATCGGTGGGGAGGGCAGAAGGGACTGCCAGCTGCCAACTGAGAGCCCAGCCAGTGGGGGTGGGTGAGCGGGGTAGGGGAGTCTGCCGTCCCTGGCCTCAGAGAACTGCTTTTATAAGCACTGAGGCTGAGGGCGGGGATTGGGGAGGCAGGGCCACACCCCCAGGGGTGGGTGGGGACACGGCCCCACCCATGAACCCACCCCGTAAAAAATCTATACTTACGTCACTGCTTACGATGTAAGAATTCCTCCCAGTCAGAACCTGTCCTAGTTTTGATGTGAGGCACAATATATTGCCCTGCTAATTTGTCTACTTTGCCATTGCAAAGTTTGAATTAAGCCAGCCACAACCAAGTTGTGTGCATTGAGTTTCCTTGTGGAGAGCTTTACCTCTCAAAGGCATTGCGACTGTCATGAATATTTTTCCTGACAAATATTTCTAAACTAAATGCATCAACAGGGGCTACAGTGTAAAGAGGAAGACTGGCATTGGGTGGGTATTTAATTATTTCATAAGAACATAAGAAAGAACATAAGAAAGAACATTTCCTCTCATGTCATTTCATTGCCAGAAATCAGTACCATCCTCAAGTCATTTTATCCCTGCTGGGAAAATATATGGTTGTATGGTAAAGATACAATCTCAAGCCTACATGCTTAGAAAGAAGTTTAACTAGAATCAATGGTACTTCAGTATCACCCAAGGGAACATATGGGGTCAAGTTGCCAGGCTGCGGCCATTCAGTCACATGGGGGGCAGACAATCTCCCCCACACCCTTGCCCCAGGTCCATACACTGGTGCAAAAAAAAAAGTTGTTTGGTCATGGTTGGAGAGGGTGGCCACCCATATGGGGGGAGCGGGCAGAAAGCTCAGATTTTGCACCAGGCTACATTTTCCCTAGATATGCCTCTGATTCACAGACAATCTAAAGCATTTTTTTGTATAAAGTATCTTTATTGATTAAAACAAAAAAGACAATGTTTAAACAACCACATAGGTAACATCATTTCTATATCATGCTGATAAGAAATTTAAGAGTTAAAATAAAGAAAAAGAATTAGAGAAAGAAGAGGATAAAGATCTAGAAATTACAGTATTTAAGACAGCAAACAATTATTTCGTTATTCAACTTGTCATCATCATCCGTCTGAATTTGATTATTTGTTTGTTTGTTTGTATTAGCCTTAAAAAACAAAAGAAAGGAAAGAGAGAAGGAAAGAAAGGGTGGACTTCTCCTTCAGTCTCAATTAGCTATCCTAGTTCTATACAGCGATATCTCTAGCTGTTTCTTAGGATTTCATATCCTCCAGTTTATATTTTGGTTTCCCATGCAATAGATATATAATTAATACATCTCCTATTTTTTTAACTAGTAGTGCAAAATTGTTCGTAGATCTCATATTATTTTAAGTTAATTAATACTAGACTTATCCTTATAAATTATTCCTTGTTTAATACTTAATCACGATATATTCTCGAAAGAATTAAGAGGTATTTTAGGGGAAAACAATAACAAAACCAAATAATCAAAACCTCAAATCTTTAATCCATAGTAACTCTATATACATAATGAATGGATTTCAATAATCAATTGGTAAGAGTTAGAAGCAGGCTTCTTTTTCTTGATAGTTAATCAAAGCCTCCAGTTTTCCACATATCTTTCTGCAGGTAATAGTTCAGTTTACGGGTGGGAAACCTTTGTCCAATATGAACATTTGCTGGACTGCTGTTCTTCCATTCTTCTTTCGGAATAAGTTCCGTTTTCCATTGTTTTGCCAAGACTAAAGGGCTGCTATAATCAAATGGACAGTAAATATGGCTGATTTTCAAAAGATTTCATCCATCATGCACTTGGGCTCAGGAGGTAGGTTAATGGATTTTTTCTAAACCGTTTCTCAATAATTTTTTCTATTTCTAAATGTATTAACAGCCAATAATTTTGTATTTTAGGACATGACCACCATAGATGGAAGAAGGTTCCCACTTCCCGGCCACATTTCCAGCACATTGGTGAGTATGCTTTGTTAATTTTAGATAATGTAATAGGGGTTAAATAGTTTCGGTAGAATAATTTCAAATTGTGTTCCCAGTGGTCTGTGTTGGGGGGGGTGTGTATAAATGTTAATCAATATTTCTGCCACTGGTCTAACATTAATGGTTTGTTTATGTTTTCTGCCCATTTAATCATGTTGGGTTTAATGACTTCCCTTTCCGTTTTTTGTTGGAGAAGGTGTTGATAGATTTTACTAATCATTTTAGTGTCATCTCCTATTAAAATTTTATCTAGCTCTGTATGATTTGGGTTAATACCCCAATTTTTTGTATCGTAATCCCAACAGTTTTGTAATTGTAAATATGTGAACCATTGGCAGGGTTGTCCAACTATCTGGACCAGGTTCCTTGGTTTAATTATCAGGTTGTTCTGGTTCCTATAAGTTATGTCTTGGTATGTCAACCAGTCTTTATCATTATTTTTATCTCGGATCCTTAAACCTTCCATACATGATAGCCAACTTGGTATTTTAGTGTAAAAAATATTTTTGTATTTTTGCCAGATCTTAAGTAAGGCGTTTTTCACTATATGTTCTTTAAAGATTCTGTCTCCCGCTTTATTCTCTTTGTGTAGTAGTGTTAATGGTGCCATCCTTTTTTTGAAGTTGTTAAAGCTTTCTATGTCAATAGTCGTAATCTTTTTTTAAGAATTATCCAACTCTTGACCCATTTAGGGCCTTAGCGTCATGGTATAAAGCTAAGTCAGGTAGGCCATAACCTCCTCTATATTTGTGATCTATTAAATATTTAAATTTGACTCTGGGTTTTTTCCCCCCCCCATAAAAATTTGCTAATGTCTGATTCCCATGTTTTGAAAAGTTTCATGTTTGTAATTAAAGGTAGATTCTGAAATAAATACATCATTCTTGGTAGGACCGACATCTTAATGATTGATATTTTCCCATATAGGGAGATGTTCATTTTCCCCCAGTTGTTTAATTTTCCCTTTATTTCTTGCCAGGTTGTGTTATAATTGTTCGTAATTAAATTTTTATTATTATTTTCAATTATTATTCCTAAGTATTTTAATTTTTTTGCTATAGTAAAATTTGTTAATTTTCCCAATTCTTGTTTCTCCCTTTCATTTAAATTATTTGTTAGGATTTTTGTCTTTGAGTTATTTATTTTAAGACCTGCTACTCTTCCGTAATCTGTAATCACGTCTATTAAATGAGTAATTTTGTGTAGTGGATCTTCAACAAAGCAAGCTAAATCGTCTGCGTAAGCTTTTAATTTATACTGTCTTCCTTTGTATTTAATTCCTTCTATCCTTTTGTCATTGGTGATCGTCTTCAGTAGGGGTTCTAAAGAAATAATAAATAATAAGGGGGATAAGGGACATCCTTGTCTCGTTCCTCTTTCAATCATAAATTTATCTGATAATTCATTATTTATTTTTTAGTGACGATTGTGAGGAATATATATTTGTTACTCCTTAAGATAGTTTCCTGTTATCCCTGAGTGTTTTAACGATGTTGAAACCCCAGTCTACTACTCTATCAAAGGCCTTTTCAGCGTCTAAACATATTATAGCTGATGGAGGGTGCGGTATTAAATTTAGCATTTCTATGATATTTATTACCGTTCTGACGTTCCTGGCTGTTGTTCTTCCTGGTAAGAAGCCTGTTTGGTCTTCTGTGATGTAATTATTTAGTATGTGTTTTAGTCTGTTTGCCAGAATTGAGGTGTATATTTTATAATCAATGGCCCCAATAAAGAAATCGGTCCGAGGAAGTCTTTAGCTTCGGTATTCCTGTTAATGGTTTAGGTATCAAAGGAGATCACTACTTGCTTCCAGGAATCAGGGATTGTTTTCCTTCAAAACTTCATTTAGTAATTGTGTTAATGGGTCTATCAATTCATCTTCATAGTTTTTTATAATACAGAGCAGTGATCGTCTGGGCCTGGGGTTTTTTGTTTTTTCAGTTGTTTATTATTTTCCTAGTACCATCTTGGGATATATCCTGTTTAGTGTGTTTAGGTCTTCCTGGGAGATTTCAAATGGTGGATGATTAGATAAGTAATTTTTATTTCTTCTTGATCAATATTTTCTTTTATACAATTGGGTGTAGTAATTCCTAATTATTTCTTTGATTTTATCTGACTCTGTTATTGCCCTGCAGTGGTTGGAAATCTGTGAGTATATTGATGTTTCTTTCTTGCCTTTTTTTTGAGTTTCATAGCCAACCATCTTGAACATTCCCTTAGGAATAAATATTTTTTTTGTCTCATGTATATTTCTGCTTTGATGAAGAACTGCATCTGTGATTAATAAATTTGGTTGGTCTTTACATGAGTCTGAATTTTCTCTGTATTTTTTTGTTGTCTCCTTTTTTCCTAGTTCCTTTTCAAGATTATATAATTCTCTTTCCAGGGTTTCTTTTTTCTCCTGCTTTTGTTTTCAAATTAATCTTCACTTAGTAAGCACTTACACTTAACATCACTTGTGGGCATCCCATATCATTCCGTTATTACTAATTGAGTGTGCATTGATTTCCCAAAACTGTGTCAGGTCTTTCTTTATCTTGTCTTTACATTTATTATTTCTGAGCACCAGTCTTTGATGTTCAATTTATTTTCTCTTGTGATAAAGTCTGGGGTGTCGGACTGTGATCCGATAAGTTCTATTTTGTATTAATATCTTTTTTTTTGTTAGGGAGCTCAAAGATCTGAGGTGCCCACATATCATGTCTATCCTAAATTGGGTGCCATGCCATACCTGAAAGAAGAGAATTATACTCTAATGGCGTACCAGCTTTTTCCCTCCACACATCAATCAACTCAAGTTCATAATTATTTTAAAAGCTTTAGGCAATTTATTTGTCTCCAGCCAGTTTGTGTTGTTTCTTACATTTTACCTTTTGTTGATTTCTTATCCTTGTCGGGATCCTGCTATCCCATTCATGTCCCAAATTACTATCCATTTTTTTGTGGATGTAGTTGGATTAGTTAGTTATTGCAATTTGGTATAAAATTGGGCTTTATTGTGTGTTTGGGAAATGAAATCGCCACTATCATTATTTTTCATTGTTCAAGTTATCTCATTAATTAGACATCCTGGCTTCAATATCTGAATATATTTCTTTCGGTTTTTAGTGTTTCTCTAATATACATTAGCCTCTCTTTTTTTTTTGGGTGAACTGTGAATGGGAGAGTGATCCCAACTTTAGATTTTGTAAGTATTTTACATTTTCTTTGTTGATGTGTGTGTCTCCTGTAAAACAAATAATATCAAATCTATCTGCGAGCTGTGAGGCCTTTTTCTCTTGACCAGTTGTTTAAACCATTTCACGTTCCAGCTGATGATTTACAGTTTGCCATTATGTGGCAGTCTTACCCTGATTTGTCTCTTGGATCTCAGGTTTTAAGTATTCCTAGTCATGAGTCTGTAGCATCACTGAATTGATGTTAAAATATTTGGAGTCAGTTGGAATGAGAGGCCTTCTGGTGTATTCCACCTAAATCTAATATTGTTTTGAGCGTGGGGTATCAGCCAGTTCTTTGTGATCTTTTCTCTTCTTCCTGATTATTGTGGGAATTTCTTTGAGAATAATCAGGTTTGTGCCTTCTAGTTGGAGTCTGGATCGCAGTGGTACCTCAAGATCTCGTCCCTAAGACTTTTCGAACTTCAATTTATAATTATGTCTCGGTAATTTTTTAATGCCAGCGATCTTTGAGTTGACCACGGTACAGTCTGTCTATTTCTTTGACTTCGTCATCATACAAGATTCCATGCTTCCTGTAGTAATGGCAGGATCGTTTAATAAATTCTCATTATTCATTTCAGGTAGACCTCTAATTCTTGGTAGTCTCTTTTGTTTGAGTTCAGCATAGCTATGTATTCACTTGTCTTCCCCTTGTTCTTTGGAGCATCCATTTTTATCCTCAATTTCTTCTATATGTAAAAGTGTTTCCATTTAATGCTGTTTTATCTGGCAAAAAAGTCTCATCTATCTTCTTACAATGGCTGGAGTTTTCCTTTACTTCTTTTGTGATATTCATTATTTCTTGTTCTATTTTCCCACATTGTTCTTTTGTCTCTTTTTGGAATCTGGCTAGTTGTTCCTTTGTTTCAGTTTGTAGCTGCAATACAGAGCTTAGCATTTGCTCTAGTTTATCCATTTTGGCTTCACTCTCTTGTGGCTTCTCTGGTGTTGCGCCTGCTAAATTAACTGTTACTTTTGTGCTTTTGCTTTCTCCTGTATTTCTTCTGGTGGTCATAATTTAGTTTAGTTTGTTCTATGAAACAGTCTCAAACCGTCTTTAGCAATCTCTAGCAGTCTCTAGCAATCACAGAACAGCATTAATTATTATGCTTGTTTAATTTGCTACTTGTTTGCTACTTAATATAGAGTCCGTTTGCCTACCGGTTTGTTTTGACTCTGTGTTCACCAGACGTTCGCCATTTTCTTTGTTTAGCTATCCAGGTCTAGAATTTACTCTATTCCGTCTAGCTTCTTCTCTCTATGGCTTCTCTTCCGTTTAGTTCCCTTCCTGTCTGTTGTTAAGGAGGCTGGGGTTTGTTTGTTTCTCTTCCGGTTTCTCTCACGGCTAGAGGGACGTTCTTAAAGGTACGTCCCAGCGATCCTGCGTTATCTCTTCCGGTTTTCTCGCAAGTGGGGGAGCGTTCTTAAAGGGATATCCTAGTTATCTTTCTGTATCCATCCGCTCTACCCCACCTTCCAGTCGTTTCTGCTCACCTCCGCAGTTTCCGCGTCTCCGGTTCCGCGTCTCCGGTTAGTCTGCACTTTTGGCTTTCTTTGCTCTTCTTAAATCTCGTCTGCAACGCTTATTCTGGGGCTACCAAGCCTACGTGATTTACTCGTTCCCCAAGACCGCGTTAAGCGACCTCCATGAGCAATCAACTGATGGATCATCTATGCGTTTCTTTGTCTCAGCTAGTTTTCTTCTCCCGGGCTGAAGGATCCAGGTATTTGTAATTAATATATTTCTCTAGTACTTTTCACGAAATTTTATGGCAGTTAAGATGGCGCTGGCTTGTCCCGTTACGGCGGACCCTCTCTCGCTTTTACTGGGGGCAGGGGATGCCAAACTACTCAGCCTGCAATCCCCTCCTCCATTCTCCAGAACTTCTCTGCCAGGAGAGAGAAAGTTTGCAACCCTCCTTTCTTAGGATTGCAGAGATTGGGTCACGATTCTCCTGAGCTCTCTCTGGAGACGTCCGCCAGTCGCCATCTCTAACCGGAAGTCCGACAATCTAAAGCATTAACCATGCCACCAACCTATCAACCTGAGTGTGTAGGGAGAGCACAATCCATTAAAATTGTTTGAATAGCACCTTCTAGACCAGGGGTAGGGAACCTGCGGCTCTCCAGATGTTCAGGAACTACAATTCCCATCAGCCTCTGTCAGCATGGCCAATTGGCCATGCTGGTGAAACTGATAGAATACCAGTTCCTAATTTGTCCTGGAAAACATAGGTCTATTCTAATTCCACAAACTACCAGACAAGGATTCCCTCTGTCTTGCCCACAGTCAAAGTTCAGAAAGTACCCCATTCTATTATTGGCTCCTCTTATTCAAAATATCCACCCCCTCATCTGAATTAAAGTAGTCACCTATGTAACAAAAGGGGGAGATTGTGTGCATATGCAGGAGCCCCCACCACTTTTTCCTTCGCCTCTTCCCAAAGGTACTGCTACCACCCAAGCTGAGGAAACCCTTCTCACATTTACCAGCAGCTTAGGGTGCTAGTATCGGCACTGTGTGCATGCGTATGCTGTGTGGATGCTCTAACTCCCCTTTTCTCTGCATGAATGAGCAACTAAAATGCAGTCCTAAAAAAGTTACTCAGTCTAAGCTCACTCATTTCAGTGGGCTTAGACTGGAGTAACTCTGCTTTGGATTGCACTGTAAGCATATAGGCAAGGCTCTTGGAATACAGTCTGAGTTCTCAAAATAATAAAATCTGTATTCATTACCACACAGCTTTACACTCTACAGCACAAGTGGAGCAAAGAGATATCACAGCACAAGACAACTGCTGAATCTCAGAAAACATAGTAAACATTTGAGACTGGTTTATGCTTTAGCAATACAGATGTTGTCGTGGCATCCATCCTTGGGATGGGCATCAGTCCACCAAAACTTAGGAAATAGAGGCAAATGCCCCTGAATTTCCTTCATGTAGAAATGCTTTGCTTGTCATTAGACATGGGCTTATTGCCCACTGCTAACAGGGAGTCCAGATCTTTTAATTATTCCTGCCCTACTTGGGTAGGAGTTTCTGACCCAATTCTCATTCTGGAAAGTGATACCTTTGTGCAGTGGTGGGATTCAGCAGGTTCACACCACTTCAGCAGAACTGGTTGTTAAAATGGTGCTTGTATACAACCAGTTGTTAAAATTATTTGAATCCCACCACCAGAACCGGTTGTTAAATTAGTTGAATCCCCCCACTGCCTTTGTGGGATCCCTGCACACCTTTCCCCAATAAACCAGAGCCAGTGTAGTATAGTTAAGATCAGGTGGATTGTAATCTGGAGAACCAGATTTAATTCCCCACTCCTCCACCTGAGTGGTGGAGGCTTATCTGGTGAAACAGATGTGTTTCCACACTCCTACATTCCTGCTGAGTGACCTTGGGCTAGTCATGGTTCTTTGGAACTCTCTCAACCTCACCTCAGAAACACCTAACTCTGTTGTGGGGAGAGGAAGGGAAAGGTGGGGTGTAAATCCAAACTCCTCCTTTTCCTCCTCTTCTTCCTCCTCCTCCTTCTTGGAGCTCTTGTTCAGCTTATTGCTCAACTCAGATCATCCACATGGCCATCAATCTTGCCCCTTACTGGCAGTTGCACAAATGATTATCTCTTTGCAGGAAACTAATCTCTGCTCAAATTGCAAGTTTATTATTATCCTCCCTGGACAAGAGCATTCATCCCAAAGAATTGTATATCATTGATAGACTTCAAAGGATCTTACTAATAATGATAATTTATAATCTGAATGTTTATGATGCCTTACTTCAACCTCTAGACAATCTCTTCTAGAGTTGTTGTATATCTGAGAGCAAAATGGACTCTTAAGGAATGCCACAGCATAAATACCATGATACAGAGCAATAGTCCCGCAGCGCTATCTTCTGAAATTAATTTCAGATAGGAGAAGAACAACTTGAACAGCAGTGTTTCCAATTCTGGATCCTGCTAAATGATGAAGTGGACTGAACTGTGGGGCTAACACAATACTCTGAGCCATTTACCAAGCTAACATTTTGGAGGACTTCTCATGTGTTCAAATTGGTCTCCTCAGGAACAAGAAACGAATGTTAGACTTATCCTCTCCTGCTGGTACTGTTAGGTGCTTCTGCCACTGCCCTATGAACTCCTGCCCAATATTTAAGCCTTATAAATAAAACAAGCCTTTATATACAAAATAAGCCCACACAGCATTTACAGCAGTAGCTGCGTAACAGAAAATGGCTTAAGCTCACAAAAAGGAATATTCCTTTCCACAAGTGCTTTCAGTGGCAACCACAGAAAATCTGTTTAAAATGTTGTAAAAATTGTTAAATAACATGGCTTGCAAAATGTCTTAATGGCCTCTTTAAAAGCAATTCACTTTCCCTTGAGTGTTCTCTTGGCAGGCTTTTGCTGAGGATAGGGGATCAGTTTTTGAAAGGCCCATTTAATAATATGATTTAAAATATAGGCAATAATCTTTAAAAATCCTTAAAGTATTTCATTCCACCACCACCATGTCTGTCTTCCTATGGCCTCCGTTGCTTTTCTTTTGAACTTTACAACTTGGTTTTTGAAAGCAGATTAGATTTCAGATGGGCCAATATGGCGTCTTTCTTATGCTCATGTATGGTTTTATTCCACTATCATGTAAGTGACCATAGGTAATAGATATAGTGTTATATCCTCTCTGCCTTGTTACATGGCAGATTTAACAAGCAAGAAAAGGCTAAAAGATCGTGCCCGTGTAATGATGGCTCAGTTGAATCTCTGACCCACCAATTACTACACTGTTTCAGATTCAAGAAAATCAGATCCAAGTATGTGAATCTTACTCCTTTACATTTACCCAATCTCCCCAATTTATTTAAATTACACTACTTGTTGGACAATCCTGATCCTTCTCTCTGTATGATAGAGGCAGACTTTCCCCTGGAAATTACTAAATGCCAGTAGATTTCCTGCGACTTAACATTTATTTCCTGTACTGTATATGTTTTTTAATCCATTTTTATTATTGTTGTACTGTTGTCTATGCCAATAAAGGCTTGCTGCTGCTCTCTTTGCTGCCATGTTACAACTCCTATCCACACAAATATGATGCAAAAGTACATTTTGGATAGATGGTATGTGACATTAATAGTGAATGGGATCACCACTAGAATTTCCATGTCATTGTTTTAGAAACTGCACCAATGAAGCTACAAACCTTGATCTTCACCCAATTAATTTTAATTAGCAAGCCTTTAACAGATTCTACCTCATAAAAATGACAACACATAGTCCTGGAATGTCCTGTGTTAAAGACCTAGATAAACATGATTTAAGGATAAATGTCATTCCACCCTATGGTACCTTTATGTACAAAATTGAGAAAAATCAAAAATTCATTCTTGATCCTTCAGTTCCCACCTCTCATTTGACTGCAAATGTGTCTCTGCAGTCAATTATTTATTCACTTATTTAGTTTCTCACTGAGACTCAAGGCAGATCGTACAGTATAGGACATCAGATGAACCACGCAATGACACTAGTAATACAAAACTGCATAACAATACAGTTTAAGGTATACTATGAACAATGCAAATAGACAATGCAGTAGAACTAGGACTACAAAATTTAATGACAATATGAACTACAAATTGCCCAGACCAGCAAGCAACTCTCTTCTACTCTGCAGTCCATCACACCATGAAAGATGGTAACCAGTACATTCAATTTATCTTGTCAGTGCACATTCAGAACAGCTTACTTCCTAACTTATTAATGTGTTCTTGACATAAGCAGCCCAATGCAAAGGGGGTAGTACATGGCAAATGCATCCCCCAAAAGGCCATTTAGCAAAACCAGAAAGGTTATGGGGAGAACAGCCAGGTTGTTGTTGTTATTATTATTATTATTATTATTATTATTATTATTATTATTATTATTATTATTATTATTATTATTATTATTATTATTATTATTATTATTATTATTATTATTAATTTAATTTGTATACCGCCCGATCCGGCCTCCGGCTGAGTGAACAACATTCACTACAACATCAACAGGGCCCGATTAGGTACAAATATAAACACATAGGCTCCATCCCATAAAATAGCTTAAAACTCATAAAACAGCAAAAAACCATAATACATAATAAAAGGCGTCCGACCCCAATTTAAAACCTACCCCCATGGGGGGGGATGGCAGGACCCCTCAATATGAGGGGACCTGATGCTAACTACCCTAGGGGCAGGGCAGTGAGAGGCACCATGTCAGCTTAATGGACACTCCAAAGGCCGGTGGAACAACACAGTCTTACAGGCCCTGCGGAACTCACCCAGTCCCGCTTGGGGTGGGACCTTTGGAGGAAGGTGTTCCTGGGCGGAGGCCGAGTAAATGGAGTCCTGGCCCGCGTGGAGGCCAGCCGCATCATAGAGGGGCCGGGGGCCACCAGTAAGTTGGCCTCTGCAGAGCGCAGAGGCCGAGTTGGGACATATGGGGAACTCTTATAGTGGAACTCTTATAGTGGAACTCTTTCAATAAAGGATGTGAAGAGGCTTGCATAGTGCCTTTTCATCTTTCCTCCATTTGTTTGTTCTGTCACTAAGTCATTGAACTTGGAACACAGAATTCTTATGCAAACCTCATTCCTTTTTTAAAACATCTCATTTTTCCAAATGACAGCTTCATTCATCTAATCTTTAATATTGTGAAGGAAATGAATACATGTTCAATTATCACCATGAAAGATGAATTCCCACCTTCAACACCCCAACCCTACATGTCTATTTCACAGAGTAATCACTGGAGAACAGTAGTGTCAAGCTGTGCATAAGAACACAAAGGAATAGAATGTGCTTTAATTAGCAGCTTCTAAAATGAAATTGTGAGGCGAGATTGCATCAAGGGGGGAAAATGCTGGACAGAGGCAAAGAAGCTAAGAACAGATTTGCTATGCTTCCTTGATAGCACCAGCATCATCCAAAGATGTCCCATGAAGGACTAGATGTACTTTTCTAAATACAGCTACATTTATTATATTGGTAAGTACCATACCCAAAATGTTCCCCAAGTAGGATTTGAAACCATTTACTGTGTGGCAGCTCTAAAGACCTGGGCTGGGGGGAAATGGGTGAATCAAATAATTCTTCCTATTTCTGCTAAAGAAGGAACAATGTTAAGCTCCATCAACATCAATACACATCCTAACAATTTGCGAGATTATGGACAAAGAATGTTACTAAACAATTTAATTATTTACTATTTGTTTATTTTTTTTTGAAGTTGGATAATCTTTAACATTACAATGAAAAGTATCTTCCTAGATCGTATTGAAGTTCATCCTAGATTATAATCTGCCCCCAGTAGTAGCCAACCAATTGCTTCTTTGGGTCAAACGAGAAGTTAAATTCTTTGGGGATTTTTTTTCGGGATCACTGATTTGTATTTTAATGTATGTCTGTTCCTTCATATGCTTTTTATCTTCCCACACCTAGCCAGACCTCTTTATATACACAATGTCCCCCACCATTTGATTGTAGATCTATGTGAACAGGGATTAGGTTGAATGTACACACTCATTTATCCTACTGTATAACCCCACCCCCTCGATCATCTCTGATGCCCACTACTTTTGAGTGAAATGGTACAGGTAGGCAAATCATTCCCTTTAAAAAAGAACATGTTTCCCTCAGGAACAGATCAGTGATGTTGAGCTCCATAGCAAGCTCAAAGTCTCTTCCTCAGGAAACTCCACCTGTTATGGTTGATAACAGTATATTTAAAATGAAATGGAGGACCCCAAGAAGACCTGTAGTCATTTTGGGATGTTTGCAACAGTGTGTGATTGAAAGAAGACATGTCCAGATATCCCAATGTGAAATCACATACAACATGCACAATTAACTGATTATTTCAGACTTATTCTTGCATAAATTAGTTTAACACTTCTTAAAATCTGTGTACAACTACTGTGTACAACTGTGTACAATCTGTGACCATCAACATATCTTCCAGTACTGGATATATACCATACGTGGTATACAATCACATACCTTTTTTTATTTCATGACCTATTTTCTTTGGATGATCCATGAACTAATACTGGATAAGAAAGAACAAACCAATAACTAATCTGTCATTCACAGAGTTTTATTTTTTTGATTGGAGTACAATTCCCCAGTCCTTGATGGTTCTGCGATGTTTCCTTTTCCTTGCAAATCAAGAATCAAGGGTACTAAACTGTTTAATTGACCACGGAGCTCATCTGGTGGGCACATGAGAGTGTGACAGACCCACAGTTATGGAACAACTTCCCAGGGAAGTAGGAAGCAGCTAAAGACAGTTTTATTCTGATGGCAGGTTTAAATTATTCATTTTAACTAGTATTTTTACATATTTTATTATCATTTACTTTGTAAGCCACCTTGAGTTCCTGTAAGGTAGAAAGCCAGCTAATAAAATGTATTAAATGAATAAAAATAAATATATACTAAAGGTAATTTCAGAAGTACAAATATGCAAGCAAGAAGGGTGTTTTCTTTTTCCTATAATGGATTACAAGTTACCTCTGTTAAAACTGGTGTATTTAAAACATTTTACTGTTCCCATATACTGTAATTTTATTTGCTTGCTTGCTTGTTTGTTTTTGACTGCCAGATCAAATGCTGTACCATCACCTGCTGAGTTAAAAGACCAGTTTGCAGGAGTCCCTTTTTCAAAATGTCGATGCTTTTGTAACACAGGGAAGATGCTACCTTGGCTCACATGGTCCTTGACTGCCCTTTATATAGCGAACAGGGTGAAAGATGGATAACCCCATTGTTAGAGAAATATGAGTTTATGAGCAATGAGCAATTCTTCTCTTCTCTTCTGCAGGATAAGGGCCCAAATGTTACATAGCCCTTGGTCTCTTATCTTTTAGTAATTCAGCACAAAATAACAATTTAAAAACTTTTATAATTAGGGTGGGCTTGAAGGGAAAGGGGAGGATGAGTCTTTTTTAAAGAAAAAGTAGTGTGGTTAGGGTTAAGGCTGTGGCTAATAAAGCTGTACCATTGAAGAACTGAAGGAAAATCAATTTCTTAGCAAGGAGATACAGGAATGGGACTACTTGGATTCAGGGAAAGGGAGCTTGTTCTGTCCTGAATTCTAGCTTAAAAAAAAACAGAACTAAAGAGCCAGGACTCCAAGCCAGAGAGAAAAAAAATGACATAAATTTCAGAGGAAGGAAGAGTTTATTCCATTATAATGTGTATGATAAGTATACCACAGATTCTGCAGATCTATTTCTTTTAAGATTTCTCATTTATTGGACTTTCCACTTTAGATGTATCTATTTCTTTTAAGATTTCTCATTTATTCAACTTTCTACTTTTTTGACATATAAGCCAATACTGGGTTGGACATTCTGACTCCGTTCCACTAACGGCACCATCTTCTACCAACCCAATGAATTGCACCAACGGAGAGCTATTTGTACAGCAGGAATGTTCCACTGTTAGAGGAATGGTCTTATAGCTCGCTCTCTGGACAATAATTTGTTCAGTCATTTTTCTAAACTGATTTTTCGTTGCTCCTCCAAATTTCAGACGTGACTTCTACCCCAAGTAAGCTCAGTCAATGCCAAGCACTCAACTTCGAAACTTATGAGACTGGGATCTACAAAGCTTAATGTAAAGGACAACTTGTCAGCTTTCATTGCTCTTCCTGTTTGCTTGCTTTTCATTTGGGGAAACTGTTGATGAAACCTTCATTTTTCAGAGATGTTTTGTTTAGATTTTAATTTTTCCCTACATAATTTATTAATCACTTTTGTTGACCAGTGTTTTAGAGAAGCTAGGAGTTGTTCATCAAGCTGCTCTTGCATTAAATAGCAGATTTTGTACAATACTCCCAATTGTTATTTCAGAAATAACTTGCCACACCACATGGACTATAATTTCATCCAGATTTTCATATTCAGAAATCTCCATTATTATTATTATTATTGTTGTTGTTGTTGTTGTTGTTGTTGTTGTTGTTGTTGTTGATACAAAACAGTTATACACAGCAAACAAGATCAATATGCTGGATTTTGTATTACATCACACGTCGGACACTTCCCAAGCATCTAGGACTGTGTGATGTATCGACGAATAATGCGTGCAGAGCCGAGTAGGGTGGCCTTTTGCAGCTGACATATGGTGATTTTGTCAGCGCCAATTGTTTTTAAGTGCCGTTCAAGATCTTTAGGCACTGCACCCAGTGTGCCGATCACCACTGGGACCACCTTTACTGGTTTGTGCCAGAGTCTTTGTAGTTCAATCCTTAAATCCTAGTATCGTGTAAGTTTTTCCAGTTGCTTCTCATCAATCCTTCTGTCACCAGGAATTGCAACATCAACTATCCACACTTTCTTTTTTTCCACAATCGTGAGGTCAGGAGTATTGTGTTCCAAAACTTTGTCAGTCTGAATTCGGAAGTCCCAGAGTAGTTTTACGTGTTCATTTTCAGTGACCTTTTCAGGTTTGTGATTCCACCAGTTCTTTGTCACAGGCAGATGGTAGTTGTGGCACAAGTTCCAGTGAATCATCTGAGCAACAGTATTATGCCTCTGCTTGTAGTCCGTCCGCGCGATCTTCTTGCAGCAGCTAAGTATGTGATCTATTGTTTCGTCTGCTTCCTTGCAGAGTCTGCACTTGGGATCTGTAGTTGACTTTTCAATTCTGGTTTTGATGGCGTTTGTTCGAATTGCTTGTTCTTGGGCTGCAAGAATCAAGCTCTCAGTCTCCTTTTTCAAAGTTCCATTTGTGAGCCACAATCAGGTTTTTTCCTTGTCAATTTTGTCCTCAATTTTTTCTAGGAACTGTCCATGGAGAGCCTTCTTTTGCCAGTTTTCTCTTCTGCTTTGCAGTGTATTTTTACGGTATTCACTCTTTGTCTTTTGCACTTTGAGCAGTTTTCTGCTGTTGACTTCCATCAATAATAATAATAATAATAATGATGATGATGATAATAATAATAATAATAATAATAATTATTATTATTATTATTATTATTATTATTATTATTATTATTATTATTATTATTATTATTATATTAGCTGTTTGTATACCGCCCTTCCCTGAGGGGCTCAGGGTGGTGAACACAGAGTATATAAACAGAGCACAAAATAAAATCAATATATTTCTTGCACTTCTGTGCAGGAAATGACAGTTTACATTTTAGCTGTCACACTTGCAAAATCAGTTTCTTGCATACATTTTATTTATAATGTATTTCCCAAAACTGCATGATCCCAATTCCTGCATTCAAAAAAGTGTGACATATCCAGGAAAAAAATATTACATAAAATTTCATTTAGTGTCTACATATATATGGTTATTTTCCTATCTTTCCATTGTGCAACTAGTTATTATTCAGCTCATTCTTATAGCCAAGTATGCAGGTACACAACATGCTTGAGATAACCTGGAACAGCCTTCTGCTGGCTGGAAATCTTTTAATTACAGTTGCTGCAAAAATTGTCACCATGATCCCAGAATTGGGTCAGAGTTTCCCCCATATACTGACTGATTCTTTCCTTTCCCAACTATGTGCTCGTGTATGTGGAGAGTAATTCAACATTGTGAACCAATCTCAACTCTGCCAGATTGTCAGATTTTGAAACTTAAAAAAAATAACTTATTGAACTCTGGTAGTGATATTGAGGATGACTACTACTTGGGGTTCTGCAAATGCAAGAAAATCTCTAGAATCACAAGTTAATGTTTTTTAAAATCATAATCTTGGTACAATAGAAAATGTTAAAAACATAAATGTCGCAGCAATCCAAACAGAAACGTAGCTGCCACTAGCATGTGAAAAGGGAAATGAAAGTCAGCAAACATAAACTGTACCCGGTAGTAAAGGAGAAGGGGCAAAGAAAAGAGAAGGAAAAGGGGACTCTTGAGGTGAACAATATAGGACCTATTAATATACAAACCCTATATGTTCCCCATATATCTGTCAGCATTCCATTTTTCAGTTATTAGAAATTTACAGCACAAAATATCATTTTTTAAAGGGCATGGAATGGCAACATTGCTATAAAGGGCTGGATGGACATGTACTCTGTCTCTTTAGTTGATATCAAAGTGCCACTTCTGATAGTTCAAGAAGTAGTGAAGGTGGAAATGAGTGGTTTTGCTTCTGCATATTGCATATCACACTATATGGGTAGCATTTCCATTTCAAAGAAATGCACATTTGGAGCACAGCTATCTATCAAGGTGGAGGTGAAAAAAAACTCCCCCTTCACACATTATAGCATAAGTTCAACCCAAGTAACTCATCATACTCTTTACTTATTTTGCCATTTAATGTCTAAAATAGTCCACAGAGTTACAGAACTGGAAGGAGAACAAAAGGAATTGAATCCAGCAGCCCCACTAAAGGCAAGATCATCTATCAATCAGCTCCTTTCGCCCAATAAATCTACACAAGCAACCTAGGGCTTCAGTGTGCCACTAGTACTGTGCAACAGAAAGATGCCTACAGAGCAACTTGACTTAAACAAGACAGTCAAATCACATATCAGGGGACAGGTGAATGCATTGTGACAATTTGTTCCAGATCAAACTAATACTGTAGATGAACATAATATTAAGAATATTATTCTGTTAAATATCTTCATATTTATTGTCTTCCTTAGTGGCAGATAATAGTTCAGAATTCATAGGCAGAAACATAAAACAAATAAGAGTTCTACAGGCTCATTTTTTTGTTTGCTTTTTAAAAAATCACCCAGTTGCAATCATACCAAAACAGACAAAGCATTATAGCAAGGACCTATGCTCTACCTGTATGGGGTCCTCTACACACTAAGGAGTGTGGCAGTTGAGGATGCTCTGTGCCTGGTAAGTAGCTTGGGTTTTCAACCTAAGGGTTGGGAATCAAGCTTTCTGGGAATTACAACTTATCTTTACACTACAGATATCAGTTACCCTGGAGGTGATGGTAGCTTTGGAAGGTAGACTCTGTGACAGAGGTGTCAAAAATGCAACCTAAGGGCCACATTCAACCCCTTAAGATCAATCCACATTCAAACCCTTAAGCAGGCCCACAAACCAGCTGAGACACACACACTCTTGCTCCAAGACCTGGCCTGGCAAGAATGCTGTGGGGTCACCTGTCCAAGCAGTCATCATACCCTGCTGCAAGCTCACCAATCAAGGAACCCATCCCACCCTGCTCTTAATCTGGCCTAATGAGCCACCCCTCCAGTGGTGGGATTCAAATAATTTAACAACCGGTTCCGGGGTTGGGAGTCAAATAATTTAACAACTGGTTGTTTACAAGCACCATTTTAACAACCGGTTCTGCGGAAGTGGTGTGAACCTTTTGAATCCCACCACAGCACCCCTCCCTCTGTGCCAGTCTGGGTTGGCAATCCCACTGTAGACTCACCAACTGTGCTGATCTGAGCAAGCTACCTGTATATCTAGGCTGATGAACCCACAGCTGAGGTAGCCACTCACTGCCCCCCCTCCAGTACCAACCACCTCCCCCAGGTTTGATCTTGACTGGCAAGGCTCCTGCAAGCTCACTGGCTTCTCCAGTACTGAACTGAGCTAGCAAGGCCACAGTCATTGCCCTCCACCCCAGTGCTGATCTGGGTTCGCAAGATAGCAAACACTGGCTGAAGCAGTCACCTCCCCCCCTCATGGCAACCACCTTCTCCAGTGCTGATATGGGCTGGAAAGGAAACTGAGAGCTCACCAGCTGAACTGGCCCCCTCCCAGTGCCTTTCTATGCTGGCAAGACCACTGTGGACTCAACAGCATGGGCAGCCAATCCTCTCCACCATCTATCCTCTTCTCCCCACCCCCTGAGCGCCGCCTCCCCTGCCTCAGTACTTATAAAAGCAGCTCTCCGAGACCCGGACAGTAATCTCTTCTGGCCATCCCAGAGGGGAGGGTAGAAGAGACTGCTGGCTGGGAGCCCAGCTGGTGGGGGGAGCAGAAGAGACTGCCGTCCCCGACCTCAGAGAGTTGCTTTTATAACCACTGAGGCCAGAGGTGGGGCTCAGGGGGCAGGGCCATGACCCCACCTGCCCCTGGGGGTGTAGCCATACCTCCCCAAGCCCCCCTCCCTGCCTATTGGCTACTGGGGGTACAAAACCCACCCCATAAAAATGTATACCTATGTCATTGTCAGCCTAGCACCAGACCTTTGAGTTGCTGGGCCAGTAAAGAGATGGTCCCCCATCAGAGAAGGATCCCCCGGGGTCACTGCCTCTCATCCATTATTTCTTAATTATATCAGGGAGCATATGGCTGCAATGGAAACCAGGGGGTGCAGGAGTGAAGATCAGGCACAGGAAATCATGCCCTACCTGAGCCCTACAAGTTGCCTGGCACCAGACCTTTGAGTTGCTGGGCCAGGACCTTTGAGTTGAGTTGAGTTGCTGGGCCAGACCTTTGAGTTGCTGGGCCAGGAAAGAGATGGTGGTGTCCCTCTAAGCCCAGCAGCTCCTGCAGCTCCTGTCCTGTTCACCAACAAGAATTCAGAGTGACCTTTTTTCCACCAATAGGCAACATAGTCCATTCACATTGTTCATACCTGTTCCCCTCATGGGTGGAGCAGCTGGTGTTCCTTAAGGGCAACTAGCCACTTTAATTGTCAAGTCTGGACTATAACAGTGAGTACATGGGTGGTGCATGACTGTTATGCCAACTGACTTCAAGCTTCCTAGTGTGCTTGGGGAACACTCTTCCCATAATCTGAAGATGCAAAATATATGTGAATATGTGTCATTCCTATTAATCTCTTCTATTGTTTCTTTGCTAGAACATGATTACACTCCACACAATACTCATGAATGGACCTCCATTTTGGGACTATGGCTATCTTATTATTACTCACCAGAGAGTCATAGGGAGCATTTCATATTTTACGAAACAATGCAGATAACATAGTGTTTGCCACTAAAGTATGAAGGAGAATATCCCCAGATACTATTTCATGAGCCATAGCTGGCTTCATTGGCTAGAAAATCCTGCATTGGGCAGAGACAGACAGACAGAAAGGGATATAAAATTAAAAGAAATCAGAATGAACAAATACTTAACATTTAAATGTCTGTATCACAAATTGGTATCTAATTGTAATTTATTATCCCTGTTTTATATTTAATTGTAATTTATTAGTCCAGTTCTTACCAGAAATACAGTCCTAGGTGGCATATGACTGTCTGCTTTGGTTCACACTGAAAATAAGGCGCCCAGTCCTAGGTGGCATATGACTGTCTGCTTTGGTTCACACTGAAAATAATATCAGTAATTGCACATGCCACTTCAAAAGTTCATGTGGCGAGTACAGCTTATAAATAGCTTACATAAACTGCTCTGCATAGCTTTGTTTTCTGCCTTATTTTTGTCTACAAATATACATGGCTGTCAAAATACCAGTTTCTCCAGAGGATGGTTGCCATCCTGTTCTGCCCACCATTAAGAGGATTATAATAATTTATCATTATTAAATCCCCATGGGTGTATGTTTGACTTTCACTTAAATCACTTGCATTTATGTAGCAGAGGGCAATGAATTGAAACATTAGCTTTCAATGTATTCTATACTCTAAGGACTTCCTGAAGGACTGTGAACAATAACGTTTGCCAGGTGCAGATTATTTAAGGCAAGAGCTCTACTTTCAGAACAAAAGATGTATGCTATTATTTCAAAATGCAACTGTGTGTGTTTGTTCCTTAGTTGCTTCTGGTTGTCTTTACCGTCTTTGTGTTTTAAAGCCTGGGATTGGTAGCAGATGCTGTTTGGTAATGTATGTCTGTATGGAGGTGTCAGTTTCGTTCATAGCAGGACCTGTCTGCTGCTTTAAGAGTGCTTTGCAAAAACTAATGCAGTGGAGATACAATGAATTTTGCTGCATTCAAAAGTATTTTCAGCAAACGTGTTCTTCAGGCCTTTATAAGCAGCATATATCCTCTAAAGCCATACTGACTTTGAAAGGAACTTAGGTGTAGTCCCATTATTTTTGTCAACTTGGTCCTGTTTTGTTTTGTTGAAGCCAACTTCTTCTGGGACCACTATTTGAAGAGGGAGGACAACATGGGCTTTTGACTCTTTCTCCTCATCCTGTTTTCCTGTGGAAATTTCCAATTTTAAGCAGCTTTATTGAGAAAATTTAACGTACCTTCAGATTGCAGTTCCCAAAGACAATATTATGTAAACAGGTGAAAAGGATCATAGAATATATGATTCCACCCTAAGTCAGTGTGATTTTAAGCATATTTAATTTGGTTGGGAGTAAATTTCTCTGAATTCAAAGAATAATGAGAAACTTAATGACCTTGTGAATTTGGAGAGTTTTTATTACTGAAGTTTTTTGTTCCCACCGTTCATTTCAAATTACAGTAAACTCTGGTAAGGAAATCCAGGTATTACACTTCTTTGTGCTGTTTCTATATTAGCATTTGGACGTGGCGATTCTAACACATACCAACCTTAATCTGATACCCTGCCACAAAGGTAAAACACAGGACTTCTTTTGTTGCGAGATAATTTTTCCAATGATTGTCTGTATCCTTGGAGAGATTAAAAAAATAAGCATGCAGTGAACCAGCAATGTTTTCTGCTACAATATCCACCCCATTCCCTGAAGAGTCTCAGTTGAGTTAAATATCTACACAAAAACAGACAAACGAGAAACAAAAGAAGGGGCTGTTCTGAGATACTATTATGGAGAAAAATTTATAGCAGAGATACAAATGAGATCTTACTCACAGAACGATCACCTTGAAATTACATCCTAGTAGTAATCCTAAATTGTGCCAGAAGGAAAATGACTTCAGTTCAGCACTGCCCTGCTTGAGGGAAAATGACTTTAGTTCATCACTGCCCCGCTCGAAGGACTATGAGCAAGATTTAAAGCTAAAGACATTCCCAGCTACATGTGCACCTTTCCTGAAATATGTTTATGTGCAAAACTGAGGCCACAAGCTGAGATAATATAAACCTCACTTTATACTGCTTTTCCAGAAATGAAAAATCAATTATTTACATCCTCAAGTACCCAGTCTTTGAAATATATACACAACTGAGTAAGAGCCCTCCATGGTTAGGGGCAAAGATGTTTTAGGAAAGCGTGGCCATTTTTTCCTTCCTAATTCTTCAAATGCTGATCTTTCCTTCCTAGGTCTCACAAAGATATTTTGCGCCTCAGTAGGTTTGTTGCCTAACTCTTCTGAGCCTGAAATGACTACAAGGAGCCAGCTTCCTCTTAACAGTACAAGGTCAAAGAACCATCAAGGCAAACTGCTGCAATTATTTTGAAATCACTAAACTGTGTAACTAATGTATTAATATTGTAAATCATAAAAACAATGGATGAGTCCACTAAGACCTTTTGAAACCCCCATGCCTTTCTTCTATACTCATTGATAGACATATTGCAGATGAAACCCTGGACTGAATCCTACGTATTCTTTTCACATAATGGTTGTATGAACAGCTGCCTAGTGAACTCGTCAAATGATTGAGATTACCTGAAATACTTTCTGGTATGGGTTTCCTGTATTTTTAATAGATGGGTCCTATGCTAGAGGATTGGGTGCAGTGGTACAAGCAAAGAGATTAATCCACTTGAGAGCAGCATATCTCAGAGCAAGCATCCCCAGATACAATTCCCTCCTTACCACAAAATATCAGTAAAAATGGTTCAGTGGGCCAAGGAGATGGGTGTTTTCAGGGTCACATTTCTGTCCATAACTTTGGAATGTTCAGATAGAGGATGTTGATATGAACACATGAAGCTGTTTTATACTGAGTTGGATTGTTGGTCAATCTATGTCAGTTCTGTCTGCTCCAGTGTCTCAGAGTCTCTTTCATGTGAGCTGATACCTGATCCTGGAACTGCTGGTGGTTGAATCAAGGACTTCTGAAACATTGCTTTGGACAAATATATCACATCAGTTTTTGTAAATATGAATTGTTATCATTAATTAAATAGTGATACATATTAGGAAGCTGAAATTATGCTGCTAATATTTCCTTGCTAGCTGTCTTCAAGGCAATGTATTTTATGATGGTTTCAGTAAATCTCAAACAATGCAAAAAAGCTTTTTTTAAATGGCAGCTGAGCTAATAAACTAAGAGCCCCATCCAAAGTGGGGACTGAATTCGCTCATGGTAGAAGCACACAGCCGCACTAGTTGATTCACCCTCTCCAGAGCACTTACCTCAGCGGAGGGGCTATTTCTCTGGCATGCGGTTGCCATGCCCCCCTCCCCCAGCTCTGGAATGTGGTGCTGGATGCTACACCTGTGTGCCAGGACTCCTGCTGCTACCACCGGCATACCAGGGTGGGCTGGGGAGATTGCCAGGGGAGGAGCTGATGTTAGTCAGGCGCCCAGCTCTTAGGTGGGGCTCCCCACAGTAGAATGCCTTTCCATCAGTATTTTCCCCCCAGGATCTCCTGCATGCTTTGTTCTACAGTCAGACTTTATAAAGGTGAGTGCTTGGCTGAACATCATGGTGTGTGACCAAGTATGTGCTGTTGCTAACAAGGTACTTTGGAAACCATGAGAAAATAATTGAGTTCATTACAGCTGGCTAACAGTCATCCATTGGTGATGAGACCGAAGGGTCTAGTGGCTCCAGGGCTGCTTTAAACAATGGGTGGAAAGGTGAATTGCCCAGGGCTCACCACCATCACAGGTCCACTGCCAGATTTGCGGCATCCTCCTTTTCTCTAGCCAAAAGTGTTGCTACTATCTCTCTTTTCAGTCCACATGCTGCTTTCATAGTCACTGTCATGCCTGGGGGGAGCCGGTTCCAATTCCAATTCTTCCATGGAAGCTCACTGGTGATCTTGGACCAGTCATTCCATCTAACTCTGAATTGTATATGTGAGAACAAAATGGAAAAAGGGAAAACAATGATATAATGATATAAACTGTTTTGGATGAGGAGAAAAGAAGGGCATAAATATCTAAATAAATAGTTCATAAAATTGTATAGTACTTTCTTGTGAGCAAGGTTAACCAGTGAGAAAAACCATCTTAGCCTTTGCTAAGGGTCTAGCATTACTTTAGTGCAGGTCTGGTAATCTGTCAGATTCCTGACTTCTGAAAAATAAAGGCCTATATTAGTTGCTGACTGAACTGGAAATTGACACTGAATTGGAAGTGCCTAGTAACAATTAAATAACTTTACATTTATATCTCTATCGTGAAACTGGACTGAAAAATTACAAACCTTTTATATAAGCCTGGGGCTTTCTGGCCTATAATGTATTCATTACATTGCCCATTTCTGTTAGCGAACATGATAATAGAATTTTGACAAATAGCATTCAGTAGACAATGTGACTCGTACAAATGAAGCAATCATTATTTCTTGAAAATGTTAATTCCCAGAATTTACAAGACAGTTTATCAACTGTGGTCACAATAACATACAATTGTTATTGCTAAAGAGTTTGGTGATTCAACTATACTGAAAACATGCTTATGAAATGACCATTTCCATTTATGCATTGTCATTATAATTCTGATACTTAAAGCACTAACAACTGATTTTCTTTGAGACAAAGAATGATGTATTATATGGTACATCCTATACAACAATCATTTTTAGGCTTAGTATATAAAATTACTAAAGGAGGAGGTTTTGTTGTGCCATTTCATAAAATCAAGTGGTCAAGGAAATTCCATCTGCCAGAACCCAAGATATGTGATTGAATTCTGATTTGCAGTGCTTGTAGCTTACAATACTAGCCATGAACAATAGCTCAATTGCAAATTGTCTCTAAATTATCCCCAGACGTTGCCACATGTAGGTTCACTGTTTCCTGAATTTTGCACACATAAAACAAGATGTCTGGTTATTGCTTCTTAGAAAGATCCATTTTACAAGTTGTAGTGTGCTGTTGTACGCACTATGCCTTCAGCCATTATAACAGAGTTAGATGGCATAGGCTGATGTTGCACTGATTCACTAACATTGTGTTGTGGCAAGATTGCATGTCCAGTGATTCAGTTGAAAAGAGATTTCTCTACTTTCCAGTGTCTGTAAGTAGGGGAACCTTCACTATTCTCAGTATTGTACAGTTGTGTTCATGTGGTATCATGCTCTAACTCAACATACTATGTCATCCTCCTCTAGAAGAAATGTAATTCTGTCCATCTCTCTCTCTCTCTCTCTCTCTCTCTGACTCTCTCTCTATATATATATACTAGCGGGGCCCGGCCATGCGTTGCTGTGGCAATTGTCCTTCTCATCACAGTCTGCAACCCACACAGATGTCCATGCAGGTCCAATGATCCCCAGCATAGCCTTTTGGGGTGGTCAAATGGAATCCCTCTTTCCCTTTTCAATGAACATCATTATATGGTGCTGTCTTGGTTTTTAGTATAAGGTAACCCTTTCCATTCCACAATGGAACTGTCCAGAGTGCGAATCCCGCTGTCCATGAGGCTGGTTGACGCGCACAGTCCTGGCTTGGGTAAGGCAGAACTGGAGCAAGGAGGCTATCATAGTCAGGCAGCAGAGGCAGGGTGGTAAGGCACTCAGATCAAGGCCAGCTCCCTGGGTTCTTAAAGGGCCATGTGCAAAAGAAGCAGAGCCAGTAGTGTTGGTTCGCCTCCACCCCGCGGATTTTCTTAGAAGAAAAAGACAAACTCCAGCTCGCTTTTAGTAAAAGAGAGCTGTGGCGAATATGGGTGAGGAAGTGGGTAAGTGGTGGTTGGATGTGAGGGAGGGCAGTGTGTGTGAGGATGAGCTGGATGTGTATGAAAGTATGTGTGTTATGTGGTAGCAGTGGATGAGGCACAGAGAGTGAAAGTTACTTGTGTGGGGGGGGGGGAACCCCACCTGGTGTCTCACACGGCAAAGTGTGTTTGTGTTTCACTTCCAGTCGTATTACCTAACAGTGTTACCTATTTACTGTTTTCAATGCTCATCTCTGCCCATCTGCGCGAACATTCTAAGCCCTTGTTCCAAGCCCTCAGGCCACAGACATGCTGCACAAACATTCTAAGGGTGTCAGTTAAACAGAGCCAGCTTCATGGCCTGGTGCACCAGGAAAAAGATGTTTTACCTGGCTCAGGTATGGACTTTCGGCGATTTGAAGGTCTGATTACCTGTCCACAACAGGGAGGAACGTCATGTGAAAATTTGGGGGCGATCTGTCCAGCCATTTTGGCGTTAGGGAGTGACTAACAAAGTCACTGTTAGCTTTTTATATATAGATAGATAATATATATATCACACACAGAGAGGGAGACACACATGTTGTTATTGTGAGCGTGGTTGCCTGTCTTTCCATCCCTTGAGCTTGTGCCAAAATGTCTCCTGAGCAGCTGCTTCCTGCTAGCTCCTGTCAATGATTTGCAGCAGGTTTCCACTCAAGGAGAGCAAACAGGCCTTATCGATGTATCTTCTTCAGAAGCTTTTATCACAGTCTTAAAAAGGCAATCGACATTTCCAGTATTTTTCAATTCCCTTTTCCTACTCTGAGTCTTTGAGAAAGGAGTACAATGGTTCAAAACTTCCTAAGACTTCTCAGGTCATGAGGAGAAGAGTTCAGTGAGTTCAAACTGCTTTTTTCTTCAAAAGACAAATGCCAGTGCTTGTCTTGAGGTCCTCTTTTACTAAGCCTAGCTGGTTATTCAATATAAAATAACTGAAAACTGCAGAGAAAACATGAAAAAGGTTTTAAATACCCCTACTCATGTAGTTCATGGATATTGTAAAAGAAAAAAGAGGTATGGAATACGACATAGAAATCATTGATCTAAATATCTTGTTTACCTTTCAAGTGTGTTAAAATATCCTTTTCTGACAGATTAGTCCTTTGACGCAAATACAACTTAGAGCAAAACTGAATATTCAGAATCTCTTTAGAACTATTCTTCAGTCAAAACAGTCCTCGCCTCTCAAAAATGGTGGAAAGAAGAAATATTTCTATCAACAGCACAAAGCTTAAGCAGTACTCTTAAGTCAAAATTCTCCACAAAAATATTCACTGGATGGTTTAAGCTTCTGTTTCCACACATTATGATTAATGACCTGTTTTATGTAATCTATCATTTATGTTTATTACATTACTTTCCTTCTCTTTTGAAAGTTCTGTTAATTTTCTCAGATCAATAGTTCTGCTATTGATTATTGTCAAGGATGTCAAATCCCTTTAAACACTTAATACTTTACATTTTAGAAATGTACGTGATCTGTCATATTGCAGAACTTGATACTGACTATCATTGTGGCTGATTTGGTGGTAATAGTTGAGTGAACTATTCTGGACAAATAATATTCCATGATGATTTTACTATATAATTGAGCAACGTGTTCCTGATGATGAACCAGAAAAAGCAAAGGACTCTGAGGCTGATTCCGCATGGGCCAAAAACAGCAGTGTGAAAACGGTGTGAAAATGGTGTAAAAGGGTTTAAAATGGTGTAAAAGGGTTTATACTGTTTTCACACTGCTGTTTTTGGCCCATGCGGAATCAGCCTGAGAGATGTGGTCTGGAGGGTGCCATTTCTTCTGTACAGAGGGGTTGAAGGGACTATGACTCCAGACTCTTTCCCTCTTAGCCAATACTGCTTCTGAAAGCTTTGGGATCCTCATAGGCTGTCCTATTCCTTGCCCAAGTCAGTTCTCAAGCAAGCCAGTAGCGAACCCAGCGCCAGTAGCCAGAATGGAACAGGTCACCCCATTCCAGGCTGTTTGCGTGTAGGGGGAAGGCCTTGCTGCACCTAAAATGGCTCAGGCTGGAGCTGTGAGTGCGGGTCAGCTAAGGGAGGGACCTCACTACCACTACCAAGAGCATTCTAGCCATGCTACTAAGGATTAGGCTGGAGTGGGGATCATGCTGTAAAAGCTGGGTAGGGTGGCAGAAACATAGGCCGTTTCCGCATGGGCCAAAAACGGCAGCCTGGGGGCGGTAAAAACGCCGCCCCCAGGCTGCCGTTCGCACAGGCGGCGCTGCTGAAACGCAGCAGCGCCGACCTGGCTGCCCTTCCCCTCCCTCAGGGTGGCGTCAGGCCGCCCTAAAAAACAACCCTTTAAAGGGTTGTTTTTGAGGGAATAGCATCTTCCCGGCGGCACGGTGCGAACAGCACCGCCGGGAATACGCTGTTTCCCTTCCCTTTCCCACTCACCTTGTCCCCGTCGATGCGGCCTGCTGGCCTCAGAAGCCCCTCCCTCACTGTCCTCCGACCCCTGGAGGTGGGAGGGCAGTGTGGGCGGGGCTTCGGAGGCCAGCAGGCCGACGACGGGGACAAGGTGAGTGGGAAAGGGAAGGGGGCAGAGGCGGCTCCATGCGGAGCCGCCTGTCGTCCACCGGCCTCTCCTGAGGCCGCACGCACGCTTGCGTGCGAACGGCCTCCGCCCCCACGCCGGCAGAATTCTTGCCGGTGTGGGGGCGTCTGGGGGGCCATGCGGAAACGGCCATAGAGAATAGAAGGGGGTAGGAAGAGAGAAAGAGAACTGGAATAAGTGGGCCAACAGAAAGAGTTGGGGTAGCAAAAATAGTCTCCATAAACTTTGGAAACCAAGATTCTGAGCTTGTCTAATCTCTCATTAAGCAAAGTCTGCCCTTCGCTAATTTACCCACTTTAAAAGGGGCAGACATCAGCATTTTTGGTAACAAGACTGCTGCACAAAATTTAGCCATTTGGGCTATAATATTTATCCAGTAGTAACTTTTCTTCCCACGCTTCAGCAGAGTGCTCCAGATACTTGTTGATCAGGGGAATAGTAGTAAATTTAGCACAAGCTACAACATAAAAGGGATAGCAAATTAGGACATGATCCAAGGATTCTACCTTCCATAGGTTCCATAGGTTGCACAGAAGTACCCTCTCTGAAATAGGTACCTTTTGAAATCTGACCTCCAAGTCAGATGGAACTGCTAAGCATCAGGTCAGCAAGAACACCCATCTGTGATTATTAAACTCCAGAGAAGCAAGTTAGGTGGCCAGAGAGACAGTATATTTAGATTTGAGAAGAAATAAAAGGCAGGGGTTCTCTTTAAATTGGTCTGCTGCTCTTAGTCCTTCACTCTGTGCTTTTTACCTGAATGTACCCTAGTTTGAGTAATGTGTGAGGAGAAAAACCCAGTCTCTCTAACTTGCCTCTTATGGCCTTAAGCTACCAAAACTATTTTGCAAAATCAGTGAGGCCAGGCATTGGGGGTTGAGCTTCAATTTAAACCATAAAAACATGGAAGAAAGACACACTCTTGCCTCTACTTTTATTGTAACTGTCTCGAGGCACATCATAGCATTGGGCACACAACAGGGAAGTTGCAGAATGGCTCTAAGACATTTTGATTGGACCCACCTCAAAGGACAAAACAGCAGGAAGGAGGATCCCATATAGAAACTGGACCAGGGATAATGGAATTGAGAAGAGCTCCTCTAAAAAGTCAAGCTACAGCCTGAAAAGACGAACTCATTTTCTAAGACCATCTGCCATCACTTGTTATTAAGCTCATTGCTCCCATTGGCCAAATAGGAAAACTCCAGTGAGCTTTCATATTTGTACCTTCAAGATGTCTTTTCCCTCCCTCCTATTGTCCTGGAAACTAGCCAACTAGAAGGAAAAAGGCAACAGGAGACTGCTCTTTTCTGAGCAATCTAGCAAAAGGGGGGACAACTTTGGCAACCCAGCAGAACCCACCTGGAAGCCCACAAGAACATCAGCCAAGGCAAGTTTAAAGGGAGGGTTAAAATTTAAAACCCAATCACTAACTTCTTGAATGGACTTTAAATCTTTTATCTTTTTTCTTGTGCCATTACATGGATGACAGAAAAGCCAAAAAGCCACAAAAAAGCAGGAAAATGTTTAGCTTTTTGGCTTTCAGTTTCATCCAGAGTGCCGCTTTTGGAGGGGGGGGGGGGGAAATGTTGAAATATCTGAATGCAGATTCCTACCACCACCACCACCTGGAGGTTGGCAAGCCTATTGTGAGTGTAACAGCACTTGCTTTTCAGACCACTCACAGTCTGCTAAGCCACTTACATCTAACTGACAGTGGAGGTCAAGCGAATGAAATAACATAATATATAATTGCATCTGAAGAGTGTATTTTATTGATAGCTGTGACACTAACAGGAAAAATCCAAAGGTTTCTCCTCTTACTTGACAGGATGAGCCACAGGATGCTTCATTGTGCAAGAAGCCTGGCTATACACCACATGCAAACAATATGCTGTTATTAAAAGAAACAAAGAATGCCTACTGAGCTCTATTCACTGTCTAATAAAAATTTGCCAGACCATTTCTCCTCCCCCTTCCCTCCAAACACACTTGGCCTTTGTTTGTGACTTCTGTATGATTTTGGAGGTAATCAACATTTTAAAAAGTTTATTCACATTAGTAGTTCTGGGTTGTTGTTCTTGTTTTTTTCTAAGATAGCTGCTGATTGGTGGAACAGAGAGTGAATATGATAACAAGTGAAAAAAAAAAGCAGGGCTTTCGTAGAATGGGTGTAACTGAATTGATATGTAATGTGACTTTTTGGAACCAATGATTTTTGGTACAGGTTTCCCTTGGAAATCATCTTTCTGTTGATTGATCAACCAAATCCTTTACCTCATTTACACCAGCTCAACCATGTCTAAACCAATATCAATTATTCGGTTCTATCTTATTGAGAATTTTAAATGACTTTCAAAGGAAAAAAACTTTTAAAATTGTGCATGTAGCTCATGATATACATTTTTATTGAAAGAAATGAGATTTAAAGTAAGCTCTCTTTTCATTAAAGTCTGCATATTTCAGACAAAGTGGAAGCACTTAAGAGAGAGAGGGGATGTCTAGGATTTTTAGAAGACTGGAAACTCCCTATTGCAATTCACTGGGATCTTCTTAATAATAAAATAATCCATTTGATGTTATCTAGATTAGTGCCAGGCCAAGGAAATAAGTTACCTCTTGGCACTTATAATATTTTCAACCTTTAAAATAATGTGAAGGATGTGCGCCATAAATGGACAAACAAAAGTATGCTATCAAGTTGATTACATTAAGTAGCATGTCCATTGACTTTTCGAATTTTCACTGGTTTTAGGCCCTGAAATTAAAATATGATAAGATAAAAGATATGGGAACATTCATATTTAATGAGTTCATTTTAGAATAAATTTAAAGTCATTTTATTTGGCATTACTGACTTTTATACAAGAAAAATATATGTTAGTTAATATGTTGGATCATCTGCATGTTGGATCATCAGCTTCTACCTTCAAGGCGTTTGCCATTCCTTAAAAGCTTAAAAGAACATACATTAATATTAAATTTAAGGAATTAAATGATACATAGACAGATTTTGTGGCAGATGCCAATGTGAAAAGGATTCCAAAAGGTTTAAACTTTTAAAATCACTATTTTTAGACATTTTGAAATCTTTTATCGACATGTTGATTTTCTTCCCCTGCTGTTATTTTTTTTACTCTCTTACAGCCCCATCCAGAGAGGGGGCTGAATCTGCTCTTGGAAGCAGTGGGGTGATCTTGCCAGCAGATTTGCCCTCCCCAAGGCAGTTACACTGCCAGAAGAGCTATGCTGCTGGTGTTCAGCCATCACCATTGCCCCTGGACACAGGAATGCAGGGAAGGACAGCGGGCGGGACTGGCTGTAGTCAGCTCTCTCCTGGCCATTTGCCGCCATACGTCAGTGGCGAGCATTTCAGATGTAAGCCACCAAAAACAGTGGCTTAAGTCTAAAAAGCCTTACAGGGGCTACTGGGCAAGCAGGGAGGCCTGTTCTCTTTCCAGGGCTCCCCACACCACCGGAAAGTCCCTCTGGAAGTGCGGTGCAGATGCCCAGACTGTAAATAGGGTTGTATACAGTGGTGGGATCCAAAAATTTTAATACCAGGTTCCAATGGCAGTGGGATTCAAACAGTGGCGGCACCTCCAGTCCCTATTGGGCAGGGAGGTTGCTTTAGTAACCCCTTCTCGGCACTCAGAAAAAATTAGTAACCCCTTCTAGAGAAGTGGTGAGAAGTGGTTGGATCCCACCTTTGTATATCCATTTTTGCTCTTTTCTTTTGTCTTCACTGGATTTTGAGGGGGGGGGTTCCTTTTGATCTTTTTTCAGGGGCGGGTTTGTAAGAAGAGATAAATAAAACAACTACTGAATTATATAAATTGACTGTGACTTGATAGCACTTTCCATCACTACCAGTACTGGAGAATTTCACCTATCAAATGCTCTAAAATATCAGCTGACAGATATCAAATACCAGATTCAGAATTTACTTGGAAAATACTTTGAAAGAAATATTTGCAAGGAGAATTTTGAAGATGGTTTTTAATACTAATTTAACAACACTTTCTCCATGAAAACTGTGTGCAATATGATCTTTCTCCTCAGATAATACATGAAGTGGTACAGCCTTCGGGCACACAGTCAGAATTCCATGATGTCCTGGCATACTAACACAATGATCCTGACGCTACCCATTCCAAGGCACTCAAGCTCTTGTCAAGCTCCCTAATGTATGATTTCAAGAACATTTCTTAAACCTCTATTTAATAGATCAGCATTTTCATAATGAACTGTCATAGATATGCAACAATTAGCATACATTCAGCCACTGCTGCAAAATGGAATTAAAAGTTTGGCTAGAACGTTCTTGAAACCTTCTCTAGACTCTTTACACATTTTCCTTGAGCAAGATGCTACTTAAGAAATGAAAGGCCTTCAAGTGCCAGCAAGATGATTCCGTGGCCATAAGCCAACAAAACACTTAAGCATGTGCATAAATTTGAGCACACATGTAATTTCATGGAGATCAATGGACCTGACTCAAAGCCGACCAAAGTCACCAGGAACTTGTAAAATGATGCCCTTACAGTTACTCATATACTTAGGCCCTGATCCAGCAGAGCACTTATCGGATCAATGATGTCAGGTAGTCATCCCAGGGAACTAACTGAAGGGAGATGAGGCTGGAGAACAGTAATGATTAGCTGAGTCACACTTCAGAGTGAACAGAACAAGCATGATGTGACGGTAATTACTGCTTCAGCAGAAGAAGGGCAATTTACCCTAACAGAAAGGGGTGATGAAGTCTACTGACTGAATGGATTTTGCCTAGGCAGCAACATCACCCTTCTGAGTGAAATACACTGTAGTTACATTCTTCCTCAAAAGGAGGCAAAACACTGGGATTACGTAATGAAAAGGTTTCGAACAAAGCTTATACTTTTTTAAAACTGGACCTGGGCATGGTTCATAATTTGCGCTATGTATTTGTTGTGTGTTAAAATTTCTCTCAGTTTGTTAAGACTGCTGTTTCAAGGTGAACAGGGCACTTGTAAAAACTCAAGAGTTTACAGACTGTGGTTTGCAGTCACGCTGGGTGTTAGATGATGAGTCTATTCCTGCAAAACTGGTTTCCTCAAGCAGAAGATGAAGTGATATGTGACAAGTGGAGTCAGGGAGAAGTGGCATGTGGAAACAAGCAAGGTTGTGAAGCAAGGGTCACCAACCTTTTCTTTAATGAGAGCTATTTCTAAGTAATGAAAAATATCCTGAGCTCCTTCCCTGACTCCCAACACATTACCAAGTTTTCTTCTGCCCTAGAAACAGACCATGGACTAGGAAGAACATAAGAAATGAAGCTATCAGCTAAGACAGGGGTGTCAAACAAGGGGCCGAATTTGGTTCCTTGAGAGGGCTTGTCAGGCCCGTAAGCTAGCTGAGGCAAACTGCACCCTTGCTCTTGATCTGGTATGGCAAGCTCACCAGGCCAGATTGAAAACAAGAGAGGGGGTTGCTGGCTTGCATTCCTGATAAGCCCTTTCAAGGGGTTCTGGGCTGGCAAGCCTGCTGTGACATCTCTATACAGGTGAGGCATCCACATAAACACCCCACCACTGATCTGGGCTAGTGAGCCTGCTGGGGACTCACCAGGCAAGGCAGCCAGCCACCCCTTTCCCCAGTCCCATCCCAACCAAGTCACATTTATGCCATAACAGGCCTTCATAACAAATGAGTTCAATACCGTGAAATAAAAATACTGTGAAATAAAAGCCTAGAGAAGATCTTTCGCTATCTTTTACTGAGCCTTTTAAGGGATATATGAGCTACTTTGCAGCAGATAGAGAGCTTCCAAAAGCTCATGAGCTATTCATCAGGCACCACAGTGTGAAGCATAAAGGAGTGTCAGAGCTGGTCCATAAAGGAAAAAAAGCAAAGCAGGAGGTATAGGCAATGGGAAAATAAGAGCTCAGTGAGGTTCCTAAAGGACACTTCATACAGTAACTTGATTGTCAACAGAGCAGCCCTAGTGATACCTCTACGTTGTGAAATTAATATCTGATTGAAACATCTACAATAACAGGCAGCCATTGCTTCCTAGTGGTTATTGACATAAAGATGGCTGTATGTTTTCCAGCTACTTCATTGCTGCTGCAATGAGAATTGCAGCTGAAACACCATAGCAACTTCTAACTGGTATCCTTTCTCCAAGCAGCTCAGCTAGTGATGTTTTGTATGGCAAGATTTTCAAATTTTCATTCAGAAAATTTGAATGTTAGGAGACCCATAGAAATTGTGCGGCATTGCTATAAGATTTTTGCCATTTATGGTGAGTCAGCTGTGCCCCTTCTTAAGTTAAAAAAAGATCTTGCCACTGTAGTGCATGCCCTTGTACTATACAGATTACATTACTGCTATGCGTTCTGTGTGGGTCTTCCACTGAAGAATATCCAGAAATTACAATTGGTACAGAATACTGCAGCAAGTATGCTGACTGGAATGGCTTGTAGGGATCACGACAATCTACCCAGGCTCCCATTCTGCCTCTGAGCCAAATTCAAGGTTCTGGTGTTGACTTTGAAAGGCCTATATGGTTTGGGACCAGGATACCCAAAAGACTATCTGTTCTCTTACAAACCAACCAAATCACTGAGGTCATCAGCTTTTCCACACAATTCATTTAAACCATTTTAAGGCAAGAAATAAAATATTTCCTTTATGGAGTTCTGCATTGTTTTTACTCCAAATGTTTTATTTCCAACCTCAAAACATTTTAAATAATCAGAAAGGGGGATCAGTAAGTGAATGTTAAATCAAACAAAAAGGCTTTCACTCACAGGTGGAAGGTAGTGGTAGAACATAACTGATTAATCACACTGGGGAGGAAATTCCACAGTTTTGATGGCATAAGCAAGCAGGTTCTTTCTTGGATTACTACCTACCTATTCTCCAAAAGCAGGTGTGATGGAAGCAGAACATCAGAAGACAGCCCTTTCTTCACAAATCCCCTAAAACAGTTGTAAAATGTTTTCAATCCCTCACCTTTTGTTCACACCCACCCCCTTAAAATGATTCCTAGCCACAATTTTGTGATTTTTTTCTGAGTTCTGTGCTGCCTCCCTTTAAAAAAGGGAAAATAATATATTGCTGAAATCGGCAGGCAGAGCTGAGTTGATTCATGTGCCCAGCATCGATGATAACCAGGGGTCTTCAAACTATGGCCTCCCAGATGTTCATGAACTACAATTCCCATCAGCCCTGCCACTTGGCCATGCTGGCAGGGGCTGATGGGAATTGTAGACCACAAACATCTGGAGGGCCATAGTTTGAAGACCCCTGATGATAACAGAGGAAACATCCCTGAGAAAAATTCCGCAAATGGCCCGTGGCATGGAGAATCACAAGCAGCACAAATGGTGGGTGCAGTGAAACAAAAGTGAGAGCTCTTACAGTTGGTGGCAGACTGGAAAAAAGAACCATTTTCACCTGAAATGCTTTATTTTCCCATACTGTGAGGGAGAAAAATGCCAAAACTGTTCTTTTAAAAACATTTTCCAAATGTTTTCAATAATTTCTATGGAAATTATTCCACTGAGAATTGACATGTTAAATCATCTAAGGAAAGTAACTGATTGCACAAACTGCCCAAGAGATTAAGGTAGTCATCCCCTTCATACAATTCAGGGCTTGATCCAGTGGTGGCAGGTTCGCACCACTTTGGCAGAACCGGTTGTTAAAATGGTGCATGTAAACAACCAGTTGTTAAATTAATTGATTCCCACCACAGGAACCGGTTGTTAAATTATTTGAATCCCACCACTGGCTTGATCCTCAATTTTTAGCTGTAAAATGCAATTCCTGTTAACTTGTGCAGGAAACCTTGAAAATCAGCAACACATCAGGACTAGCCCTTACACAGCATGATCAAATCTGTAAAAAAAATGGTAACTTCAGATTTTGATGGACCACAGATTATATCACTCATGACATGCTGTGTCATTTTACTGCTGGAAAATGTGACATATAGCTCAATGTGATGCAAAACGACATGGTCTAACTGCAAATGCTATACAATGTGAGGGATCCAAGCAATATGATGCCAGAATAGGTTTTTTTATATATAGGTTATCTATTTTGCTGAGAGTTAAATGAGGTGCATGAGGTCCTGTCTTTGTCACTGCCCTGTTGGCTGTGTTGTCAGTCATTGCCATTTCTTCACACAGCTAGCTTTCTCACCATCAGCTCTTCGCATTTGTCTTCAAGATCAAAACTAACATGTTATTTCAGGATGCCTGGCAGGGTAAATGACAGTCATGAAATACAGAATATTTTCAATAAGTCCTCACAATATGTGCTAATATTCAGTACAATCTGAAAGTTAATTTTGTTAAATCTGCATTAAGCTAATAAAACTATGTACAAGAGTTGATCCAGATATTCAGAACAAGCACAAATCAAGCTCTTCCTGGACTGTACCACTTTTCATTTCTGGTAGGAGGCTGCTCTTTCCCATGCCCCCTGCACATGTTATAGAGAAGACATTCAGGTGTCTCCCTTATGTTCTTGCTTCCCAAATCCAGGCAATATTTGTAGATGGAAAAATACTGCAATATGTGCTCCTCAACCTGTTGTTCCAGAGGCTTCCAAGAATTTTCCTCCAGCTGCCAGCAGAGATCCTTGGCATTTACTCAGGTTTCCCCCACCTTCCAGGGGATCGACTATGGTAAAGGTATGGACCCCAAAGTCTTATATTCCTATTGGCCACCAATGCTGTTCTATTCAAGCAGATCTAAGATGACTTCTGCACCATTTTCTCCTGCCCTTTTGTGGGGCCCAAGAGGAGGTTGACTCAAGCAATCTCAATGTGATCTGACAGCAGTAGGCTACTTTGGCTGGGGAGGTTATTCAGCCCATGGACTTTATGGGGCAGGGATTGGGAGTGACCACACCCACCCATGAGTGGAGCAGAGCACAAAGCTGTGGATCATCAGTCCTACATCCCCACCCGTTCCTCACTGCTACATTTCAATCTGATGCCCTGGCCACTAGTTCCCTATCAGAGGAGTCTCCCCATCAGAGAAGCAATCTCCTCCTCTTAGGAGGTGGGAGTTCCATAGGTTCTCATCTGCAGTGGTCCTTTCCCTCCCCTACTCTAATCCCCAGGGTGTTAAGGAAAATCAGGCTGGAACATACTCTAGTGACTATGATAACTTCTCTCTGGCCTAGGAAGACCTGGGTTTCTGTGTTAGTAGCACTGTCCAGCAGCATCCTTGGGGGCTCATAGTAGTTCTAGATCTCTTTCATCAGAAGCACAAAGCTGCATCCAGACTCAGGATGGCTACAGTTAGTGACCTGGCCATCTAGGGTTGTAAGCCTACCTAGGGAAGTCATAGACATCATGGTTTGGGCTAGGAGGGGTTCCGCTAAAAGAATCATCTATTATGCCAGGCTATTTAGGAGATGGGCAGTTTTGTAGATAATGAATCCCTTGAACACTTCTCCTCAGAAGATTGCTAAATTCCTCTTGAGGGATGAAAGTGGGGATCAGAGACCTATCATGCTAAGACATCAGGTAGCCCCCCTGGTGAAAATGTTGGAGTTAAGAGGTTTTTTGGGTCTCTCCCACACTCTTACCATAAGATTACTGAAGGGAGCAATACAGCTAGCTCTCCCAGCATGTCACAGATTACCTGCTTGGAGTTTGGGTAAAAGGTCTAAGGCGGTTCACAGTTTCTCCCTTGAATCTTTACAGGAAGCAGAGTTCTGGAACCTTCCTAGAAGGTTGCCTTCCTAGTAGCCATTACTTGGCAAGGAGGGTGTCAAAGCATTATCATTCCAAAGAAAACTTTTTTTCCAAAGAGACTCAGCAGCATTAGGGATTGACCCCTTTTCACTCCCGAGGCCTTATTGACTTCTTCTGTGACCAGGGGGTGATAAGGTCAGAACAGCACAGTGAGACACCATGCTCATGGTATGGTCCAGGCAAATAGGGCCAGAAAGCTTCTAAGTTAAGTCTTCCATCACCAGATGGATCAGTCTTTGTATAAAGTCAGCATACACAGTCCAAAGTGTGTTGGTGCCAGGGGGCATTTTACCTTATTCTGCCCGGTCTGGACAGCTTCAGCAGCTTCTCAAAAGGAGCATCAGTGGTGGAAATCTGTGACTCTGCCACATTCTTCAACGTAGTGTAGTGGTTAAGAGTAGGTAGATTCTAATCTGGAGAAATGGGTTTGATTCCCCACTCCTCCACCTGAATGACAGAGGCTTATCTAGTGAACCAGATGTGATTCCCCACACTTCCACCTGAGTGACAGAGGCTTATCTAGTGAACCAGATGTGTTTCCGCACTCCTACATTCCTGCTGGGTGACCTTGGGCTAGTCACAGTTCTTCAGAACTCTCTCAGCCCCACCTACCTCACAAGGTGTCTGTTCTGGCAAGAGGAAGGGAAAGGAGCTTGTAAGCCACCTTACAGGAGAGAAAGGTGGAGTATAAATCCAAACTACTACTACTACTACTACTACTACTACTACTACTACTACTACTACTACTACTACTCTTCTTTCCACATTTATTCGCCTATCAGGCTGGATCAGCAGAGGTGAGGTTGGGAATGAGAGTGTAACAGCATGTGCTGAGATGAGGATGATGATAATGATTAGGTAAAAGGAAGGAAATGTCTGTTGCAGTGATACAGTTAAGATGGAGTATTAATAATCAGTTGAATTTTTCCTGTTTCTTTGCATTATGTGGCTCAATGATTACTGCCCTCCCTATGTTCAGCCCTGGTAGATAACCACATGGACAACTGAAGCCTTACTGTAGGAGAATGATACCTTGGACTTTCCTGTGAAGGTGTCTTCTCTACAGTAAGGCAAAGTTATCCAGAATCCACCCATTGTTAACAATCTATTTCTCTTGACTGGGGGTCGAATAGGGCTTGTATATTGGAGAAGTAGGCTCCCTGACAGCCAGGAGAAGGTGCAAAAAATTGCATAGCCCTACCTGAACGATTGGGGGTATGACCTAACTGGCTGGATAACTTCAGCCTACTATAGAGAAGACACCTTCACAGGTAAGTCCAAGGTATCATTCACTGTGAGTGCAGAAATAGTTTCCCACATTCAGCCCAGGGCTTACAAAGATTCCTATATCACATATTCTATGCTGTAGGGTCCGGGATCACATACAGAAACTAAGAAGTTGGTTTCTATGTGTATCAGCCTTGACGACTACAGAATATGAAAACAGTGAAGAACATTTTGCTAAGTTAGGATGCCGTTTCACACCTTATACATGATTTCTCACTAAGTCTGTGAATGTTTTCTGGGGTTTCACCTCTCCTTTGTTCTGAAATTCTTGACATTTGGCACACAATACAATGTTTGACAATGGAAATGGTAATTGAATATAATTTGCTGCAATTTAACAGCCAAAAGTGTAGTTCCCCCTTTTGCAGATATGAAGAAGATACTGTTTGAAATGTCACCCACATATTTAAAATTGCATGATGACAAATTCTGGATGTCAGGATATGTCAGATCATTTCAGGTGCATAAACAAATGTGCTTTGGACTTTATTCTGGAAGATATTCTTTCAGGTTGCACAAAAATGAGAGACAGCAAATATCAAGTTCATGAATCCCAAGTTGCTCCAAGCCATTAACAACAATTATAGCTCCACATTTTGCCTCTAGGGTTCCAGAAGCCAGCCAGAACTATGCATCTTTACAACTGTTGCTATCTCACAAAAGTCACTTGCATCATGGGACATCTTTGGATACCCATGATTGTGCCTTAAAGCAATGACTTCAGGTAATTAAAAGCTCTTTTATTCATTCTTGAATGCAAATATTCTGTGTTTTAGTAGTCTGTTCCAAGACTAACACTTCAATTCTATGCAGTTGCACCATTCTAAACCCATTGACTGTGATGTACTTAGCAGGGCGTAACTCTGCTTGGGGTTACACTGAATGGGCAAACTAGGTGGAACTACTTGTCTACTTTGCTTCTTGTCAGTCATGTAATTTGCATTTACAAAACAATGACACAGTTTGGAAGAGGCAAGCCATTATCGTGATGACAAACATTGCCATTAGTTATACACACTCAAGGAATTAACAATAGAATGAACCACAATTAGTATTCAAAAACTTTTATGAGAATCAGGGTATTGTGCTGAATTCCACTGAAAAGTTCTGTGCACAGAAGGGAGATTTTGATAGGATCCCAGGTTCACAGGACTAGAATTGGGATGGGGGTGGGTGGCATTTAGGACTGCAGCAGATGGAGGAGGCAGAGAGGTCATGCTTTTGTGCCCAGAAGTCTTTCCTTGATCAAATCCCATCCCAAAACTACTTTCTCAAAACTGTTTACAAAGTACTTAAAATAAAACATTAGGGTTAGGTGTATTGTCGAAGGCTTTCACGGCCGGAATCACTTGGGTGCTGTGTGGTTTCCGGGCTGTATGGCCGTGTTCTAGCAGCATTCTCTCCTGACGTTTCGCCTGCATCTGTGGCTGGCATCTTCAGAGGATCTGATGTTGGGAAAGCAAGTGGAGTATATATCTGTTGGAGTGTCCAGGGTGGGTTGAGAAACCTTGTCTGTGAGTAACAAAGAAGGCAACCAGGTCAATAGTTGAGGGCGTCTGAATAGAAGTATGAGTAACAATGAAGACTATAGCATGGGCGTAACACTGGAGATAGCAAGGTCACTGGTGGGAGCATCTGAATAGAAGTATCCTGGCCTTTGTTTCTTTTGTCTCAAAATGTTCCATATAAAAAACAAGCCCTGAAAACAGCACCAAAATGAGAAGCAAGCCCTGAAAACAGCACCAAAAAAGCCCACCATATGGTTCCGTTATGTGGATGACACATTCACCATTTGGAGCCACAGAGAAGAAGAACTAAACAAGTTCCTGGACCATATCAACAAGATCCACCCAAACATCCAATTTACTATGGAGAAAGAAAATGAAGGAAAACTACCATTTTTAGATGTTTTAGTCATCCGCAAACCAAACCAGCAATTGGGACACACAGTATACAGAAAACCTACTCACGCAGACAGATATGTACACAAAAACTCCAATCACCATCCAGGGCAAAAAAGGAGCACCATAAAAACTTTGGTACATCGCGCAAACAGAATCTGTGAACCTCACCTCCTACAAGATGAATTGAATCACCTAAACAGGGCTCTACAGGCTAATGGTTACTCTAATACAGAAATCAGAAGGGCTGCAAGACCAAGAACAAGCCACATGAACAAAGATAAAGAGCCATCTAGAGGGAAAGTGTTCTTACCATACATCAAGGGAACCACTGATCGCATAGGAAAACTGATGAAGAAGCACAACCTACAAACAATCTACAGACCCACTAAGAAAATTCAACAGATGCTACGTTCAGCAAAGGATAAGAGGGATCCTTTAGCTACTGCAAGAGTCTATCGCATACCATGCAGCTGTGGACAAGTCTACATAGGAACCACCAAATGCAGTGCACAGACACGTATCAAAGAACACGAAAGGCACTGCAGACTATTTCAGCCAGAAAAATCAGCAATAGCAGAACACATGATAAACCAACCTGGACATAGAATATTATTTGAAAAAACAGAAATTCTGGACCACTCTGAAAGCCACTACGTCAGACTACACAGAGAAGCAATTGAAATCCATAAGCACATGGACAATTTTAACAGGAAGGAAGAAACTATGAAAATGAACAGAACTTGGCTGCCAGTGTTGAAAAATACTAGAGTCAAGACAGTGTCTAACCAGCTCCACACAAACACAGGATGACCATAGACAAAAGAAACAAAGGCCAGGATACTTCTATTCAGATGCTCCCACCAGTGACCTTGCTATCTCCAGTGTTACGCCCATGCTATAGTCTTCATTGTTACTCATACTTCTATTCAGACGCCCTCAACTATTGACCTGGTTGCCTTCTTTGTTACTCACAGACAAGGTTTCTCAACCCACCCTGGACACTCCAACAGATATATACTCCACTTGCTTTCCCAACATCAGATCCTCTGAAGATGCCAACCACAGATGCAGGTGAAACGTCAGGAGAGAATGCTGCTAGAACACGGCCATACAGCCCGGAAACCACACAGCACCCAAAAAAATTAGGGTTAGGGTTCAGGCAAGGGGAAAGGGTTAAGGGAAAATCACGAAACCAGGAATTGACCATAGCCCTATTCTCAGACTGCACCCTACAACACAATGTAACAGTAAGGCAAGCCCGAGCACCTGCCCTTGCATTAACCCTAACCCTAATTTATTATTATTATTTAATTTATTCAGTCAAAAATTGTTCCCAAAATTGTAACAAAACCCCAAAACCTAAAACTGACCATAGCCCTATTCTCAGACTGCACTTTAGAACTCAACATAACACTAAGGCAAGCCTGAGCACATGCCCTTGACTTAACTCTAACCCTAGCTTATTATTTTTATTTAATTTTTTCAGTCATAAATTGTTCCCAAAATTGTTATCAAAACCCAAAACCTAAAACTGACTATATCCCTTTTCTCAGACTGCGCCCTACAACTCAATGTAACAGTAAGGCAAGCCTGGGCACCTACACTTGCCTTAACCCTAACCCTAACTTATTATTTTTATTTAATTTTTTCAGTAATAAATGATTCCCAAAATTATAACAAAAACCTGAAACCTAAAACTGACCATAGCCCTATACTCAGATGGCACCCTAGAACTCAATGTGACACTAAGGCAAACCTGAGCCCCTGCTTTTGCCTTAACCCTAACCCTAGCTTATTATTTTTATTTAATTTTTTCAGTAATAAATGATTCCCAAAATTGTAACAAAACATAAATTAAATAAAAATAATAGGTTAGGGTTAAGGCAAGGGCAGAGGCTCAGGCTTGCCTTAGTGTTACATTGAGTTTTAGGGCGCAGTCCGAGAATAGGGCTATGGTCAGTTTTAGATTTCGGATTGTTGTTACAATTTTGGAAACAATTTTTGACTGAATAAATTAAATAATAATAATAAGCTAGGGTTAGGGTTAAGGCAAGGGCAGGGCAGGGGCTCAGGCTTGCCTTGGTTTTACGTTGAGTTGTAGGGCGCAGTCCGAGAATAGGGCTATGGTCAGTTTTAGGTTTTAGGTTTTTGTTACAATTTTTGGGAACAATTTAGTAATAATAATTAATAAACATTATAATGTTTCATTAGTCTTGACCTGTTCCTCTAGTCAGAGTTTCAGCAAAAGATTATATAGTCAGTTCTGTCATTGACAGCCAACATGGTGTAGCGGTTAAGAGCAGCAGGTTCTAACCTGGAGAGCAAGGTTTGATTTCTCAATCCTCCACATGAGTGGTGGACTGCAATCTGGAGAACCGAGATTGATTCCTCACACGTTCACAAGAGCAGTGGACTGTAATGTGGTGTATCAGGTTTGTTCCCCACTCTTCCACATGAAGCCTGCTGGGTGACCTTGGACAAGCCACAAATCTCTCAGAACTCTCTAAGCCCATACAGAGGCAGACATTCTCTTGCCTTGAAAACCCAGCTGGGTTTCTAAATCAGCTGGGACTTGACAGCACACAGTTATCAACTCAATTCCACCGGCTCTTGTTATGACTCCAGGTATCTTCTGAATTTCTGATTGTAGGTTAAGAAACCTATCCATTCCCTCACCTAGAACTCAGTCCTAAAACATAATTCAGAAACAATGGAACACATGGAGATGATGCACTCCTAGCAAATCTCTGCGCAGGACTCACTTCCAGCTAAGCTGTGTGTGATGACTGGCTGGAAGTGAGTCTTTTGTGGCAATAGGCCCCTCAGGCTGCTTAGGGGTCATCAGACCCAGAACATCTCTCTGCCCCATGAACCGCCTCCAGCTGTTGGGTTTTGGAAGCAGCGGCAGCCGAAAATGACCGGCACCACAAACCTTGGGAAGCAAGGTGCAGGGAGTGGTCCGACATTGTGCTCTCTCCCTTCCCCCACCTTGCTTCCCAAGGTCTGCAAACATTGGGAAGTAAGGTGGAGGAAGCGATCCTGCATGCAGGAATGTGCATACTCAGTCCTGCATACAGGCTCACTCCCACCACCTAGGTTTCCAAGGTCTGCAGTCCTTGGGAAGCAAGGTGGGGGAGGAAGACAGTATGATCCTGAATGCCTTTTTACTGAATAAAGTGCTTCATTGAACTCAGCTCTTCTTGATGATTTTGGCAATATATAGTTTCCCCCTGACGTGTCCTTGAAGCTTAACAAAGTCAACATGAGAATCCATGCTGATTCTCATACCGAGTCTGTGAACCTTTGAAGACACATCATCTAAAATAAAGAAGGGAAAAACTATATTTTGCCTAAATCAGCAAGAAGAACTGAGTTCAATGATGTACTTATTCAGTAAAAAGGTATGCAAACATCCCAGGAAATCTTCACAAAATGGCGGGCACAACTGATTTTAACAGATCCTGCCACACTGCTGCACCTGCCACCACCAGCTCTCTAGCAGCCATTCTATTGTTTAGCACAATGGGCTTTACTGCTAGTATTAAATATTTCTGGAGAGTAGCCATGCACTTAATTTTTTAAGTGGCTAGAGATAAATTAGCTTAAGTTCTTTGTTATCCATTTCTATAGGGCATATGCTAATTTAATTGATGATGATTACATGAACTGCTTAGTATTGTGCTTTCCACCCATAATCATTTTTTTCACTCAGTGGAGGCTTCTCCCTTAGTCATTCAGTGTTTGTTAAACTCCTTTTGCTCAGCTCTGTGGCACCACATCCAAAGCCATTTTATAATATAAATTATTCTTTTTAGACTATTGTCGTCCAGTGGAACTCTCATAGCACCTATTTTTTCCTTTAGCCCATTATTAACTGCATTCATGTAATTATCTATTACATGCTTATCAAAGTTGCTAGAATATTATACAGCATAATTACAAGATGTGTAGAAAAATGTGAAAAAGAGTCAGAACAGCTCAGCAGTGCTGCCAACTGCAGCATGGTAGTCTTACGCAAAGGCTCTCTCCTGCTCATCAGGCATGGACAGACTTTAGCTGCAGAGTTACTCGGTCCCGGACTGTAGCCCTGCTATTTAAGCCACTGTATTTCTGGAAAATAATAAACTTCCTTGGGCTAAATGAGTCTGCCAGGTTCTTATCTTCATTCCTTTTTATTGTGTTTGGCTACTACCCTTCATACATATTTTGTTTTGATTGTGTAACAAAGAACCTGTTGCAAGCAATTTACATTCCTTGTTCTGCTTCTTCCTGTTTCAGCTTTCCTTCTTGATTCTGTAAGCCTTTCTTTCTCTGGTTTCTTCTCTAACCTACAATGTTGCTATGCCCCACAAATCCATCTGGGTTCAGTTCACCAAGAAGGCCTAACCTTGCCTGTAGGCAGATCCTTCATTCCTCCTGCAAGGCCTAAAGGTATGGATCACCTTCTGTCAGATTAAGTAGCACCACTCAGAGACCACCAAAGTACCAACCTCCCTGACAAATGAAGGTTATAGAGAACTTTAAATCCAGCATTCCATCTCTAGTTATCATCATGCAGCTGTCAGCTGGCCCAACCAGAGGTTGTTTCAATTCAATCAGACAGTATTTGATGACTGAGAATTTTCTGGAACTTGCCAGCCATTAGCTTAAACAGTATTGACCTATCAATCATCACAGAGATGAAAGAGGCCACTAACAAATCCAAGGCTTGTATAGAAATGAACTGTTAGCAAATTACTAGCCGTATATTTTGAAGTGAGAAATTATGGAAAAATTAATTTCTGCTTTACATGTAGTATTGGCAAGCTATAATAAACCAAATGAATGTGTTTAAGAGCATACTGAGATGGGCAAAGCATGAATTACAAAACCAGAAACCTATACCACATATGATTACCTATACTTAGACTGACCAGTATGAGATGTACTGGTCTATTGCAATATGCATGCAAAGTCGATAAAACTGCAATGGTCAATATCAGATGTCCACAAGAAGAGATGACTGAAATAAAGAAGGGTGAGATCTGGAATGGGTGTATATAGTTCTAAACATGAAGGTTCCATTTCAGTATCATGACTAATAGTCACTAATAGACCTACCTTCCATTAAATTGTCTAATCAACTTTTAGAGCATGCACAAAGCATCATATGACATGATTATATCACATGGCTATGAATTCCACATTATGCTCATGTAAGAACATTCAAATCTGGTTTTCCCCTACATATGAAGAATACATTTTTAAAAATCCCAACTTGCCCACACAATTCTGAAAGTTAAAAAAAAACCCACTTTGATTATAACCATTTTTTTTAAAGTTTCTACAATGGTGTTTCTGGTTTCATAATAAAAACCACTAACAATTTTAATCCAACAATTCTTTGGTTCTGCCTGAATTCATTGTATAAAACTTTTGCTTCCCACTTTGTGAGAGGAAGGAATTTTATCATTTATTTATTTATTTATTTATTTATTTATTTATTTATTCATTCATTCATTCATTCATTCATTCATTCATTCATTCATTCATTCATTTGACTTCTATACCGCCCACCCCCGGAGGGCTCTGGGCGGCGTATAACAACTGATATAATCTAAAATAACAAGAAGAGCACATTCAATAAATACATAAATTAAATTAACACATATAATGAAATTAGGGCTCTAAATTTCACATTAAAACCATTTAAAACAGCGCACAAAACATCGCGTCCGGCAATCTAAAAGTCCCTCTGAGCAGGGAACAGAAAGGCCCAAGATGTAAAAGGCCGCAGTTGATAAAGAGGGAAGGAGGGGGCGCCATCAGCGGCCCAGTGGAATAGTTCAGTCTTACAGGCCCTGCGGAACTCTCCAAGGTCCCGCAGGGCCTGGACAGTTGGAGGAAGAGCGTTCCACCAGGCAGGGGGCAGGGTTGTAAAGGCCCTGGCCCTAGTGGAGGCCAGCCGCATCATTGAAGGCATTGCATTGAAGGCATTGGCAAGTTTGTGTGATGCAGTATGTAGGTAGAATTTGGGCAGATTCCTATTTACCTGTGGATAGGGGATTTGAAATAAAATGCCTCGCTTGTTAAGATACAGGCATCTCACAGAATGTTGTATATTGCAGTAGAATATAGGTGTAAAGCAGAAGTAGAAATCATGGATTACAGTAACTATTTTCAAATCGGAGATACCCAGCTCTGCAATTTCACATATGTGCATTTAGGTACAGATGTCTAAGCAAATGTTTGGAGACAATATTAATATATTGAACAATTTTTGAAAAAAATAAGGGATGCCACAATAAAAATGCGAACAGTCCTAGAATCATAAGCCCATTTTGAAGCTTCATTTCCAAAAGTCAATGAAATTCATGTGAGCAGGTAGCAAGAATGCAAAGACTCAACCCGGTCCAGTAACATTTGAAATTTCAACCAGGTAGTTTGTACAAGATTAGGCTTCAGGCTCCAGAAGAACTCAGCATTGGAATAAAAATGCAGTCCTTTCAGTCTTTGAGACTACCTCATGTGTAAGCTAGCAGTAAATCATAAGTACTCTGCCTTGTGTCATTCAAGGCATGATATTAATACACAAATCAGGTAAGAAGGACTGGCGGATGGCTCCTAGTCCCAAATGCACAGGGGAAGATAAAGCCAATGTTATCAATTGATCACACCATAAAAGGATTGCTGCATTCAGAACAGCAATGTTTGGAAAGATGTTCTGAAGACTAAAATGTGTTTGGAATATTTCTGATTCAAAAACCTGTGCTTTTTCTCAGTCAAGTGAAAAAATGGGTGCTTAAATGGCCAGTGTAAAATAAATTCCAGAGGGATAACTAAGTTAGTCATTTGTTACAAAAGCATGAAGTCTTGTGGCAGCTTCAAGGCTGATACTTTTATATTTTAGTAAAAGCCTTGATGGGCTCCAGTCTGCACTCCATCAGATGTTTGAGCATTTGATCCTCATTTGTCAAACAGTAGTCTTTAACAGACCACAAAGCTCCTGCTTATTTTCTTAAGTGAGACATAAGAAAATTTATTTGTTAGGGTAAAATGGTTTTTTACCAGATATGGGCCTTTTCCACACAAGTTGTTTACAATGAATCTAGCCACCCAATGCTTTTCTTTTTTTTGGGGGGGGGGGTGTCTTTGAATTCTGCACATTTTTTCTCTATTTAATTCTGGAAACATTTTCCCTTCATTTTACCTCATTATTTTCCTGAGCACTTTTACCCTCATATTTTTTTCTATCCATTTTTCATCCAGCTTTCCTTGAGTGTGCAATCACGTTAAAACATTTTTTATTTCTCCAGCTCACCAAAGACCTCAGCCCTTATCCAGCCTCCAGTGTAATAACCCAACTTCCTCTTCAGCCATTTTCTCCTCTCCCTCATCTACCATTTTCAAAAGGAATTTTTTTTCTCTTTGTCAGATCAAACTAGTGATGTAACATTGAGGCAGAAATAAGAAGCAGGGGCTATTGGAGGTGCTTTGTCAATTTCATATCAAACTAGTTATACCTTGTCTCACAGAAAGATAGAACCAACGTGTTTAATTAATCTGCAGCCACTTCCTGGACCTTCTTGTATTGAAAGGAGGTGGTAGCCATCTTAGGAAACTAGGGAAAAATGGCAAAATTTTAAGGTTTGAGTTTTGAAAAACCAATAAGTAGAGAAGAATCCTTAGGTGACCCCAAGCAGAATGCATTTAAAACCACTGCGGTGGTCCAAGGGATTCCAGAGATGCAGTCATTTTTACCTGAGGTGGCCATTTTGAAAAAAATTAGGGAGTTAAAATTTCACCAAAAATAGTGGGTGCAATCCTCAGGGGCCACTGAGCAGTGTACAGTTAAAACCACTGAAATAGCCCAAGGGATTCCAGAGATACAGGTGGATTTATCTGTTGTGGCTATTTTAATATCAGCACTTATTTTCTATATCAAAAGAACACTGCTTTCACTTGTGCCAAACAACACTGAACCGCATTTTGTTCTTTTGGTGTGACAAAATTTATGTAACATTATGGCAAAGATATAGTGTTGGCAGTTAGGTGCAAGTGAAATTGAAGACTCCTACAGAAAAGATTGTGTGTTACTGCAGCTCTAATTTAGCTGCAAAATTGGGGAGGGGGGGGGTGGCTACATATTTCTGTTCCTTTAAACAATGGTGCCTGCTCCAGTAAGCTTTTTTGGATTCCATTTCATGTGGGTAGTTCTCAGTTGAAGAAATGGAAACTGAGGCACTTTTTGTAACTGTAACTGTGTAATTGTACAGCAAGGCTACAGCACCTGCATGAAGGAAAAAATGGGGGAGAGTTGTTCTTCTGCATCACAGATGACATCCCACCACTATTAGGAATAATATGTTTTCAGCAGTAGCATGTGGAATAAATGCAACTGAGGAGACAAGGGGAAAAACAACAGTGGGAGTGGAGGTGTATGGAATGCTTTCACCAAAAAGGATTCCAGAACACAAGGTTTGATCACCAGGACAATCTGCAGAAAGCTGTGCTTGTGGAAACGGCCTTATTTTGGTGAACTTGGTTTTGACCTAATTTATTTAGGTTATTCCTGTTTACAGTACATTCAAACTTTCTATGCCAAATTGTTATCTAAAAGGTTCCAGGAATGACTTATGGAATCCAACTTTCATAATTGACCTATACTAAACAGTCTCACTTCCAGTATTCCTTGATAATAATAATAATAGTAACAGATATTAACCATCTGCTGTTACCCTTGCTTTAGTTTGGATAAATGCCCGTCAAAATCACTGTGCATTCTAGTTGTTACACCCCAACTTTATCTCCTTAGTGATACTATTTGTTAAATTATTTTCCATTGTAGTTTCCAATTCAAAAAAATATTACCGGTAAAAACTTCATTATTCTTTTTAAGGTTCTGTTTTTTTAAAAAAATATCCAAGATATAAACAGTGATCCATGCCAACAGTTCAAGAAGAAGGGTTAGGGTTAGGGTTAGGGTTAGGAGGAGGAGGAGGAGGAGGAGGAGGAGGAGGAGTTTGGATTTATACTTCACCTTTTTCTCCTGTAATGAGACTCAAGGTAGCTTACAAGCTCCTTTCCCTTCCTCTCCCCACAACAGAGGTAGGTGGGGCTGAGAGGTAGGTGTGGCTGAGGTAGATGTGGCTGAGAGGTTGTGAGGTAGGTGGGGCTGAGAGAGTTCTGAAGAACTGTGACTAGTCCAAGATCACCCAGCAGAAATGTAGGTGTGTGGGAACACATCTGGTTTACCAGATAAGCCTCTGCCACTCGGGTGAAGGAGTAGAGAATCGAACCCAGTTCTCCAGATTAAAATCCAGCTGCTCTTAACCACTATACCACACAGGCTCTCAAAGGAACAAAGGTCCTGAAGTTGAGGCCGGGGCATAAGAAAATTAGTGCTGCTTTTTCTTGACATTTTTGCAAATATTCTGGAGGAGAACTACCCAAATGATTCCAAAATCCATCCTTGTTTAGACCAAGCACCATCTTTATATGTTTTATGTGTTTTAACATATTATTGTTTATTGTAATTTTATTGTTTTATACTGTTTTGAGCCACTCTGAACCTGTTGTGATGGAGCTGAGTAGGATAAAAATCAAATAACTACATAGAATCCACACTGAATATTCATGTATTTGAGTGGGTAGAAGTATGAGCCAAAATAATGAAATGAAGGCCAAATGAAACAAAGGCAAAGCAATCTGGAAAGGAAGCTAAAGAGGCAAGACTCTGTACATTCAAGGGTAATGCTAAGAGACATTTAGAGATGATAGTGGAAGACAAAATCATCTATGACTTTGCAATGCAATGTAGTTGTTTCAAAGGTCAGTGCAATTTTAGGCTCCAGAAGCAAAAGAGCTGATAGCTCATTCCCAGTGAACTCTTCCACACAGTATTCAGTTATAGGCATATCGATATCAGAGGAATGAAGACAAATTGAAGGAAGCCAGGAGAACAGAATAGCAATTATGATACTGGAAGGGTATCTGGGAAGAAAGAAAAAAAGGTTAAAATGTATAGCATGGCTAAGAGATGATTCAATGACCTTCTATAGATATCCTGTGGCTGCAATCTTCAGGAAAGGCAATGAATTGCTAGGCTGTGTACAAGGATTAGGAAGTAATAGGAGCAAGATAAAGTACATGCTACACCAAAACCCAGCTAGTCTTCATTGCACGGTTTCTTCGAAGGAACTCCAGTGAGTTAGGCCCAGTTTAACTGTTACTGTGAGCACCATCAAAACCCTGTTCCCCGTAGCTGTACTCCCAGCAGTAATGTCTTACTATCAGTATATATGCAATATCTGTAGCACAGCCTGTACTAGGAAAGTCTGGCACTGGGATGGGAGGTTGCATGTATCCCACATGTGATTCATAAACATTTTCCAGCAGTGCTTATGTATGAGGGGATATTAATATTTGATCCAGCCTTTAGCATGTGTTGTATAATGAACAACAACTAGATGTAGCTGGATAAGCCACTGAATATAGGGGAATCAAATCTTGTTCATTATCCGCTGGAAAAACAACAAAGCAACTGTGGAATCATTTGTCTTTGTTATTCTTCTTGCAACAGACTAACACAGCTATCCTTCTGGAATATGTCCATTTATAAAACATTTCTTTCCTTTATATGGTAATATCTGTGTATATGAGAAATTCTTAGTTGTTTAGTGTGGGTGGTAATTTAATAGTTCATGGTGTAATACAGTAAGCTGCCTAGTACTAAAAACAGACTTGCTGACATTTTTCTTCAAATCCCCAAAACATCCCATGTCGTCATGATATTTATGTGATCAAAGTTGTTAAACATCTTAGATCCACATCTGTGGGAAGTGAATAAGAAGCATTGAGATCTTTCATACACAGCATGAGTCCATCTCGTATCTTTCTTATCCCTTCCACCTCTATTAATTGACAGATTTGTTTGCATTCAGCATTCTGTTTCCCATTCTGGGGATTTACATAGCGTTTTCTTTCCCTTTCCCTTTATCTTGTATGGAAAAGATAGCCATGTTTGTTTGTTTGTTTGTGTTCTCACCATTTAAATGTCCAAAAAATACAGCGTGTCCTTTTTTAGAGAAAAATGGGACATAATGGCAAGGGCACTTGAATTCTCCTTCCTCTTTAGGTCTCCATGCTCCTTTGCTTCAAGTGATCTTCTACCCAACCCAGAGCATTTTCAGTCTTGGGGTCATTTATGAAGAAAAATGCCTGCAATGGTGGACTGTGGGAAGGTTAGGAAGGGAAGGAGTTCACCTAGTTCCGTCTCTCACCTCTCCCTTTTGTTGTTGAAGTAAATCCCTACTCTCCCACGTTTAAGAAGTAGACGATACATGAAAAACAAATGTGCTGCTCCTGTCACATCTAATTTGACCCTTGTGCCGAGCTCTTCTGTCCTCGCAATTTTTCTTTGTATCTTTGTCTCTTTTTGTTCTATTTCACATATCAATAGAAAGCAATTAGGGTTGCGGTGTTTTTTACATGCATAATGAACAGTGCTCATATGAATTTAAGAGCATAACTAATGTTATCTGTATGTATAAAAAGCTAACAGTGTATTTGTTGATGATAGTATACCTCAGTAACTGCTGGGCCAAATCCTCTGAAAATTCCCAGCCACTATAGTCAGCCAGGTGAGAGTGTTTTTAGATATTCACATGCCTGAAATTTCACACCTGGCCCAGGTAAAATGCCTTTTTCCTGGCGCTCCATGGTGAAGGACATGCAGCTGTGTGTAACTGTCACCCTTAGAATGTTCGTGCTGCTTAGAATGTTCACTCAGATGACCAGAGATGAGCAGTGGAAACAGTACATAGGCAGTATCTCGAGTGGAAGTGAAACACATACACACACATACACACAAGGGAGAGGGAAGGAAGGGAGGGGGAGGGAGGGGTGGCATGCAAGGGAAGAGAGGGAGGGAGAGGAAAGGGACAGAGGGGGAGGCATGCAAGGGAAGAGAAGTGAGAGAGGGGAGACAGTGAGGGGTGGCATGCAAGGGAGGGGAAGCAGGGGGCCCAGCATCTTGATGTGACCCACCCACCCTAGCGGAGGGAAAGGAAAGGGAGGGAGGGAGGGGGTGGCATGCAAGGGAAGAGAAGTGAGGAAGGGAAGAGAGTGAGGGGCGACATGCAAGGGACGGGAGGGAGGGGCCAGGCACCCTAGATTCCGTGAATACTGCGGTTACCATTAAGAAAACCAGGCACGCATTACTCAGGAGTAAGCACGGTACAGCAACCGTGACATACTTTGAATGGCTGTGTCGCGCCCCTCAGAGGGTTTAGCAACACCCATTGCCACCAACCAAACTTACTCCCAGGTAAAGGATCATGACCAGCCAGCCTAGATGTGTGGGAGGGGTGCCTTTCCATTCCCCCCTAAGGAATGCGGGCACACACATCAATGACATCGCACAGTATCAGCCTGCGTGTTTCCATGAGCACGTACTGCTGGCCTCGGCAATTGATTTGCTGCTACTGTTCCTTTCCCATTTCACCCCAATAAGCCACAGCAACGCGTGGCTGGGCCCCGCTAGTATGTATTAATATATTTTTAAAAGCCATTTATTTTTGTAAGAAAATATATATCTTCTTAAAAATTCTGAGCTAGGAGCATAGCTGAGAGAGTCAGCATGATGTAGTCATAACATGTTGGACTAGGACCTGGAAAACCCAGGTTCATATTCCATTCACACTGTGAAAGCTTGCTGGGTAACCTTGAGTCAGTCACACACTCTCAGCCCTAACCCCGGCTACTATTTCAGTGGGAGACTTCCAAGGAATACCAGGGTTTGACATGGAGGCAGACAATGGCAAACCACCTTTGAACATACCTTGCCTATGGGGTCACCATAAGTGAGATGTAACTTGACAGCAAAATGTTAATAACAACAATATTAAACAATACCGTAATAAATTCTCAGCAGGAACCAATATATAGCCTAAAAAATTGATCCAAGACAAACAACACTGCCCTTTAATACCATGTCGACAAAGAAAAGTTAAAGAAAGACTACCTTGGCTTAGAACCTAGAAGGGAGAGCTTTTCCACTGCGACTCTCCTACTCTGCTCTTCCCATGGTGGTGTTTCAACATCTTTATTCTGCAAATATTTGACAAGTGAGAAACAAGTGACTCCCTGCAAGCAAAACTGTTCTTCACCTTAGTTGAAAAACCTTGTAGCATAGATAAGAATACATAATAGGAATATATATGATAGTTAAAAGGCCAACATGTGAAAACCCTGTTAAATTAAGCTCCACTTCTCACATTTTGTTACAGGTTCCATTCTTGGCACCATAATGAGTCTTTGACCAAAATGATTCTAATCTAGAACATATTTGGCCTTTTTCACATGCACAGATTACCACAGATTTTCTCAGTGATCCTTTCCCCATGTCATTTTGGGGTGGTTTTTTTCAGTATCTATTTGTTCCACATACTATTTGCTGAAATCATATTATTCCTGATGGTAGTGGGATATCAACCATGACACAGAAGAACAACCCTTCCCTTTTTTTTTCTTTTCTGCAGGCACTTTAGCATTATTGTGCAGTTATATTTTGAAGCAACAATTCAAAAATGTCTCAGCCTCCATTTTGACTATTGAGAACTACCAACCCAAAATGGAAGCCAAAGCAGCTACAAAGCAGCTGTTACCCGAAAGAACAGAAATGTGTATCCCACCCTCCCAAACACTAAGAACCACATTTTTCAGCCAAGTTAGAGCTGCAGTGATACACAGTCATTACTGTTAACAATTCCTTGTCAGTTTCCTCTTGCAAAAGCAACTTCCCTTGTTAATTTCACTCACTCCTAACTGTGGACACAGTCTATCTTCACCTTAATGTTACATCCCTAATTCAAGGTGAAATACACAAAGCTGATATAATCAACCTGGCTTGTATCTGTGCCCTAACATTACATCACTAATGTAATATGACAAAGAGGGGAGAAAAACTTCTTTCAAAAACAGAGGATGATGGGGAGGAGAAAATGACTGAAGGGGAGGTTGGGAGACTACACAGTGGCAAAGATCAGGAACAGGTGTTTGAGGGGGCAAAGAAATAAAGACCATTTCAACATGATTTCAGGGAAGTTGGCTCAGAAATGGGTTGAAAAACGTATTGTGATAAAAGTTCTTGGGAAGACAACAGAGGGAAAATGAAGGGGAAACATTTCTACAACCAAACAGAGGAAAAATGTGTGGAATTAAAAGAAAAAAAACATAGCATTTGGCTGCAAGATACATTGTAAGCCACTCATGTGCAAATTTGGTGGACTGTTAGTTTGTAGTGTTTAGGAACTGCATGGCCAGCATCCCAGTTATTATGCACTTCTTTTATAATAAAAGCAAACAATATGTACCAGTGACACTTAAATTTTTTAATGCTAGGATATCCCAGCAGCTTCTATATGGGGTTGCATTTTTGGTAGGCTCTTGGTCCCATTCTGTTGAGCAGAATGGGCATGCCTCACTGTGTGCCTTACGCTGCTCTGTGCCTTGAGACCGGACAGCACCTCTTGGAGACAAAAGCTTGGTTTGCCACCTTCAAGTTCTGGTTACACCTCTGCTTTAACTGTGATGTTACCTCTCTGACCTATAAATCTTTACAACTTCTCCATTATTCTGAATGGCGAGATCATAATGAATCCAAAGTTCTCAAGCTAGGTAATTCACTGAATTCCTTGGCCATGCTTTCACCTAAAGAGGTTGTTAGGAACATCAATTCCCAATTGAAAAGGCCACTAGGTCTGCTCACCTCTTGCCTTAGGTATCCCTTGTATAGGAAGGGGGGGCAAATATCTCTTTCAAATAACTTTGCCTAGGCTATGCAGAGCTATGATGCTGGCCCGCTGTAATGCTTTCCCATCAGCAACTATAACAGAAAGATTTGCTAAAATTCCTTACCACCAAAGGATGTGTGTGTGTAATGGGGATTGTGTAGACTCCATTGTACACTTCTTACTCTACTACCCCTTTTATACAGCGCCTAGAACAAAATTGCTATCACCGTTGTTAGTCAAAAGAGAACATGCCTCTAACTCACAGAAGATTGTCTTTTTGTTAGACAACACTAGCAGTGATGTAACCAATTCAGTAGCCAAATTTCTTGATTTATATATAACGCACTGTTCTATGGGAAATTTTGATTAACATCTTCTTCCTCTCCCTCCTCCTTTTCTTCTCTTTTTCTTCTCTTTTCCCCTCAGTTTGGTCTGAATGAATTTTCTGTTTATGTTATTGTATTGTTATGCCAATAAAGGTTGTTGATGTTGAGTAGTGTGTAGGTCTCTTTCATTTTCATCAGCCAGTCATGAATTGTGGGCCTAGTTTTTTGTTTTTAGATCCTTGCAAAGACCTATTTGGCTATATAATCATTTGTAAAGCTGTAGCTTGAAGATTTTTAGATATATCAACAACACAATTTAATAGCAAGTTCTTTGGTTTACAGAGAATCTGTGTCTCCAATCTGACTGATATAATTTCTACCACTTGTTTCCTATAATCTGTTGCCTGTTTACATATCCACCACATAGGGGAAAAATCTGCCTACGCCTTGCAAAACCAACACTTGCTACTCCCAGTTCCATAATTTTTGCTAGCCTAAAAGGACTTAGATGCCAATCAGTTGATCGTTTTCATTAAAATTTTCCCTATAAAAGAAGCAAATAAGAAAGGTGGTTCTATATGTGAATATATAGCACCACTTTTTATCACCCAGATTGCTACCAATATCTTTTTGCCATCTTATGAGAAAACTTTTCCCACGTTTAAGTAATACATCTAATAAAATAGTTTAGAGAGCTACCACCACCCCAGCTAGGGTTGCCAACTGCAGGAGAGGCTTGGAGATCTGGAATTATTACAATTGATCTTCAGACTACACAAAACAGTTTCATTAGGGACAATGGCTGATTTGGAAGGTGGCATATAGGGCATTATGTCTCTCAGAGCTCCTTCTTTTCCCTAAACCCCAGTCTCTTCTAAGAACTCCAAGAACTTCCATCCTAGAGTTGGCAACCCTATCCCCAGCAATCATACGGATGTGCAATCAAACTGTATAAAACTCACTGGGAACCGGATGAGTTTTACCATGCATTAAGCACCGTTGAGGTAAGGTTGATTCCAGACTCTGATAAATGCCACCAGTTGACACCATGAGTTCACGTGAGGGCTCTGGTGCCCTCTCAGTCCTTTCCATGGCAATGATTTAGCAGTTTCCATGCCCAAGTTGTTATAATAATAAGTGACACTACGTTTGTGTTTTTGCATGTTTGCAAAAAGCAGTTCTTTAGAGTGAGTACAATGTTATTAACATTTACTAAACACACTGATGAAATGCATAATGGTTCTCTGATCATTATTTCTAAGCAATTTGAGTGCAAATTTAGCACAATATGTAGGACAGAAAGAAAGCTTTGAAACAAATCATTTTAGATTATGGCATTTTTAAAAATGTTTCTCAATAGATCTGAAATTAAATACAGGAATAAAAATATAAACAGGAGCAAAGGACAATCAGATGCTGAAAGCAAGAGATTCACCATTTCTACTTAATAAGTATTTAAAATTATCACAATGTTTTAGAAAAGCAGAGACCAGTTGTTTGCCATTGATATCTACTATGGCACTCTCACCCCCCCCCCCCCAATTCCCTTCCTTTCTTTGACATTGCAGAAGTAAATCATCACATTTTTTCCATGGGTTATAGCTTCTCAACTCTCCTTGAAGAAACTGTCCCTTTTGCTTGATGGGACTAAGTTTATCGATGTGTGTAGGGGAGGGGGAAATAGATGGCTGCATTCCTGAAGGCGACAAATGTAAGCTATTCTGGCTTGTCAAAGTTTGACAAACAATAGTATTTCTTCATTCCCCCTCCCCAACTCTTGAAAGAATAATTTGGGATATATGTGGAGTTTCTCTACAAACTCTTTTGTAAAATATGTTACTGTGAAGCACACTACTTGAAATAAATCCATTTAATTAACACATCTAGAGTTCCATCATCTGTGCTGATAAAACAACATTGAAGGCTCCAAGAATCACCTGCCAGAAGGATTGGTTTGCCAGTGAGCAGTGGCAGTACCTGGTGGCTGGCTGCAATGGACAGTTACAGCTTCAAGAAGTTGGCTGCAAGGCCTGAGAGGTCTCCACTGATGTCATGCAGCCTTTTGCAGAACTAGACCATTTTTGGAGTGAAGAAGAGCACTAACTGTTGATATCAATAGACCTGCCTTCCTTTGCAGCCTTTGCAGCCTTTGTGATGTATGTGGAAAAGAGTGGAGGGCCTCAGGAGACTCTGGAGTCTGTCAGGGCTTCTGCTCTGGCTTGGCAGGTGAGAGGGAGTCATGGAAATCATCGGCTGGTCCTGGGTGAACTGTAGCCTAGCTGGGGTCACTGGGGAATTAGAGGGGCTCTTGGGGTGCCTCGGTGGCTTTGGGGTAATATTGGAGGCTGTCAGGGACCATCGGTAACCTTTTGGGGTGAGGGAGGCCTTTGGAGACTGTGAAGGACTGCAAGGAAAGGTGTAATTTTAAACTGCAATTCTGTCTAAGGAAAGAATTGTTCAGAAATTCTGAATATTTGGATTTTTTCTATTATACTTTGGAACAATTTGCACTGTATCTACAACCAGAATATTTGCAACACCATTGCCTTGGGAGCACAGTCATGGATCATGGATTATGCAAATAAGGTGTATGCATATAATGAAAATGCAGTGTTGGACCCCAGCTTACAAAAGGCTATTTTTCTAATACTATTTTTTAAAAAATTATTATCACAAATCACATTCAACATAAAATCCCTATACTCAAGCCCTGAGAATCAAAGACTGGAAATCTCTCCCCATTAATTAGTGTAATTAATTTATAGCATAGTTATCTTTAAGGGGCTCTGATTTTTAACTCTTCGGTTTTTTAAAGAATGTTGTATAAAAACTACATATGAATACATTCTTTCATAGCATAAATTAGAATGTGAATTACTTCAGTTATTCTATCGTACGACTTGACTCACTTTGTGCTTATATAACCTACAACTGAAAAATGTGAACATCACTGAGGGAGGGAGGCATCCAAAATGGTTCAGTTTCAGATGCAATCAATGATTGTTGTCATTGCTGCCACTAGGGAATTATTAAACAAACATGGAAAATCTAAAAGGAGTTTGGATAACTAAGATTTTTTTTACTGCCAACATCTAAGCCTCAGGATATTGGACAGCTGGCTTTATTCTACTTCCTGTTTCTAGTCTGAACTATATTGCTCTTTAAAAAAGATCCTAGTAGAATAATTGCTTCAGTAGAAGCTCTTCCTTCAGGCACCATAAGCTGCTGAGGACCCTACCCCAGGCTATCTCAACATGCACTGTTAGTTAAAAGAGAAAAAGTAGCAATAATGAGCCACAGACAATTCCAAACCCCTTTTCCTGAAGCCTTCTGACCTTGAAAAGTCTTAAAGCTCTCTTCCCCATGAAAAATAACTTTTGCGTATTGCTGAGTATGTGCATTGTTCCACAGACAAATAACAATAAAAGCGCATGCCTTGATCATTTATCCTCCTCCGAGACCTATAAACCAGGAACAAATGTAACAAAGGCAGATGATTAACCGTGGAAGTGTAACACTCCACATTTTTCTTGATGTTTCCTCCACAGAAACAATTAGTAAATGTCACTGATTGCTAGGCACTCTTGAAGAGCTGAGGTCCAACCCAGTCTTTGGTTTGACTCAGAGGCAAATCTCCCAGTGGTAAAGTAACTTAAACAGGATCTTTGGGAACATAATTAACTAAACACTGGTCTTTAAGAAACTTCAGCATTCCGACTGTGGCTGGGTGCAAACAGCAACGGAACTTAGAAAGGAAATATTCAAGAGTCTCCTTTCTCATCCAGACAGGGTTGTCAACACAAGTACAGGGAGTTATCTTTCCTTAAAGAGAAACGCTGGAAAAACAGCTTTCTCCCTTTAGACAGGCACAATGCAACATCTACACTTGAACACCAATACTATAAAGTCCTGTTAGTCTCAATTTTATCGCTTGGTCTTGAGCTACAAGAAAAAGAGAAGAGTTTGGATTTTAACCTCACTTTTCTCAACCATATGGAGTCTCAAAATGGCTTACAAACTCCTTCCCTTCCTGTCCCAAAAAAGATACCTTGTGACATTAAGTGGAGCTGAGAGAATTCTGAAGAACTGTGACTAGTCCAGCAGGTCACCCAGCAGGCTTCATGTGGAGGAGTGGGAAACAAACCCAGTTCATCAGATTAGAGTCCACCACTCATGTGGAGGAGTGGGGAATCAAATCCAGTCCTTGAGATTAGAGCCCATTGCTCTTAACCACTGCACCATGCTGGATTGCTGTTGAGATATATTTGCTGCTTGCTCAGCCAGGCAACATGGAATTATACAAAGGGCAGTACTAGAAAAATCTGAAACAGTGTATATAAAGTCCTTTATTTAAGGGATTGTACATTAAAAGAAGCATCAAAGCTGTGTAGGATATGACTATGTAAAATCATACAGGCCATATACAAATAGTTGATTTGTAGACTCCATTTTTCCACATTAATAGTGCAATCCTTGGGGGAGATGAAAGGGCTGAGAAAGCAGCATGACCTCAGTGCTGGTGTTAATTCCACTTGCACTGGCATGAGGGGCACTTATGCCAGCTTCAGAACTCATACACCACTGCCAAGCAGTGGTGCATAATTGCCACTCAGGTGCCAGGGCAGCTGGGCAGGGGCATAGTTCCAATACAGAAGCTCATGCCATCACCAAAGCGGGTGTTCCTGGAGGCCAGGCTGGCATTAGCCAATTCCCTGAGCCCTTTCAGGGAAGGAATGCCCGCATTTGCTGGTGAATACTTACACTGGCAAAAATGGTGGTGCAGTCCAATGTGCATACGAAGTTTTGGAGAGGTAGGAGGAGAATCGCTGGCAGGTTGATGGATGTGGTGCAGCAACCCTTTTGGCAGGTGGCACAGCTGCACCCTGGCTGTGAAATCCTTGGCTGCAGTGCAACTACCCCTCCTCCCGGATTGCGCTGTTAGTATTATAGCTGCATTCTTTTTTAAAAACCATAGTTATACTGTTTATTGGACTTTTATCTCTCTTTTTTAGCTGATGCTTCTAGTGTTGGATTCCTTTAATTGAAAATATAGATTTACTGAAATAAACAAAGACCAAAGGAGGTAAATTTATGCCCAAATTGTACATCTTCTGCTGTTTTATGAAGAAGAATCATGATTTGCTTCTCATCAAAACTCCTGATGCACCAAAGCTATATGGCAGCATACCTTTACTGATCTATTGTACATCCAGGTGCAGTTGCCCAGAAATGCAAAGTTATATGTTTCTTTATTTACATCATTTAAAAGTCTGCTTTTCTCATTTGCACTCAAGGCAGATTACACAGAGTGAATCAATACAATTGCCAGATGGGACTTGCTTCTCCAGTAATAAAGTTGGATCTCCTATGATCCCAAAGTTCTTAACTGAGTCAGTAAGGGTCAGCTGAAATCCATTAAAAGAGGGGAACATAATATCTTTCAAGATCTCTTTCTTCCCATCCAGCATTACCTCTGTCATTTCAGGATTTAGTTTCAGTTTGTTCACTCTTAGCCAATAAACCACAGCAGCCGAGGAGTTATTCAGGACCTGTATGTCTACATCACTAGGGGTTTGGATACAAATATATAGAGCAGGATATTATCTGCACATTGATGACATCAAACCCCAAAGCTACAAATCATTTTTTCTAATAGTGATTGAAAAGCATGGGGGACAGAACTGTGCCCTGTGAGACTTTACAGGATAGGTCCCACATTGAAGACAAGTGGTTTCCAACAGCAACCTGATCTATGAGGACTGATCTGAACCAGTTCAGCATGCACCCATTGATACCTACTTCTGCCTCCAAGTGCTTCAACAAGATGGTATGATGTACTGCATCAAAGACTGAAGATATGTCCAACAAGAAAGCATGGCCTTTGTATACACTCAGATGAAGGATATTAATTAGTTAGCAGAGCTGTCTCTGTCCCATAGCCCGGACTGAAAAGGTTCTGGAGCAGATGAGTTACACAAAAACTTGGAATGTGGCAAAAGGTAGTATGTTGGGAAGGGGTAGAAAGGGACTAAGCAAACAACACTACATTATTTTTATTTTATTTATTTCAGTTTTTATATTCCTTTTTTCTCTCAAAAAAGGATCCAAAGCAATTTACATGAAAACTAATAGGTACATGAATAAACAAGTACACAGTAAACTATTTGCTTAGATGCTTACTCACTTCATTTATACACACCAGGAACTTAAATAAGCTTATATTGTTCTTCTTTCTTCCATTTTATTGTCACAACAACCCTGTGAGGTTAGGCCAAGAGTGTGTGAAAGGTCCGAGGTGACCCTGTGGCTCGGCCTTCATAAGGTACTTGAGATGGGATGGAGAAAAGCAATCCTCAACAATGATATAACACAACTGGGGAAAATGTCCTTATTCTCCCACCTTTTTTCCCAAAGTACTTTTTCTTAAAAGCTACTGTTTCCCATCACTCTATCTGCATGGCAGGAGGAGCCAAGGAATCTCTCATTTAGATGCACACTTAGACTGAATGGAATGGTGACAGAGAGACCTGGTCACAAAGGAAGAATGTCCTTGGCTCAGATGACCTCCCTACCCTTAATTCATAATTCATCTGGGAGGGTCACTGAAATAGTGTGGAGGAAGGGCACTGCAAAGCTGTTTCCTCCATCATGCAAATGTAATTCTTGGAGAAATTACTGATTGGCTATGTAGCTCCAGGATTGAATGTGATGGTGGATAGTGATATCAACTTATTCACTACCTGATCCCTGATTAACTAGGATCTCTTGTATGATTAATCCAGGAACCACTGATCTCACTCTCAATTGTTTTCAAACGCAAATGTATTTGTACAATGTAATACAAATACAATTGTTTTTGTATTTATATCCACTAATTAGACACATAGCAATGTGGAAACATCCTGTTCATTACCTGATTCCTAATATCACCAATGTGATTTTTTGAGGAAGCAAAAATAAGTAGTAGTAGCTAAGGGAATACCAGCACATAAGAAAATAAGAGGTGTCATGATGAATCTCACATCAGAGGTCCATCTATTCCAACATTATGTATAAAAATTTAAACATAAAATTTAAATGTTAAAAAATGTCTGCATCAGCCTTATGTCTTTCAGTTTAAAAAATCTGAAGAGAATGTTTGTAGCCTCAGCCTCAACAAGATCAAAAACCAATATCCTTTGTACTGACAGGCCATGAATTAATGCCAAACAATCCATATCATGTCAGCATATATGACAACTACATCCTGCATCTTAAAAAGCATTTAACAACTATAAAGTCTCTGCTGACATGACATGAAGTTTCAGACAGTGTTTACAATGCAGCTTTCAAGATAATCTTATCAGTTCTAAAATGAATTACACAAGTTCTGTCTTTATATCATCTAGGAACTGGTGGTCCAAGCAAATCTTTTAGTTCTAACAGGATGTGTTGCCCACACATCTAAGCCCACATGATTTCTTTTTCCCCAGATAATGTGGTTGCCTGTAACATCTTACCAAGCTGTAAAGATAATTTTATTTTACAGGGCCAGCCTAAGGAATTGCACCATCAGGCAGCTGGCAGAGTCAAAGCACCCCCTACTAAGCCCTAAACTGCTGTGCTGTTTCTTTGAGTAGCAGAGGAAGGATTTGGCCCTTATCGCAGGACCACAACTAGGGTTCTCAGCTCTAGGTGAGGCCTTGAGATCTCCTGGAATTACAACTGATCTCCAAATCGCAGTGATCATTTCTCCTGGAAAAAAAATGGCTTCTTTGGAGGATGGACTTCATGGAATGACAACATGCTATATTCCCACTCCTCCCCAAGCCCCACCCTTCCCAGGCTTCACCTCCCCCAATCACAGGAATTTCCTAACCCGGAACAAGCAACCCTAACCACATTCCCCTTGAACTTGCCCTATTTTGCCCTTGGGCAAAGACATGCTGTTGCTTTGCTAGGCAGCAGCTACTCATTATCCCCTTTTTATTTAGACTGAGAAGGAAGGGCAGGAAATGTGCCATTTCTTCTTTACGGTCAGCTGCTCTTGACAACTGAGATTGTAAAATTTTATTAAAAAGAAAGAAAAAGAAATGATAAGATCAGTTCTCTCTCAGCTTTAGACAGTTTCAGGTTAAAAAAACCCCCCAATACAAGGCTATTTAGCCTAAGGCAGAAGAAGAATAAGAACAATAATGAGAAGATTCTCAAAGGGAATCCCCTTCTTCTCTTCCACTTGTTTTTTCAAGGTTTTTATAGAATTGGCTCATCTAGACCACTTGATCAGTAATTAACCAATTGAGTGTCGAATAGAGTCAAATCTAGATAGAGGAAGATGACCTCTAAGTAAATTTAAAGGAATATATACACTTTCTTCATACCATAGTAAGTTTTTTCTAATAAGGATTCATCAGATACAGTCAGATGAATCTAATTCAACCAATTAGAGCCAAATTTGAGTGGAACTTTCCAGAGCCAAGCTTCTGGTCATACTTACATGTCAGCCAATTGGTGACTTGGGCCAGCCTGGCACAGATAATCACAACATCTCTTTAATGTTTTGAGACACTGAGACAGGTAGCTAATACTCCCTGCTGGTTCTCACAACATCAAACAGGTGAAACAGAATCTAACCAGGAGAGGACCCTCCAATTAAAGGAGGAAGACAAATTTCTTTTTAAATGGCCTGTTTTAAATGGTTCCCTTTCACAGTCTGAGCAACTTGATCAAAGTTTTGACAATGATTGAATTACTTGGCATCCCCTATCCAGAACTCACCCCACCCTCAAATCTGAGATTGTCTGCAGCTTCCAAAAGCTCTCAAAGTGCAACTTTTCAGGGAAAGGGAAGGGAAAGGAAGGGAAAAAAAAAACATTGCAAAGCACACTGCAAGGTAAGCACTCCATGTATAAACAGCCCCTTGTTTCTTTGCTCTTGCTTGCCTGCTCTCTCTCGCTGTCTCATCCCCCCCGCCCCATCTGCTGTGTTGCTTGCTCACCCTCTCTCACATACTTACAGGGCCTTTATTGGGAGATGCCTATTGCCTTGGACACCTTTTACACCCGTGTAAGTAACTGGACTTAATCCAGCATCCGGCACATAAATGTGATGAAATATGTGTCAGAACTGTCAAGGACAATCACCCAGATATTTAAACAGTTACAAAATAATAGCTTAAAGGGGATAAGGGAGTTAAAACTATGATGAAGCAATGGACCAATTCCAAATAGTATTTGATAGCATCATGCCAAGAATGATTACAATGATTTGAAATGTGTTATCTACATAAGTTATGAATGAAAATTATTTCACATGATGCTTCACCACACAAAAATGGAATGGTAAAGTCACTGGATAAGATCTTTACCACCTGAGAAAGCAAAAACAAAACAAAAAAGGCATACCCTCCTCCCCAAAATGTTTAAAACTTGCAACTTGAACCTTCATTTAGGTTTCAAGGTAGAAGAATGCTTTAAAGAGACATTTTAAAGTAAAACCTCAGTATGATAAGGCACAGTCAATCTAAAATAACTGCTTATCTCAAAAAGCCCAGAAAGCAGGGAAACAGGATAGAAAAAATGAATATGGACAATGTAAAAGTCCAGAATACATCTGGGCCCAATTACTGGATAATTCTAGGAGCATCCTGTAAATACATTGTGCTTAATATAAGATAGAACTGACACAGCTTTGAAGAGAGAAGACAATCTGTCTGGTTGATGACAAAACACATCATATGAGCCCATGAACACCAACATGCAAGATGAATTAAACTCTTACTTCTGAGAGATTTCCAGCCACTAATACAGATTCAGTGACTACTGAACTATACCTTGGGCCATTACTGAATCGGAGGACCAATGTTCAGAGGAAATTCAGCCAACCCTACTAACTCCTTGTTGGTTTAACTCTGTTAACAAAATGAATGAAAGAGGCGGAAACCCTATTTACTAACTGCAGCTAACTCAAGATATATCTTGAACCCATCTTTACTATGTCTTGATGCGTGCATAAAAGACAGCCTGAATAACTGGTATACTCTTGTACAATGAAGAAAAAGTATCTGGCACAGAACAGCGTGGTTGGTACCAAAAATCTCATTATTCAGAGCTGATTTGCAACTTTCAACTGCAAAGGAATCCAAGATTCTGGGGGGCAGTCATTCCACATCCAGACAAGTCACTAAAATTATATTCAAACAACATTTGTAATTCAATCTGATTATACATCAATCATTAGGAACAGCAAAGAAACAATGCTCTTGCATAACGTCTTGCAGAAGGACTTGCACAAAGTAATTCCTAATGTGGCTTGCCATGTATGTAAGTCTATAATACAGATCACAAGCAGTGTCTATTTAGTATTTATAGAAGTGGATCATGATAATCATTTATCCACAATAAAATGTTTTCTCTTTCCTTTTTCGTTGTTCCGTGCAACTGTGCCTAAAAAGCTTTTCAAGCTTGATTCTAAAGCCACTGCCTTTTCATGTAGACAGTTTTGTCCATATAACCAATTTTCTGGTGTGTATCTTTTAGTTATGGGCTCAGATCTTCTGTTGATGGCAAGAAAGTGGTTGGATGTATGAATATTTTCTCCCAGGGAAACAGAAAAATGGAAGATCTGAGTATGGGTTATATATAACTTCTCAGTTCCATAAATCAAGTGCTCATGAAACCTAGAAACATGTCCAGGCAGCATAATCTAGGACATAGTTAATTAATGGGCACGCTACATTTTTTGTGTTGTAGACATTCTGAGAAGTCCACAATTGATCTTCAAGGATTTGCATTATTGCTCATTAGTGACCCTCTAGTCTGTATTAAGAACAATTCCATCAAGAGATTGGGAATAAATACATCCAGCCTTTCTTAGCTATAGGAAAGAGAACATGAGCTGTTAACTCTGAAAGTGTTAGTAATTAAAATCATGTTAAATATGAACAATTATTAAAGAACCTTAGGGGACCCACCTAGGAAATATTTGTCAGGCTGCATCTGACTAATATTGTTTTGCACATCAGCCCATTGGTTTGACCAACACACTAGCAGCTGAGCGGTTTACTAACATACGAGATGTTTACCTAGGGGCTGTTATTGTAATCAGCTAAGCCACACAGTCAGAAGCACAGGGGAGAATTCTGCAGCACAGATGCAGAAGGAAGCATGGTAATTTCTGTATGTATTCAAACAAAAGTTTAAAAGTTCAAAATCACAGCCGGAGACACACACTGCAGCCATCCACGGGGAACTAATATTCTCTAAAAAATAAAGTTTGGCTAGAGGTGGGCCAGATTATAAACTGTTCCCACAAAGACTTGTTGTCTTAAAATCTCAAGGACAGGTGCATAGCTAGCTTGCACAGTTTTGTTTGGAGTACTGTTAGTCTTAGATGATGTCATCATTTATTGAAGAACTTTTATTAAAACATATGTGATGAATTCTGGTTTCTAAGCTCTTCAATCCACTAAGCATATCAATTCTAAGTAAACAAAGCACTATGGTTTAGGTGTTCAGAAGATATTTGTTCCTGGAAATTTTATTGGGAGATAGACTGAAGAAGATTTGAGGAATGGTTTGAGAAGACACGTTTTTCCACCATGATGAACAATGCACAGTTGATCCCATGGAGGACTGGGCTGTCTTGAAAAATAAATAATATAAACAAATGTTAGGCCACCTTACTTTGGGCATGCTTTTAAAATCTGGCATTGACAGCTTCATTAACTAAAGTTTCCCTAAGGTTTTTACTGTATGGTGGGTAGCAAAAAAACTCTCCTCAGTTCACTGTGGCAAACTGGACACAATCTGGACACAAAGCCACACCCCACAAATAAGTTCGAGATTCTGGAATTATTGGTACATAGAAAAGTTACCCAAGCCCGAAGTGGCCATCCACAAACCAAATCCTTGTATAGGCAATAGTAGGAATAATTAACAAGTGAAAGGGGAAGCCATAACAAATCTGCTGGCCCCATCCTATCTGTGCTCATTCAACAGAACTTCTGAACAGAGCATTAGAAAAATGGCAGGCTTTCTGCTTTCTCTCCATGCATTTACTGCACATTCAATGTAATCTGCACAGTGCTAGTGCCAGACCTGTCCTGACGTTCTGACAATGTTTTTGCCAAATCAGTTTGGGAAGGGGTTTTTGTCAGGAACTTTCTACTGTCACTCACATCTCCCCCACCCCTTCCCTACCCTAATATATATGCTTGCATACCTATTTTTATGCATTAATATTAGCATCCATCATATATACATTGGCAGGCTCATTCTGTTCTCTTGGTGAATGGCTTAAAGCATGGGGAGGGAGTGGAAGAGGAGATGTAAATACATATATATGTGAACCAACCATTCATGCTATTCTAACCCAATTCTCCGCTTCCTTGCCATTATTTGCATAAGAGTAATGGATCAACTATCAAATAAGCGAGGAACCAGATAGCTCTGACACATAAAAAAATAAATTGAGAAGAGGTTTGGTTCTTTCTTCTAAAGAACCTATTGCTTTGTTTGTTTTGGTTGCACCACATTTCCATTCCCTGCCATCCATTGCATTATATGACTCTCTTTTTTACCTTTCACTCCTACCCAAAGGAGCATGTTATTGCTGGAATCTTGGCTACTCTGAGAATGCTCTCTCAAACATCTTAAATCAGAAAGATGTTTTCCTGTTTTAGCGTTCATCTAGTGGACTGCAAATGCTGTTAGTCAAAGTCTGTAATGTACTGCCACCTAAATTGCTAGTAGCAGGTAATCAAAAGAGGAGGAAGAAGTACATTATTATCTTTGGTTTGTTTTAAGTCATTGATTGCTTTGAGGGGGCAGGAAATAACAGAGCAGGAACTGTAAGGGTGGTTTTGAAGCTAAAGCCCTGAACTAAAGACTGTGCAACTTTAATTCAGTCTCAGCTGTGTCGCACATTCCTTTGCAACTATGAAACAGCTTTGCATTCTACATGTGTGCTTCTATAGTGTGTTATAATAAATGCATCCCACACAGTTGCCACCTGACAATTTTCAGTGGGGTATATGTATATGCCATATACTCTTCCCAGCACTTTTTTTGGCTGATCCTATTAAAGGCAAGTCATATTGGCGATTGCTCGCTTTTTAAAGAACTGCACAGGCACATGAACAGATGGGGCATGCATTTATGCAACTCTTTAAAAAGCAATTCATCACCAACAGTTTTTGGGATGAGACTTGATGGGTCCAGCCACAAGGAAACGACACCAGTGGGAAAGTAGGCAGGCAGGTGGCAGCAGCACCAGCAAAAGCACTGTGGCTGGGAACAGTCATACAAGCAGTGGCAATAGTGGCAGAGGGGACTCATCAGAAAATAGTAGCCTCCCTCCCTCCCCTGCTGCACAGACAGACAGACCAGGAGGGGCAGCAGAACGAGGAGGAGTTGCAACCAATGCCTGCATGTGCTGGACAAAGGAGGGCCAGAGATGAAGAGGAGGCGGCAGGACCCATCAAGCAAAACCTACCGAGCACTGCCATTATATTTAACAGCTCATTGTATTTTTTCCCACAACAGGTTTTATTGCTAATTAATAAATATTTATATCCCATGTTTCTACAGTGCCCAATGCAACTTTCAAAATGTGAGAACGTGTAATTATATAACATAGCTAAAGCATACAAATTAAAATACATCAGGTAAAATACATTTCAAACTTCAAGATTAGCAGGACACCTTGCTTGATATTTTCAGCTCGTAATACCTTTGCCATTTTAGCTGTCTGTTAAATATGTACAGACCCAACATGAAAATTAGTGAGAGCCCTCCAAGTTCCAGTGTCCTAGTAATCTGATCTAAGTGTTAAACAGATCCCCAGTTCTGGGAACACTTAAATTGTTCTTGTCTTATTTTGAGTTTTTGCATGCAAGCCATATAGATTCCAAATCTAAATAAAATGTAAAAGTCTAAAACTCATTTTCCTTTGATTTTTTTTTCATAGCTCAATTTTAGTTGATTTTCAAAAATCCCACGGTGAACCCACTACAGCGCAAACACCACAGGAGCAGAACCAGTTTATTTTTCCCAGCCAGCCACCTGAGCTTCCTGCTCTGCCACGCACCCCCCTGATCTCCCTGCCTGACGTCATGTCAGTTTTCAATTCTGCTGAGTCACTGACCGTTGCATTCCATCCTTCCTGAAATGTTACCCCAAGCACATTTTCTGCTCATGGTATCAATTGGGTGCCATTTTGCCTGGAGTAGAGTCCCAAAATGTCCCTGTTTTCTTTTCTGTACAAGTACTGGTTGCTTGGAGCGCATAGCTAGGGAGATGTGCACTTTGGGCCAAATGTTAGTGGATATATCATGGGAGGGGGGGGTGTCTCTCATTTTCCAAAAAAATATGAGAACATGAGTCGGAATGTGATGTGATGCTGTGCCTCATTGTTTTTTGCTGCCACTTGCCGTGTCGAACCCTATCAAGAACTGGAAAAGGTAGAGGGCTTCACTTTCCTGGGCTGGACACTATCCAGAATTGGAAAGGGGGGGGGCTTCACATTCTCCCACTGCTGCCCAAAAACAACAGCCAATCAGAATGCAGAACACCAGGGATATTTGTGCATCCGCAGTTACGCTTGTGGTGTAAATACAAAAGATCCAGGCTCTTGTGAAACAAACTGAAGTATTTCCTCCCGGTCTTCACTCAATTCCTTCACAGAAACAGGAAGCCATGTGAAGGAAGAAACCAGGATAAAATAGACCTGGATTGTAAAATACCGATTGTAACCCGGTATAATTGTGCCATCCAGAAATGGCCCTTGTCTCACTTCAGTCTTGTAATGCATTGGTTCAGTGCTTTTAGTTTGATTCTTACTTGTTGAGTTGCCTGCCAGCATATTTCTTCTAGAACAACTTGATAATTTTATGACCTAGATGTAAAAGAATAATCCCATAATAGACCTTACAGAAATGCATAACCTATATCATGTAATGTAGGATGTAAAGCTGTTTCTGCAGCTGCTAAATAAAGCTGAAGAACAGACTTTCATTACAGCAGTGATCAAAAGCTTTCAGTAGTCACTACATATTTATGAGTAATATGTATTCTGTTCCAGCTCTGGATAATGGTAATAACAACAGCAGCAACAGTCATAAAGGATTTCTGGAGGACTTTAGACTATCCAAAGCACATACATTGTTTTGCTGTGATACTTCCATCAATCCTGCAGAATATGACATTGCGTACCAAAAGAGATGGAGACAATTTGCCCAAGGCTAATAGCTAAAATTCCTTCCCGACTCAGGATTAAAATCAGAAATAACTTCTTGCAAAGTGACTTCTTTGATCCCCTAGCCAAAATCATATGTAGACTCTAAAGTGCCACTAGATTGGGGGACTTGGTTATTAATTGCCGTTCTAGTGTGCCCACTGATCAGTTCAGTTCGGGATCCTGGTCCAAACAGATTTGGAAAGGCCACCCCTGCTACATTCATCAGGTGCAACTGCATGTAGTCATTTGGCAGTTCTTACCAACTTCAAAATTTGGAAGGAAACTAAAGTGTGTCTTTCATATTCTCTCTGATTTGCCTTAGGGAAATGAACACTTTCAAGTGGAGAAAAGCTACAGTATTTTATTGGGGAAGCATTGTGTGTATCCCTATGTAATGAAAGATTATTTATTATAAAGAATATATGAGAAAGGAAGTCTGTTCTTCCACAGGCATTGTCAGGTGTGAGGTATGTCCACGTCTTTCCTTTTCTCAGTGGGGTGGACAATATTCCACAGGAAATTGAGCTTGTTCCTTCTCATCTTGTGTGAAGAGATTCTTATGCCGCTTTATTCTTCTCTTACTCCTCAACAACATAAACATTGTTGCTGTTTTGACACTTGAAAAGGTATGAGGGGGAGCCTCAGCCTTCCACACTGCAGGTCTGATCAGAACAGCATCCTCATAGCATGGCAGACACAAGGAGGCTGTCACATATACCAGTTTGGCCCTAAGAGGTACTAAATGTCTGGATGTAGACTCTCCTCTATAATGTGGCAGTTATTGTGGTATACGTCAACCTTTTTTCTGCTTAAGGGAAGTGCTATGTTAAATTTAGTGCAGTAATCTTCCAAAATCTGGGAACACAGTAGAATTTTTTTAAAAGACAGCTGTCAGGGACAGCTAGGTATCTGGAACTCAAAATCAGAAAGCACTTTTCAATTATTAGCTTGCAGCAAAAGTATCCTGTCTCTTTCTCTGGGATATGTAGACATAAAAATAGATGCAGTAGAGACTAGCATCTAAAAAATAAAGTTAACAACCCCATAAGACTGAATTTAGGTATTCAAATATCCTTCATTCACACAAAAGAAGATAAATCTAAGGATGGAACTGGAGCAAAGCTGAGATGACCCTTCACCGCTTAATCATCCAAGCTATTAAGAAGTCAACAATGGAATATTATGTTATATCACTTTATTTTAAGATTTCCCCACCCCACCCCCACCCACCTCTGATAGCAGCTTCAGTCAGCAAAATGACACTTGGTTAAGTAAGAAAGGACAAGCAGAAGATACTTAATTTTAATGCACATTCACCCACCCAATAAATCATTCTGCCCCTCACACTGAAAGACTGTCACATTGTGAAGACATGTGACCTATTCATCATTCATACAAACATCAGTATAAATGAAAAGCAATCCTCTTTGTAGAAAGAAGCAAATGACTGTTGAGAAATATTTATAAACATTTTCAGAACCATGTAGTTATTGTTTTCCTTCTTTTAGAAATGGTGATCTGGCAAAAAGAAAACTTAACACAGAAGATCTGGAATTAAGTAAATCTGTGTGAAAGTAGGCAATTGACGCTGCAGGTGAAATTAATATGCACAGCAAAGCATCTATACACCATGTTTACATGAATGAAATTACTGCTTATCCAAATGTAAATTTACCTTGCCAAAACTGGGGATTTACAAAACCATGCTGTATGAATGGAGCAGATGATAGCTGTGAATAAAAAAAACCAAGCAACTGAACAATGTAAACCTAAAATTCCATTTCTGTTTAATAACAATCTTGAGAGCAAGCTATACTCAATCAATAGTTGACTAAAATTGAAGTAAGGCCAGAAACCAACCATGGAACAGGACATACGGGGAAATGAGTGGGACCCAAGGTACAAGTTGGCCCTGACACATGCTGCAAGTCTATTACTGTGGCTGTTTCTGCACAGGCAAGCAAGCGTGGGTGCACCGACATAATTGCAGTCGGTGCACCCCCTGGGGCCATTCACATGCTATTCTGCAAATGGACCTGGTGCCCCAGCAGACTGCAGGGCCGCCTTCGCAAGCGGCACGCTGCTTTCCCCCCCTCTTACCTCCTCTCGGCTGCCATCACTGTAGAGAGGCCAGGAGACACGCCCCCGTAGCCATGGTGACGCCTGTAGGGATGGAAGCCAGGAGGTGTGTCCCCTGGCTTCTCTACAGGGTCGGCAGCCGAGAGGAGGCAAGAGAGTAAATAGCGGCGTGGGGAAAACACCGCCTTCCACCCACTGCTGTTTGCATGGCAGCGGGTGGAAGACGCTGCTTTTTAAAAAAACTCGCTCATTGAGCGAGTTTTGAAAGCAGTGTTTTCGCACCACTTGAGGGATGGTGTTTTTACCATCCCTAGGGCGCTGTTTTCTGCCCATGCAGAAACAGCCTATGATAATTATTTCAGATTCATGTGATTCCCTATGTGGGATGACACTATGAGGCATTATGTTATGTTTATATTGGGAAATTATTATTGAGTCTTGACTGAGGCCATTCCACATGGCACAATCATACCTGGTTACAACCGGTTTCTTACAATCCAGGTCTGTTTTATTCCAGTTTCTCCCTTCGCAAGGCTGCCCGTTTTTTGAAGGAATCCAGTGAAGACTGGGAGGAAATACTCCAATTTCTTTCACACAAGGCCAGGACTTCTGTATTTACATTGCAAGCATATCTGAGTATACTCAGAGTCCCGCATTCTGATTGGCTGTTGTTTTTGAGTGGCAGCTTGAATGAACGTCAGGTGGAAAGATCGGGGGGGTGGGCAGAGGGGTGGAGAGATCAGGTGGCTGGGCAGGAAAAATAAACTGGTTCTGTTCCTATGATGTTTACATGGTAGCGGGCTCACCCCAGGATTTCTGAAAAGAATCACCAATTTGGCGATTTTTGAATACCCTGGGGTGAGGGAAATATTGTGGGGCAAACCTGCTTGAGGACCGGGAACCATGCAAACTTCTTAGCCACACAGGGATATTTCTCTTGCACAACCCAGGATATTTGGACTGAGACAAACCAAGAATGGACTTCATTATTTTTTTTCTGGGAGTGGCCTGAATGAATACAAATAACAGTGGATTCTGCTTTCCCAAACAAGCTTTTGTGATAAATTTCTCAGGATATTGCAATTGGTAGAATTTTAAAACCAGATGTCTTAAAGTTGATCACTGGATGCAAAAAAACCCCTACTTTTGAAATAGGTACTTATTGGGGAAAGCTCTATTTAAAACAAATATTATTAGAATATCAAAAATTGTTCCCTGCTCAACCACCTACTTGCTGTCCATTTGCCCCCCATCTACATTAAATCTGTCAACCTTCTGTGGAAGAATGGTTCATTACTTTCATAACTTAGATAATCATTGTAGAGATTTTATGTTGGCTTGATTTAATGTTCTGCCCTCAAAGGTACTGACTGGAAGGTACCAGAGGATTCCACTGCAGGAGAGAGCATGTACATGTTCCCCAATCTCTCTGGACACAATCCATCATAGCATTCTTGGATGCCAGTTGCAAGTAATACCATCAATCAATAACTTTCTCCTTCCTTACTCCCTTCTCACAAACAAGGATAGTATTATCCAGTTTTTGTTAAATGAATATACTCCATAGATTACTGTTACTTCACAGAAGTTGTTAATGCTAGAAAGTAGACTACTAAGAGTTTTTTATCTTGTTTATTGCGTATTATTTAAATGCAAAAAAAGGATGATAATGATGAGAAGGGAAAAAAACTCTAGCTTGGATTTAAAGGGCTGCTGAAACTCATAGAAGCAGTTTGCAAACTGGGTAATGTGGAGCTAGTCTGGCTGCTTCCATTAAATTCTTTCCAGCCTCTACAAATCAGGGTAAACAATCCAACAAGAATGATTTCAAGGTCCCCTGAGTAATTCTACCTCAGGGGACCTTGAAATCATTCTTGTTGGATTGTTAGTTTGAGTCAGTAATGTTATAGCAGATAAATTAAAAAGAAACAAACAGTAATTGTGTTGCAGAACAACCTCTAAGTATTGGGTACCCAAGCAAACATCAATATAATGATTCAAATAATGATTGAATAATGATTCAAATAAATAACAAATAAAATATCTTCTTTTAAAATGTTGATTTGTACACTAACAATTTAACCCTAACAATTTAAATCACAAGATGCTGTTAAAATAAACAGAACAGCAAACATTTACTCTCAGCCAATTTTTTATAAAATTGACTAAGTTCAGCAAGCAACAACTGTACAAACACCCAACACAGATCTGGAAGTATGCCTGTTCTACGTCATGATAACTGAACTGACAGGGTCAGGTTGTTGTTGTTACTTTTGTTGTTTTTAATACAGCTGCATCTCCATCTGGGCACAATGGACATCAGATATGCTGGGGCTTACACAAATCTTGATGTTACTTGTAATTTTACAACCAATAGCAATGGGAAATCAACAACACTATTTGGAAAATCATTTAAAACGTTAGACATTCTTAATGAGAATTAGGGATTATGGCAATTTAAAAAATTGGTTGCTTGACAGGAATGCCTAAAAAGGTAAATATAAAACATGCTAGAAGAATTCTGAAAAGCTCTGAAGTTTGCTAGCTCTCATTAGTAGAAGCTGTCCAGTTCAGAAACACTGAATGTTTTGCATTGCCCTACTCTTTTGAAAAAATATTCTGTACTGGAGATACTTTATGAAATTGAAGATCCATTTTAACTGTTGAAATGAACTGTTGAAATGCTCAGTCTTATGCTAAACAGTCTATTGAATAGAAATAGCTTGAATTATAAAAATGTAAGTATTTTACAGCTATTTTCTTTGGTTTATCACGCATGGCTGGCATTAAAGGAAAAGATTGTGTATTATGTATTTTGAACCCTTTCTTTGAAAATTGTGCTGTATTGTGCCTCCTCTGTATCATATATTTGCTGTTTATAATAACCCACTGGACAAAAACTTCAAATACTGGGTAGTTGAAACAACCTGCTAAATTGTCATCAGTATTCACCTATTCATAGGTCTGAAATTAACATCCAAAAATAGCAAATCCTATAACTGAGCGCCATTATGCCCCTTGCTGCCTTTCCTGGAAAATAGATTCCTTCCCAGGAGAATGGCAGTCAGCAACCCAATGTCCATGGCTATGTGCACTGTTCATAGTACTACCCTCAATCATTTATTAAAAATAAATACAAATTATGATCTTGCCACTTTTAATGGGGCAAGGAAGATCAGTTTGCATCTCTGTTAGATAAATATATGTTCTTTCTTGCCACAATGGAAGGGTCTCAAGGACCACATATTTAGATTTTCTGTCTGAAACCATGAACCACTGAGCTAAGTGAGTGGCTCCAAATACTGATTTTCAGGGCAGGTGTGAGATAACTCATTTGTACACCTCATCATGAGTCCAGAAACCACTGGGTCATTCTGTTGAGAACTATTTTAAGACTCATTTCGGATGCAAGGAGTGATATAGTTAATATAAGCATTAACATGAGCAGAGTCTTCTTCTCTTTCAATCATTTTTGGCATTTCCAAAGTTTTATGTACCTTATCTATAAGCTAGTGCAGAATGATACCTAAGAGACTCACTAGTTGCCTTACCTTACCAAGAACTGCTTGCCTGACCACATATGATGTTTTATTGATATCTGTATTTTAAAGTTCTGTAAACTGCTCTGAAAGTCATTATTATATTATTTTGTCACTGCAAGTTTTTTGTCAAGGTGTTTCTGCAGTCATAAAGGTAAGACTTTGTGCAGACTCCATCCTTTTCTCTGACACCTGTCTGAAAGATGGAGGGTAGGGGCTGTGGCTTAGCAGTAGAGCACCTGTTTGGCATGCAGAAAATCCCAGGATTTTCAGTTCCCAGCAAGGACATAGGTAAGGGGGGTTCCCGGATTCAACCCCCCCCCCATTACATGTCCAAAGCTCCATCCCCCATTTGTGTTTTTTTTTGTATTTTTAAATGGTTTTTTTCAATTTTTGGCCTGCAGGGGATACAATTGTTAAGCTAGCAGCACCAAACTTTCAGAGTATCTTTAGGAGACTCTCCTGATCATACCACCCAGGTTTGGTGAGGTTTGGTTCAGGGAGTCCAAAGTTATGGACTCCCAAAGGGGGTGCCCCATCCCCCATTGTTTCCAGTGGGAGCTAATAGAAGATGGGGGCTACACTGAGGATCCATAATTTTGGACCCCCTGAATCAAACTTCACCAAACCTAGGTGAGTCTCCAAACCTAGGTGAGACATCAGGAGAGTCTCCTAAAGATACCCTGAAATTTTGGTGCTGCTAGCTTAACAATTGCACCCCTGACAGCAGGCACCCCCCCTAATTTCCCCAGATTCTCTTTTTGAATCCACCCCTTTCGGCATGGATTTAAAGAGAGAATCTGAGGTCCCCAGTTTAGACATTGAAAGTGAAGCTGTTTCAGGGTGGGGGATAATCCACCCCAAAACAGCATCACTTTCAATGTTGTTTTAACTGGGGACCCCAGATTCTCCCTTTAAAGTAGATTTAAAAGGCGAATCTGGGCTTCCTAGTTAAAACATTATTGAAAGTGATGCTGTTTGGGGGTGGATTCCAGCATCACAGTGGCTGGCCGGGGGGGGGGGGTGGCGCAAAACTCAGATTTTGCACGTGGCTCTATTTCCCCTAGCTACGCCTCTGCCCAGAGGGGGCGGCAGAAGGGACTGCTGACTGCCGGCTAGGAGCCCAGCCAGTGGGGGGAGGGCAGGGCGGGCCGTGGGGCAGGGGAGTCTGCCATCCCTGTCCTTGGAGAGCTGCTTTTATAAGCACTGAGGCTGGGGGTGGGGGCTTGGGAAGGTGTGGCCACGTCCCCAAACCCACCCCATAAAAAATTTATACCTACGTCACTGATTCCCAGTATCTTCCATTAAAAAGCTCGTGTAGTAGGAGGTGATATGAAATACATCTGCAGGAGAATCTGGAGATCAGCTGCCAGTCTGAGTAGACCATAATGACTTTGATGGACCAATAGGCTGATTCAGTATAAGGCAGCTCCATATGTCCATATTTACTTTTCAGTACCATACTGTACTGTTTTTGCAGGGTTGGGTCATCAGAATCCCAATGCAGGGGGTTAAAGTCTTGTCTTGCTTTGATCCTGTCTGCCAACAGTGCACAACAGATGACAAAATCAAGGTCTTAACTGGATGTCTTCATTTTTGCGGCACACTTTTTATATACTTGTATACTTTTTATATACATAACAGTTGTGCACATAGTTATGTGTTGTGTTGTCCCACCGAAGTTGAATGTTATAAAAATGAGACACTAGACCTCTACAGACATTTTGTTGGCATTCTGCTCAAGCTGTGGGGAGCCTGCCGGCCACATGGTTCAGAAGCACAATTTGCACAGTTGTATAATGTAAAACAAAAAACCCCATGTTCCCCAATTTAGACATTATGCAATTGTAACAGTTGTAACAATTGCAGTCCCCAAATTCACTGCTGATGGGTTCAAGAGAATGCTATCATAACATCCACAAAGGGCTTAACTGTGCACAGAACACTAACCAAAGTATTTTATTTTCAGGTTGCCAGGCATTCTCAATGTTCTTTTAAACTATGCTATGTTTGTGTCTGGAGCAAGTATGCATTTAGAATTAGGTCTTCATATGAGGTACAAGAAAGCTTCCATTATCTGTTCTGCAATGATACAGAAGAGGGAAAAATTGAAATGACTGCTGCAAAACATATTTTGAATACCTGAAGGGTTCATCAGTTTGGACATGCATAGATTGTTATGAAATCTGGACAAAACAAATCCTCAAAACATGCTTCTACAAATACCCTTTCAAGTGTGGAATGTTGCAATATAGAAATGAACAGTTTTAAAATGCCTACTTGGACGTTAGGTAGATTGCATTTAAGAAAAGAATGTAGATTCAGAACAGCTGTAGACAACAAAAAGTAAGATTGTTCATGTTGTTCTAGCAAGAGATTACCAATGCATTGTCAGAGCATTTGGGCTTCTGGAACTCCAGTGAGATCAGCCAGCCTACTGGCCTGGAAGAGGCCCTTCGGGTGTCAAGGCTGCTGAAACCAGATACAGAAGTATTGCAGCATCTTAACAAAATTCCAGCATAAATCTTTGTGGCTTACATCTTGTTTCTTCAGATGATATAAATGGATCCTCACGTTGTAAACATTTTATGTAAGAAGTATGGAAAAATATGCAACAGTGGCTGCAAGGTAGTACATAGTGAAATGTAACTACAAGAAATTCCAGTTTTATCAAGAAAAATGCTTATCCATCAGTTTTGCGAAACTAGTTAACACTTGTAATGGATGGACAGCCCCCACCCCCCACATTTTACTAAATTACTCAAAAGTCTCTTATTTTTACTTTGAAAGACACTGTGATTTTTAGGTTAAAATGTTATCCTGGTGATTTTTGAATATTTGTGTCCATTTATCCTTTTACATTAGGACAAAGCTGTTTGCTCATGGAAGAGAACAGAAGGGCATTGTTGACTCAAGATGACATATATCTCATCAGAAGATGAGTTAGTGGATGAGCAAAAATGGGATTGTGGCACATGTAATATAATATAATAATAATGTAGAGTTCTATAACAGCATTGCCTGAATGTACATGGGAAAAGTCGATATTGTGATTTGATGCAAGGTCTGGACTCCTGAATCTGTATCTCTTGAGAAGTTATCTGCGACCAGGTTCCAAGCTGCATAGCAATATGACACACACACAAAAAAACCCCCCACAGTGCAATCATGCAAGATATTAGTATTTCCTTCTCACTGTACGAGAATAGAATAGTAGTTCAGACAGAACACTGTTTTATAGATGTGAACATTCTTATCTGCACAGTACAGAGACAGAAGGAAAGACTATCAAGTAGATGATAGTCAAAGGGCTCACAGCTGCCCTATGTTAAAAAGTGCATTATACAAGTGGGAATCTTCAAGGATGTATGGAAAGCATCTCATTTCTCCCTCCTCATTTCCCTCTCTCCTCTTTTCTCCCTCCACCTCCACCACCCACTGTGGAGCCCCGCCCTTGCCCCCCACCTCCCAGCAGGCCAGCTTCTGCTATCCCCAGGGCCCGAGATGGCAGAAACAAGCCTGCAGAAAGCCCAGAAAGGCGGGGGCCAGGGATGGCAGAAGCCAATCTGCCGGGAGGGTGAGGCGCTGTGGCAGGCAGTCCAGGAGGGCACCGCCCCCCTGGCTCTCCTGCAGGCTGGCTCCTGCTCTCCCCAGGGTCTGGAGAGGGCAGAAGCTGGCTTGCAGGGAGACAGGAGGGTGGGGTGCCACAGCGGGCAGCCCAGGCAGGTGCCACCGCCACCTGCCGTGGAAGCCTGACCCCGTTTCCCTGCAGGCCAGCTCCTGCTCTCCCCAAGGTTGGGAAGGGCAGAAGCTGGCTTACAGGGAGGTGTTGTCAGAGCTCTACGGTGGCGGCTCAGGAACATGCTGTTTTGTCTTTGTTTTGGGCATATTTGGCATTATCTCCCTCCTTCCTGTTTTCAGCAGGGCAGGGCAGGCATGACCCATCACCTGGCTTTTTGCCTGTGTCCAGGGAGGGGGCAATGTTTCACAAATTCACTATTGCGCAGGTGTGCCTTAATTTTTAATATTTAATTTTTTATCAATGTATTAATATAAATAGGTGATCTATTAAAGAAAAGTCTTGCTATGGGCAGAGGGAAGAAGTTCAGGGCAAAGCTGTACCCACTAGCAAATATGCCCCACTCTAGTGACAAAGCAAATGAAATTCCTGTTACAAATGGTTTTGCTTGCTGCAGAAAGAGTAGAAAGTGAAAGTGGGGCTAGAAGAAATACATCCATACAAGAAATCTTGCCGCGACAGACATTCACCTCTGCCACACAGCAAATACCTTGTATGTAATCAGTCATTGTTTTCAGTTGGGGTTGGGTTTTTGTTTTTCGTATTTCCTGTGTCTGTTTTTTGTATTTCCTGTGAAATATTGTTGATTAAAAGAGGGTAGGCAAAATGTTTGCCAGAAGTGCCAAAAAAACCGCACAATATTTATTTGTGATGAACGATGCCACAAGAGTAAGGAAGAGACAAGGATTGTAATTGCCAGACAAGCTGATCCTCAGCAGTCCTGGGAGCACCTCAAGGACATGCCTTGGTCCTTTGAATGGAGAACTGACCAGAACATTCTGCTCCTGCACACTGAGCAGAATGATCCGGTGTGCCACCAAAGGTTGCCTATCCCTTGGAAGGAAAGTAGAATGTGTTTCAAATTAACACACTTCTTCCTGGCCTCTTAATAACAGTATTCACAAGCCACATTTTTTCAGTAAAAGGTATTTTGAGAGTTTCATATCTAAAGACTCTCATCAGCTGTAAATTTAGGTTCCTTTAGTAGCCATATTACTTAGTTGTTGAGCATGTGCCACATGGTAGCCTAACAAACACATTTGAGTGAGAGGCTGATACGGACTTGATTTTGTTTTGTCTGAAGGTGTTCATCTTGATTCAGCAGCTACAAAGCTTCATTTGAGGCTAGGAGGCTTTCCTGAGAACTACCTTTTATCCAGTGGGAAATTAGATATGAAACTACTCCTCTATTTTTGTAGATGCATTAATACAGCAACCTTTCCTCATTTCAGAATCAGCTCTCATAACTTCTCACAGTCATCAGAAGAAATTAAGTACATTTATTTTGTATTTCTTGTGCTGTTGGTAGAGTGTGTGGAAAAACTGGTTACGTGGGACAATCAAAGCACTGGCACTGAAGAATTTTGGAAACCTTAATTTCTAAAAACACATTCCTTGCAACCTCTTTCTTCCACAACCATTCACTGTATCCTGGATTTCAAAGAAAATGCATCTTGATCTCTCTCACTTCACAGCCTTTTTCTAGAGTGGATGTATTTTTTCCCATGTGTCATCTCTTATTATCTTGGACATAACACATTCTGAGCAGACTGACATGGCTAAAAATCTATTGAGCCATCAGATTTCATCCAAGAAGCCTGCTGACACAACATGTTTTGATTCCAGGGCATTTTAATGAGAACCGAACTGCCTTCTATGTTACAAATAACAGTCATAAAGAATTACAAGGAGCTAATTACAAGGAGCTATTTTCTTAATAAATGGCTCTATTGCTATGACCTGGCTCGACATCAGTGGCAATCCCAAGTGCAGAAATTACATGTAGAGTAACATATGGAATAGCCCAGTTGCTCCAAGACTAATGTGGTACATCTGTCTGTCCATCTGCCTGTGAATCCACTCGTCTATCACATTTTTAACCCTTCCTTTCCCTAAGGAGCTCAAAATAGCTTCCAGGATCCTCCCTTTCAAGAACCCTATATAGTAGGTTAGACTGAGAAAGAGTAATTACCCCTCAGTCGCCCAATGAGCTGCCAAGGTGCTTCATCGTAACAGCAAGTATATGTGCTATAAAAACCTTCCTGTAACAGACATGCATGCACCCATCCATTTTTATCTTGCACTTCTTCCAGTGAGGGCAGCACACATGATTCTCTCCCTGCCCCCATCTGATCTGTCTTTGACCTTGAGCCCAAATATTGTTTCCTTTCTAGTGTGCTATTTATTGAGCATGATTCCTGAAACTGTTGTACACTAAACAATCAGACTTGAAAATCCATCAAAAGGATTAAATTTTAGGTGTAATTCAAAGCCTGAGCTACTGATTACCTGCAGAGGCCTGGGTATAGGAATCTCCTAATCTTAGCATTCACATGGTAGCACTTCCTGACCTCAAATAAGAGTCCTGGGATGAGCCTTTCAAAGTGGTAATCATCTTTGTCAGATGGTGAGCATTGCTATTTTCATGCAACGCTACAACCCTCCTTTAAATGGTATTTGGTCTTCAATTTACCTCTTCCATAATCTCATAGGACTTTCAGCAAAGTGTCAGATGTTTTGTCAGAGGTGAATGTGGCCACAGGACTTCTAAGTATAGGTTTGCACATGATTGAGTGCTGGGTCTAAGCCCCCTAGAAAGAAGCCTGTTAATTTCAAAAGGCTGAGTCAGGCTTCAAATGATACTTTAAGGCTATTAGAGGAAACAAACCAGAGCCATCTATCTAGCTATCATCTATACATTTTTCCATTTTGTTCTAGCAGGTAGATTTCTATTCTATCTTTTCTGCCTTAGCTATATGCACAGAGTACACTTAATCTGCATATTTGCTTTGGTCAAAACTGTGGTGATTTTACAAATTTTTCATTTTTTATATATATTGGTTTGGGTAAGAAACTGTCAGGAATTATGAAGGAAGTATCAGGAAACTATGGGGGAGGGCGGGGTATAAATCGAATGAATCAATGAATCAATCAATCATAGGTAGATCGGGAGTTATTTAGAATGTTCTATTAAAAGTGCCAAGTATAGCATCTCTGTAATTTTGAATATCCCAGTTTTAAAGAATGACTACACTGAAGAATATAGAAAAGGATGTCTTTACTTAACATTGGGATAACATAATATTTTCAGTCTCCACTCCAGTCTATAGATCTACATGTGTAGTACCATGCTCCCCATACCTAGTTCCCATTCCTGTCTTGGGCGGTTTCTGCACAGCCAAGGGAGAGACCCTGCATTGGCATTAATCATGCCGATTCAGGCCATGGGGCGGTTCGCACAAACGACCCCATGGGATGTGCAGCTGTGGGAGCAAGCTCCACACAGCTGCGTATTCCCCCCCGCCCCATTTAAGCGCCTCGCTACCTTGCTGCCTAGCCAGCAGCCGCTGCTCTGAGGGAGGGAAGGGGACCGCTTCCCTACATGGGCTACAGCGACGGCTGGAAGCTAACCGGAGACCAGGGGCGTGTCCCTTCCCCTCCTCAGAGCTTAATGCTGCCAGCAGAAGGTGTAACTTGGAGGCCAGTTTGGGGGGCCGGGGAGGGGAAAACGCCGGCTTCCACCCACTGCTGTTCGCATGGCAGTGGATGGAAGCTGGCGTTTGCAGGAAAACTTGCTCCCCAAGCAAGTTTTGAATACACCGTTTTGGCGGGCCCAGAGCGCTGCTGCATCGATTTGGCAGTGGTGCCTGTGTGAAGGGTCCCCGCCAAAACGGTGTTTTACCGGGCTGAAGCCGTTGCTTTCAGCCCATGCAGAAACCGCCTTGGTGATCAGTGCTATTTAAGCTAATAGTGGTCCACTGGTGGCCAGGAACAAGCAGCATTAAATTCCAGTAACTCCAGTAACTCAGTAACAATTTTTCATTTCACCACTTGCCTCAGACACAGTAATGCCTTAGGAGCCACTTGGTTTAGCTTGTTCCAGGGCTGTTTCTATTTCCCAGTCCACTCATGCCCTTCCCCACCAGGCATCATTCAAGTCCCTGCCTCATAGCTCACATCACATCTATGGTCCAGAACATCAGAAGAAAGTACATTAGGAGTGTAGCTTGACTCAACTTCCCATTTGTACGGGACAGCCACCAGACCATAAAAGTGCTGGAATTTCAGCCTTGCTTGCATGCAGCAGCAGCAAAAGCAGCATGGAATTCTGGGAAGCTGCATGAACATTCTAAAGGTGGCAGTTAAAATCCGTTGGTAGTGTTCTGTTCACTCACTGACATACTGCCTCACTGACGAACTTGCTTGCCTGACTGCCTGACTGACTGACCAAGTGAAAAGATGTCCTCTGTGCTTTGTAAACCAAATGCTATGAAAAGTGCTCTGACAAAGATATTATATTGCAACCAAACTGTAACAAACTCTGAGCCGTGCTTGGAACTATATATATATGTGATACTTTGTTAATGTGTAAATATACTATATATGTTTTCTCTCTCTCAGTGAAGTAAAGTTCTCCTTATGCTTATGAACTTCTGAGGTAAAACAGATGGTCTTTTGAGAGATAACTATTCTAATTTGACGTGCCGCACAATCCACATTTCTGCTCGTTACTCTGCTTGACAGGATTATATATTCTAAATATACCTATTGCCCTTCAAAAAGGTCCTCAACAAATATGCAAATATATATCTTTCTGATACATACATTTCACCAAGATCTAACCATACAAGAGGTATTCCCCATACTGTGATGCATGGTCCTAGCCTGAAATTTGTAAGGCACAGGTATTCTTGGAATTTAATATTTGGAAGGCTCTTTTAATGCCACAGTCATATAATATCTTTTTTCACATAATGGAAGAAAAACATACCTGTCTTCCAAATAGAAGCGGTCATTGAGTTTGGCCTATAGTAGAAAGATGCCTTATATTAACAGGCAAGTGATCCTTTCAGCAACAGTTCATAAAAAAGGTAGCTTCTGCTGCTGCATGGCCTATGATTATAATGGAGCCCATCAGCTGGTTATGTATGTCTAGTTAGTACTGAACATGCTGCAGCCTTCACTAACACAAATGCAGGTCATCCTATTTATTTTCAGTGTGCTACTGCCAAGTAGCCAGAGTTGTACCTGAGGTCTCATGCCAGCAGCTTTATGACCATAAGCAAGGCTCCTGCAAATCAACAGGGGGTCTGAGCCCATCATTTAGGAATGAATGTAAGGCAGAAGGCTAATCAACACCCCAGGTAACATCCCTTATTTTACTATGTTACCATAATGATTTAAGGAAATCTCTCCCACAGAGCTGAACTGGCAAGCTGCCTATTGAGTAGCCTTCACAGACATCCTGGATAATTTAATAGCTAGAGAGATCTGGCAGACTGCATTGAGATGCTCTCTGACTGTGAGGGAGGAGAACCACATAAGCCTCCGTATACACAGATCGTAGGTTTCATTGGCAAGGTAAAGCCCACAGTTTGAAATATGAGAAATAAATTGTACTAGGAAAGTGATTGCGGAGCAGTTTTGCATAAAGTCAGCAGCAGCAAGTTGAGGAAGAACAATAAAAGGAGGGGAAATTATGGATCCTAAATAACAGCAATTACTTTAAGAGCACAAACTGCAGTGTTACTGCTTTTCATCTCTGTCACAGGCAGGCAGGGACCAGAGCTTTAAAATACAAATCCAGGATAAGAGCAATTTTTTTCTGACAGTGATTCAGCTTGTACCACTAAGGACTCTTGGCCCTGCAAATATTTATCATGTAGAACTCCAGTCGCAGCATAATAACAGAATAAGCTCTCCAAAGAAGTTGGTAAATCTCCAAATTTTGGGGTATTCATTATATTTTCATCCCTCCTTTCTTCAAGGAACTCATGACAGCATACATGAACACATGAAGCTGCCTTATACTGAATCAAACCTCTGGCCTATCAAGGTCAGTATTATCTACTCTGGTTGGCAGCAACTTGCCAGAATCCCAAGCAGAGGTCTTTCAGATCACCTGCAAGGTCTTTCAGCTAAAAATAACAAGATTGAATCAGGGATCTTTTGCACGCAAAGCAGTGCTCTAGCACTGGGCCACAGGAACACCCCCACCAACAACTCACAGAAAGACTCCCATACATTGATGTCTCCCTTGTTTTGTTCTATCTTCAAACAACCCTGTGAGGTTGTTTAGGCTGAGAAGAGAATGACCAGCCCAAGGTCCCCCAGTGCTTCTTATGGCAGAGTGAGAATTAGATCATCGCAGAACATAAAGAATAGTTTTGTCAGTCCAAAAGACTACAAATACTAAAACTGCACAACTGCAACTGATAACACTTAAACAAAAAAGATTTAATTACCGGTATCTTTTTGTATGTAATGTTGAATTGTAAAATGTTACAATGCTCAGCATAGAGAGCCCCAGTTTGATACATAAGAATACATAACAATACATGGAGACCATACATAGGGAAATAATTAATGTAAAAAATCCACTAACAAGTATTAACAATAACCAAGAAGAAGTTTCAGTTTTAAGACAAATTATATAGTGACATTACACAACTGTATAAATAAGTGGGAACATGCAAGGACTTGCTGGCGGCATTGCATTTCTCCCTCCTCCATTATTTCCTCTTTCCCTTTCCACAGAAACCCATTGGCTGTCCCCTCTTTCAGCTTCTTCTCTCCTTCTCAGGTTGCCAACCTCCAGGTGGGGCCTGGATGTCTTCTGGAATCACAACGGATGCTCCAACTGCAGAGATCAGTTCACCCTTAGGATTACCCACTCCAGGTTGTAAAATTCCTGGAGATTTGGACATGGAAACTGTGGGGGTGAGGTTTGGGGAGGTAAGTGAACTCAATATAGTCCAACCTACAAATCCCACCAGGGGAACTGGAACTGTAATTATGAGTGATCTCCTCCATCTTGATGTTGGCACCCCTAGTTCCCATGGACGAAATCACTAGTTTTATTGGGCCATCTGTCTTCAGGTTTCCCACTCATCCTCCCCCTGACAGCCTCTACCTAAAAAAACTGTGACCAAATTGTGTGGTGCCTGCAACTGAGCCAGGCCCACTTGTATGCAGGGAACCCTCAAGGACTGGTGGGGTGGTACCTCATTTTCTCCCTTATCACCCTTCCCAAACTATGTCCTCTCTCACTCCCCTGGCAACCAAATCCTCTCCCCTTTCCTGCCTCAGTCTGCCACCCATCTTCAGCTATATTTATTATTTATTTACTTCATTTCTACTGCACCTTTCTCCACATTGGGAGCCAAAGCAGCTCCCATTGTTCTCCTCTCCTCCTTTTTATCCTCACAAGAAAGCTATGAGGCAGGTTAAGCTGAAAGTATTTGACTGGTCCATAATTACCCAGTGAACTTCCACAGTAAAATGGGAACTCACACCTGGGTCTCACAGACCTTACTCCAAAGCTCTAACTTCTACACCACTCTGGTATTCTTAGGGTGGCCTGCTGTTGAACAGCAGGAAGCAGCCAGGTCTAGCTGAGTCATGCAAGTTGAGAAGTATCAGTTTATTCAGAGGTGGTCATTAGGCCTTAGATTGCTACCCTCCAGATGGGTCCAGGACAGAAAAGAGCTGCTTTGGAGGGTGGGCTGTATGGGATGATGTCCGGCTAAGGCCTCTCCCCTCTTCAGACTTACCACAAAATCTCCAAGAATGTTTCAACCTGAGAGTCAACCCTAGCCCAGACCTGGCCTAAATGAGTACTCCATCAAAGGCCAAAATAGGTCTGAAAAGGGTGCCACCCCTCTCCTGCTTCTTACTTGCAGAACTAAGCCTGGAATACTGTTGGCTAGCAACAGCAACTGGGGAGACTCTGTTGCTTAAAGCTGTAAGTGCTCCTTTTATCATTTAGGGGTTAAGTCTGCCCCCCCGTGTATTTATTTAAATTTCATATTTTTTTGCAAACCTAGGTATTTTTCATAATTGTATAAAGATCTGACTTGCCCAATCACTGGATTTAAGAATTTTAAAATTTAGCCAATTTGGCTATTTGTGTATAGATAGGTTAAGGGATATTGCTTTGGAGTTGCTGATATTATACATGACTGTAGGAATGTGGGCTTACTGAAATTTGCTAATCTTGACTGACTGGTAGATTTAGGTTAATTCCAGAGCCATTAAGAAACTAATTGAGTTCACTGGTTGGAAAGCTTAGGATAACTACGAAGTCAGAAGTTTAGTATCAAAAGAGAAAGATTACTGGAACCAAGCAGTCTGTGACATTTTAGAGAGGGGGGATTTGAACTTCAAATGCCACAGTCCAATGCATTAACCACCATACTATACTGGACAAGGAATTAGAAATGTTGAACAAGTAAGCTATCTGGAATGCTTTGTGTATTCTACCTTCAGAGATAAGGTTTATTGATTGATTGATTGATTGATTGATTGATTGATTGATTGATTGATTGATTGATTGATTGATTGATTGATTGATTGCGCTTTTATACCGCCCCATCCCCGAAGGGCTCTGGGCGGTGTACAACATAAAAGGAAACAATATAAGCAGTTAAAACATTTAAAAGCAGCGACAACCATAAAACCATATCTAATAAATATAATAAGTTACAATAAGATAGATGGTGTTCAGCAATCTGCTATTATAATTCCCTCCCTTCCCCTAAAGGGGGGAGGGGTGGCGTCCAATGTTCCAATCTAAAAATTCCATCCCTCTCCAAAAAGGAGGAGTGGCGAGTCTGAGGTGACAGCTGGCCCAGATGTCAGGGCTGGGGAAGGGGAGCACCATCAACGGCTGGTTGGACTACAAGAACCACTGTGTTCACTCCACCTTTGTGTCTTAGCCATTTGCCTGCTGTTACAAGCAGCTACTAATATAATGTTGGCTAGAATAACCTCTTATAGCTAGAATAACCTCTTCCAATTTGCTCATTGCAATAGCATTGTGTCTGGGGTCATTCATGGTCTTCTTCTCTTGCTTTACAGTAGTCACATTTCTAATCACTCACCGTTTGGCATATTTTAACATCCCTGATGTCTTAATAGAGCAAACTGAATTTCTCATTGCTCTTCAATGGTAAGCCCCACAGAGTGTTCTGCTATTCTTTCAGGCCAATTATTCTGTTTCTGATCTCTTTGTATGGTTTGCCAATTTCCACCTGATTCTTTGGGATAAAATTGACAAGAGGCACAGAAAGGCTGACAAGGAGAGGCACAGAGATCATCTCTGAGTGGTGTGAAATTGACAAGTGGCAGTAGAACAAGTGGCAATGACCAGGAGTTCACCCTGAGATCTGATTTCACTTTTAATGGTTTCTGAGAAAGTATCTGAATAAGCAGACATGTTTTGTTTTCTCTTTTGTCCTGTACACAATAGACATGCTAGTACTGACACCATCTCAAAGATTTTGTTGAATTGTTCCACAAGTTTTCTCACTTTCCCATTCCAAATACAGAACAAAACCTCTTCTGAGAAGGATCACAGTGTAGCTTTTAATGCATGAAAAATGCACTCTGTTCTGAAAAGGAACTTGTTTCCTGAGGTTACCCTTTTCAGGAATTTCACCTTGTTTCCTTGTATTTTCAGGTTGGATTCTTTTCACTAAATAATCATATTTCCTGATTTAGCTCAAAAGCCTAGCATAAATTTTTCTCTCAGTACTGAAAATGCTCAAATGACCAAAATAGCTTGCCCAATTCCTCCAGTCTTTCAGAAGGCACTGCCAAGTTTCCACACCCTGTTAACTGCCATGCTGATTAACAGAAACAACCAAGCAGGCTTCCTAGCCACAGGCCCCAGAGAGTTAGACCAGTGGAACTTAGCTGTACCTGCTTCATTCTCTCAGACCTCCCTAGGGATACTGTCTTTAAGAAATAAGGAGTGAACAATGAAGTAAGGATAAACTGGCACTTTCAAATATAGTTAGCGGGTAATGAACCTACAAAATGATCAATTGATATGCCACCCATATAACAGCCTTAACTCATACCAGTAATCTCTAGAAAATAGCTATGTATAGAAAATCGTTAGAGAGGGAGAGGATGAGATGAGGGTCAGATGTGTAACTACTACATCCTGCAGTCATAATAATGCCAAGTAGAATGCATTGTATCCAATCACATTAAGAAAACTTTAAGTACCCATAAGGGTTGTTAAGAGAGGGTAGTAATTTTTTTAAAATCCCTATAACAACACACTTTTGGTTCTACCTCTCCCTAAGAGCAGCCAGTAGCAACTGATGGAATGTTAGTGACAGAGACGGTTGAAATAGCAGTTAAAGAAATTCAAGAGAGCAGTTGAGGAGTGTAAAGCGTGTCCGACTGGCTGAGTGAAGTTGTGGTGAAAAGCAGTTTACAACTGAGTTGGAACAAGTCAGTTTGTATACAAGCTTCCAAAGGCTTGAATAGGAAAACCCTTTGAAAGTTCAATTGGAAATGTCACTTTTATTTGACTTTGTTTAGCATTATGTTCAAACCAGAAATAAAAGTTAGCTTTTGTTTGTTTAACCCTGTGAGTTGCTTGTCTCAGGCAAAGATGTACACACATACAGTAGCTAAGATCATGGCCTCTTTAAATTGTAGGATATGAATAAATGGCAGCAGGATGTGAATGGAATTGCTTTTGAACCTCCTATAACTGTGTATTGGTTTAAGTGAGGAATGATGATTAAAGGGGACAGGACTACCCTACCTTCTGATGTCTCTGTGAGTGGGAGATAAGGCATGAGATGTGAAATGATCATGGGTTCTCTATAAATTTAAAAGAGGCAGGAAGGGAAGTGACATACAATATAGCCTGACCTACTTGCAACCATGAATTTGTGAGATACGGATTGTGGAGGGTGGTAGGCATGCTGTGAGAGTGAGAAAAGGTATGTCACACTTCTCTTCTCAACTATGCTGTTCCTAAGGATCTAATAACCCCCAGGAACAAAAATTTCAAGAAGCTCAGAGGACAGCAGCACAAGTGGAGAATTAACTGAAATCACTACCCATCTTAAGTTTCCTTAAATAGTATGCAGGCCAAAGTTCTGAGGATGAAATGGACGAGAGACTAGTGGATCCCACCTCTATCCACTGATAAAGTTTGAGGTCTTCCTCAAGTCTAAGGAGGCTTCCTCAAAGTTAAGCAGGGATTCCTTTGAGGAAGAGCTTTTTAAGTTGGTGGGCCACTGCGAGTAGCAGAGAGCTGGACTAGATGGACTTTGGTCTGATCCAGCTGGCTTGTTCTTATGTTCTTATGTTCTAAGTTGGGGGAGGCTTCTTATTCTGAAGGAAGGCACATTTGAGGTGTACCCTGATGTATATGACTTGTAAGTACTTTTCTACAAGGACCCTATTTTGAGCAGTGGCAATTCCTCTCCCCCACATCTATTCTCGGTTCAGACCAGATTGATTTTTCCATAGGATCACTGATATCTTTCACTAGGATTGCCAACTTCCAAGTAGGACCTCATGATCCCCTAGAATTACAACTGAACTCCAGATGACAGAGATCTGTCCCACTGAAACAAATTACTGCTTTGGAGAGTAGACTGTATGGCATTATATTTGGCTGAGGTCTCTCTTCTTCCCTGCCCAGACCCTGCTCTCCTCACACTCTGCCACAAAATCTCCAGGAATGTCCCAACCTGCAGCTGGCCAGGCTATCTCTCATTTACTAAACCTGTGAACAAAATGTTATTTTTTTAAATCTTTTTTTAATGTGCAATCTTGCTATGGGTGGCTGTGATTTAAAGAAGACCAGGATGTTGGAGAAGGACTTCTTAATAGTGTTTATTCCTCCCTGTTGATGGGAAGGACCTTTTCTAGACACTGGACACACTTCTTAAAAGTTCTCTGCTACATCACAGGCCAGTGTGTAACGGAAGAAAAAAATCAAGTCCCTCCGCTGTGAAAAAGAGAAAACTAAAAAAACCCACTTCTTAGATAAACATATTGAATAAAGGAAAATATGTTTTTCAGGGATGACGGTGACTCCCTTGTACTCACTGACATTCACCAAAATGAACCACCCAAAGCTAGATCACTCAGAACACAGGGCTATGCTGTGACCTCCACATTTACCACTAGAATTAGCTGTAACTGGCCCTGCTGCAAACAGGGCCAGGCAGCTCAGGCCTTGATTGAACCAAATAGCCACACTGCCAGTGGCACCACCACAACCAGCACAATCCTACTTCACCACATTGGACTTGCCATGCTAGAACAAACCTGCTTCACCCAGCCCAGGAATGGCTCAGTCATCCCAGATGGCAGCAAGACAGGTCTCACCCTCTTTGAGATCAATGAGGCTTGGAGAGACAACCTGTGAGAGGTTGCAGGAGGGTGTGGTGAAGGGTGAGAGGCCCCAGAGATAGCATCCCACTCAAACATAGAGAGCATTGGGGGATGCTGGGATAAGCCCCCACCCCGGAACCCCTTTATCAGATGATTGTAGATGCTTGGAGAAGAAGGTCCAGGTCTCTCCTGTGCTGTCACAAGATAATAGGATGGCTGAGAGAGCGGGTCCAGAGGTGCTTTGACATCCCCCCCCCCCCCAGTACTCTAAGACCTATACTAAAGCTTCCTGAAGAATGGAGTCCTAGAAGGTGTGGTCACCCCAGACCCCAGACCCAGGGCAGAAGATCTGGACAAATGTGAATACAGTTGTTCTTTGACCTATGTAATTTTTTTAAAGGTGTGAGTTAGACTAGTCACAAATATGATTTATTGATAGACCTGTGGAAAAAATGCTGAGGTAAAATCCTTCAATATTGCTGCTTTTCATCTTTGTCAATTGAGAAACTGAACAGGAATGTGTGGTTTGCCCAATCTTGTGGCTCACATGTCTAACAGGGAAGCACATCGATTAGGGAGAGAAAACATGAGTTTCACTGCTCCTATTGAATCTCTGGAACCTCTGCACTGTAACCAGGGTGCTGTCCAATCAGAGGAGGAAAGGGTCTGACCAGAGTATGTTTGCTTGCTTCCAGGACACTTGACAAAAAGCCCCACTCCTTTCCCCACCCTGCTGCTGCCAAGCCATTTGTTGCTGAAGACTTTTAACACTTTTCATTGGGCTCTACCCTCTGACCGTGTGAGAACTTCTAAGTCCTACCTAAGCCCATCAGAAACCAATGAACCCACCCACCAAATTAATCCCCACCATCACCACCGGTTCTTTTGGCCCTGTCCTATTCCTTGTGCCCCCTGCAAACTACTGTCAGCATCACAGGGGACTGTGCACAGGACTCTGGAAAAACAACATACAGGGAAGCAATTCTGCTGTCACACCTTAGAAAATATGAATAACTATAACAAATTTGTTATTGCTGTTTTCACAGCATATTAAACTTGCTACAAAACTACAGCGAAATCCTTTTTAAATAGGTATTGCTTCTCCACTCTGAGGCAACTGCTGTTCTAGAATCAGAACGAGTGAGGTGTGCATGGAGAAAACAGGATAGAAGTTTTATTTTTTTTAACAAAAAAGCTGTCTGTAGCAGTAACCACATAAACACAGGGCAATTTATTCTGTTCACGCCAAAATTTTAGTGTACTTATGAAATCTGATTAATTCAGCACTTGAAATATATTGTGGTTGCTATCTTTGAGGGAATTGTTTACTCACCGTGTTCTCATTTCTATGAGGATTTGTAGAAAAACACAGATATACTGCAGTACACCACAGTGGATTGTTTTGGTTGTCATTGAGAATGAATGTGTTGCTGAAGTGATTGTCAGGTACTGAAATTATTGATAGTGGGTGATGTCTTCCCTTAGTCTGGACTCAATCTTGACTTAGTCTGAACCAAAACTCAGAAAGCAGAAACTGGCTGTGCTTAACTCTTACAGCCCTAGTTGCATCAATATTGGGCATACCTATTGCCAGTCCCCAAAGCAAATTAACTTCTTAGTGGATCTCAATGAGCTTGTTGTTTGGGAACAAGCTAGCTGCCACATGAATGTCAGTGCTTTCAATTACATAAGATATGTATTTATCTATTTAAAACATTTTAAGTAACTTTTCTATCCAACATAGAGTCACCAAGGCAGCAACAATGGCAGTCTTTACCATGGGGAATTGTGGGCTGCTACATGTGAGGCTCCTCCCTTGCTAGTGCCACTCCTTAGATCTCAGCCATTGTGCAATTTGCACTCTTCATGGCCTCCTAGGCCTCACAATAGAAAGGGGGAAGGGTTAAATCACCCCAGTTCACCCAACTCTTTCCTGGAGTTTCTTGACAAGCAGTACAATGCTCCTTTTCTCCCCTCTGGCCTGGTTGTGGAACAGTCATTTATTTCGTCCCTGCCCTCACCAATCACTCTATCCCCACTCCCTAGCCCCAGCCCTATAGTCTGAACCATTGTCATGCCATGGGTTGGAGTACCACTCCAACCCATGGCATGACAGTCTCCTGCTACATCCTTGTTGGTCCTCCCCCTTTTTCTCACTGGCTAGTTCCCTGGAGGCCTTCAGCCAGGCCTTCTTTGCTTGGGTTCTTCCAGCTTCTTGCATGGTAACACTCCTCCTGTGCTCTGGTTGGGTTGTCATCTGTTGACTGCCTTCATGCTTTCTGGTTGACCCAATGGCCTCTGAGGTTTCTAGTTCCCTGGCATCATCTTTGCTGCCCCTGTGTTGAGAGATGTTGTCATCAGTCAGTAGCAAAGTTCTGCAGCCCAGAAGGCCCAGGTCCAGTTGCTACAGCTACCTGCCAACCAAGGTCCCTGCCTGGGAGTTCTGGCCAGGTCAATAGTGGCTGCCTGGGGTACAAGGGTGATGAATGGGTCTTGCTCAACTCCTGCAGTGTCAGTGAGATTTGCAATGCTACTGTAGGCACCTTGGCTGGGGATGAATCAGGTACTAGCCCCAGACAGTTTTTGGGCATACACAGATCCCCAGCTAATTGGCTGAACATGCTGAGACTCAGAAAGTGCACAGGAACATGATCAGCTGTATGTTGACGGGAAGAGGAGTTCAGCCAAGCTTTGCTCTGCACAGTAAAAGTTCCCAAGCTCCTAGAATCATGGAGAAAAAGGCACATGGCCAAGCTGTGTATATCCTAATGTGCAGGCTGGCTGACTAGCTGTTTCTCCTTCATAGTCTCCTATAGGTGGACAGAGCCTGGCTGCTCTACTGGGGCTGCTCTACTGGGGTTGCCAACTGTTTTTTTTAATAAATACTTTCAAAGGTTGGGTTTAATAGTCCCAAAACCTTTGAAAAACCTGAAAAAAAGCAATTCCCAATGTCAGTTTTTTGGGGTTGTTGGAAAATTTGGGTGTCTATTAGACCTGCACTTGAAAAATTCCTGCTGCCTCTGAGCTCCAACAGACAGACAGACAAGGCAGCAGACAGAAACAGAGCTAAACACTTGATTCCTGCAACTGGGAGGTACCAGAGTTGGCAACCTCCTCTATGATCATACTGCTTGACCCTCCCACCCTGATCATGCTGCTTTAGAGTCAGGTAGTATATGGGGGGGGGGGATACTCAATCTTGTGTGCAGCACACACAAAAAATATTCTGGAGTTTCATCTTTGAGTTTTGCCCTTAATTACTTCAAGTATTTGTTCGTAATTCAAAATAAGAGATTCAGATAGATGGTGGACAAACAGTAGGCACTTTTGCTAGGAATTCCTTTTTTCAATTACATCTACCTCACAAACAGGCCACCTTATGAAATATTTGCTTTTTTCCTACTGAAACATTAATATTTTTATACCCTTGTAGCCAGAGAATACAATTAAAGACTGTTCTCATTACTTTATTTCATATAATTTCCATTTCAGAGAAACAGCCATAGCACATTTTGAGAAATGACAACAAAGTACAGTAAGATCATATGTAATAAGATGGCAGAAATTACAGGCCACATTGCGTTTTTGAAATGGAAATCAAATTAACCATTCCAGTTGCAGTAAACAGCCAGAGCTTCATGAAAGACAATAACTTGAACTGATCATAACACACTACTTTTCATTATTTTTCTATATTCCTTTATTTGGCATTTTAGTATTCAAGTGTACCTCATATATAGCTTCTTAACAGCTGCAATTTAGTATTCATTATTCCCCACCTTAGACAATGTTAACAACTATGCTAACTGCCAAATAAATAAACAAAGATGAGAATAGACTGTAATTTTCAGTAAAAAGAGTTTGTGCTAGATAATATTAAAATGTGATTTAAATCTAAAGCATGCAAATAACTTCTCATAATACCGTGCATAATAGAGGAACAGATTCAAATAGATTAGTGACTTTCAGGTTCGATGGTAAAGAAACCTGCATTGCCCTGAATCAAAATGCATTACACAGTTTGTAGAAATAAACCTTGCTCTTATGTTATATGGACTCCAAGTTTTATTATTAGCAAGGCAATCCTATGAAGAATTATTCCAATTAAGCTGATTGAAATGCACTGTAAGACATTCCCATTTCTGTGAGTATGGTATGCAAAAAATTGCCAATGGCCTGTGATACATTCACATATCAAAGATTCAGTTAATGCTACAAAATTTCAATGTGCCATTATTTTTGTGTTTAGGTATATGGTTACATGGAGCAAAGCTAATGTGATCCAGAATGGTGAGCCAGCAGTTATTTTGAAGCTTGTCTTTTCCCAGCAATCATATCGATGGCTACTAATTCATATTCTGGCTGTGATTGTTGAGATGTGGTTGAAAATTTCAGTTACATGAACCAATCCATATCTGTCCATTCATAACTAATAACCTAGAGATCGCCATCTGGTATGGGACACAAAAACACAACCTTTTCCCCTGATGTCTTGGTTAGTTGGTACTAGCTACAATACATATTACTTTTAAATATTATTTTATTTTCCACTTTCAGATTCATCTATAGAAATTGTCATTAGACTCCAAAATTATAAGAAATTGTCTCTGATTTTTGTATCTGAATAAGACTCCAAAAAGATGGGTTAGCATAGCTGATTTTTAAAAACATAATGTTTTTTAAAAATATCTGTGAGCCAATACTCTCCAGTTTAAATCTTACCTCAGATATAATTTCGTTATACAGCAACATTTTCTTCAGAAATCTAAGGAATTATTTCTCAAGACTATTTCGCATCAACTCCAGTACATTTGCAGTTATTTACTGATAATAGAAATGTATTTTGTGATGTCAAACCACCTACTTCCAAAAGAACTTTTAGTCAGAAGCCTTTTTAATCTTAAAAGGGCTATACCCTTCAATTATTATTTACATACAAAAACATCATAGCCTGGTCCATCTAGCTGAGTATTATCTACTCTGGCTGGTGACAACCTTCTTGGATCATGGGCAGAGAAAGGCTGTTCCCAAAATTGACTTTCTTTTAACTGAAAGTTCAAAAAAGGAAAAGTGGAACATTTAGCATGCAAACCAGAAGTTCTAACATGGAACTACGGCCCTTCCTTATGCCATGACCTTTGGCTTCTACTTAACATTAATTTAGTTTCAATGGATGCTAGAGCCTGTATAGAAGTTAGCATTGATGCAATTCTTGCCAAGGAAGCGTAGGATCCATTTCAAATATTTTTCAATCCATTAAGAAAAGAAACCTTGAGCATTTTTATTTTCCATGCCCACAGGGTTAGCTGCCTGCCTTTATTTTCCAAGCGATGTTACATTTCTCAAAGCATTACTGTCCTTAATGTTTCTGCTTGACATGGTTTCTGTTCATTGGGAGTTACCAACAGTTACATGTCTCTAGCCTTTATGAATAAGGCCTTTTACCTCACCGATGAGGCAAACGAACTCAACAGTGCTGTTTTGCACTTCCACATCACCTCATTTTGGCTGGGCTGTTACCCAGGCAAAGCAGTTCTGTGTACTGAGCATGCCAAGTGCTGGTAGTCCCAATAAATATTATGCTGGAGTTTTAATGAAACACACATTGCTTCTTTGCGCAGCTAGCAAGCCCAGTTAAAATTAGATGTTGTGCAAGTGCAAAATCCCATGAGGGAAACCTTTGCCTCATTAGAATCATCTTTCAGTTTGCCCTAAGAGAATGATTGGCAGGTATCCTGCTGGTAAAGTTATGTTCTCTCTACAGCTTTCATGGCAAGAAAATCAGGGAACTTGAAACTGGTCCTGGTAGCCATATATTTCCCACATTCTATTATTAGTTCTCGATGTATTCCTGTACAACATGACTAGCAAATTAGTTTTTTTCTTTCAACACTAGCTTTGGTAGACACAAGCCTAACAAAAGATAGTATAACATGTCAACGTAGCCCAGGACTCAAATCTAATTTTGCATTCTAAGAGAACCCCTCTAATTAAATTAACCAATAACTATAGCCAGAGAATGCAAGACTAGACCTGCCATCAATTCATGTGTGAAATTGTTCTTTCACAATGTGATTTTATTATTTGGCTCAGTGATCACCTGCACCTTAATATCTTTGAAACTTTTTATTATCTTCTCAGCTATTTAGAGGGAAATAGGAAAAGAACTTTCACAAATACCGGTACTTGAATACAGTAAAAACTGTATTTGAACAAGGGATGACAGGACAGCAGAAATTTCCTTTGCCCAAAGTGAACTGTGCATCTCTGATGTGCAATAGAATGTCATGGGCAAACCAGTAGAGCAAATTGTTTAAGAGAGGCAAAGCAAATAGATGTTCTTCAAAAATATGTTCACAGTGAGAGAGAGCTAGGAGATCCTTCATCTCATGTTGCTTATCCTCCTATTACTGCTCTATGCTAAAAGCAGAGATTTCCTGGTTTGTAACAAACCACAGTTTGTTCCCCCATTCAAATCAGACACTTTAACAAACTGTGGGTTGGCTCTAGCAATCTGTTAGTGAAAGGCACAGATGGCCACATGCCTTTCTCTCTCCCCAGCAGTCTTTTCTGATTGTGTAAAGTTTATTCCTGGGGTGACAAGACCCACATGGAATAATACCCATGTGAGTTTAGAGGCTGCAGTGATTTATTAATGATTACTTGCCTATGTCATACCCACATTTTCCTTCCAAGCCATATATTTATTTGTTTGTTTGTTTAGCATATTTGAATTCAGCTGTCCTCTGAATGGAGGCTCAAAGTGACAATCAAAATGGGGGTGAGGGGAGCAAAAATAGCAACAAGCAGGAAAGGGAAGGGAAGTTTATGATTGTTGCATAGGTCTTCTCTCTCTCCACCATCTTCTGCTCAGCTGTGGGGTCCAATCTTCAGTCTCAGCTCCCAAGCTGAGCTTGCAGCCATGAAGCCAAACACTTGTCCTCTCGGACCCTGCCCCTCATAGGCAATCAAGGCCAGTGTGAGGAGGTGTACCATCCCCTGCTGGGGACTGTCAATCTGTTCTTGGACTTTCCCAGGATGAATGAGGGAGATGGTGGTGAAGCCGCTCTTGATGAAGCCACCTCTAGATCCATTAGATCTAGCCAACTATCCCCCAATTTAGAATTTATTGTTTCTGGGAAAGGTAACTGAAAGAGCGGCAGCCACCCAGCTACAGGCATTTTGGGATGAGGCTTTGGTTTGAACACATTTCAGTCTGGCTTCTGAGCCAGCTATGGGATGGAGACAGTGCTTGTCACTCTCATAAATGATATTCAGTGCCAACTGGATAAAAATAGATAATGCTGCTGTTGTTAGATTTAATGGTCGATTATGACCTTTTGACCCACTGCCTCGCTGTGCCTGGTATTTGAGGAAAGGCACTACAGTGGCTGACCTCTTTTTTCTTGGGGGAAACTGTCTTTCTGGCATATAGATTGCGGGGAGCTGCAGGGGGCAATTTTTCCTGCAATGTTATTTAAGATCTACATACAACCTCTTGCCCAGCAGATCTGGAGTTTTGGGCTAGGGGGTCACAGTATGCTGATGACACACAGCTCTATCTGTTGATGGGTGACTGGCCTGAGACCAGCTAAATGTTTGGAGGATGTAGTGAAATGGCTGAATCAGACCAGACTGAAACTAAACTCCCTGAGCCTTTGGGAAGGGCGGTAAAAAATATAATTAATTAATTAATTAATCCACTGAAGACTAGGTACTGTAGCTGGACCGAGGAAATGGAGGGGTTTGTACGACACCTGAAACTGAATGGAGTTACACTGGCACCTTCACTCACTGTCTGGAGCCTGGATGTGACCTTGGATGCCTCTGTAATGATGGAGGCCCAAGTAATACAAACAGTCAAAGTAGCTTTTTACCATCTATGCCAGGTAAAGCAGCTGTTCCACCCAGACCTAGCCACAGTTATCTATGCAACCGTCACCTCCAAACTGGATTACTGAAATTCACTCTACACAGGGCTTCCCTTGAAACTGCTCTGGAAGCTACAATTGGTCCAGAATACAGCAGCAAGGATCCTTATGAAGACCCCTGTAAGATCACACACTTCGCCATGCTTCGCCAGCTGCACTGATTACCAATTGACTTCCAGGTCAGGTTCAAGGTTTCAGTATTAACCTTCAAATAGTCTGGGAGTCTTGTATCTATGGGACTGCATCTTCCAATACCACCCCCAGAAAGCAATACACTTGTCCGAAAGTAACCTTCTGGAGGTCTCCGGCCCAAAAAAGATTCATCTGAACTCAATCAGGCCCAGGACTTTTTTGGCCCAGGCCCCCTGCCTAGTGGAACTCTCTGCCACCTGAGATCAGGGCCCTGAGGAATGTAATGTGGTTCTGCAGGGCCTATTGTTGAGTCAGTACAGTCTTAACAACTGCCTAGCCTTCCCCCCAGCTCACGCTTTTCCCTTCTTCTCCTTCCTTTCCCCCCTTCTCTCATGCCTTCCTCATCTTACTTCCTTCCCTTACTTTCTCCTTCCCATCATTTTCTTTTCACCTTTCCCCTTTTGTCCTCCCCCTTCCCCCTTTTTAACTGAAAAAGCTGAAATTAAGGGTGGATGAGCTATAAAGGTGTAGTTGGATGTTGAATGAGATCCCCAATGGAAAGCAGGATAAGGAACGATAGGGTGCCAAACTCTTATAAGACAGTCTGCCTATTGAGTTGGCTGAGTTTCTCAGTTGTTTTATAATATTATATTAACTTATGTTTTTATATTGAATTGTGAATATAGTATTTATGTTGTACACCGCCCTGAGCTCAGCCTTTGGCTTGGGTAGGGTGGGATAAAACTCAAAATAAAGTCCAGTACTGCTACTTATCAGAACAAAATGATAGATCATAACAGATAAGCCAGTGACATTCAGAAGGAGCTAGATTTATCCCCAGAGTGGGGTCTGTGAAACTGTAGCAGAATAGAATTTGTCCCAATATATCTTTGATGTTTGAGAAGGAGAAGGGTGGGAGAAAGTTTCATTTACCTTCAAGGGAGAAACGTCCCTCCAGAAAAGTGTGATGTATCGACCTGGTGCCCTAGGCTGATCATCTGGCACCAGCACTGATGAAAAATGCATACCAGGCTGAGGATTTTGGCTGTCCTAAGAAGTCCAAATATAATACAGTTTAATGAATTCTGATTGAAAAATCTCAGTACTGCAAGACTTTCATATGTGCAAGAATGGAGTTATCTCTTCATTATTCATATTCAATCGTTTGAATCTTCCTTTCTAAAAATGAAAAGCAATCAGGCACAATGTTTCCACTTCCTTTCTTTGGTGGTTACTTTGTTCTATTTTCTCTTATTGTCTTTTAGCTAGAGAATCAGGAAATATTATCTGCCTTCCCCATCTAATCTAAACTGATTCTAAAACTGTGAGCCTCCATCAATAAAGTAATATTATATCTGAGTCCTCTTCATGAACAGCCCTGACTGGCCCTGTATCATCAGAGCTTGGAAGCCATGATTAGTACTTGAATTGGAGACCACCAATGAAGACCAGGGTTGCTACGAAGACAGGGGTGTACCACCAAGGGGGGACATATGGTGTCAAATGTTCCTGGGCAGAGGTCATTTAATCACCTCCTCCTCCTTCCCCCCAGGAAGGCCGGATCTCTGCCCCCAAACCACACCGCACAGAGCCTCTTGGAAGCCCGCTCTCCCCACCTCTAGGAGGCTCCTCCCTGGGACCAGCTGGACAATGATCACCCGGCCCTCCTCTTCTCCCAGTGAAGTCTCCTTCCAGCCCAGTGCTTCTTCAACAGCCTTCCCTTGCTCCGCTGCACCCGCCTCCCTACTTTGCCTCCAGCCAGGTCTGCCTGTCTCCCCCTTCTCAATCCTCTGCTGGCAGCCCGCCAGGTCCCTGCAGTTGGCTCTCCCCCGGTGCCAGGGGAGTCATGGTGGTCCCTGCCAAGCTTTCCTTAAGGCCAACGGGGGAGGAAATTCCTCAGTGGTGGGAGGGGAAGGAGTGTAAAGAGGGAGGGGGAGCTGGCTGGGCCATGGAGCCATAGCTGGGACTCCCTCGATGGGGTGGCCAGGGGTGCCCATCTTGCCGGGAACCCTCAAAGTGCCACCAGCCTGGGATGCATTGGTGGGTGGGGATCAGTCTAGGACAGTGATGGCGAACCTTTTTGAGACCGAGTGCCCAAATGGCAACCCAAAACCCACTTATTTATCGCAAAGTGCCAACACGGCAATTTAACCTGCATACTGAGGTTTTAGTTTAGAAAAAACGTTTGGCTCCAAGGCGTGCGTTACTCGGGAGTAAGCTTGGTGGTATTGGTGGCTTTGGGTGCTGTGTGGTTTCCGGGCTGTATGGCCGTGTTCTAGCAACATTCTCTCCTGACGTTTCGCCTGCATCTGTGGCTGGCATCTTCAGAGGATCCTCTGAAGATGCCAGCCACAGATGCAGGCGAAACGTCAGGAGAGAATGTTGCTAGAACACGGCCATACAGCCCGGAAACCACACAGCACCCAAGTGATTCCGGCCGTGAAAGCCTTCGACAATACATTGGTGGCTTTGCTTTGAAGCAACCGTGCAACTCTTCCAATGGGTGAATCATGACCCTAGGAGGGTTTACTTAGAAGCAAGCCTCGTTGCCAGCAACCAAGCTTACTCCCAGGTAAAGACTCACACTTTAGTTCTTCACATGAAAATCAGTGGGGTTTAACAGCGCTTAACAGGGTTACCTACACTGCTTCCCCAAAACTAGGTCTGAAGTGTAATGCTAATAATTGAGCCCAGTGGCCCAGGCCAGCCTAGATATGTTGGGGGGGGCACTCTGTTTGCGTGTGCCCACAGAGAGGGCTCTGAGTGCCACCACTGGCACCCGTGCCATAGGTTCGCCACCACTGGTCTAGGAAAAATGAGGGAGAGATGCTGTCCATATAGGGGGGCAGAAAACTCAGTTCTTGCCCCAGACTCCATTTTCTGGTGATACACCACTGTATGCAGAGGAAAACTGTGGCAAACCACTCTGGCTAATCCCCTTGCCTTGAAAACACAATGGTCCTGTGGTCACCATGAGTCAGTTGTGACTTGATAGCACACAATTAATTAATGGCTAGTCCAAGCAGCAACTTCCTTTACTGAAGTCACAAGAGCTACAGGTAAAATGAATCCAACAGCACTTTTTCCTCTGCAAGTGCCACTGTTTGGCACAATAATCCATTCTGATTCTGATGGTCTTCATTATATTAATTAGGCTGGTGAGAAGCAACACAGAGATGATCCAATGATTGTGTGGCTTGCAGAAGTCAATTCTACTGAAGCAATACATTTGAATCCCAACACAGCCTGAGCTAGGATCACCCACCTCCATGTGGCATCTGGAGATTTCTTGGTATTACAATTTATCTCCAGATGACCAAGATCCATTACCTTGGAGAAAATGGCTGCTTTGGAGGGTAGATTTTATGGCATTATACCCTTCCTTCCCCAAACCCCGGCCTCCACAGGCTCCACTCCCAAAATCTCGAGGTACTTCCCAATGTAGAGCTGCCAACCCTAGTCTGAGCCAAGAAGTAGGGCAAGAGAAAATAAAAAGTTGTGTTGACTAGCTGTCTGTGACATTATTCCTAGTCCATGTAGAGCATGTTCCTAGAATTTGGGACGGATTAGGAAACTTCCAGCCTCCCATCCAGCCTTCTCACCCCCCAGGAGAGAAAACATGGCTTAGTGAAACAGAACCCACATTGCATACAGAAGACCTCAGGTTCAGGGTCTTAAATGGTAAGAATAGAAAAGTTCCTTTTCTTCCTCAGATCCTGGAAATACACTGTCAGTCAGAATAAACATTGCATGTAAGGCAACTTTATACATATAGCTGCGCAGTTGGGTTCCTTTCCTATCTTTACCCCTTTCGTGTGTCCTTGCTGAATTTGATCTACCTATTAGCTCACCAATTTATTTAGATAATTTGGATTGCAGATATGCTCCGGGATTTTTGCTATTCCTATTCGTCTACAAATCTGGAAAGAGCCTTTGTCCAGTTTACTGGGGAACCTTCTAGCACCACTGCATCTCACAATGGTCAGTTCCATGCTAACCATTTAATCTCATTCCACAAGCTGGTTCCACACTGGCCATGGTTTCATTTATTTATTTACTAGCAGGGTACCCGTGCTTCGCTAGGCATACTTCATCACAGGCTCTCTATTAATTTTGGGGTGACATTCAACATACTTCTTTACAGCCTGTTTGTGAACTTTGGGATGACATGCAGCATATTTCCTCATAGCCTGTCTGTGGACTGATGGGTTTTGCATATTTTGCAGCAGCTTCCTGTAGTTGTCTTTTTATCATGCAATGTGTTATTGCTCTCTTTCACCGGGTGGGCTCCAAAAGACATCATGTGGAAGCAGTCGTCGTATTTTCGGGATGCAGAAAGGAAGTGTTCTGTCATTGGATGCTGATGAGTGAGAAGGCTGTGAAGAGGTTCAGGGTAGGGTTGAAGGGCAGGGAGCTGGAGTGTACCACCACTGCAGCACATTCCTGGGGACTCATCCCGCCACTTCAGAGCACGACACCAAGCACAGGGTGATCGGAGGCCGAGAGCAGTAAACTTGTCTCCACAGTAATAAATCTGATATCCATATGCAAAACCTGACAAATGTTTAGTAGTCCAAGGTGATAGTGTGGTTTGTAATCTGTTTTGATTGTATTTGGCTGTAGCGGTGTTGTTAACGTGAGGGTGGGTGGAGGAGTACTTTTTCACAGCCTGTCTGTTAACTTCGGAGTGACATTCAGCATGCTTTTTTGCAGCCTGTTTGTTGAAGCTAGTGGTGTTTAACTGTCACCCTTAGAATGTTCATGCAGTATGTCTGTGGACTGAGGGGCTGGTTTGCCCTTAGAATGTTCACGCAGATGGCCAGAGATGAGCAGTTAAAACAGTAAATGTGTAATAACTCGAGTAAAACTGAATATTTTGAAAAATCCTTTCTTAGTGAGCACCTAAACCACATAATGAACCGGTGTGCCAAATTTCAACTTTGTAGGTTCGGTGGTTTTTGAGTTCTTTTGATGAGTCAGTCAATGAGTCAGTCAGTGGTATTTCGCGTTTATAGATCTAGATTAGATTTATTTAATGCCTTTCTCATGATGTTTTATAGACTATCTTGATAACATCATGGCCCACTTACTGCATTCCAGTTTTTTTTCTTTCACGCTTTTATGTCTTTTAAATACATTGTTTGAGGTGAATTTTTTTCTAGTTAAAATGCCTTCATAGCACAAGCCTCTCATTTGTGAACAGTCCCAGCACCCCTCAGGCTTCCTTTTAAAAAAAGTGTCATCTTCTCCTGCCCTTTCTAGGCTTGTTAATTGCTTCTTGCTTTTTCCCTCCCTGCACTCATGAATAAATGTTTGATTATCAGTCTTTGTTGGGTGGGTCAAAGGAGATGTAAGAACAGGGTTTTTTTTTCTTTTTTGCTTTGCAGCAAGTCAAATAACTGGCCTTTCTCCCACGTTTAAAAGATGATTATTGCATAATAAAGTTAAAACAATAATTAAAAATAAAATTTTAAACAGAGGGTCACATTGGCTTGCTACAAAATTAACAGCACAATCCTAAGGCAGAGGAAAGCAAAATGACCCCTGTGCCAGTGCAGAGCTCCAGTTCAGCTGTGTGGCTTTTGTGTGCTGCCACAGCTGCACAGCTTTTGTGCACCAACATATCTTCAATGTAGGGCCTTGTAGCAGCATTAAAGGGTGGTTCAGGGAAGAAATAAGTTTAGTCCATGCCCTGAGCACCAATGCCACAGACCACTTCCCTTCACCAAAGGCTGCCAATTGAACTGTTTGGAAACTATGGAGGAATATTCCACGCCCAACAAGAAGCCCATGATTTCTTGTTGTGGCTGGGCTTGTCTGTGTCATCTTCTGCTGCAGGTGGATATGTCAAACAGTTCCAATGAGGAGGAAAAATGAAAGGTATCTAAGGAAACCAGGATGTATGTCTAAAGAACTTTCAACTGAGCTAAGGTTTAAAAGGAACACCTACAAGAAATGGAAAGGGGGGGGGGTAATCATCAAAGAGCACAGAACAAACTCAGACTCTCTAGAGAAGTTAAAAACAATTGAAAGGGATGTTTTGGTTATGTCTGTAGCAAGAACAAGGAAATGGTAGGATCACTGCATGGAGAACATGGCAAAATGCTAGCAAGGAATGGAGAAAAGGCAGAACTACTCAACACCTTCCTGCTCTCAGTCTTCTCCCAAAAGGAAAACAGTGATCAACCTGGGGAAAATGAAGGAAATGATAGTAGGAAAATCCAGCACCATATGGATAAAGAAGTAGTACTGGAATATCTGGCTAGTCTAAGTGAATGCAAGTCTCCAGGGCCTGATGAACTATATTCCAGAGTATTGAAAGAACTGGCTAAAGTAATCTCAGAACTGCTGGCAATAACCTTGGAGAATTCCTGGAGAACAGGAGAAGTACTAGCAGACTGGAGGAGGTCAAATGCTGTATCCATCTTCAAAAAGAGGAAAAAAGAAGTCCCAAACAATTACTACTCAGTCATCCTGCCATCAATACCCAGAGCAGATCATTAAACCGACAGTCTGTAAGCACTTAGAAGGGAATGCCGTGATCACTAAAAAGTCAACATGGATTTCTCAAAAACAAATCATGCCAGAATAATTTTATCTCTTTTTTCGATAATAAGCTTGTAGACAAAGGGAATGCTGTGGATGTAGCATACCTTTATGGATGTGGATGTAGCATACCTTTATTTCAGTAAGGCCTTTGACAAGGCCCCCCATGACATTCCTGCAAAAAAGCTAGTAAAAAGTGGGCTAGACAGTGCTACTGTTAGATAGATTTGTAATTGGTTGAATGATTGAACCCAAAGGATGCCCACCAATGGCTCATCTTCATCCTGGAGAGAAGAGACCAGTGGTGGCGAACCTATGGCATTCCAGATGTTCATGAACTACAATTCCCATCAGCCCCTGTCAGCATGGCCAATGGGTCATGCTGGCAGGGGCTGATGGGAATTATCGTTCATGAACATCTGGAGTGCCATAGGTTTGCCACCACGGGACTAGTGGGTGCCACAGGGTTCTGTCCTGAGCCCAGTGCTATTCAATATTGTTATCAATGACTTCGATAATTGAATGGAGGGCATGCTAATCAAATTTGCAGATGACACCAACTTAGAAGGGGTAGCTAATACCCCAGAGGACAGGGTCAGAAATCAAAATGACTGGGACATATTTGAGAGGTCAAAACAAACAAAATGAATTTCATCAGGGAGAAATGTACGGTACACTTAGACAGGAAAAAAAAGAAATGCTCAGATATAAGATGGGCAACACCTGGCTTGACAACAGTACATGTGAAAGGGATCTGGGAATCTTAGTAGACCATAAACTGAACATGAGTCAACAGTGTGATATGGCAGCTAAGAAAGTCAATGCAATTATGGGCTGCATCAACAGGAGTACAATGTCTAGATCAAGGAAAATAGGACTCTATTCTGCATTGGTCAGACTTCACCTGGAATACTGTGTCCAGTTCTGGGAACCACAACTCAAGAAAGATATTGACAAGCTAGAGCATGTCCAGAGGAAGGTGACCAAAATGGTAAAAGGTCTGGAATCTATGCCATATGAGGAGAGACTTAGGGCACTTTCACACATGCAGAATAACGCACTTTCATTCCACTTTCAGAATTGTTTGCAAGTGGAGTCTGCTATTTTACACTGTAAGATCCTGCTGCAAAGAGAATTGAAAGTGGATTGAAAGTGCATTATTCTGCATGTACAACAGTGCCCTTATGGAGCTGGGTGTGTTAAGTCTGGAGAAGGAAAGGTTAAGGGGTGGCATGGTAGCCATGTTTAAATATTGGAAGATATATCATGTCAAAGAGGGAGCAAGCTAGTTTTCTACTACTCCAGAGACTAGAACACAGGGTAGTGGATTCAAACTATGGGAAAAGAGATTCCATCTAAACATTAGAAAAAACTTTCTGACAGTACGGGATGTTCAGCAGTGGAATATGGTCCCCTGGAGGGTCGTGGAGTCCCCTTCTTTGGAGGTTTTTAAACAAAGGCTGGTCAGCCATCTGTTGTGAGTGCTTTGTGTATTCGTGCATGGCAGGGGGTTGGACTGGATGGCCTTATAGTCTCTTATATGATTCTATGATATTCAACAGGTACAGCTTAGGCTGTGAATGTTAACCCTCCACTTCACTCTGAGCCTTCCCTGCAAAACAAGGTCACCCTTGGAAAGAATTGGGGATGTGCAGATGGCTGGACCTGTTGGTCCCCTGTCTGAATGTGAAACTGCACCAGTAGAGTAATTACTCTTTTCTCCTGGGAGACTCAAAGGTGAAAAGAGAGGCTTCAATACCCATTGCCCCTGCAGTCCTCCAGTAAAATATTTTGAGTGGACACAACAGTGTTTTCCTGACTCTTTTTGGGTAAGCTCTGATGGGCAGGGGAGAACTATGGGCACTTATGGGCACAGTCAATGCTTACAGCTGTCGACAGAGCTGATGGAGCTAACATTACTAAAGCAACTGATTTTTTTAAGCAGAAGCAAATCAGAATTTAAAGTTGGGCACCCTTTTGTTTTGAAACAAAGGAATTTGGCATTTTCAGAATGAGAAGACATAACTTATAATAGTGATGTGGTAAATAACCTTTCATTTTTCTAGATAAAATCCCTCATCCTTCCATTTTCTTCTTGACTTTTCTCTCACCCCTCTCTTTGCAAGATGTCATTAAAGTTGAGAACACGGATTCTAATCTGCCCAAGCTGCCCTTTCAATATCTACCCTGATGACAGCTCCCAGGGTACACAGTAATGACAGTGGTATTCTGTGAAAACAGCCCTTTCCTAACAGATTATGGGACAGCTTTCAGAGGTTTGCCCTTTATTTTTGGCTTCCTCCCCAGTGATTGTTACTTGCTATTCATACTGACGGTTGTAATGCAGCCAGCTGTATTTTATTGTCATACAGAAAGAATGTTTAAGGTCACATCTCAAAGCTTGGGACCACCAACAAAATCATGACTGTAAGATGATATTCTCAAATGTGAATCTTCAAAGCCCTATTTTCTACAGTCAAGTACTAATTAGTTAGACTCAAACACCCATCAGCGTGGCTCATGGCATGCTTTCTGGTCACAATCAGGGAGCCAGTCAATTCACTCAGTTAAGTCCACTTAAGCAGTCTGACTAAACAGATGGGATGTTTTTCACATGTATTCCTCAAGATGCTCTTACAAAATGTACACCCTGCCTTTCTCCCCTGCTAAGGGCTATCAAGGGAATTAAGAAATTGCCTGCAACAATTCACTGTGACTCAAAAGTGCTTTCCATGCTTAGGAAGGGAGGGGCTTGGAACATGGTCACCTTTGCAAAGCAAGTTCCACCCAAACACTTACTGATTGGTTCCCCACCCTGGGACATGGACAATATATACCCCGCTAAAGAGTGGCCCTGAATCAACAGGTCCCACCGTGCCTGCCCTTAGAATTCTTCCTCCCCCAGCAAGGTCAGTCAAGATGCCAATTTATACAAAGGGGAAAAATCCGGAGCAGCTTTTCTCAATACATTGAGGCAAGACCATTGGCCTATGAAAAGCAGAGTAAATATCTGAGGTCTTTTGACTGCAGGTAGAACCCAGGACCATCCTCACACAAAGCATGTGCTTTGCCACAAATACACAGCATTACCCCCCAAAAAAGAAGAAGGTAGTCAGGGGATCAGCAATGTAATCAGTTTAAGGAGGCTGATACCTGGCGAACAAGAAAGATCTGGTCAGGGCCAAGAAACAGCAGCCTCCCCCATCTACCTGTCTTTCCATGTGCTCTACTTGCAGGGAGGGGGGCAGTGTTGACTACATCTCATTTTATTCTTGTCCAGTTCAGTGCAACATCAGAAGGAATGGATATTATGATTGGCAATGTTTCATCTTATCTTGTCCCTGTGCCTTTGCAAGTTATAGAATACATAGTGAAAAAGTATTAGCTTTAAATTCATAGCAATAAACTGTATTTGTGTAATGTGTTTTTGTTAGCAAGTCTGCATCTACCCCTCTGGGCTAAACCAATTATTCATATTGGTATAGATTGCTACAGAAACCAAATATAGTTCTATCAGTGCGAAACACTGTGTAGACAAGTTGTTATGAAGGTGCCTGTATAATCAGTGAAAAAATGCATGGAGTATATTACTCCTGGCACTAGAAATCCATTTGTATCTTGGGAAGTCATGGCTTTCAACACTGGTTATAAGTAGAGAGCTTTTTTTATTTGTCACATTTAAACATTTTCTTCTCTGCAACAACGTCTGTTTTAACTGATTTATTTTCAGTGAGGTGACTATAAAATACTTCACAGCCACAGTATCTCTTAATTTTATGGATGGCAAAGATTAGAATGAGCAACATAACGGCAGTTGTAAGTGAATAAAAATTGGCAGGGAAAGGCATTTGAAAGAGCTCCATTTTCTCTCTAAACAGAGGCAAATTTAATTGAAATTTACTGATATCTTATGAAACAACTGCTACACTCTGAGCTACTGAAAGGGGAGGGGCTGTGGCTCCGTGGTAGAGGACCTGCTTGGCAAGCAGAAAGACCATGTTCAGTTTATGACACTTCCATTCGAAGGCTAAGGCACCAGATGATGTGAAGGATCTCTGCTTGAGACACTGGAGAGTGGTTCCTTGAGTAGACAGTACTGACCTAATTCCAGATAAGGCAACTTCACTGTCAGCCTGTTGAGAACCGTAACAGGATTACTCCTTTGCTGTTTAGAAAAAGCAATATTGCTGAAAGGGACCAATGAAATTTTTTAAGCAAGTTGAGGAAAACTTTTCAGATGTTCATAGACACTTTTGTTGGTGTAACCCTGGCCTTCATCCCTTGCCTTTTAAAATATTGAAGTTCATATTATTTCTCATACTGTATGCTGCAAAATGCCAGTTCCCATGTTTGTATGGGTGGATAGCAGAGTGTCCCAGCCAAGAGCAAGCCTAAGGGAAAACAGCCTGTTTGCAGAAATGTAATCTATGAGTTACTCCAGGCAATACTATCTGGACGTCTCATAACAAGGACATGTATCTTTGATTATCTCACCCTCCCAGAGTACTCCATTGACATAATGGAATCTGCACATCTCCTGAACACCACACCTCGATAAGATGCTTTTGGAAGCCACTATGCTCTTAAGAAAACATTTCCTAAACAATTGCTTCTTTCTTGCATTTCCCATCAATCTTCTCAGATAGCTATGATCTCCCCTAACAACAATTACAATCATTTCCTTTAAACTCACTCGCTTCAAGCTCCTTAGCTAAATCCTTTGAGAATTACCTAAGGCAGAAACTTGAGGAAGCATCTCTGCATAAACCATTCATGGTATCACTGATATAATCTAGGACCAATTGGCCCCATTGTCCCGGGGTTTAGAACAGTAGATAGAGCTGTTAATTAGCTCAAGCTTCGCAAGTCCAGCATGGAAATCCCAAGCAGTTTCAGAAAAATGAAACCTAAGCTTGAAGTTCCCGTCAAACTAGCGATCCACCCTATAAAAATACTGCTCACCAGAGCCTCAGTGCTCATTACTAGCTTGAACCTCTCTTGGTCACATTGGTGTAAAGCTGGGTAACATTGGGCACTAACCTGAGACACTTTGATGCCTCAGGTGGAAATGTAAATGGTGCCTTACTAATTATTATGGGGCACAATCCACTGGAATGTCTCCTGTCCCCAACCCATTGATTTAATGGGATCTGAAAAGGCAATTTGTTCATGTCTACAATTCTTGTCTGTATGTCCAATATGGCAATGTTGTGCAATTTCTCCAGTCTGAGCCATTGGTCTTAGACTGTATAGAACTGAACAATTTGTGCCCCCCTCCCCCCCCCCGGTATGTTGTCATCAGTTTGTTGGTAATTCATTTCTTTCTTTCATGGCATTTTACTGTCATTTTTACTCTGCTTAAGCATGCATGCCATTTCCAAACCATTCCTATTCAATCTATGTAAACATAACTGTGAAAATACATTAATTTTAATGAGAAATTTGACATAAGGAACAAGAGAAGCAAAATACAGACTTCTTGTTTTTCCAAAAGGTGGGGAAGAAAATGGAAATGATGATATTTAACTCAAATCATACAACTTTTGGATTTCAATCTCTTTTCTATTCATTTCAATAAGGTTTATTCAGGAGAACTTACCCATATCTGATATTAAATATTTCTGTAATGCACTCTGCTGCCCATAATGGTTCTTCATCTACTTCATGAAACAACTGTCTCATCTTCTTTCATGGTAGGACTGCCTCTGGCTTTCCTTTGTAGTACCAAGACAGACCTCATGCATAATCAAAAGCCATTATCTGGAATGTGCTTTCCACACATTACAATTCCCCATATGGAGCCATCCATGGCTGCATGCATGTGGACGAAGTAAGATATGAAGTAAAAGGGCTATACATCTTCTCGACACAGTGTAAGCATAACAGAAGAAGTGGCACCACCTATCTAAATGTCTTTTTTGAGCTATGACTCATGAAAAATCATATTGAAATTAATGTCAATAGTTTTCAAGGTGCCACTGACCCAGATAGCCCAGGCTAGCCAGGTCTTGTCACACCTCAGAAGCTAAGTAGGGTTGAGTCTGGCAATTATTTGGACAGGAAACCTCTAAGGAATACCAGAGTTGTGACCCAAAGACAGGCAATGGCAAACCATCTCTGAATGCCTCTTGCCTTGAAAACCTCACCAGGGATTGCCAGAAGTGATGTGTGATTAGATGGAAAAATATTTAAGGTGCCACTGCAGTGGCGTAACTAGGCAAACTGGAGCCCTGGGCAAAACCTGAGTTTGATGCCCCCCCAGGCGCATGCCCAATGCAACGCGCACCCCTCCTTGTAGCTACGCCCAGTGGTGTATCTAGGCAAACTGGAGTTTGGCGCCCCCCATGGGCAGCCACCCTCCCCCACTGTGACCAAGCAATGATTTTTTTACACCAGGTTGTTTCAAAGTCACCATCACATTATAGAACATGCCCCAACTCACAAATCTGAGCACAGCAATAAGCCATGCCACACAGCAGAAATAATTTTTTTGAAAACATTTTCAAAATGCTTTCAACATGTTTTATTACTGCTATGAAAACATTTTATGGTGTTGTATCCAGTACCCCCCAATTGGGGGAAACAGCATCACTTTCAATGTTTCACTAAGTGAGAATCTGGGCTCCCTAGTTTAACAACAAAAAAATGATGCTGGAATCCACCCCCAAACAGCATCATTTTCTAATGGTGTTTAAACTGAGGGAGCCCAGATTCTCCTTTTAAATCTACAACTTTAAAAGGAGAATCTGGGGTTCCCAGTTTAAACAACATTGGAAGTGATGCTATTTTGGGGTTGATTCTCCCCACCCTGGAAACAACAGCATCACTTGGGTAATGTTTAAACTGAGGACCTCAGATTCTCCCTTTTAAATCAATCCATGTCAAAGTAGCGGGGATTTAAAAGGAAAATCTGGGCAGATTTGGGGGGGTGCCTGCTGGCAAGGGGGAGTGCATATTGTTGAGTGAGCAGCACCAAACTTTCCAGGGTATCTCTTTAGGGAGACTCCTGATGATACCACCCAGGTTTTGTAGAAGTTTGGTCCAGGGGTCCAAAGTTATGGATCTCCTCAAAAGGTGTAGCCCCTCATCTTCCTGTTAGCTCCCATTGGATACAATGGATGATGGAGAATCCCTTTGGGAGTCCATAGTTTTGGCCCCTCTGGACCAAACTCTCACAAAACCTGGGTGTGTAACAGTAAAAGAATTCCTCCTGATGGGATACCTTCCAGGTTTGGTGAAGTTTGATTCAGGGGGTCCAAAGTTATCGACCCTCAAAGGTGTAGCCTCATCTCCTATTAGCTCCCATTGGAAACAATGGGGGATGGGGCACCCCCCTTTGGGAGTCCATAACTTTGGACTCCCTGAACCAAACCTCACCACAAGCAAACCTGCTGGGGTGATAACATCAGGAGAGTCTCCAAAAACATCCCTGAAATTTTGGTGCTGCTAGCCTAAAAACTGCGCCCTCTGCAGGCCAAAAATGGAAAAACACTGAAAATACAAAAAATCCCACAAACAAACCTGTGCCCCCCACAGGGCTGCGCCCAGGGCAACTGCCCACTTTGCCCAATGGGAGGAATGCCTCTGTGCCACTGGACTTTTATTTTGTTACAACGTGGCTATTCCTCTGCAATTGTCAGTCTGTTATCTCTCCATCATGTGTTTCCCACCTTCCTCCAAGAAGTTCAGGTTAGTACACCTGTATTCACACACTCTACTGTCAAGAAGCTATGCAATTCCATAAACTTATACATTACTTCCTCTAAATATGGGAGACCACTCTGGCCACTGAGCTCTGCATGGGGGATTTTAGTATGAATGGACAAACATTGCTTTGTGATAAAAGGTGACCCTTCTGGAAACAAAAAATGCAGCTATCACTGCATTTTCCAGTATAAATAGATTGTCTCTTAATGCACTGCCATGATTGAATGCACACACGTTCAAATGTGTTACATCTGTACCATTTGCACTATTTTTCACGATACAGGAAATGGTCATTCTCAGGAATCTTTGAAAATGAACCTTTCACATAGGTTTATAACCAGTCTCTATTGCATATCAAATTGTTTCCTTTGTTGCTTTCTTTAAAAGTGACCCCTGCGTTTTCAAAGAGTGAAAATGAAATCAAGCAGGTTTCATTTCCAATGGACAGAAACTTGATAAGTATGGAATGTGTGGAGCCATGGGTTTGTTTTCCTTTGTTTTCTGTAACTGTGCCAAGGAATTCTGGGGCCAGATGGCAATTATATGGGATTTCAGCCTAACTGAATATGTTATGTCATTGTCCATCATCAGACATCAGCAGTTAGAGCCATAGTTCTAGCACTGGGGATTTTACCTGTGTAGATTGTGGATCATGATGAGCAGGTGGATGCAGGTGGGCAGCCCTGGACAAATCACTATCCCTTCTCCTCACTTTCTGTAAAATAAGAATAAGAATTGATTATTTTACTCCACATTGTAAAGCAAATAAATGGCTATAACACACCTCACATATTAAGAGTACTATTTAACATTAAGAGAATTCACAGTGTCTTGCCTGATATTGGCCCAAGGCCCCCCAAGTAGGCTTCCCCAGTAGAAGGGGATTTGAACCTAGATGGCCCAGATCCTAGTCCAACACTCTAACCACTACACTACACTGGCTTTCAATGTTTATGTGTTTTCATAACTACTATTGTTTGATGTCTATGTATGCTTTAGACTCCATTGTACTCAACTTTTTCCATCTCAGATTAGTGTTTGTTTTGTTTTTGCTACTACTCTTTCCTACTTAATTGAATACTATCTTTCAAATTCTGGGACCATCCCTAAGGCCTTGTCTTTGTTTAAAGAAGGAATGCTCTCTTGAACTGGTTATTAGGTCTGTTTGCCTTCTACTCCCCCTACCCCACCCCTGCTAACCAAATTATTTGGGTCTTAGTTTTCCATCTTTCCTGGGCCACCTGATTAACCTAGTGCAGTAGAATTTCTGTATCTGGGATCTAAGCCAAAACCCACACAGAAAGGAGTTGTCTTGTTTCAGGCTTTCTTATTAAAAGCAAAATCTCCTCCACAGTCTGCCCAAATGTATTTAATTGCAAAATGAACATCAACTGAGGTCACAAAAAAGCCAGCTGTCCCAATGTTCTGCGCCATCATTTTTTGTGTGAGACAGGTTCACTCACTTTGGTTGTTCATGCTCCCTGAAGTATATGGATCTACCCAGAGGATCTACCCAGAGCCCTTCGGGGGTTGGGCGGTATATAAGTTGAAAAAAATAAATTAAATAAATAAATAAATATATGGATCTACTGGGAGGAGCGACCACTTTTACTAGGAAGGGAAAAAAAGAATGCCTTATGTTGTCCAGCTGTCTGCTTTATGAGAAGACAGCAATGACAGACTGTCAGCACTTCTCTTTAACTACGCAAAAGGATCCCTGGCTCAGAGCTAAAGGAAAGCAGGAGAAAAAGCCCGACGTCTTTCTGTGTATGGGCAGTGCAGTCCAGGCAGATCTTTTCCCCATCCCACTGACCTTGCTGATTTCACCTTTTGAAATTTCACCTTCTGAATTTTACATTTTGTAACAGAATAATTATGAGACATTCACAAAAGAGAATTTAGGGGATGAGTTATGTAAATATGCCATGTCTTCATTTCTTGAACCCATTGCTCTTTACTGAAAATCTGGTACTGGGAACACATTAAACTGGTTCTTAATATATTTCAAGGCTGGATACATACATTAGAGTTGTGTCAAATGTTCAGGGGGCAAAAGCGGAGGTCTCGGAGGCCTGAAATCTTCACGCCTCCCCCCCGCCACAACATATTTTTCATGCTCACTATTCTGAAAGCTGTTTCAATGCCATTAAAAGAAAATGTGTTCTTGGAATCTATCTGATACCAGCCAATCAGGGATTGTGGAGTTTGCTAATAAGATACAACAACATACCAATATAGTCAACAACTTTTTGTTAGATTTCGTTTAGAGTCATGGATATGCCCAGTATTCCAACACTTTTCACACTGTTTTCCATAATAATAATAATTCAAAGTTATCTTTTGATAATACTGCCTACTAAATATGAACCCTCTGCTAAAGATGAAACAAAGTGAGTTAAATTCTCCTCTTTGTGCCCAGAATTTTTGACACTCTTTCAAACTCAGTTTATCCTTTGATTCATTGTTTGAATAGAAGTCAGAATCTAAAGTAGGTTCAGAAACTGTTAATCAAGCTGATTATTTAAATACAATCTCTGATGTTAACAAAATATGAGGAAAAAAATGGATGGAGCCAGTGGAACAAGCATTTAGATTTTAATGCAGGCTAATTTAGAGTAGCTTATTCAATTATAATGGCTTATTCAGTGATCATGTTTGACACAAACATATTTTTAACCTATGGTTATAGCAAGATCTCTACAGTAAATCCAGACAAACTGGAAAACAGTCATTTCCGGATGTGTTTTTTCTGGCTGCAAGACTTCTTATAGAATCCTTCCTCTGCCCACAAACAATATTGAGAAGGATAAGAGCAAAAGAAGAAGATGGTTTTTTAAAAGTCAACATCACAAAAGTAGGACTTTCAGCACAAGATATGAATCAAGAAGCACACTGCCAGTTTGGGGGATTTATGCAATCCATCCCAGGAGGAGAAAACTGTGCATTTATTATGCCATTTCTTGAAGAGACTTTCAGTTTTTAAAGCAAATGGTCTTGAACAGTTCATTTCACAAAACATTAACAGAATGAGATTTTGGAGAAATTCCATTTCTCTGCTTTGAAAATGCAGTATGGGCTCTGGGATTCTGAAACTCGTTTTTCATTTTCAAAATAAATCAAACATTTGGAAGACATGGGGAATAGCAGAAAGGTGGTAGAGACATCATTAGTACTTATCAAGAGATTTCAATATTCTGTGTTAACATAAATAATAATTAGCACTATTGGCATTTTCCAGGTTTGAGTTATAAGATTAGTGAAGCCATTAAGAGATAAATGGAAATATGGTCCCCACTTGACTGAAATTATGCAGCCTGTGTAAATGGTAGCATATGAGAATTTCTAATATCTTAAGGTTAACTTTTAGGAGAACATTGTTTCCCCAGTAACTATCCCCTGTGATCTATCAATTGCATCTTCATCCTTTATATGTACATGAAGGAATGAATCATTCATAATTATTGTTTATTTATTTATTTATTCCACTTTTATACCGCCCTCCCCCAAGGGGCTCAGGGTGGTTTACAACATAATACAAGTGGATAAATAGAATAAAATGTTAAAATTTATATTAGTTAAAATGCAGCGCTCCAAGTATATAAATATTTAAAACAGATGGCGTTCAGCCTTTCACTCCCCTGACTCTGAGAGGGGGACAGCGGATCTCAGTTGTTAATGGGCACCTATCAGCAGCCGGCCTCCCCAAAAGCCCGGCGGAATAACTCAGTCTTACAGGCCCTGCGGAATTCACTGAGGTCCCGCAGGGCCCGGACAGCTGGTGGAAGAGCATTCCACCAGGCAGGGGCCAGGGCCGTAAAAGCCCTGGCCCTGGTGGAGGCCAGCCACATCATAGAGGGGGCGGGGACCTCCAGTAAATTGGCCTCTGCCGAGCGCAGAGACCGACGTGGGACATATGGGGCCAGACGGTCCCTAAGGTACGAAGGTCCCAGACCGCGTAAGGCCTTAAAGGTTAACACCAATACCTTGAAGACGATTCGGAATTCCACTGGGAGCCAGTGCAAGCGGTGCAACACGGGCGTGATGTGGTCTCTGGAGGCACCTCCCGTGAGCAAACGAGCCGCCGCATGCTGGACCAGCTTCAATTTCCAAATCAGCCTCAAGGGTAGGCCTGCGTAGAGCGAGTTGCAATATTGCATGTGATTGGCTGATTTTGTTAAACTTTTCAATGTCAATCTTTAAACCTTTCTTACAGGATTTTTTTCCCTTTAAAGATGGAACATAGTCCATGGAAGCGATCTTTGGCAGGTCTACTAGGGAGTGAGTCCAGTTTTAGTCAATGAGGCTTACTCCTGGGAAAGTGTTCTCAGGATTGCTGCCTGTGTGTCTTTAAAGGACTGGAACCTAGCTATGATATAATTGCTCTCAAAAGAACTACAGTTCTTTCTTTTAACATAGTTGGTTGCTGTTGGAAATAGAATCCTGGATGAAGTGAATGTTGGTCTGATCTGGACAGGCCTGGCCAGTGGGGGGGGGGGGGGGGGTGTTTTTGTTTTTGAGCTCATATAAGCAACACAATGGATCAGATATTTCAGCTGTTCGATGTCATTTAAATCTTGAAAATCTGTCTACTACCCCAGAATATTTGTCATACCAGAATCATTCTCTCTGTTTGCCATTGGCCTTCCTGACCCAATGTAATATCAGACTGTAGTATCATAGAATGTCCTGACCACACATCTGATTGCTTAAGGATAATTTCTGCCATGGGGATGTGGGAGAAGTCATAGTACATTGACACAAATCCTTCAGTCAGCTGGCCAGAACCAAGACAATGGGAACATACTTTATTATATCTACTCCACAGAGATAGAAATTGAGTCATGAAGAGGCATGAGCACTTTTTCCTGAAAAGTACTGTTGAGCTGATTTGTGATGCACTTCATTGCTGTCTGGCCCCAGCAGGGTCAGTACCAAGAAGGCAGATTTCTGGATTCAAAGTACTATTAATTTCCTGAGACCAGAGATATCTGTGTAAATGAAACCAGGCTAGGGTTTAATGTATTGTCGAAGGCTAGGGTTTGTTTGTTTGTTTGTTTATTATAATTGGATTTTTAGACTGCCCTCTCCTGAAGGGCTCAGGGCGGTGAACAACAAAAGAGAAGACAATAATTTAGTCATAATAATCATACTAAAAATTTACTAAAAACATATTAAAATCCTATCATAAAAATAGTATACTATAAAATGGGAACTGTAGAATAGTGGATGGCAACAAAACCCACCCACTATCATGCCCACAGGAGGCCTAGATACAATGGGGTTATTCGGTCAACTCGGCTGGCCAAACAGGTCCGTTTTGCAGGCCCTGCAGAAACTTTGTAAGTTCCGCAGGGCCCTGGTCTCTCTATGGAGCCTGTTCCACCAAGCAGGGGCCAGAGCTGTAAAATCCCTGGCCCTTGTAGAGGCCAGCCAGATGCCTTTCAGGTCAGGAATCTCCAATAGGTTCTCCTTCAAGGAGCAGAGGGACCTAGCACGGCAATACAGGGAGACGCGGTCCCTCAGATATGCAGGCCCAAGGCCGCTTACAGCCATGAAGGTTAAAACCAACTCTTTGAACATGATCCGGAACTCAATGGGCAGCCATTGAAGATGATACAGGACCAATGGAATCTGGTCCCGGCTAGATGCCCTCGTAAGGAGCTGGCTGCTGCATGTTGAACGAGTTTAAGATTCTGGATCACAGTCAAAGACAGCCCAGCGCAAAGTGAGTTACAATAATCAAGCCTGGAGGTGACCATTGCATGGATCACTGTGGCCAGTTGCTGTGCCTGCTGCAGATGCCACCCGGGCAGTCTGAGTAACCTGGGCCTCCAGCAATAGTACTGGGTCCAAAATTACTCCCAGGCTTTTGACAGACAAGGCTAGATGTAAAGCCTTGCCATCCAGCATAGGTAGGCAAAAGTCCATCGGTCGCTCCCCCCGACCCAGCCACATAACCTCCGTCTTCGTAGGATTTAACTTCAACTGACTCGCTCTCAACCAACCAGCAACAGTCTCTAAACAACGCTGGAGAACTCCAGGGGCTGAGGACGGGCTGCCCTCCATCGTGAACATGAGTTGGGTGTCATAAGCATATTGGTGACACCGCAACCCAAAACTCTGGACTAATCTCACCGGGGGGGCATGTAGATTTTGAAAAAAATCGGGGAGAGAATTACCCCCTGCTGCACTCCACAAACTATGGGGTTATGCCTGGAGTTCTCTCCCCCCAGGTCACCAGCAAACCCCAGTCTTGGGTTAATATCTTCGGGTTAATATCAACAAAGCAACAGAAGCAGACATGATAGAGGCAGAGAGAAGTTGGGATCAAGTCTGAGGCATCATAAAGCAAAGCAGTCTACCCCATCCAAGAACCTCAGACTAAGAAGCAAGTTTTACACACTGAGTTTTATATAGCTTGGTAAGTAAGGATGAGCCCCTAGGATCAAATGGCTGAGTTCTAACAGGAATTGGTGCTGAAATCTAGATGGTATGCATTTCATTTGCACTTACGTTACTATATACAACATTGGGCAAGGTCATGGCTCACAGAAAAATTTGCACCACTAACAACTACCTTCTGGAAAGTTATCTTATTTGGTCCCAATTAATCATAACTTGAAAGTTACTAAGTTGCTTCAACGTAAAAGTTTTTACATCTTTGGTTTTTACATCACAGCTTTAATCAGGCATATTGTAATTTTAACTGACACATTGTATGGTGTGTATTGTACAAATTTAAACCACTGAGGAAGGCCTCACAGCTGAAATTCATTTGGTTGATGTACATGTATTTTATATTGATAACTGTACCTGCTCATAGAAAAGATGCATTTAAGTGTGTGACATAACCATGTACGTATATAAGTATGATTTTACCAAAATGTTTTTTACACTAGGGGAAGATATTTATATATGTTACTATAGCTGATTAATTGTATGCACAGTTTCTAATATTTATAATTTGACCCATCCTTGTGGGAGGCATCTCATTTCCCCCTCTGGTAAGTAAGCTTGGTAAGTAAGGATGAGCCCCTGGGATCAAATGGCTGAGTTCCCTACTTGCATAGTAGGGAACTCTCAAGGACTTGTGGGAGAGAACCTCACTTTCCTCTGTATTCCCCTCCCCACACAATTTTCTCTTTCCCTTCCACTGCCTCATTCAATCTTCAGTCACTCACCAACCTATCATATATCTACCACTCATCTCCAGCTATATTTATTATATATTTACTTCATTTTTACCCCACATTTCTTGATAGTGGGGGGTCTCCACTGCTTAAAGTTGCAGGCAGTCGGTTTATCTTCGGGGGGGGGTTAACTCCCCAATCTTTTTTTCACATTTTCCTTAAAGCCTGGGGCCTTTTTCAGGTTTATAGAATGATCTTTCTTGCCTGTTCACAGCCTGTTAGCAACCTCAGATTTGGCTGACTTAACTATTAGTTTATAGATTAAAGATTCTGGGATTTAATATATTTTGTTTTTTAAAAGAATGTATGTTTCCATATGCAACACTTTCCTTCTTTTTTCAATCTCTTTGATTGCATGCAGTTTAGATGGCACCCTTGACACCCCAAGTTCAGTCTGCCATACTTACAGTGCAAACAGAATGTGGATGCTGCAGAAGATAAAACACTGGTGGTTACTGAGAGCCTTGCTTTGAGATTCCGTCTGGTACATAATACTCATTCAGTGACTACAAGACAATTGATGGCTAATATATGTGAAAATCCAGCACAGGTAGACAACCTGAGAACAAGTTTGGAACCTATGAACAAATTCCATGTGTGCAAGGTAGTTTCTGATGACAAATACCTTTCCTATTGTGCACAAGTGCTAGCAAAAGGGGAAGCATGATATTTGGCACAGTCTAGAATGTGCAGAACCTGTCCATAGGATCCAAGCACTAGTGCTCTTATAACTAACTCTTTATGGAATTAGGATGTATATTATGCAATTGACCAATGGATGATAAAGCTAGTCATGAACTATTAAGCAATAACCATAGCAAATAGTTTCAGAGAGTAACCATGTTCATCTGCAGTAGACCCTGAAACTCTTGTTGGTCTCTAAGGTGCTACTGACATTGGCTGCAGCGGCATTATCATGTAATTTCTTCCTGCTTGGGCTATCCCTACCTGCCCATGCCAAAGTGAACAGTGGGATCTTGTACCATGGGCAGCAGCTAGAGCTTAATAGTAGAGCACAAGGTTTGTTACAGAAGTCTTCCTGTCAATACTTGATCTCTCTAATACTTGATCTCTCCATCAAGGGCAATGGCTCTCCAGGGTCTCAGGCAGAGATTTTTCACATCACACACCACATGGTCCTTCCAACTGGCAATGCCAGGGATTGAACCATGTGTCAAGCAGATACTCTTCATTGAGCCATGTCCCCTTCCCAATGATTAATTTTTTTCTGTTCATATAAAGTGATCAATAACATTTAGATGCAAGACAGTCAGAAATACTTAAAGAGAGAGCTGACACTGTTACAACAATGGGAGATATATAAAGGCTTGTTTCTGTTACTGTTTTCACAGAATAATTACCTGAATTGGTTTAGCATTTATATAGCACTTCCTGTTCTTAGTATTACAACAACACCATGAGGTGGGCTATTAATATCGACCCATACTGCAGATGGATGAGAGGGCTAAGGATGAAAGAGAGCAGTTCTTCTAAGGTCACCCAGTGAGTTCTTGGCAGAGTCAAGATTTAAACTAAGGACCTCACAGATCACAGCTTGTTCCTTTAGATCCCATGGTATATCAGATCAAAGAATGACAAAAGTTAAAAGGGGGAAGGACTGCAGATCTCTTTTGTTTTAAGTCCACACACATTTTTTCTCCTTCAGAACATAAAATGGAGCTGAGAGAAGAAAAGAAAAGAGGATGAAACAGAACCCAAACAACTACAATCAAATATTTCATAATTTAACTTCACAATCAATATGCAGTTCAGAAGTTGCAGGCACTGAAGAAAACACAGAGAAGGGTGGTGGGCCTGACACCTGCTACTGTCTGAATCTAACAGACAAAAACTCTTAGATGTAGATACAGACAGAATATATATAGAAAATGCTTTGTTCTCTGTCAGTTCAACTAAAGCAGCAACAAGCTGTTAAAGTACACACTGGATACCCCACTTTCTGCCCCCTTCACCCCGTATGTGGGGGCTCCTGTACCATTTTTATTTATGTACTGCAGCACACTAGGGGCAGAGTTCAAATTAAATGCTTCACCTTTCAGAAAAGTTGGCCTTTTTCTACGGCCTTTCTTCTTCCCAGAGTTTGCATCTCTTTCATAGTCTCCTGATCTCATAAGTTCTATGGCTGTCCTGTGACCTTTCAACCTTGCACTACATGATTCTTTTCTAAATTGTTCTGTGTTGAGACATCAATGGGGGAATATCAGTGTTATTATAAAAGACAGCATTCTCTCCCCAAATGTCAGTCTGAGTGAGTCATTGCACCTGACTGCTCGGCTTTTTATAAAATAGTAAAACAAGGATTTTTTGCAAGTTTTCTATCTTATTTTATACTCAGTTAAGTTTCTATGAAAAACACACTTTTGGAAAGGAAAAAATGCTGGCATATACTGCAGCAAAGAGACTGGCATGCTAAACTCTACTTACCCACAAGGGAAACCTCTTGGTTGGGCAAAAATTACTAATAATTTAACATGAATTTCTTGGTTGATACCTGAATGTTAAAGGTAATTATTTGAAAAATTCCAGAAAATTCAACCTTTTTTTCTCATTATTTCTACATGCTTCTATATGTTTTAGAGGGTCTACTCTTGGCCAGAAGGGAATTGTATGCTGTTATCTCTTTCATGTCAACAGTTCTGTATCTTGTAAAAACCACCCTTATAAAATGGTATGGTCCTCCATTAGAGGATTTCTTTCTCTTTTTTTGAAAATATAAACGGAAAAATATTTAATAAGAGATCTGATAGCCTGAAATAGTTGCACCTGAATCAGTCACTACTTCATCTGGCAAGAAAGAGGTCAGTGGTTTGCATCCTTACATACTTCTGTTAAGTCTGCCACCAATGGAGAAAGCTCTCTTCTCACAGAGAAACGATTTTTATCCAAAGAATTCTATCTCAAAGGAAGACTTAGTGGAAGGAAAATACCACTGTAGCCAAGCTCGACATTCACAGAGTCCATGGGCTGTGATTTCAGATGAGTCAGTCATAATGGGCTTGCATATCCAAGGCCAATCACACAATGTGTGGAAGGAACAACCATAACTTGTGAGAATACAACACCTGGAAGAATGAATGAAATGCCAGGAAACAGTGGGTCCTCCAGCAGGCTCTCCTGCCAGCAACAGAGGTTTATTGTCACAGCCACCCAACCTGCCTATCCAGTGGTGGGATCCAAAAATTTTAGTAACAGGTTCCCATGGTGGTGAGATTCAAACAGTGGCGTAGCGCCAATGGGGCTGGACGGGGCACAATGGGGGCGTGGCTGGGCATTCCAGGGGCGGGGCATTAATAATTTCTCAGTTACTGAAAAAAAATCACTGTAAAAAAAAAAGTTCCTAATTTCCAGCTGGTATCTTTCTGTCCATAATTTAAACTCATTATAGCAAGTCCTATTGTCTACTGCCAACAGAAACAACTACTTCTCCTCTAATTGACTGCCTGTCAACTACTTAATACTTTCAAATACTTAATTTTGTTTCTAGAAATCAAAAGAAGGATACTTTCCTTAAACAAGGAACTTTACTATATTTCTAAAACATGTTTTTAAAACAGCCCAACAGGGAGAATTATCCTGTTTTCTACCTTCGCTAACCAGCCACATAGGAAACAACAGGACTTTATGATTTTTGGACCTAATGGACCCAATTAGTAACCCCCTCTCGACACACACAAATAATTAGCAACCCACTCTCGGGAACTGGTGAGAACCTGCTGGATCCCACCTCTGTGCCTATCCATAAAAGCTGAAGAAAGAGTACAGGAAAATATCTAATTATGACATCTTCTTCCCCTTCCAACTCCCTTTTAATCCAGTTAGGGGGGAGGGGAGGCGTCTGACATGCCCTGCTCTCATGCTTGTATTCTTCTAATGGCAGCACCTTTAGAAGGGGGCTGTATACATGCTGGGATGTATGATTGTTCTGTGTGCTTACTTGCTGAAAAGGTGAGGTCCTGGTGAGACATAGGGCTAGGTTCAAAAGCTTGGGGAAAAAATGCCTGAAGTGTGGAGGTTTGCTTTCAGATGCCAGAAAGATCTGAAAAGAAACCTCAGGGAGCCATTAATGGTAGAAAATAGTTATGATCAGCTGCTTGTGCCAGATATAAATGAGCCAAGGGGCTTAAGCAGCCTGTTGCCCATGAGCAGGAGATTACTTAGTGGCACTCCAGCTGTCAAAGTTTCTAGCAATTTATGCGTATGTAGCTGCCTTCACTTTGAACATACATTTCCTTTGGCTTTAACTCTTGTTTGCACATACGTTTTCCCCTCTCCAGCAGCCAGCCTGTTCTTAGAGAAGAACATGCCTATAGTTTCTAAAAGTTCTTTAAGTGTGACTTTTTTCTCCCTTCACAGGAAAAGAAAAGGGGATTTATATGCGCTTGAATCTCATCAGGTTTTCTTCCTCCACCCTGCCTTCCTTGCTCCCACCACTCTACCTCCCACTTTACTGGCCACCAGTTCTATACCTGCTTTCTGTAACTTTACCCACCCCATTACTCTCAGGACTCTCTCCCTCAAAAGATTATTACAAGTGAGCACATGTGGGCAGCTGTTTGGCAATTTAGAAATGTCATTCTTGGTGCTGTTTTGCTGTTCATGGACTAAATTTGAAGCTGCCAAACTAGTTTCAGTTCAAGCCTCCCAGCAGTTTCTGCATAATAAAGGTAGAAGAGATGGCTGGCAAGATTGTTAGCACTTCATTCTTGGAGACTTTGATTATTCTGAGTAAGGAAGAACTTTTGCCAATTTGTCTATGTGGTAACAGGTAGATCTCCATGGTAGGTCCAGTCCTCTACAATGGTATACCAGAGTGGGTGCGAATGGTGCCTTCACTAACTACCTTTATAAAGGCCTGAAAAACAGTTCTATTCTAGAGGTATTTGGTGAAGGTTAAACTGCTTCGACAAATTTGAATTGTTGCAGTTGTTTTTAATGTGTGTATATTTGTAATTTTTGTTTTTAACCTGTGTATGTTTTTAATTTGTGTTTTCACTTTGCATGTTTTATCTTGTTAACAGACTTGTGTTTTTGTATGCTTGCAACTAGTTGAAGTGTTGTTAGCACCTTGAACCTAAGAGGAGGAGCTGGGATATATGTTGGAAGTGAAGGACTTTATGCTGTTTCCTGCCTCAATGACAGAGGAGGACTAATCAGTGAGCCAGATAGCTAGAGTGGGTCAAGACACTGGGCCCCTTTCTCTACCACTCTGACACTATCCCTTTGATGTGTAGATTGATACTCTCAGGGAACTTCCTTCCTTCCTGGTTCCCCTCCTCTCTCCATCATTCCTGCACACACCTTCCATCTCGCACCATGTGTGTGGAGAGATGCATACAGCATTTCTCACCATCCAGCTATACAGATTAGAATAGAGAACCTATCTTTCTACTTTTCTATCCAGAATGGAGTTCACTAATAAAGACTAATCTTATTAGTTAGAAACTATGAATTGGCTCCAAGATTCTTTGTTGCCATCTCAGCCTAGGTAAGCTCTGATGTGTTTTGCACAAATACCTTATTTGTAAGGTATCTCTTATCAGACAGAATGACTAACAATATATATATTTTAAATACATTTTAAAAATCTCTGGACCTGTCTTTTGCTCTCTGGTATTTTACTGTTATTTGCTTTGTTTCCTTTGGCCACTCTTTTCCTGACTCTGCTTTCTGGAATCCAATTATGCTATTACTTCTTACCCCATTTGTCTGTGATCAGATTCTCACCAGCACTAGATCCAAACTGGAAAGGAGTGTAACTTCTGGACCTACCCTTGCTAGTGGGATTCTTTTTAACTATCTGCTGTTATATTTATATACTGCCTTTCCTACACGGAGCTCATGGTGGCCTACATGATTCTCCCTTTTCCATTTTACCCTCACAAAAGCCCCATGGGGTAGGTTGGGAAAAGAGGAAGGACTAGTCCAAGGTTACACACTGAACTGAGTGGGGATCTGAATGAAGGTCTTCCTGCTACCACTGTAATCATGGAAACACATTGGCTGTGCAAAATGTAGATATCGATAGACATTTCGTTAATCTTGATGAAGAGAGCAATTAGAAATCCATTGTGGGCCAATTCCTAGAGCAGTGATGGCGAACCTTTTCGAGACCGAGTGCCCAAATTGCAACCCAAAACCCACTTATTGATCGCAAAGTGCCAACACGGCAATTTAACCTGAATACTGAGGTTTTAGTTTAGAAAAACAGTTGGCTCCGAGGCGTGCGTTACTCAGGAGTAAGCTTGGTGGTAGTTGGTGGCTTGGCTTTGAAGCAACCGTGCAACTCTTCCAACAGGTGAATCACGACTCTATGAGGGTTTACTCAGAAGCAAGCACCATTGCCAGCAACCAAGCTTACTCCCAGGTAAAGGATCATGCTTTAGTTCTTCGCATGAAAATCAGTGGGGTTTAACAGCGCTTAACACGGTTACCTACACTGCTTCCCCAAAACTAGGTTGTAGGTTTAATGCTAATAATCGAGCCCAGCGGCCCAGCCAGCCTAGATGTTGGGGGGGGGGCACTCTATGCGTGCCCATAGAGAGGGCTCTGAGTGCCACCTCTGGCACCCGTGCCATAAGTTCGCCACCACTGTCCTAGAGCATAAATGAACACATGAAGTCCTTTATACCATTGATCTGTCAAGTCAGTATTGTCTACTCTAACTAGCAATGGCTCTCTAGAATCTTAGATAGAGATCTTTCACATCATCTACTATCTAATCTTTTTAAGTGGAGGTGCCAGAGATTAAACCTGGGAACTTCTGCATGTAAAGGGAGTCCCAGCAAGCAAATATAATACCTTTGGGTTATCCTGAAGAACCTTCCATTTCAGTGAGGTGAAAGAAAGCCTTTGCTTTGGGGAAGAAATACTTGTCAAAGAAGCCAAAGAAGACCATGAAATCCATTGTCAGGTGCCATGACACCATGTTGATATAAGACAGGTATAAGTCAGGTATAAGACTTTCCAAGAGCCTTTCTGAAGCAGATTCTGCATGGGCCAAAAACAGCAGTGTGAAAACAGTGTAAAATGGTTTAAAACAGCGTAAAAGGGTTTACATTTTCACACTGTTTTTGGCCCATGCGGAATCCACTTGTGTGTTGCATGTCGGCCATACTTAACCTGAATCACAGCAAACCAGATCTATATGAATAATGTTACAGGAACTGAGCAAGGGGAGTGGCTTTTGAGGACCAAAGTCAAGGAGGCCTCACTACCTTTCCATCCCAGTGCTTTAAATATTGAATAATACATCTATGGTTAACAGCAGGAAGAGGCAATAGAGCAGGGGTCTGCAACCTGCGGCTCTCCAGATGTTCATGGACTACAAATCCCATCAGCCCCTGCCAGCATGGCCAGACCCCTGCAATAGAGGAACACTCACATTTCAAATGAAAAATTTGCAGTGCACCTGCTAAGGAAGAGCCAACAAGCGAGACAGATGTCATGCAATTCTCTCTCCTTCCTTAGCCTGCCTACCTTGAATGTGTTTAGTTTGCAAATTCACCATATTTAAAGTTTAAAAGCCCTGATAAAAACCAGAGTATGGTAAATAGATACTAGCTGTATATTGACTACTAGACAGATGGTATTATGTCAGCCCTATTTCCCACTCTGGCTATATGAGCACCCCTCATCACAAGTTAAACTGGTTGGTGTTTGAGATAGTCACTTTTTCTACAACCAGGCAGGCTCATAAAGCCCCAAGAAAGCTCTACATACAGCCCAGATTTCTCTACCCTTGGTAGTCAATGAAAATAAAAATTGCATTTTTGGCCACTATGGCTGTATAACAGATGTATTTGCTCCTCTGATACTTCATTAAAAGGTAGTTAGCCTAGTGGCCCAGGCTGTAAAGTTGTGTGTTAATATAATCTGATGCATTAGTATGATTTTCACTATTACATAACATAAATTATGTGCAGCAAGAGAAATGCTGACAACTTTGTTTATGTTTCTGCTGGGTAACTGCATAAGGAAAGTTGAATATACAATAATTTATTTTATTTTCTCCAATGATACTTGAGAAGGTAGGTAATTGTCCAGGTTCACTTTGTTAACCTTCACTTATTGGCACTTCTTGCTGACACCTACTGCTAATAACAGGCAATTTTGCTAACGTTGACTAAGTTTAATAAGTATAAAAGTCCATTAGGATGAATCAAAGCCACTTAGAAACAATAATCACAGTATAATCAAAGCACTTGAGAAAAGCCTCATATGTATCTGTAAACATTTGACCAGAAATTAGAATAATTGCATTAGCCTTCAATGCTGAAGTGTCATGTGGTCCAGGTGTATAAATGAAAGAATTTGCCATATGTATGCCTAACATGGTAATCTTAAAGGTAGATTCCACAAAGCACAAATATAACATCTTAAAGATGTTATAAAAAGCTTTTTGGGGAAGAACTTCACACAGCTCTCTTCCCCAAAATGAGTTCAGCCGATTATATTATTTCTCTCAACCGGGGTTTTTCAAAAATAGCTAAACTAGCAACCTTTTTCCCCCAGCCCTGGTTGAAGACATGCCTTGCCTGCTGGGTGAACACAAGCAGGCAGGAAATGCTTTATTTCTCCCACCAAACTTCTTGCTTTAGTTTCTGCCACTCACGCCCACCATTTTATGTGCTGCAGCAGATTCTCCATGAAGATTCCCCACAGAGGTTTCCTCTGCTTGCATCTCATTCATTTGCTATTTCACTGTAAAAAGCAGATGAATAAAAGTTTCGTTTGCCTAGAGAACCCATGCACGTGTCTTTTTTCCTTTTTGTTTTATTTTGAGGGGTATGTCTGTGAAGCAACAGCGACACATACTGCAGCTTCTCTAATCCTGCCACACAGGAACATACAATCAGACGCTTGAGATTTGAATTCATTTAAATTAGCCAGGTATTCCTGTACTACCCTTTATTTATTCTGTGCTGAATTTCCCTTACAGTATCTTCTGTTCCATTTACCCTTGGTTGAGAACAGTTTTCTTTTGGGAGAAAAAATGGAGGCCACAGGCGTAGCACCAATGGGGACATCCGGGGCGGCTTGTCCCAGGTGCTGCGGGAGGAGGAGGCGTGGGGCAGGGGGAAACCCCTCTACCCAGCAGAGCAGGCAGCCACCTGCTCTGTCAGATGGTGGGGAAATGGTGACGGCAGCAGCCTTCCCGGTGCAGCCGCCTCTCACGCTGTGGGAGGTGATGGCGGCGGGCAGGGAAACCCACTCTGCCCAACGGAGCAGGCAGCGGGGAAATGGCGGCCGTGGCCTGCCCAGTGCTGCCGCCTCTCATGCTGCAGGAGGAGGCAGCGCTGGGCAGGGAAACCCACTCTGCCCGATGGAGCAGGCGGTCTGTGGGGCAGAGGGGGGAAGGCGCCCTCCAAATTTTCTTTCCCCCCCCCATGGATCCCCGTGCTGCACCATCATACCTGGAAGGTAAGGTAAGTGGTGGCGTGGGGGGGGGGGGCAGTTCAGTTCAGTTTTATTACGGCCATTAGGCCAGCAAAAAAGAGCAGAGAAGAACAAGAAAAAGGAGGAACAACAAGCAAAAGAACAATCGAATTTGCACTGAAATCCACGAAACAGAAATCCACACAAAAAATATCATCAGCTTGTAGCATTCTTACGGTCACCCTCATGTGGTCTGGCTCTTGGTCCCAACATGGTTCTTCTCTTACTATATGCCAGCATACAAAATTTAGCTACCTGCTGAGATACAAGAGAAACTCGGTCTTCCAGCAAAATTCTCACAAGAACTGAGTCGGAATTAACTCTAGTTAAATTTCTGTACTGGATAAACAATGGATGAATTAACGCCTCCCTTTCCCCTTTATGGAGTTCACAATGCAATAAAATATGTAATACAGAGTCCACTTCCCCTGAGTTACAAACACATAGTCTCCTATGTCGTGGGATTTTTTGAAATCTGCCCATTAGATTGGCTGATGGAAAAGCGTCAAAACGGGCCCTTGAAAAGGCCCAGCGGCATTTCGTAGATGTTATATTGGACAGGTAAGGGGCAGCCGAGATACCTGTCCAAGATTTTAATGGTTTATATAACGCCGGTAACAAGGAGAAATCTGTTTGCATTTCAATATCATTGAGCCGTTGATAGACCAAGGCTGTTGCTCTGCAATGATCCAGTTCCAATAATTGTACAGGATCCAAACCACACTGTGTAAGTTTAAGTGTTATTTTCTAGCCAGCTTGGATATGGTGTTGCTGCCAGAAGCAAAGGCAATAAACCCATGGGATGGGAGAGGACTTTAAGCCAGTATTTGATAATAAGCCTCCAAAAGGTTGTCTCAACTTTAACCAACCCTGCTTCTTGTCTTAAAACTACATTAGCTGTACATTTAGGAGTGTTAAAAAGAGCTCTGAGGAATGTGGATAGGACTCTCTCTAATAGAGTGAAATCTGAAATTATTGCCAATGGGGCTCCATAGGTGAGTTGTGCCAGGGATTTAGCTTCAAATAATCTAATTGCCGCTGGAATAAATCCACCCCCTTGTGATCGAAAATATCTTAGGATTGCCTGTGAGCTCCTTTGTGCTGTGTGTATGGCTGTTTGTACATGGGCTGAGGATTTTCCGTTGTACTGGAAAACCACACCTAGGTATTTGAAACACTTTATTTGTTCAATCTGATGACCTAACAACTGCCATTTCAGTTTCTTAAATTTGGCATTAAAATGCACTATCTTGGTCTTTGTGTAGTTGATACTTAGCTGTTCCTCTGTGCATATCTGAGCAAATATCTTCAGCGCTCTTTTTAGCCCCACTCTTGTCAATGATAATACAACAGCATCATTGGCATACATGAGAATGGCTATACTCTTATCAGCGGTAAGGATAGGTGCATGGGTATCTTTCTTATGAAACCCTGTTATTAATGTGTTAACATAAAAGTTAAACAAATGGGGTGCTAGAAGGCACCCTTGCGGGGGGGGGGGGGGGAGAAAACTCACAGGCTGCCCCGGGCACAGCTTTGCCCAACTACACCTCTGATAGAGGCAAAGAAGTTATTTGGTAGTTCTGTCTTTTCTCTGTTCTTTGTTAGCATTTTCCCATCTTCTCCATGCAGTGACCCTATCCATATCCTTTTTCTTCCTTTTGCTATGGACTTAACCAAAACAGCACTTTTATTTAGGATTGGACACAATGTGTAACAGACTTCCCTCTGTGATACACCTCTGAAGATTCCAGCCACAGATGCAGGCGAAACATTAGGAACAAGATTCTACCAGACCACGGCCACACAGCCCAAAAAACCCACAAGAACCAGCCCTTTTATTATTTTTAATCTCTCTAGCAAGTCTGAGCTCATTCTGAACTTTAGCTTTTCTGACTTTCTCCCTACACATCCTGATTACTTGTTTGAATTCCTCTTTGGGACTTCCCTTTTTCCTTTCTTGTATTTGTCTCTTTTAAATCTCAGCTCAATTTAAAGTTCATGAGACATCCATCCTGATTTCCTTAGACACCTCCCATTTTTCTTCCTAATTGGAACAGTATGAAATTGTGCCTTCAAGATCTCACTTTTAAGAAACTCCCATCCATCACACACTCCCTTCTCTTTCAGTATTCTTAACTATGGGATCACACTTAGTAGTTTCCTAAGTTTACAGAAATCAGATTTCTTAAAGTCTAGAATGTGTGTCTGACAACGTTTGACATCCGCTTTCCATTGTATAACAAACGCCAGGAGAACATGGTCACTTCCACCTAAGGATCTTACCACTTCATCCCATTAACCAGGTCATCATTGTGGGTTAGGAGCAGATCTAAATTAGTCAATCCCCTTGTTGCCTCTCCCATCTTCTGGACCATGAAATTGTCTGCAAGGCAAATGAGGATCTTGTTGAAACATTTAGTCTTGGCAGAACTTGACTCCCAACAATAAGCAGCCAGGGGAAATGAACCATGGCAGTATTTTTCCCTCCCACTGTTGGAAAATCCTGCAAAATCAAAGCAGTATTTCAGAAGTGATAGTAATTTCTCAAGGCCATGCTCTCACTGTTAATAAGAAGTTTGTTTAGATTTTTACTAGCATTTAGGGAAATTTTTTAATCTCACTGGAACTGATGAATTCAACTCCAATCGAAAACGCATTATACAAAAGCTCCGTTGAAATTAGAGGGTTTTTAAAACTAAGCTATTTAAAATTGAGGTTAATATCTTTATAGGGTTTTTTTAAGTACTTACCACTTTAACTGGATATTACCCAGTGTAAATCAGAGACTGCCTTGAAAATATGAAAATACTGTGCAGTTTATCATGGCTGTCTTTTTTAGATCTCTTGAGTCTGAGATTTCCCAGGAGAGGGAGAAGGATCTTCCTATAAAGATACAACAAGAACAGTAAATACACTTGTGACCATCCCACATAACAGTTTCTCCAATCAGTGGTAGGAATATATGATTGCACAGGCTATTTTGCTTCACCGTATTACTTTGAAGAAACACCCTTATGATCTCCATCCCAAGAACATTCCACATGATCATCACAAGGTCAAAATAGTTCTTCTTTTAAACACTGGTTCTGCAGGTCAGTTAAAACATTTGTGGTTTGAAGATTAGCAACAAAGCCTGCTAAAATGATCCTGGAGGTATACCCTTTATCGGTGGCTAAATCAAAAGATGTTCAAACAGGACTGTAAATGGGGAGCCAGACTGTTTTCTTCCCTCCCCCCAATATCCCTCCAAAGTAGGTTAGGATAAGAAATTGTGTGATTTGCCCAGGGTCACCCAGTGAACTTCATTTCCAGTGGGGATTCATACCCAGATCTTTTCGGTCCAAATTCAGCACCAATTTTTTTTTCAGCACACTGGTTCTCCTGTAGAAAATGTTGACATCAGTGTTCTGATACTTGTATTTTCCACAAGGGTAGAACCACAGATGCTGATATTAGAGGCAACTGAACTACTCTATCCAGTGGGATCTGATTAATCTTTACATGTTCAATTAATAAACTGGTTCTGTCTGTTCTATATTCCACTCACCTAATGATCATTTGTATATTGCTCCCTCTGGTCCATTTTCTTGCGCACGCAGGCAAAGAAATCCCACCGCTATATCTTATTTTTAACAAATGTATATTTTATGAGTAGAGACACAAAGTAAATTACTGCAAAACAATTTAAAGCAATAACATACAATAAATCAAAGGAACAAGAATGATAATAAGCTATTAACATTTATTTATTATTATTATTTTAAATAAATTTGAATTATGCTCAAAGACTCCCATGTCCCTTCCATAATGTTTGCATTGCCCTGATGGGATTCAAGTAAAAATAAACATTTGTTAGTTTGTTTCTAATTTGATTTATAGGGCTACCTTCCCTCTGCCAGGCTCAGGGGGCTTGGAACAATAAGTTAACAGTTAAATTGGCAGTTGATACTTGGGGCTTTGTAGCCACAGTCTTTTCAACTTGGATTCTATGCTTTGAGGGTTTGCTGAAAGCCTGGGACCTACAGGGAGGGACACCTGCACATGCTAAGATATAGTGTGATGAATCTGAGGTTTTTTGTTTTGTTTTTTAAAAAGAAGCAGCAGCAGTTCTGATCCAAAGCTATTCCTTATAAAGCTAGGCAAGCTTAAAAGACATCCTTTATTTATAATACCTGTTCACTCTGACTTTCTTTATACTTAATCTGTATTTTGATGGACTACACCCTAATACAAACTACTAATTCTGATTAATAACAAAAGCAATCTCTTCTTAGCTAATTAGTGTGAGCATAAAAATGCTGGCAATGATCATCGCACTTCAGCTGGACAAATGGTTTCTTGGCGGAATCCATCAATGACTTATGGGTAGTCTTGGAAACATCTTGATCTTCTGCGTGTCTTGTTCTTTATAAAAACTGCAGGGAGTATTTTTTTTTCCTAAGAAGCCATAACACATGGGCAGAATGACTTTTGAAAAAAAGATGATATTTAAAATGGGAAATGCCAACAATGCTTAATTTTGAATAGTTGATTGTTTCTCCTTTATCTTATTCCTTTGGAGCACTACATAAGACTGATGCAGTATTCTGTTGCAGACTCTCTGATTTAAATATAACGAAATGTACCAATAACACATGCCAGACTAAAAGAATCAAAGGTATGTACACTAGTTGCTAGAGATATCGGTCCCATACAAAAGGGAAGAACCAATGCCATTTCAAAGAACAGTACTGCCCTGATTTAAAAACACATACATGGGGATACTAAGTGACAGCGTTGATACATGCATGTATGATAGCAGGGGTTTCATGGGCTAATCTGGCAGCCCCTGACTCTAAGGGTGATTGGGGGTAGGAGAGAATAAACAGGGGAGTGAGGGAGGCTTTGGCCTGGCCAGCGGGGCCACATTGTTGTTTGGGATGGAGGAAGGCTCCTGATTTGTGGGAAGGCATGTGGGGAGTGACTGGAATGTCACCCACAACATTCCATCCCTTGTGGAATTATGTATAAGGATATTTATTGGCATATTCTTGTTAAGATTTTGATGGACTCCATTTCTGTGATTTGGGATAGTTCTCCTTTCCCACCTACTTCTGGTGACTTTTTTCTTCCAATTGCTCTTAATGCAGTTTCATTTCACTCTCTAAAACTAGGTTCTTCAAAAGATTCTTTTTGGAAGAAATGTGTCATCTTTTTATATATTATATATCGTTATTGTGTATCGTTCCTATCGTTTCTCCATTTTGACCTATTTGATGTTCAGTGTTGTCCTCTTGTCTAGGAGTTACAGAATTCTACTTTTTCGGCATTCTTTGTATTACTTAGCGCTTTGTGATCCCTCCTTCTTTATTATTAACTGTAGCAAGATGCAGCAGTCCCTGTTTATCAGCCTGACACCTTCTAATCCCTAAATCAGCTCTTCCAGAAGGAGCATTTTTTCTTCTGTGACTGATGTGCTGTGATCTTTGTAGCTAGATGGATTTTCTGTCTCTTTCTGTCATAAGTAGTCTCTTTGTTGCTTTCTTTCTTTCTTTTTTCTTTATACACCTACTTATCTCATGTTCTGGTTTGCCTTTCTTTTCTCTTTGGTTTTTTTTCCCCTTCAAAATTTACCCTTTCTTTTTAAGCGACTGCAGGCTGCAGAAATCTACAAATTAGGAGCTCCATCTCCACTCCTTCATGTTGACTCCCTGATCCCAGCCACCCTTTCAGTCACCGCGTTGATGCTTGAGGAAGTGGCTCTCAAAAATAAGATATATTTTCTTTTTTTTGTATTTGTATAGATAAGAATTACCAGACATAAAAAAGAAGATGCAATCAAATCATAGTTACAATTAGTTCTAAAGAATAAGAGTGGAAACCAAGTTATATAGAAAATGTTATATGAAAATTAAAATACAATTACCAATAAAGACCATTATTAAAATAAATTCTAATAATCCAAACGAAGTTAAAAAATACTGATGAAAGGTTATTATTATAAATTTATGAAAATTTTCTCACAAAATAAAAGTTGTGTTGGCATATTATTATCATCTTTCATAGTGTGGTTAATCACTGATTTCCCTTTTTCTATTTTTAAACCCTTTTTACATACCATGCTTTATTTTGACTAATTAAATACATCATTTCAGTGATATCCTTCACATTTCATCATTATTCCTTTTTTTGTGAAATAATATAAATAATACGCTTTCCATTTACATTGAAATTCTTTAATTGGTCACTTATCCACAAAGGCCCCTTCCACACATGCAGCATAATGCACTTTCAATCCACTTTCAATGCACTTTGCAGCTGTGCGGAATAGCAAAATCCCCTTGCAAACAGTTGTGAAAGTGGATTGAAAGTGCATTATTCTGCACTTCTGCGGAAGGGGTCAACGTCTGTTAATTTTGCCATTGCTGTATATTCCACTAGTTTACTTTTCCAGTTCTCTCAACTTGGACATACTTCTGCCTTCCAGTTTGTTTCAAGTACTACTCTGGTCACCATTATAAAATATTAGAACGGTTCTGAGATTTTGGGGACATTTTTGACAATATATAATATAGTGTTGGCATAGCAAATTTGACTTCTAAAGTTTTCTGAATTTCTGAATGATTTTTTTAAAAAATTGTTTAACTTTGTCCACCACAAATGGTAAAACAAAACATCCACTTCTTTACATTTCTAACATTTCCCTTTGTAATTCTTATCCATTTTCTCAATATCCTAAAAATAGTACACCTTTTCAATAAACAATAAGAACATAATTCGCAGACCACATTTGTGTGTTGGAAGTGTCTCTCCAGAACCTAGAGGCAGGCATGCATATGTTTATTACTACTCAGAAGGTGATGAATCATACATATTTTGCAGAAAAGATGTCTACAGCAAATGCCTTGCTTCCCAGTTTTGGAGTTTGTTAACTTAAAACACTGAATCTAAGTTTTAAAAAAATCAGTCCAGTTGTCCTTAGTAAAAGAGAAGTTAATCAACTGAATGTATTCCACTGTAAGCTTTTGTAAGTCAGAGTCATTAGATGCGTGAGAAGGTTTATGCTGGTATAGTATTTATTTGCTTTATTTATTTACTTAGTAATATTTATTTACTTACATCATTTATGTCTACTTTTCTCCTTGATGAGAGTAGCTTATAACATTATCTTGTTCTCTCTCTCCATTTTCTCCTCACAACAATCCAGTAAGGTAGATTAGACTGAGTGCATATGACTCATGCAAGGTCATTCAGCAAGCTTCCGTAATAAAACAGGATTCAAACCTGAGTCCCCAGGGTCCAGCACTCCAACCCATGGGTCCCCAACCTTTTTGAGGCTGTGGACACATGTAGCATTCTGACACAGGGTGGGCAGAAGCTCAAAATGGCTGCCACAGGAAGCAGAGTTAACCCACAAAATGGCTGTGATAGAGGCAGAGACAGCCACATAGAGAAGCCTGGGTGCAAGGCAGAAGAGGAGCAAAATGAGGTGAAAAATGAACTGAGAAAAAGGAATGAGAGAGGACAAATCCAACACTGTGGAGGCACATGCCATTTAAGTAGAATTTTTTAATCTGCATAGCCAATTATATCTCCAGTGGTCAATCACAAGACCTCCTGGGCAAGAACCCCAGTTGATCACTTTCTATGAACTCTTAGTGGGTGTCACTGAATATCATGGCATCTGTCATGCCCCCACAGAAGCCTTTATTATTTTCATTGTTAAGTATCAGTTTCCCATAGATAGCATGGGTTTAGTCCTCCGTAAAGTCTCCAAAGGGAGGGAATTTTAGTTTGCCCTGTCCCTTTAAGAAGTTTCCCAAGAGGCAGTCTTTCTGTTATCTCCCAGCAATGCCCCTGTTTAACTCAGTTCAGTTCAGTACAGGTGCCCAAGGAGTTAGGAGGTGGCAGTATTTTGCCAGGTCAAAGGTACAGAGAACACAAAGTTGAGGTTTACAGAGAATAGTAGCCTGATAAAGACTCAAGGAACTTAAAGAAGTGGACTTTTCTGGAAGCAGTCAGAGAAAGAACAAAAGTCTACAGCTTCTACTGTCCAGTCAAGCAAGTACTTTATTTTAAACAGACCCATGGAGGAGTTAGGGCAGTGGTGGCGAACCTTTGGCACTCCATATGTCATGGACTACAATTCCCATCAGCCCCTGCCAGCATGGCCAATTGGCCGTGCTGGCAGCAGCTGATGGGAATTGTAGTCCATGACATATGGAGTGCCAAAGGTTCGCCACCAAGGAGTTAGGGTCTCCATTCTTCTAAATATTAAACCTTTGATTTGAACTGTTAAATCTTGGGCACAGGACACCAGAAACAGTTTTGCTTGGGGAACAGAACAGCATCTATAAGCAACTGATTGGGGACTCCTACTCTAACCAGTACACACCATGCTAGTTAAAGTAAGTTAGCCTTTAAGGTGCCACTAGATTTATGTTTTATTTTGCTGCAGCATGGAATTACAGTTTGAGAGAAAGAGAGAGAGAGAATAAATTACAGCAGATAAATGTTGCTGGGAAACCATGGAATGGATTTCAAGACACCTGCTCCAGAAAATGGAACTACCAAAATGGAATGGAATTCTGGGGACCAGATAAACTGACCTGGGTTTGGAATGATAGCCCCCACAGTGGATGGTCCCAGTGGGATCACACACTGCTTTTGGACTGGAATGACAGTCCTTAGAATTGAAACAGTGCTCTGAGACTAGCATGAGAGTCCCCAGAGTGAAATGAAAATCCCTTTGAATTTATGTGTTCTGCAACTGGAATGACAGCCCCCGTAGTGGAATGACAGTTTTAGGGAACAGAAGTATTCTGCAATGGGAATGATCCATAGTGGAACAACAGTCCTCAGTATCAGACACACTGCTATAGGCCTGACATGACAGCCCCTGGGAGTAGTGTCAGTGTTCTGAAACTAGAATGAGGATACCACAGAGGAATGATGGGCTCCGAGGCCAGGTAAACTGATCTGGGCCTTGAACAGGGCTGCCAGCTGGAGGCTTTGCAGTAGAGCCTGAAGAGGGTGGATTTTAGAGAGAGGGTTTAATACCATGGTATAATACCTCTTCAGTGGGTATAATACCATGGAGTCCACCATGCAAAGCAGTCATTTTCTCCAGGTGAACAGATCTCTGTCATCTGGCGATTAGTTGTAATCCTTGTAATTCAGCCACTATCAGGAGTTTGGCACTCTGGGAATTATAGCTGCCAGAGTGCAAGGCAGATCCCTGGATTGTAATGAGAATCCCCACAGTGGAATGAAGATTCCTGGGACCAAATAAACTGCTCTGTGATTGGAACAGCAGTCCCAAGTCCCACGTATATTGCTTTGCAACTGGAATGACACTCCCAGATTAGAATAACATCCTATGACTGGAAACAACACAGATGTACTCATACTATGGTTTGTATTTGCAAGTGAAACACCACGCTCCATGTTTGTCTTGTGGACTTACTTTCTATGTGTAATTTAGAGACAATTAGAAGAAAAAACAACAGATGTGGACTTTACACTTGAACTTGAGGACTCAGAAGATGATTTCAGTGACAGACATTAAAAATAGTGTGAAAATATTAAATGTTAGTAGTTGTGAAATGATAATGTAAGATTTGAAAATGTGCATTTTAAACAGTTGCTAAACTCACAAAATGAAAACATTCCTAGCTGCCATGAGTTTTCAGGAATTGATTATCAACAACTTTGGATAATTTCTTTTTTCTTCTTTCTTTAATGTTTATGATCAATCATTTGTGTTATTTCCTGCTGTTGTGTGAGCTGGCTAGGTGATTTATAACAAATGCCTAATAAAGGTTTTTTTGATTTGATTTGGAAATTAAATGACGTTTTCTTTGCAATAACTCAAAGTTACCTATTACCCAGTTGCACTGGATAAAAATCACATAACATATGGATCCATGCTCATGTATCTAGTTATGATATATTCATCCACGCTGCTGGAAGCAAGGAACTGGAGTCTATAAGCTAGAGCTGGAACACAGGGGCCGTTTCCGCACGGCCAAAAGCAGCGACGCGATGACGTCGCAAATTGCGACGCATCCCAAAAAAAGCGTTCACACAGACAGGCGGAGCTGCGGGCGTCCGCAGCCCCGCAGAAATGTGACGGTTCGCACGGAAACGCTGCGGAAGCGGCGTCTCGCGACGTTGCGCCTGCGCGACCGTGCAGGTCTGGACGCCATTTTTGACGACAGCCCCGTGGCGGCTGTTCGCACGAGTGCGGCGTCGATGCGTCACATGGGGAAAAAAGAGTGGTTTTAAGCGTTTTCTGAATACACCGTCTTCGCGCCGGTTTAGCGTTTTCGCGACGGCGCGACTGCGCACCTCCGCCGCTGCGCGTGCGAACGCTCTCGCTCTGACGCTTCTTTTTCCGTTGCGACGACGTCATATTTTGCCCGTGCGGAAACGGCCAGGGTTACACCTAGCTGACTGGAAAACAAGGTTACATCTAACTGACTGGAAAACAGGGTTATACCTAGCTTATCTGGTATTTTGCTCCCTTTCTGCCACCCAGGACTTCTGCTTCCACTGTTCCTATGGTGGGAGAGGGTCCTGTGTGGGGCTACAGTCCTGGGCTTGAATCTGCCTGGCGGAAGCATAGAGGCTGATTCAAGGACTGGCAGTGAGTTTCCCTTGCAGAGTCTGGCATTCAGATGCCACTGGTACATCCTCGGCACTGATGCATTCTTGGCAGGCAGCTCAGGAGCGTGGAAACTGCTCTGTTCTCCTGTTATTAAACTTGGCTTCTTAAGATTCTCCTCAAGAGGACTTGGGGTCAAATTAATGGGCTGGCTGGAGGGGGTCTTGACCACCAGTCTCAGAAGATTTACCGTCATTCCCAAAAGTCATCATTTCATTCTGGGTGCTGTCATCCTGATTCTATATCAGACTATCAAGTCCCAAGGAAGATCATTCCACTATGGGGACTTTCACTGTAGTTCCAAAACATTTATATTACTTCCATGGAGTGTCACTATACTCTGAGCACTGTCATTTTTGTCTCAGAACAGTGATGCTACACCCAAGGGCTGCATTCCTCTCTGGGGGCTGTTACTCCCAGACTAGAACTTTTATGCAACCAGTCCAGTTCCAGAATTCTATGCCACTTCTATGTGCCGTCCTTCCATTCTGGTGGTTGGTTTTCCAGTCCCAGAATAATTATGCCAATCCCAAGGACCAGCATTACGCTCTAACAGCTGCCATTTTAGTTCCATAGTAGTTTATATGTTCACAGTGGCTGTCATTTGAATACTTACTGGCATCAGACACTTGGTATCCTTCGCATCTATACCATTAGCGGATCTCTTTGAAAGTTATACCTTTATTGAAGACTTGATATCTTAGTATTGTCTTTGGGATACCCTGTATTTGTATTATTCATTGCTTTGTTGGTGTTATCTTTAATATGTATACTTTATTGTTGATTAAGAGTTGTGGGTCTGTTATTTGAATGTTTTAGTCATTTTCATTAAAAATAGAGTTTTTAACCTTGCACTAGAGCCAGACAGATTCTGCTTTTGGCTCATCCTTTAAGACTGTCATTCCAGTCCTAGAACACTTATGCAGTAGTACTTTCTGATGCCATCCTTCTTCTCTGGAGGCTGTCCTGCCAATTCCAGAGAAGTTTATAGGATCCCAGTGGCCATCATTCCATTCTGAGGGGTGTCATTCCAGTTTCAGAGTACTGATTCCCATCTAAAGAATCATTCCACTTTGGGGCTACCATTACTGTCCCTGAACATTTTTATCTTTGCCCAGGGACCATCATCTCAGTCTGGGGACCTGTGCTCAAAATGTATCCTGCATTTATCAGAATCTATCTTGCACTTTCACTACAACTTTTTTATCCTGTATTTTTTTTCCAATGGAGCTCATGCAAGTCACCTGGCATTCCTGACTCCCAGTATATCCAATGGTCCTTCAAGCATATTCTTTACTCCCCGTGGGCACTCTTGTCATTTCATTTAGTATATCCCCTGAATCAGCCCTTTTGCCCAAGTCTTTCTTAAGGCTGTGACACTTCCCACTCTGTGATATGTTCATTTCACTGAAGCCGCTTTCCCCTGTATTAATCATTTCCCTTCCAGGTTTTGCAAAGATTCTGCTTTTGGACTACCAAGAATCTGGCTCCAAGAATCTGGTTCAGCATCACACAGAAAAGATGTCCTGAGCTGTCTCAACCTGTGGGAGATGTCTAGCACCAAACTGGCTGCAACTCTTTGGCTTGTGGAACTCAGACTCTCTAGTTGTATAAAGGCATTATATAGGGGTGACTTCCAGCATCTTTATATGCACCATTCCCCTGGATTACAGTCCATTGCAGGGAACTAATTCAAGAAGTAGCACGTGGTCTGTCGCCAGAATACCACAGTTCTCCTGCTTTAATGACACTGGCAAATTTAGCATTCTGTAGAACTCAGGCAGGCTGTTCCTGTGCTGGACCTGCTGCTGAGAGAGAGACCACCAGCATGTACCGGCACATTTTCAACGGAGAACACACAACATCTTGGAAGAGAAAAGCCTCCCCCTGCCCTTCTTCCCACGCAGTGAATATTTCTCTGCCTTAAAATGCCTTTCTGGAAACTGGAGCCGTGGTATCTGCTCAGTCAATGCTAATCTTTTTTAGCAGCTCAGGAGTGAAATGAAAGAAGCTTGCACCAGCATCTTAGTCAATCAAGCGTGCTTATGAGGGGGATGCAGCGAAGCTGAAACAATAGCGGAGGTGTGCGGCCGCCGTGCAGATCTTCGGGGACGCTTTTTGAGTTACGCACGATGGAGAGCGAGCGAGCGAGAGCTGGCGAAGAGATCAATAACCCTGCGGGTCACCTAAGGGAGTTCCAAACTGCAAAGCGAGCTTTGCCTATGAGCTGTGCAATGGATACGCGGGCACGCTATGGGGGGGGGGGGGGGGGCGGACACGTGTGCGAACCATCGCCGGCCCGGCACAAAACCTTGCCCAGCCCTTCCTTCTGACTCCTTCCCCTCCGCACCAGATCCAGCGGCGCACAATACACACTAGGCTCCATTCAGAGGCAAGCTCGTCTGACAGCCAGCAACGCGCAACCCTAGTTTGGGCCGCACTTCGAGCGCAGTTGAGAGGCCGGTAGCATCCGCCTGTCCATCAAAGACCAGTCCAAGCAGCAGCAGCAGCAGCAGCAGCGACTTCTGAAAGAAGAAGACATATCCGAGCGCGGAGTATGGAGCGAGCCGGGGGTGGAGCTAGGGAGGGGCGAAAGACAAGGGCCACGCAGCCCGCCGATTGGTTATTGGGGGGCGTGATGCCACGTCCGGAGGGGAAGCCCTGCCTCGCCGTGGAGCCTCCTCTCTTTCTGTGCCTGGCTGGCTTCGCAGGTGGTGGCGCCGCCGCCGGATCGGACGGACGGACGCACGAGCGCTTTTCTCCGGCGCCGCTTGCCCAGGCTGCCTCCCTAGCCCGGCCGGCTTCCAGCCTCGAACTGGGACTTGCCAGCGTGGGGCGTCCTCTTTAGCATCCTTGGCAGAAGTCCCCCTTTCTCCACCGCCGGGCGAGACCTGAAAGATGCGAGCTGCCTTGTAGTCAAACGCTGAGCGCCGCAAAGAAAGAAAGAAAAGGGCAAGGGGGAAAAACAGCTTGGACCGGGTCTTCGATGCAAATCCACCCGGCCCGCGGATTGCCCGTCCGGTGGTCTCCCGAGCGCCGCTCCTGAAAGCAGCAGTTCGAAGTGACCCCCGTGCCCGCCTCCTTTCCCTGGCCCCGAGGGCGCTTGTCGGAAGTGCCTGCTGCCCCCGCTGCGCTCTTTGCAGCCGGTCAGCTCGCCCTCTCCCACCCGGCTGGCTCGCTTGGCTCGGGCTTGCCATTGTTTGTTGCCTGCCCCCGGGAGGGTTGCGGGCGGAGGCAGGGATGCTGGGGGGGAGGTGGGACTGAGCGCCCGGGTCGCCCTCACCTCGCCGTCACCCTTCGGAGCCGGGCTGAAGAGCGAGCGAGCGAGCCGGAGCCCGCGCCGAGAGACACACACAGAGAGAGAGCCCGCTTGGGGATCTGCGGCCAGGATGCCTTTCTTCTCGTGGGGATTTTGGCTGCTGTGGGTCGCCGCGTCCGTCTCGGCGAGGAGCGACGGCGGCAACAAGCCGAGGAGCTGCTCTGAGCTCCGGCAACTCTACGGAGCCAAGGGATTCAGCCCGAGCGGCGTCCCCCAGGCGGAGATCTCCGGTGAGTAGGGCCGGGCCGGCCGGTTGCTCCCCTCCCGCCCCGGGTGGGCCAGATGGGGAGCTGCTCCCGCTGCCCCTTTCCGCCAGGAGTCGTCGTGGGGCTGCGCTGCGCTATTCGGGCAACCGGCTTTTGGATTCGCTCACAATGAGAGGAGGATTTCTCCGACCCCCGGCAGCTAGCCCCAAGCGCCGGACCCTTGGAAAATCAAGAGCGCCTCTGAGCACGTGGAGAGGGCCCTTGCCTTTTCAGTCAGCAAATCGCAGCCTCGCACAGCTGAGATTAGGGTCAAGGTTTCCCAGGCCGGGGCGTGATTTCAGGACTGTTTGGAGGCCCCTTTGTGAAGTCTCTCACAAAGCAGGAGCTTCGCTTGAAAACGGCGCTGCGTTACTCGTTAAGCTCTCCCCCCTCCCCAAGTTCTTTGTGGGACTCCTATTGATGCCTTTCCGTAAATGGTGCTATGGCCACTTGATGTTGGCTGCTTGTCACCCACAATATAACCTCCACTGTCTGCAAGTAGTCAGTCTTTCCGGGAACTTCAGCATGTGCTGTGGCTTTTCTTGCAAAAAAATAGCATCTGCTGGAGCCTCCTTGTTGAAAGAAGGGCTGGAATCTCTGTGTGTCAGGCGTTCCTGGGAAACGCAGGATCATCCTTGGTGCCACCACTGCCTCACAGTGTGCATTGTTCCCTGAGTTTTATGTGATCCTTTTGTCAGGCAGAGAGGTTCTTTTCCCCGTCAACCCTCTCTCTCTCCTCCCTGCATAATACTGGGGATGTGGTTTTAAAAATAAAACTCTGTCCTTAGCATATGGCAGTAATGCTCTAGAGGATTTAAGTCAGAAGTGTGGTGGATAATGAAAAACTGTTGTGATTAGTTCCTAAGTTAGAGGATGCCACAAGGTAATAAAGGAGAAGATGCGACATGGTTTTCTTAAAAACCAACTGACAGTTGTTGAAACTACAACCACCCAACTGTTTGAAGTGGGCAACTCTAGCTGAGGAAACTCTCTGCAGCCCTTTAGTGATATTTAAGATTCTTTCTACTTTTTGACTAATTAAAGCACAGGGGTTTTACACTTCTTTTGACACTTATGAAATCTAAGAGCAAAAAATGATATTTTTTGTAAGTTTGACTGGCTGTGGGAACTTCATCATTGAAACTCCAGAGGTTACCGCAGGGTGGACAGCAATAGCCAACCAGCGCAAGTTTCCTATCAAGATCACACCAAGTCCTGGTTGTGTTTACTTGGAAGTAAATCTTATTGATTTCAGTGACATGACTCCCAGGTGCATTGTAGCCCCATAAATTTCAATTGGATAAGTCAGCATGAAGTGTGTGAAGTTCTATAATTTTCTTCTTGCCTAAGAAGATAAACATGGCTTTGTTAGTCCTTGTGTGTATTGGATTGATCTTTTGGATGGGTGTTTTAAGGACTGGAATTGGTGGTTGTAATTAGAATATGCTGTAAACAGCCTTAGTTATAATTTTGCACCAAGGCAGGGCATAATTATGGGGAATGAATATACATGGGTAAATTTTCATTTAATTTTTTCCCATCTGTTTAGATAATTTATACCATCTCCTTCTATAAAGGAGCATACAAGGTGGTTTACAATGAAGAGTGTTCCACAGAGCAGTCAAAAGTTCTGATGAAACCAATATCAACAATTAGTTACTCCATTTAATCAAATCTCATAATGACATCTTAGTAAGAATGTTTATTATTTTTAAATGTGGAGGTGCATGGTAAGAAGACTGATAGCCCCTTCAGCAGAAATGCTCCAATATTCATTCTTTTAAGGGCAAATGAGCCTTCTGGGTAAGTGCATTATAATGAGGTAAAGCAAACATACCTTTTTGCATTGGAAAGGCTGCCCCCTAGAGAACATTATCAGTTGCATTGTTAGTATGTGCAATATCTGCAGGTTCTTTAGATCCTTATTTCTTAGTCCTGAAATATGTTAACTTTATTGGCAAATGACCTTTAAGACATACCTGTTAGAAACAAGGAACTGCTTTGTCTGTTCAAAACTTTGCAAAGTGAGCAGACTTTGCTCACTTGCTCTTAATTTCAATACCATGAATACTTGGGAGTTTGTTCTTCTGAGAGTTTGTTCTTTTGAAGCCAGTGGGGCATATTTCTAACCTATCATACATGAACATATTTAGATCACAGTTCTGCCTCCCCAGCTACGTACAGTGAGCATATAGAAATTGTTGAGAAGTTGAATTGCAACTATTTTTTTTCCCTTCTGGTCATTTCAATATTAGATTCCTGCAAAACAGATAGGTTTGCCTTGAGTATTGGTCCATCTGCATTAATTATGCTACACACAAATCATTAAATGCTTATTTACTTATTTACTTCATTTATACCCTTCATTTCCCCCCTGGGGTCCCAGAGCAACTTATCTTTCTTTATCCTTCTCATTTTATCCTCATAGCAACTCTCTGATATAAGGTTGAGACTCACATATTCTGACAGTATGTGACTGACTCAAGATCACTCATTAAGCATCTATAACAGAGTAGGAATTTGAACCTGGGTCTGCAGATCATAATTTGAACTCTAATCACAACATTAAAATAATATGCTAAAGGGTCTGTAGATGAAGCAGCATCATTCGGCATCGTCTGGTTGACATTAAATAACAGTGCCATTATTTTTGGAGCATGATATGCTGGAAATTTGTTTGTCTTCTATTTCATTGTTTCTGTTTGACTCTGCTGCTTAGGAGCCTTTTTGTTGAGCTTCTTGTTAAATCTGTTGTCTGCAGAATTTATTGACTTAAAAGTTGATTAAAGTATTAATTTGAATTACCAAAAGTGAACAAGAGAGAGAGAGAGATTTAGATCAAATTTTCTGTTTGGAAATTCATATTTCTTGAACAAACATGCATACTAACTGATAGCTGTAACAAAACCATATTAGGTTGTAACTAAGTCTAGTCATAGTATAATTTTGGAACCTAACTCTAAATCTTGGATCACAAGCAAAGCAAAATTATTTCTAGAGACAAATTTAATCTGATACTCTGCGCATATATAAGAAATTAAGAGTTGTCTCCATCTAGGTGGGCCCTTAGGGATCCCCCGGGATTTCAACTGATCTCTGGCCTGTTTAGATTAGCTCCCTTGGAGTAAATAGCTGATTTGGAGGGTGGACTCTATGAGGAATTGTCAAAACTGGAGATGGGAACACACTGATACTTACTTGAAGGCTGTTCAGAGGCAATGGATGTTAGTAATTTGGGCAAAATACTGTTTCTTCATAGAATGTAAATGTCTGCTCTGCTTAGATAATAGAACCATAGACATTGATAATTTGAGAATGGAACACATAAAAGAGTTGTTATTAGATGATCCAGGTGACTTACAGGAGAGCAGCTCTTAGATTCTGTAGTGAATTGCCACTCCTTGGTCCGGTAGGATCTCCACAGTTAGTATAGAACTGTCACTTGTAATAACTCAAGTATATTTCCAACATCACTTTATCTCTTACATACAAATATAGCCTTTAACTCAGTCTGTTTTTAAAATAGATGTTCATTTTCAGTTTTAAGAGGTTATGTGTAGGTTTTAAAACATTGATATTTAGATTTCTTTTCAAATTAATTTATTGTTTAATAATTACTATGCAGTTTTGTCACTACAACTGAAATTTTAAAAATCTGTTCAAATTGGTTTAAAACATCAATTTTCATTCATTCTGCTTGCCAGGTATACCGTGTCCCCAGAATGTAATTATACTGTAACTGAAATATTTAATTTGCTGCACAGATAAAGAATGTCAGGTATCCTCAGTCTGAAGTCCATTGTCTTATTATTTCACACATTTTGAAACAAAATCAGTCAAAAAATGTGGCAAGATAATTTTAGGAATGTCTGTTATATGCCGAAAGAATTAGAGCACATATAGAAATCACAGAAGTCAGGAACAACTGTGCCTTTGACAGCATTTCATCATGCATGGTGATGTTAGACAGTTAGCATTATGAAAGCTGGAAGGAGAATTGCAAGTGGAAAATGAGCAGAGGAAAGAATGGGAGAAGGCTGCCTCATGAGCCATCTGCTTTTAGCAGTGCCAGCTGTGTACTTTAAAAGGAATGCTTCATGTTCCTAGTTGGTGGTTGCCATATGTCCTTCAAATTGATAAGAATTTAGAAAGTCCCATCTGCGTTTTGTTAATAAGTCGTCTAGTGAATACAAGAGTCAACGAGAACTTGCGGCTTCTTGTTTAAAATTGATATTCAGACACTATGAGTCAACATGCTGTGGACATGACAATGTGTTCACGTAGTGTTTGGCTTTTTGATAAGTGAAAAAAGATTTAATCTATTGGCTGGGCAAATGTTCATCACCCTCAAGGATTTTTAAAGATTTAATTTGATTATTATATCGAAGATACTTTAACCATTAATAGGTTTGATGCACACTAAATACAAAAACATTAAGAAACTGGTGTTGCAAAATAATATAACTGTAAAGAACTGTTATTACTTGGGAGCATTAAGTTAGGTTTCTATATATATGAACAATACATCAGATGGTTCTTCTCTTTGGTTTACTCTGGAATATCACAGTGAGTGTCCAGTAACAGAATTATAAATTAAATCAGTTATAAAGCAAAGGAACATCAACTATTTAAAAAAAATCCTTTTATAAAAGTAGCTAGTTGTTTATGAATAATGTAACACACAATGGTGGATTCTGCACAGCGAATGTATAGCAGGTTGCAGTCATTATAAAGGAACCTGTTTTCCTTTATCCCATTCACATGTGTGTCCTTTACCTGTTCAGGCAGCGATTGGAGGCCATGGAAACAATACAGGTTGCTGGGGTGTTGTGTGGCAATCCAGGTTGCTTTCACACCTTCACACATAGACACTTCTTTCTTATTTTTATTTCCTGCGACGCATGTGTAGCTGTACAGGCATACATAGATGAACCTCCATAGCCATGACAATAGTCCCTCAATGCAATCAGCTGCACCTGTGTGGCTGCGCATGTGCAACACAAAAAAGAAAAAGGGACACCTATACAGTGGCCAGGCAATAATGAATGTGTTGCTGTAGATCAGTCATACTCACTGCCTCAGAGACAAAATGTGCTTGGGGGACTTTGTACCCTGTCAGGCACTTAGAAAATCTGCCCACAACCTACTGGGTGATCTGCACAGAATGGCACGTGGGCAGGTTCTCCCTGACAGTGGACAGCACAGAATTTAAAGTGAACGGGTAGAAGAGAGGGAAAAAGTGTCTTCTGTCTGTTGTGTTCGTGTGGGAGTATGCAAAATAATTGCTGCTGTAGCAATCTTCGAAAATCCTGGATTGAGGGGAATACAACAAGCCAAATTAATTTTGGGAACAGGACCTGTGCAAAGCCCCCCTCCCCCCCCAAAAAGGTTTATATACCATCCCACATGTGTTATATTTGGCCTGTGTGGAATCCATCAATGTATGCTTCTGCCAAGACCGTGGCATTCTTGGCTTCCTTGAATATCTGAATGATATCAATTAATAGGCAGTGAATTTACAATATTCGACCAGTCAATTGATAGGAGTACTAATCCTAGCTATGGGAAGAGTTTAAGCACCCAAGAGTTCTGAGCTCCCCACTTTCCTCATTTGATCATACTGGCCCTTTCCCACAAATCCTCGAAAACATTTCTAAAACATTTTAACCCACCCACCCCTTTACAACGATGTATACCTTTACTCACCCCCTCAAAATGATTCCTGGCTGCTAACCCTACCCCCCCCTTTTTTTTTAGTTCTGTGTTGAATAGATGCTTCAATGCTTCACTGTCTTGTGCTGTGATTCTGTACTCCTCGTATACTCGACGCTTTGAAGATTGACCCCCCCCCCAAATAAAAAAACAAACAGAAATTCTGCAAATAAACAGGTGGAGGGGAACAGAGGGAGCTCAGAAAATGGTGCCATGGAGGAAGATCAGGCAAGCAGAGAAGCATGGAAAACGTAGTCAGTAGATCGCATAGCAACTAAACACATTTTCAAAATGTTTCAGCCAGAAAATTGTTTTAAAGGGGAATTCATTGTAAGGTTTCAAAACATTGTAAGGCTTCAAATTAAACATTTGGGGATAAAAACAACATGGAACTTTTTGAAGAAATATTTTATTTCCTGCCTCAAAACGTTTTAAAAGGTTTGTGAGGAAAGGGCCATTCTCCCTCCTTTCTGAATTCTCTCTAGTTGTTTCTACTTCTGTTCTAATATAGTATATACTGGCAAAAAATTCTTCTAAATTTCTCAGTAGCCCTCCCCTACAAATGCTGAACTTGTATTCTAGGGTTTCTGGCTTTGACTGTTGAGAAGAGAGAAAAGAGTGGAGGAGCACCTCCACAGGCGATAAAAGGTGCAAGTGGAATCAAGGCTTAAGACCCAAACCTCTATCATGTATGCACATAGTACAACTGTTGGTTACTGTACTGCTTAAAATGGGCCTAGCAGAACTGGAAACCTGTATAGAAAAGGGTCTGTGACTCAGTGGAAGAACATCTTTTTTGGCTTGCAAAAGGTCCCAAATTCAATCCCTGTTAAAAGGGTAAAGTGGTCAGTGGTATGAAGGACCTCAGCCTGCGAGTATGAGTGGATAGTGCTGACCCTGATGGACTGACAGTCTGATTCAGTATAAGGCAGCTTCTTGTTTTCAAGTGCACGTGTACAGAGCATGATAAAGGTTTAGAACCCTTTCCATGGGGGCAGAGTGGTTTAGAGAAAGAATAACTAAAGAGAGACATTGTGAATTATACATCGTGCTAGGAAAGTATCTTCAAAACATGAAGGTTATCAGATCATGAGGTGGAGAGTCTGCCTGCTCCACAGAAGCATGCTACCTTCACACTGCTTAACTAACAGTGTAGGTGCTTTCATCATGCAGCTTAAATCACTAAGCCCTGATATTGAGGCTATTACCCTGCTATTTTTGTTAATATCTGTTAATTAGTCATACCAGCCAAAGTACTGGAAGAGAAGTGCATTATCCAAAATGCTAATTCACACGTTTTTGCATTCATGTTACGAATGTGGTTGAACAAGTGCTTCTTTCAAGCCCACTTGGAAAATTGCCCAAACCCCTTAGTGTTGTAGTCGTTTTGGTTCCGAATGAGTTAAGAGTACTTGCTGAAGTTCTAGAACATTTATAGCATATTCTGCACATTCTAATCGTCAGTCTTAGTTGTGATTTAAGTGAGGATTATGACTAAGAAGTCTCCGCTGCTCAGCAAAAGGCTTTAGAGTGTACAAGCCTGTTGAGAGAGACACCTACGCCAAGGCTGTTATTAGCATAGTAATTATAAAGATCTGGATAAATGGAGGAGTGAAGCCTGCTGGCTTCCTTGTGTTCACACTTTTATATTTGTTAATTTCATTATATCTGCATTGATAGTGTTTAGACAATGTATATTTTCCCAAGTGTTAATTTTTCTTGTGGAGGCATGCTACACACCCCTTATTCTGGAGGGTTTTTTTGCCCCCATTCATAAATAACACTACCTGTTGTGACGGATGGCAGCACAAGGTTTTAACAGGTTCATTTACAGCTAACAGCAGGAACAATTAACAGCTGCTCAGAAGTTCCCAACTTCTCTTCCAGTCCCCAGTTCTAACTGCTTTTTCCAGTTCTGGCTTAACTTTGCCCATTGACTCAAAAAATATCATCACATTACAAAGTTTATGTGGTAAAACATGACTTATGCAGGTAAAGCAGTGCCCAGTGTATCTCTGTGTATGTCCCATATTATAAACTCAGTCAGGTCAGCAAAGGCTGATCAATGACGTTTTCCTACTGTGTAATTTCACAACAAAAAAACTGCTTTGTTTTGGCTGTGTTTTAGATTTCTGCTTGTGTTCAGATTTCAGCCATCCAAACGTCATTGCATTGTTTATTGGATGTCCTGTCCTGTTGATCATATTGATTTCTGCCACATAATCTGCCTTGAATTTCTGCAAGAATGGCAGATTATAAGTATCATAAATAAATAAGTAGAGGGGAGTTGCATAATCAAATCTGAACACTATTGACAGTGCTCACAACTGCAACATTCTTTTAAAAAAGTTTTATCCTAGATTCTGTGTGTGTTTTTAAAATTTACTTGCTTTACAAAACAGTGTGTGGAGGTTACTAAACTTTTATACTTGGGAGTGAATTATCCTTTATGTCGGAGAAAGCTAAGAGGGATCTGCTTGAATGCCTTGCCTGTGCGCCTCCCTAATGTGCATAGGCTGGGTTAAGGGCCATTGGGCAACCCTCTTATCTTTCACAGACAATTAGCTTCCCCAGGGGGCTTATAAGTCTAATTAGTCCAGATACTTCCCTTGGCCCCTTTGAACAAGACCAAATGCAGCCAGCCAAATTGTCTGTCTTTAAAAAATAGTTTTGTTTTAGATGGAATCTTAAAGAGTTCCACTTTGAGAACCTCCACGTTAAAAGGTTTATGAGAATTTTTTATTGAGATGAGTGAAAGGAAAAAATTATGTAGACTCGAATGTTTCAGTTGTTTATGTAGTTCTTTCACTTGACTTCTCATGTTTTAACTTAGCTACTTTTTAGCAAAATTATAAAATTCCAGTTCCTTCCATACCTGATTCAGATGTTGATCTATCATCCTGGGCAAGCATCCCAAACATTCTTACTTGGAAAAAAAGTTCCATTTTAATCACTGAATCTTACTTCTGAGCAAACAAAAAAAAAGACTCTGTACAGCTTTTATTTTACATCTGTGGGTATGTAAATGCTTAACTGGTATTACTGTATAAAAGAGAGTTTATGACTGTCAGGGAATATGGTGAGAACACAGTCTGTTGCCAAAAGACATGGCTGGCTTATTAGACTTTGGGCAGGTGAACCAAAGCATCTGTACTGCTTCTGATCTGAGGGGATGTGACAGGGCCAACCATAGGTGAATTCTGTAGAAATTAAGCCTCTAGTAATGCAATATGAACATCACATTCATTTCATTTGCACTTGGACTTCTAGGGGTCAGCATTTTCTGATTTCATTCCACTTTATGATGGTGGAAAATCCTTTCCTGTCCCTGACAGGAAAAGCAGCCAGTCAACCAGCATGGTGTAGTGATTAAGAGTGGTAGACTCTAATCTGGAGAATCAGGTTTGATTCCCCACTCCTCCACATGAGGTGACCTTGGGCTGGGTGATCTTGGGTTAGTCACAATTCTCAGAACTCTTTCAGCTCTACCTACCTCATAGTGTGTCTCTTGTGGAGAGAAGAAGGGAAGGAGTTTGCAAGCTGCTTTGAGACTCCTTATGGTTGAGAAAATGGGGTATAAATCCAAACTCTTCTTCTTCTGAGCCTGTAGACGTGCTACTCCAGCATCTAGTCACCTTTCAGTAGCAGTTTTAGTTTAGGTCTGCCTCATGGAGAGATCAACGTAGTCTGGTACTGCATTATCAACAAGGGAGTCAGTAGTCTGGTACTGCATTATCAACAAGGGTAACTTTGCCTGGTAGTGTGGCAAGGTGGTTTAATTTTATTTCTGTGAGAAGACAGAATACCCAGTTGTGAAGCTTGTCTCTAGTGATGATCAGACCTTGTACCACTTACTCTGACTTTTAGGAAAAGGCAGGTAGGTGTGGGTGGAATCGTGTGTGTGTGTGTGTGTAAAGGTATCCAACTTAGTGGCTAATCAGTGAAAGCCTATTTGTACCTGCAAGCATTAAAGAGAATTCATAACTAGCTTAAATTTATGAACCTCAGCCAGGTTTGACCCTTAACTGTCTGGAGACCTGAGCTGCTGATCTGTCTTTAAAAACAACCTATCTATATACCGTATATACTCGCGTATAAGTCGACCCGCATATAAGTCGAGGCACCTAATTTTACCACAAAAAACTGGGAAAACTTATTGACTCGCGTATAAGTCGAGGGTGGGAAATGCAGCAGCTGCTGGTAAATTTCAAAAATAAAAATAGATGCCAATAAAATTACATCAATTGAGGCATCAGTAGGTTAAATGTTTTTGAATATTTATTTGAAAGAAAAACAGTAAACTGGCTCTGTAAGTGGAAAAGAGGGTCAACAAGAACAATATGGTATCAACAATAACTTTAAAAGTACAAAAACCTTAGCTCAACCAGCAACCAAGCTAAAACACAAGAGTTAAAATCCTCCAAAACTAGATTCCTCATCATCATCTGTATGTCCAAATGTAACCCAACTTAGATTTTAAGAGGGATATTATCAGAAATGGAAAATCTACTATTAGCTTCCATTGTAAACAATAGGGGATGGGGCATCCCCTTTGGGGGTCAATAACTTTGGATCCCCTGACCCAAACTTCACCAAACCTGGCTGGTATCATGAAGAGACTCTCCTGATGAGACCAGCCAGGTTTGGTAAAGTTTGGTTCAGAGGGTACAAAGTTATGGACCCTCAAAAGGGTAGCCCCATCTACTAATAGCTCCCATTGAAAACAATGGGAAATGGGGCACCTCATTTGGGGGTCCATAACTTTGGACCCCCTGAACCAAACTTTACCAAACTTGGCTGGTATCATCAGGAGTGTCCTCTGAGGGTACCCTGAAATTCTGGTGCAGCTAGCATAAAAACTGCGCCCCCTGCTGGCCAGCAAAGTAAAATACACAAAAAAATTTAATGACCCGCATATAAGTCGAGGGGAGCTTTTTCAGCATTAAAAATGTGCTGAAAAATTCGACTTATACATGAGTATATACGGTATATAAAAAGCTAACAGTGTTTTTGTTGATGACAGTATACCTCAGTAACTGCTGGTCCAATTCCTCTGAAAATTCCCAGCCACTATAGTCAGCCAGGCGAGAGCATTTTTAGATATTCACATGCCTGAAATTTCACACCTGGCCCAGGTAAAATGCCTTTTTCCTGGCGCTCCATGGTGAAGGACATGCAGCTGCCTGTGTGTAACTGTCACCCTTAGAATGTTTGTGCTGCTTAGAATGTTCACTCAGATGGCCAGATATGAGCAGTGGAAACAGTACATAGGCAGTAACTCGAGTGGAAGTGAAACACATACACACACATACAGACGAGGGAGAGGGAAGGGAGGGAGAGGGAGAGGTGGCATGCAAAGGAAGAGGGAGGGAGAGGAAAGGGACAGAGGGGGAGGCATGCAAGAGAAGAGAAGTGAGAGAGGGGAGACAGTGAGGGGTGGCATGCAAGGGAGGGGAGGCAGGGGGCCCAGCATCTTGATATGACCCACCCACCCTAGCGTAGGGAAAGGGAAGGGAGGGAAAGGGAAGGGAAGGGAGGGAGGGGTGGCATGCAAGGGAAGAGAAGTGAGGGAGGGAAGAGAGTGAGGGGCGACATGCAAGTGATGGGAGGGAGAGGCCAGGCACCCTAGATTCCCTGAATACTGCGATTACAGTTAAGAAAACCAGGCATGCATTACTCAGTACAGCAACTGTGACATACTTTGAATGGCTGCGTCACGCCCCTCAGAGGGTTTCCTCAGAAGCGGCACCCATTGGCACCAACCAAACTTACTCCCAGGTAAAGGATCATGACCAGCCAGCTTAGATGCGTGGGAGGGGTGCCTTTTCATCCCCCCCCCAAGGAATGCGGACACACACATCACTTACATCACACAGTATCAGACTGCGTGTTTGCATGAGCACGTACTGCTGGCCTCTGCAATTGATTTGCTGCTACTGTTCCTTTCCCATTTCACCACAATAAGCCACAGCAATGCGTGGCCGGGCCATGCTAGTGATTATATAAATCTTTGTTATTTACCTACAACCTCTGCTTCAATCATCACCATGTTTTTCTTGTTCATCACAACACTTACCTCACGGCAGCAAACCAAAAGCATTTACAGTTCCCATCCCAATAACATCTTCTAAGTGAGGGGAAGGTTTACAGTGCAAAACACACCTGGTTCTCCAAAATCGTAAAAGTTTGTGTCAGTCCACTTGGTTCCAAGAAAGGGCTTATTGCACACCTCTACATAACATAAGAACAAGCCAGCTGGATCAGACCAGAGTCCATCTAGTCCAGCTCTCTGCTACTCGCAGTGGCCCACCAGGTGCCTTTGGGAGCTCACATGCAGGATGTGAAAGCAATGGCCTTCTGCGGCTGTTGCTCCCGATCACCTGGTCTGTTGAGGCATTTGCAATCTCAGATCAAAGAGGATCAAGATTGGTAGCCATAAATCGACTTCTCCTCCATAAATCTGTCCAAGCCCCTTTTAAAGCTATCCAGGTTAGTGGCCATCACCACCTCCTGTAGCAGCATATTCCAAACACCAATCACACGTTGCGTGAAGAAGTGTTTCCTTTTATTAGTCCTAATTCTTCCCCAGCATTTTCAATGAATGCCCCCTAGTTCTAGTATTGTGAGAAAGAGAGAAAAATGTCTCTCTGTCAACATTTTCTACCCCATGCATAATTTTATAGACTTCAATCATCCCCCCTCAGCCGTCTCCTCTCCAAACTAAAGAGTCCCAAATGCTGCAGCCTCTCCTCATAGGGAAGGTGCTCCAGTCCCTCAATCATCCTTGTTGCCCTTCTCTGCAATTTTTTTTCTATCTCCTCAATATCCTTTTTGAGATGCGGCGACCAGAACTGGACACAGTACTCCAAGTGCGGTCGCACCACTGCTTTATATAAGGGCATGACAATCTTTGCAGTTTTATTCTCAATTCCTTTCCTAATGATCCCCAGCATAGAGTTTGCCTTTTTCACATCTGCCATGCATTGAGTTGACATTCCCATGGAACTATCAACTAAGACGCCCAAATCCCTTTCCTGGTCTGTGACTGATAGCACTGACCCCTGTAGCGTGTATGTGAAGTTTGGATTTTTTGCCCCTATGTGCATCACTTTGCATTTTGCTACATTGAACTGCATTTGCCATTTCTGAGCCCACTCACCTAATTGATCAAGGTCCGCTTGGAGCTCTTCGCAATCCTTTGTGGTTCTCACCACCCTACATAATTTGGTATCATCTGCAAACTTGGCCACCACGCTACCCACCCCTACTTCCAGGTCATTTATGAATAGGTTAAAGAGCACTGGTCCCAAAACGGATCCCTGGGGGACACCACTCCCTACATCTCTCCATTGTGAGAACTTCCCATTTACCCCCACTCTTTGCTTCCTGTTTCTTAACCAGTTTTTAATCCATAGGAGGACTTCCCCTCTTATTCCTTGATTGCTGAGTTTTCTCAATAGTTTTCTCTTTACATTTTTTTTGTAAATAGTTTTCTCTTTACAAGAGTTTTCTCTTTACAAATTAAAGGATTTTCTAATAGTCTCTGTTACTGTAGTGTAAAATATACAGTGGACAAAGACACAAAATCAGAGTCATGTACAAAATAGAGAATAATATACAAAACCAGAGTTTGAAAGCTGTAGTTTGTGTTCTACGCAGTAGATATCCCTCAAAGAGTATGAGTCTCTCCTTAAATTGCTTAATAGAACTTGCCATCTAGAAGAAGGAACAACTATTGTCTTGAAACTCTTTCTTGAACTGGACAGGATGAGAGAAAACATGTACAAGCTGTTGGCCTGCAAGTAATCAAGGGAGAATAGTTTGGAAATCCCATCCTAGACCATGAAATCTCACCATCTAGCATTGACCTGACCTGGATAGCCCAGGCCGTCCTGATCTTGTCAAATTGCAGAAGCTAAGTATGATTGGCCCTGGCCAGTATTAAATGGGAAACCACCAAGCAATACCAGGATCACTACGCAGAGGCAGACAATCGCAAACCACCTCTGAATGTCTCTTGCCTTGCAACAGTACCAGGGTTGCTATGAGTTGGCAGTGACATGATGGCAAAAAACCAAAAAGTATTCTCAAGATTCTCTAAGCTGTCAGACGCTTAAGCACTGATCCCCCTCCCCCCCCCAACCTTTAAGTGATATGCAGCTGCTTTAAACATTCTTTCATCTCTGGAGCATTTTTACCCCTCAGGCTGATTTTAAAGATTTGTTTCCTTTCAGTTTACAAATCATTTTTTTCTCCCTACTTGGGGAATTCCCACAAGTTGACAGAGACCCCTATCTTGTTTGTAGGTGGTCTTGTTCTGTGGCCTTTGCCATCCCCACAGAAGCTAGCCATTGACTAGTAGAAATATTTAAAATATCTATCAGTGAGCAATGCTTTTGGTCAGGCTCCAGTTTCTGGTTGGTCTATTCCCCAATGAATGATTGTCTTTGCCCATATTTTACATTAATAGACACCTGAGTTTCCTGCTTCCTTGGACTCGAAGCTGCATTCATAGTAGGGAAAAACCTCTACAATAAACCCTTTCGTGGCATTGAGATTATTCAGGTTGGGAAAAAATGGATCTTTACATATCATGCTTGGATTTCTATGTAATAGATTTCTTTAGAATGGGAAAAGTAAAGTTATACTAATCCTTGCAATTATTTTATTTATTTTAATTTTACTTTTTTAAACTTTATATCCCTCCTTTCTCCTCACTGGGAACCCAAAACATTTCTCCTCTCTTCCACTTTATCTGCACAACAATCTTGTGAGGAGTGTGTGTGACTGGTCCAAGGTCAAGCAAGTGACTGGTCAAGCAAGCTTCCATAGCTGGGCAGAGATTTGAACTTGGGTTTCTGAGATCTGTGTCTGACACTCAAGCCATCACACCACATTGGGGAAGTTAATAATCCAGCAATAGTGATATGGAAACTCCATCCCTTTGTTGCTCATTTAAAGTTCTGAGGTTCTGGAGGATATATATGGGCATGCAGTTTCTCACAGTTAAAAAAGATTTTAGCTTTGAAGTTGAACCCTCAGTTTTCTTCATGGTATGGAGATCTGAGGATATCATGGAACAGCTGGTCTTCTCAGAACAAACTTTGAGAACAATATTATAAGTGCAAATAAGCATGCTTCCAATTTTTCTGAAGAGGCACACCTATAAATTATCCCAGTAAAAATAAGAGTTTTATTACACCTTTTAAAGTTATTGATACAGATTGGTGTGCGTGCTAACACAAATAAAATGTTTTACGGACATTTTAAAAAGAACCGTTTTGGCGTTTCTGTCTGTATAGTGTAGACAAAAAAAGCATTGGCAGTAAAACCGTTATTTTTCCCATCTCCCCCCACCACACATCTCTAACTTTCAGCTTCTGAGCAGCTCATGACCGCCATTTTCTGCCAGTTTTAGGAGCCTCCATGCCACTACCATTTGCAGAGTGTTCCCACTGAGTTACCTCTCCTTGCAGCTCATCCGTGCATCATTTCAGTGTCTGACAATCAGCTGTGATTCTCATACCAATAACAATTGGGTTGAGCCAAAATAAAGCATCCTGAGGACATTTGGGGGGAAAAACTGTGTGGAGTTCCTCTCCAAAACACTTATTTTAATTTCCTCATGACTTTATTTGTGCTGTGCAGAAAGAATCCAAAGAAAGACTTGATCCAGCATGACTAAATAGAATGACTGCTATGGTACTGTTGTGTAAATAATCTGTACATACGGATTTCAGGAATCTAGTTGCACCCATCTAGAAAGATTGCTTCTGAGCAGAGATGCAAAAATTGATCTGTAAATATGGATGAACAAATGACCTGGGGTTTTTTTTTTAAACCCTGTTGCAGGGACTGCTACCGCGATAGTAGGTTTTAATATAGGTCTCGGCTTGAAAATTATTTAACAGTTTTGAATAACTTCATGCTGAGAAGCTCTCACCCGTTTCAGCTTTCAGTTAATGCCATCGACAATATTAGATTAAATATTGCAGAGCTTCTTGCAGTCTGCAACATTTTGTCTGTGGAGATGGGGCAAATGAGGCTTTGTCATGCTGATTCCATTGCCCTTTAACAGAGAATGCAAGGCTCAGATTCCCCCATGACTGACTGAAGGGAAGTAAGCATTGGTTCAACTTCAGAGCAAGACATAAAAATTGTGAACACATAAGTGCTTGGCTGTTACTTGGACATGTGACTTTTATAGGATGTGTATGCACAGTTCTGACTGTATTAATTATACAGTGTTTATCTTAGCTGTCTTGAATTTTTAACTATACCCATTTTACATGGACATGTTGGATTGTAAGCCTGAGGGCAGGGATTGTGTCCTTTGAATATAATTATAGTACCGTGCCTCTCTGCTAAAGCACTTTATAAATAATCTATACTATTATTAACATGTTAAGGCTTATGGATGAAACAAACTATATGAACAGAAAGCTCATAGGCCTACTGTATGAACAGAAAGCTCATAGGATCCATTTCATTTATTTTAATCACCTTCATGCTCTACATTATAAATGTTTGAGGCATACCTTAGTATCTGCAGTAGCTACTTATATAGTTATAAGAAGTTATTACTGAGATAATGAATAATCCATTTTTATTTCACTTTTTGTTTATACATACAGAAACATTCAGGTCTCACTGACTTTCACAATGCTATGGTATCTTGTTTCTTTTCACTCTAAAGGCCAGCTTTCCCCGTTATCCTCCAATGCATTTCCTGAAATCAAATTTTTCAGAACATTATGTCAATTGCAGATGAAACCACATCTTCAAGTAATGCTGAATTCCCTAATGGAATCTGATTATTTCCATGAGAAATAATAATACAGCTCTAGTCAGCAGACACTGATATACTTGTATATACATGAGGACCAAATTGTAGATTAAGTCACAGGCACTAGAAGGTGAAAACTTTGTAACAATTTCAATAAAGAATCTATGGCCGCTTCAAGACGGCTCAAAACGACGGCGCCTAGGGCGGTAAAACGCCGCCCCAGGCTGCCGTTTATTACATGGGCGCTTTGCTGCAACGCAGCAGCGCCGCTTCTGACTGCACTTCCTTTTCCCCAGGGCGGCGGCCAGGTCGCTTCTAAACAACAACCCTTTAAAGGGTTGTTGTTGGGGAAGCGCCTTCCTGGCGGCGTGGAGCGCGTAACCGCCGGAAGACGTTCCGCCATACTCTTGCCGCCTGCTGGAGTGGAACTTCACACTGTCCTCCGACCTCCAGGGGTCGGAGGGCAGCGCATGGGCTTCCATGGCCAGCAGGCTTAATGCACGGGCGACATCGCGGAGTGGGCGAGAAGGAAGAGGCACCCGCGCGAGTCGCCTCTCCCTTCGGGGTTTTCGCAGCCTGCTCGCACGCCATGAAGAATATTTGCCCACGCCGCAGAACTCTTAGCGGCGTATGCATGCCGTCGTAAGCGGAAACGGCCTATGTTATATAACTGGAAACATGCTGTATTCTGTCAGTGGCGTGGCACCAATTGGGCAGGGGGGTGGGGGGTGCAATGCACTGGGTGTGCATCAGTGTAAGGGTGGGGGGTTGCAGGGGTGCAAGGCACACACTTGTCCCAGGCGCAGTTTCTCCCAGCTCCGGCCCTGTATTCTGTGTTATATGCTGAAAATTCTCCAATTTCATTTTTTACTATATCAATGACAGTTGTGTTGCATGCACAAAGATAATAGAATGAACTCCTTCCTTTCTTTGAGAGTTTACATGCCAAACATCAGAATAGAATTTAAGTTTTACAGTAGCAGCTCATAACAAAACAAATCTTTCCATTTCCTTGTCATTCGATTTTAGGAGTATTGTACTTTAGGTACTGCAGTGGAACAATATGATGGCAGTTATACATGCTACACACTGTATGGGCAAGTGGTTTTGGCTTACAAAAATTGTGGCATTTTACAGAACCGTAAACTGTGCTATATAATTGACTTGGCATGTTTCTGAAATTTTTATTGTGTAGTTTTGCTCTTATCCAGCTCTAGTTACATCAGAATGTGGATGCACATCCAACTGGAAGTTATGCAGGGCAGATAGAAGACGTAAAGATACAATTTTGCCGCTACCGTTTTTGAGCCAACAAGCAATATCTGGATTGAGTTACTTAATACAAAAGTATTAAGCATTGCTTACTGACTGCTAGAAGTAACAGTGTTTTCAGGGAAAATGGGATCCAACAATTCTTCATTATCATTTTTTTTGTGGGAAGAGGCTTCTGCTTAACAGCATTTCTAATCTGGAGGAACCGGGTTTGATTCCCCGCTCTGCTGCTTGAGCTTAGCTGGGGAATTCAGATTAGCCTGTGCACTCCCACACACGCCAGCTGGGTGACCTTGGACTAGTCACAGCTTTTCGGAGCTCTCTCAGCCCCACCAACCTCACAGGATGTTTGTTGTGAGGGGGGAAGGGCAAGGAGACTGTAAGCCCCTTTGAGTCTCCTACAGGAGAGAAAGGGGGGATATAAATCCAAACTCTTCTTCTTTCCTCTCCAAAATGAAGTTTAATTACAATTTTATTGCAATGAAACTAATTTCATTTTGAAGTCCTCACTGTCAGTAGCGTCAATGATGTGGTGTTGAATTCAGGGAGACATGCTTCTGCGTAAACATGTAAAGGAACAAGCTTTAGAGGAGATGTGGCTTGCAATAGTATTGACAATTTGGTAGTAGCAAATTACCAGAAACTCTTGAAATAGTGCAGAGTTGTCTTAGTTGGTAGAGGTATGAAAACTGCTCCAAAAGGTCATACAACTATAGAATAGGATGATATAGAATCTGTTCTTAATCCTGCTAAGAACATGTTGTTAGAGGTAAAAATGTTGCTTTTACATATACCACAGAGGTGTTACTTTTATAAACATAAGTATACACGGGACAATGATTGCCTTATAAGTTATAAAAGAAGGTATCTTTAGGTGTTTTCATAATGTGTAAGACTATATTAAGTTATCTACACACATAAACATATTTTAGTGCACAAATATGGGATTTAGAAGTCACAAAGAATATACCCTTCACAGAATCACAAGATTTAGTAGGTGGACTCTGAATATAAAGTTCATGTATAGTATCTACACTTGAATATAATGAGGTTGAAAGCCTGTTAAGTTGGATGGAATCCAAAGAGAGATGGGAGTATGATGCTTATTGCTAGCAGAAGAAGAAAGGTCAAGAGTTAGAGGGGAATAATAGGTGATGTGGTGATGTAGTAGTTTATAATCATGTTTGTATATTTGAATGCTTTTATATTGTAGCTAAATAATGAAACTTAAAGAATATGTTAATCACTCATGTTCAATATATGTATCCTAATGCTTCATGTGTAATGAATCCTGCTATAAATGTTATTCGCTCAGTTTAAAGTGTAAAATAGCTAAAGCCGCTTGCTTCTCTAGATCCTAATCAGTAGGTGCTATTAAACAGAAACTCCATTCAGAAGCTTCTTAAAGCCTCTAGCTAAAGTCTTTTTCTAAGATGCTTCTGAAGCTTGGTTTCAATAGTCATAAATAATAAAGGAACATGAGTTCCCAGCCAAACAGACACCTGCTGATAAGAGGGCCCCTAGCAAGCTTGGGATAGTGTCTTCAAAGCAGGGGAGTGGGTCAAGAAAACCTAGGTTCTTGTGCCAAAAAGTACCCGCTTATAGGAGGCTAAGATCCTGTGCCAAGATAGAAGGCCTTTGGATGAAGGGGTAAAATATGATGGTGTCTTCACAGTAAGATAAGGGAACCAAAGACGTGGCAGGTGCATCCAGAGGAAGGATATATATCATGAAGATATATATCATGAAGACACGGCATGGATATATATCATGAAGGCACTACCGAAGGGTTGACAGTTAAGAAGAACCAAATATTAATTACAGGAAATGACCATATAGAGATGTATTAATTGGAGGAGATACCACCTGGTATATGACATAGTATGACTAGATGAATTGTAATAGGCTATGGCCCTCACCTCCTAGCCAATGGAGAAGTGAGGGAGGGATTGGGTGGTCCTGAAAAAGTAATATAAACTGTTGTAGAACAAAGGAAGGGTGTGCCTACTACTGGGTAGGCACCCGATCTTGCAAGACCGTAAACCAATAAAAGCTTTATTATCTGCTTCACCAACTTTGTCCAGATTATTTTGAGGGTCCTTGGACCCACGTTTCTAACAATGTTATTTGAATTGAAGAGATATTGGATTAGATCCAAGGGAACATTTCTGCAGATGGAAGGATTTCTGCCATTGGAATATTACTTTCTTACTCCCCTCCTTCCCCTACAGCCGAGAATGCTGGTGTGGGTTTTCTTCTTCAAAGGAGTACCATTGGGGCTGCAGTGGGAGATGAAGAGTGGAAAATCAGGGCAGGAATCCTTCAATCTATGGAAATGCCCCATTGGATCTAATTGCCTGAGACAATGTAAAACTTGAGGTAGAAAATCTCAGGTTGAAAAATATAAATAGATTTGTGCCTTAATAATATACCAGTCTAAGTCAAGCTTCCTCACCCTGTCTACTGGGTAGGGCTTGTTTTGGTAGTGAAACATGTTATCATAGATTACACCCCCCCCCACACACACACACACACACATGGCACTTTATATTCAGGAAGATGGGTAGCTCTGTATGGACAGTAATCTATTCCTGTCAGTCAGAGAAACGTTAAATTACAGGAAATGACCATATAGAGATGTATTAATTGGAGGAGATACCACCTGGTATATGACATAGTATGCCACCAGAGGCATGTAGAGTTCAAAGATTGAATTTTGTTTTTATTAAAAGGAAATTGAAGTAAATCAGGAAGGATTTTAAGCCAAGAATCACATTATTAAATATGTGCAAGAAGATAGTTCAGAGAAGATACTTGTTTATGGTTCAATATCTTTAAATTGCTGTTACAAGGGTAGCACTGGGTACTAACTCCAGTGCCTTCAAATTTGTTACAGTCGCTTAGAAAACAACTATCCTAACCCTCAAGTGATTCTTTTACTGTTTGGAAATCTCTAATTCCAGTGCTGACAAGACATAATTCCTCAATTCAGTTAAGTGTAACCTACCCAGGTCCTAAACCACTAGCTCCTAGTCAACTATCTCCTTATCTGAGACATCTGCTTTACATGGTGCTTACTAGAGAAGGACTTGTGATTTTCATTTTAAAAACCTAATACTTTATCTATACTTCCACCACCCTTAGGAGCTTCACTGCCCCATATCTGGGTGAGCTCAGAGAAACTAAACTGAGTCACCAGTGTGATTAATTCAGGTTTCCATGTAATGGTTACCAACAGGACCTCAGTGCAGATTCCTTCACAGAAATCTGTCCTTATTGGCTCTTACTCCAAGTTGTTCAGTTCACAGAACTGGCCCTCAGCATACAGAGTACAGATCTATGTCAGACTAACTTGCTCACTCTGGCGTTCCCAATTGTCCTTCCCTTCGCACCAACTTCTTTCAAGAACGCCCATCAGTTGTTTCTGGCCCATCAGGCTGCAGTTTCTGTTAACAATTTAGGCTTGCAACATTTCTTAGGTAAGAATGAGCTTAAGTATACTTTACTTATGTCTGGCATATCATAGGACTGTTTGCCTCTGATTTTCTTCCTCATCCTTGTAAAATAATGAAAAAGAACAATTCTGTATGACTGTATTACAGAACAGATATTTGTAGGGCTTCATTTTCATGAATGTGAAATGTATTTTATTTATCCAGAAATTGTGTATGGTGGCTTACAACATGATGTGGCTTACAACATAAAAATAATACGAAGACGTTAAACATTTTAATTAAAATCCAGCATTAAAAACCCAGCTCAGTATATAAACATAAACCATAAAAACAGACCGCTGAACAGCTTAAAATAACATTGTCCAGATAAAAACAGAAATACTACACGATGCCAAAAACATAAGGGCACCACAGGAGTACACTGTCTTGATGTATATTAGCTGGGTTAGATCCAATTGCAAGAATATTTGTATAAACAATACCATTTTTAAACCCCACACATTTTATGTTTTAATATACCACACCCTGTGCTTTCAATGAAGTTTTTCTGTTTCTTGGAGATTTCCAGTGGGCTTTTCGTATTTAGATAATATTTTAATCACGTTATTCAGTAAGACCAAAACATTTTTACAGAGTCAAAGCAGCATACTGGCAGTGATATATGAGCACAAGAAGATTTATTGTAAGATTAATTAATGTTATTCGTATTGGTCTGTAATGCTACATGATTCATGGATGTAGCTTGTTAAAGGTATAAACTCATCATCCTTATGCACTAATACACATGCCCAGATCATTTTTTAACTTTAATCTTTTAGTACCTTCCCTCTCCCTGTCAAATCCATGTTCCACTCACTGGCAAGGTAACCTCAGCAAGAAAATCATCCATATTAGATTCTCTTCCAAGAAGATGTCAGCATACTGCATTTAATAGCATCTTGGCAGCTCTTATGGTTTTTATTTCATCTTGTAAGAGCAAAAAGTATATGCTGCATCCCAAACATTTACTGCTTTGGAATAGCAAATAAATGTTTTAGTTCTCATGAGCAGGCATGGGGCATAGAATAGTCTCAGTGAGAGCCCATGTTCCATAAAGTAGTTTTGCCATGCTGTGGTGAAACTGCAGCTGTAGATCTTAACAGCTAGTACCTTGCTTGGGCTGACTCCTATTAACCAAACTGGTTAGAGTAAGTTATATACCTAGTAAGAGAGAGTGAAGCAATTGTCGAAGGTTTTCATTTCCAGAATCAACTTACTGTTATGGGTTTCCAGGCTGTATGGTCTGGTAGTTTTCACTCCTAATGTTTTGCCCCGCATCTATGACTGAAATCTTCAGAGGCATGTCATGGTAAAATGTGTTTCTGTGGCAAAATATGGCGTGTTCTGTGTAGTTGGATATTTCTTTCGTCAACCACTGAGGTGTGAGGGGGATAAGGCGCATTTTCATGTGCCTGGGTGGAGTTTATTTGCATTTGTATGTTCATGTCCTAATGGTTTTAATGTATGTGGCTCATCTAAGAAATTGGAGTAAAGTGAGGTGGTTGTCAGGGCGGGTGTGGGGGAGGAGAGGGACGTTTTTAATAGCATCTGGTGGATTGTTGAGGGGCGTTTGAAAAGTTCCTGACTTTGGGATTTGATATTTTTTAGCACCAATAGGCAGATTTTGTTGGTTTTCAGATTCTTTTCCTTGCATTCAGATCCTTGCATTCAGCTCTGCAGCTCAGAATTTTTCAGATTTCACTTTATAGCTGTGAAATAAAACCTGAAAAAATTTTTAAAAAGACCCAAAAAAGCCTGTACGAGGGTTAAACGTTTTTGAAAATGTCTGGGTTTTTTAAAGCCAAATTTGAAAAATAGTTTAAAAATGGAGCACACCCCTAAAGATAAATACCCATCTACACAAAACACTCCACACAGTGTCATGGAGAGAAACATATTTTACTGCATGAAGAGAAACATATTTTACTGGAACACCTTCCCTATGAGGAGAGGCTGCAGTGTTTGGGATTCTTTCGTTTGGAGAGGAGGCGGCTGAGGGGGGATATGATTGAAGTCTACAAAATTATGCATGGGGTAGAAAATGTTGACAGGGAGAAATTTTTCTCTCTTTCTCACAATACTAGAACCAGGGGGCATCCATTGAAAATGCTGGGGGGGAGAATTAGAACTAATAAAAGGAAACACTTCTTCACGCAACGTGTGATTGGTGTTTGGAATTTGCTGCCACAGGAGGTGGTGATGGCCACTAACCTGGATAGCTTTAAAAGGGGCTTGGACAGATTTATGGAGGAGAAGTCGATTTATGGCTACCAATCTTGATCCTCCTTGATCTGAGATTGCAAATGCCTCAACAGACCAGGTGCTCGGGAACAACAGCCGCAGAAGGCCATTGCGTTCACATCCTACATGTGAGCTCCCCAAGGCACCTGGTGGGCCACTGCGAGTAGCAGAGAGCGGGACTAGATGGACTTTGGTCTGATCCAGCTGGCTTGTTCTTATGTTCTTATGTTCTTAAGTGTCTGTTTTTATAAATGAGACACAAGGATCCTCTTGGCAGAATGACACAATCACAAGAACTTTCAGGTGGATCCTTCCGCTAAGTAGATAAACAGAGGTAGGGTTGCCAGGCTCCAAGATGGGGGGCTGGAGATCTCCTGGAATTATAGCTGATCTCCAAACTATACACATAGTTAATTTTTTTTTTAAATTAATCTCCTGGAAATAAAAAGGCTGCTTTGGAAGTGGACTGCATTGATTAATAAATGCAGAGATATTCCTGAACCCAGAGTTGGCAACTCTACCTAGAGATGTTTGACTATCTAAAAGGATGAAGTAGAAAACTTATTCTTTAAATTTAGATTTACAGCTCTGAGTTACAACTTACAACCCTTGGCAGTCATTTTAAAGGAAGAAACAAGTATTTACGGCTGAAGTAGGTGTCCCTGTCTCTCCCCACCCCCACCCCCCCACCAAATACAAGCAGTAAGTTTGTAGCAACTGTGAACTACCCTAAAGATCACACTCCCATTTTTCTCTGGAATGTGTAGCTGTGTCTGTGTGAGGGGCTCCTAGTCTTCTTGCATGCATTGCTGAAATCAGTGTTATGGCCCAGGCTCAGTAATTACTGTGAGCAGGTAAGTGAAAGCTGTTCTTTCTCCAGAACTGCTAGGATGGCATTTCTATTGTATGCTTGTTTTAGTATGCTTGCCACTTAAGCAAAATGAACTTTTGAGTCGTGCTAAAACAAACGTCCAAAGCAAAGTTTAAATTTGAATAATACTACTTGGTATTCAAATGTGAAGCACATTTTCATTAGAGTGTGCCATTCTGTATAAATACCTCTCCTACTGGTAAGTTTCCTTTCCTTTTGTTTTTTGTGCATTTTCTGCACATTTGGAATATACTACTGAGACCTTTGGTCTGAAGTTGAAGAAGTGTCTGTGATTAAGCCTTGTGAACGAAAAAGAAGCAGCAGACACTGCTGTCTGATATCAGCCCTGCTCACAAGCTAACATGAACACATGTTCAGTCTGTATAGCCATCCAGTAATTTTCATGTTGCATTCAAAACACGTGAAGCTGAATGTATGATTGAATCGCCACATATATTCATATACTAGTCCCCAACTTCATTTGTAAAGTGAATACACATTGGCTGTTTCTTACAAGAGCTGTACACATGTACACGTAGATGCAATGTGTGTTCACTGTAATGTGAACAGGGCTTGTGTGTATTAATGAAATAATAAAATCAAGATACACCTACCTGAACTAAACAGGAAGATTTATACCCACAGTTTGATTCCAAACTATGGGGTTAGCAGTCAGTGTCATTTATAATTTAATGTTTCTAAAATTATTCAGTCTACTAAACTTTCTATCAGGAATATGTTTTTTGGCTATAAGGGGAATATTTTCATTCACTGAAAATGTGGCTGTGCTGCTATGGGCCTTTCTTCATAAATCACTGAAAAATTTTTCACACCCCCTCTCTTTTTATCACAGTGCATTTCTTCACAACTTCTCAAATTGATTCCTCGTCATCATTACATGATTTTCCTCTTTTAAAAAAGTTCTCTGATGAATCGATGCTTCAATTCCACAAAGCTTTTTGCGATGATTCCTCATATGTTCCTCATATAATCAAGACATTGAAGATTAGCCCCCCAAAATTAAAAACAAAAACAGGAAATGGTCATGTAAATAATCGGCGGAGGCCAATCTACTGGTGGTCCCTGGCCCCTCGGCAATGCGGCTGGCCTCCACACGGGCCAGGACCTTACAGCCTCTGGCCCCGGCCTGGTGGAACACTCTTTCCACCAGTTGTCCTGGTTCCGCGGGACCTTGGGGAGTTCCTCGCAGGGGCCTGTAAGACGGAGCTGTTCCACTGGCCTTTGGAGGAACCAGCCTAATAGTGCCTTCCTTGGCCCCCAACATCTGGGCCGCTTAACCACCTAATGAGACTTCACATGCCTCCCTTTTACCGTGTAGGGAGGGAGGGACTTTATATTTTTGGAACGCTGGACGCCACCTACATCTTGAATTTAAATTCAAATCTGAACTTGAGTTTTATATTTAGTAATTATATTGGGAAATTTTATCGCTGCTTTTAAATGTTTATTTAATTATATTGTGTTTTAAATGTTGTACACCGCCCAGAGCCCTTCGGGGATGGGGCGTAAGGCACCTAATAAATAAATAAATAAATAAATAAATAAAATAAACAGGGGAAGAGCATAGGAGTGTTGGTGGGAATGGCGCCCAGGGCAAAATGGCACCTGGGCCCTGACCCCTGTGGGTACTTCCCCCCCCCACTTAGATCAGCTGAAAAAGCAGCCTGGCTGGGTCACCAACTGAACTAAGGTAAGTGGGAGGTGGCTGGACTAAGGTGTCAGGCTCCACCCCCTACAGCCCCCACCCCTGCTCTCTCCCCACTTACCTTAGTTCAGTCAACTGCAAAGAGCAGCTGGCTGAAAAAGCAGTCTGCCTGGCCGCCAGCTGAACTAAGGCAAGTGGGGGGCACCCCCTGCAGCTCCCCCACTCCCACTCTCCTCCCTGTTCTCCCTCCCTCCCACCCATGCTCTCCCCCCCACTTACCTTTGTTCAGCCAGCTGTAAAGAGCAACTGGCTGAAAAAACAGCCTGGCTGGGCCACTGCCCAGCCCAGTTCCACGGCCATGGGGCCTGGCTAGTGGGGCGAAGCTGGGAAGGGTCACCCAGCATCAGCTTCTGCCGGGTCTGGCCAGCCGGAGCAAGGGGAGGGAGTGTGAGGGTGATTTTTGACCCCCCATGTAACCCCAATGGCATGCACCCAGGGCAAAGTCCCCCCCCCTTGTCCTGTGGTAGCTACGCTACTAGAGAGAGAACAAAGTGAGCTCAGAAAATGGTGCCGAGAAGGAAGTTCAGGGATGGTAGAGAGGCAAGGGAAGATGAGGGGGGTGGGGCTGAGAATCATTGTCTTTTCTTTCTGCTGTATTGTTGGAGCCCATTAACGTATGCCATATGACCCCTACATAGCTCATCTCTGTGATAGTTCCTTCTCAATGCATAATCCCAGCAAGATTTACTTGTACACTGATAGGAATAATCCAAAAACATGGCCATAGCATGGATGACGTTCCTGCCAACTAACAGGGAAATTGTCTACTTAGCAAAAGAATCCACTTGAAAGTTTTTGTGATTGTGCCATTCTGGTTACGAATAGACCCAGTAGCCTAGATAAAATGGACCAGCACTTCCCATCAGCCTCTGTCAGCATGGCCAATTGGCCATGCTGGTAGGGGCTGATGAAATTGTAGTTCCTGAACATCTGGAGAGCCGCAGGTTCCCTACCCCTGCTTTAGTCCTACATATGTTACTATTGAACTATATGGACATTGGGCTTAAACAGAATGAAACCCCAGTTTGTTACCCATTGATGAATTAAGAATTAATTTTGTAAATTGAAGGGAGTGTTTCCCTCATGTAGTATATTTACTGTATTATTTATTGGATGTGCTGAGCAGTTTGATTACTTTATTGCATTTTAAAATTGTATTAAATCACCTACACCTGTGTTTGTAATTTCAGACTTTAAGCAGCCTGGGTATGGTGCCTTCTCTCTTGTTCCTGTTGTCACAAGAGATAGAAATTCCAAGACCCAATTAGTACAGGGAAAAAGAGGAAACAATATTACATTTTTTTAAAAAAACCATAATATTAGTCTCTGTATTCAGTCATAGAACTGCTGGCTTCATGTCATACAATGTAAAATGCAGACTACAGCTTTCCCTTTGTCTTTATCGGCTGTATGACAGCTGTGTGGGTCTCTGCTTCAGATCATAGCCATGTGAAAAGGAGATGGGGTTATATGGTTCTACATGGTTTTACTGAGACTGCAGTTAATTAGTCTGGTAAATAGGGGTAGAGATGTGCCCATCTTTTTCCATTAGAGTGATTATAATAACAAGAGGCTAGGCAGCAGTTTTACTTAGTAAAATTGTATACTAAGGTCTCTCTCCTCCCTACATGGTCCCAATCTGAACTAAAGCCCCACATGGTATGTAATTTAAGTTTTAAAGATGAGTACAGACCCTTGATCCCTGTCTTCTCTTGCTTAAACCCTTAGAATAATCTGTGACAAAAAAAATTAAACTTGTTTGTCCGTTGGCCTACTCCCCCCCCCCCCGAAAATAAACAGAGGAACACCTTGTAGCCCAAATGAAAAAAATGTAATTAATACATTTGTATGCTTGTTCCCAGGCAAAGAGGAGCAAAAATGATAGGTTCTCCTGTAAATGAATGGCAAAAGAATGCTTCTTATATGAGATGTGTTTTCCTATTATTAATGAAATAAAGCTGCTGTGGTAGAGTATTTGCCACAGAATTCAGGGCCAGCTGTCGGGGGGGGGGGGAGGGTTAATTTACATCCTTATCAGTAACATTCCTTTTTGCATTGTGGAAAAGCTATCTGATGTCATGGTCATAAATTAAATATTTTGTTCCGCTACTGATAATGTTTAAAGCAATACTTAGGCGTGGTATTTCTAAATCCATCTGCACTATATCTGGTGGGTTCATTTTGCAAAAATGATCCCCAGCATTACCATGCTACCACTAGCAGCATTTTAGCATCTTGACATACTGAATTAGATTTGCCTGGGAGACACCACTTCTGAAAGTATCTTCCTCATTTGGTTCCTTTATAGTTGCTTTATGTGGACTTCCAGATTAGTCATGATAACAATTTAAAATAATTTCCTACCTGGCAGGGGCTGAGGGCAATTGTAGTCCATGAACATCTGGAGAGCCGCAGGTTGCAGACCACTGCTCCAGACTGTATCACCTAGAAGTCTACCCCCCCCTCAAAAAAAAAAAAGATTGTTCCAGAGTTCAGGCAGGTCTTTCTGAGATTTTCAGAACTGTTGGGGAAAGGTTCAACTTCCCCCTCCCCCCACCCACTAGAGACTTTTTCAGAAAAGCTTACGAAAAGGCAACTTATATCACATTGAGATGAGTGGATTGGGTGCACTGCCAGCTTCCAGTATCCACATCATGCTCCAAAAGGAACATCAGTTCTTTGTAATGCACATCTCCCTGCCCCCACCCCGTATTTATTGCCAACTAATTACTCCAACTTTAATTCAGTAGCTAATGAGCTCTGCTCTCTGTGAGGCAGAAAACATCTTAATGTGCCTCCCAGGCTGATACATGCAGAGAAAAATAAAGCAGAACATCACCTTTCCTCTAGAGACTCAGGCAAGTCAGAATTCAAAATCTGCAGTATGTTCATACAAGAGTTTAATTGTGCTTTAAAATGCTGAAGTTAAAAAAAAAATAGAGTGATTTGGGATAGATTCCTTTTTTAAAAAAATCACCACAATAATTATTTTACCTATCAAGTTCAGTTGGTGAAATTTTCTTCTTAATCAGCTTTGGCAGGGTGAGAGAAGATGTTTACTGTGTTCTACAAATGCACTGATTGTTTACAGGACCTGGTAAATCTCCAGTCTTGGGATAAATTCAGAAGAATTGTCCATAAAGAGAAATGGGAAATTAAAAATAATTAGAAATATACGCAAAAATTTCCTTGATTAAGTATAATGCAGTGGTCCCCAACTTATTCAAATACGAGGATCCTCTTTTAATATCAAATGATTTTATGGGCCACCCACCTGATAGTAGTTGTGCTGGTAGTATCTGTTGACTGAGAAAATACATAAAGAAAAAAGTTCAAATTTATAATGCTTAGTACACATATGGATCCACCAACTCCCTTGCCTCCCAGGGGTCTCTGGTTCCAAGTTGGGAACCACTGCCTTAGTGATAGCTGTGTATAGTGATTCTCCTGGTAGTAACTGCAAAGAGACGATGTCATTCAAGAAAATTCCCACTGGGTTGTTGTCAACTACATAGTTTAAAAAAATGTAAGCCCCTTTTCTTAAAAGGGAAGAGATCAATGATCTCCCTGATTCCTACCTCCCTCTCAGCCCTCAATGCATCCTTAAAAACAGTATTGTAGAAGAATCAGCTTTTAGGGTTGTCAAGTTGAGTCTGCCAACTGATGGGAGGGTTGGGGGCAAGGACATGGTAGAGGACATGGTAGGGAGTGTCGTGAGTGTGATAGCATAGTTTCTGGGGGAAATTCAGAAGCAATGGTGGTTGTTCTAGGAATTGCTGGACACTATGATTTTACCATAGAGTTTCTACAGCTACCACTTTCATGGTTGAGTTTTCCCTGGAAGTGTCATCACACCTATAATGTTGGTGGGTTTTCTTTTTGTTTTCTCCCACCACCAGTTGGAGCTTTACAGCTCTGGGGACTTTACATCTCTATCTTCATCGGGAGAGGGAAATCAACAGAAATTACCAGAGCCTCCTAAGAAAGCTTATGCGCTCTCAGTCTTTGAAATATCATTGGATATAAGCCTCTTACCTCAACACACAGTTGCCTCTTCTGCTGGTCCCATATTTGTGCAGTCTTTTGGGGTAATTAAAGGGATAAAGGAAGGCATTTCTGCTTGTTCAGGTTGATTGCCAAAACTGAAGAGTGATTAAGCCTAGTTAAAAAGGAACTTTGGATGTCTAGTTTCCCGGAGACTTTTTCAGGCTCTGAAACAGAGCTGTTTGAGCTCCAGGGGTAGGAACCGGCCCAGATGTTCAGGAACTACAATTCCCATCAGCCTCTGTCAGCATGGCCAATTGGCCATGCTGGTAGGGGCTGATGGGAATTGTAGTTCCTGAACATCTGGAGAGCCGCAGGTTCCCTACCCCTGGTCTAGTTAATAGGTGTATGCTACAGATTTGTGTTGCACAGCCACTAAAACACAAAGACTCTCTGAAGTAGATCTTAATGAAATTGGGAGTATCATATGAGAACAGGTTGCCCTTCAGAAAACCTAGCCTGTGTTTGTATGACATTCTGCAGAATACCATAGAAAGATTTGGTGAAAATTGACCTGTTGCTGAGATATGAGCAAAGACAAAAAGTCTATGCACATTGCCCATAACATGTTGCATGAGGCTTCCTGGAAAATGTATATTTAAACTACCTTGAGCATTGCAGTTGAAATGGGAAAGAGCAGGTCTGAATGCTTACTGGTATTTAAAGGACTTCAAGCCATTTAAAACAAGTACTTTAACTGTTAGTGGGAACAAATCTCTAGAGTCCTTCAGTTCACGAGTTAGAATTTAGCCTTTGAGTGTCTATCACCTTTCTTTGAAAGCTTCAATTAGCAATGATTTTCACTGTTGCATGCCTGAAGTTGTATTACATTGGTTGCTGTATTTGAGGACTGTTTTGAAGCCTAGAGATGTAAGCTATCTACTTTATTTTCATGCTGAGACAAAAGATTTTTAGCAGATATGAATGACATTGAATTTAATTATTATAGACAGCATTTGAGTAAGAAATAGTATTAGTAAATACTTTTGTTAGACATCCAAAGCAATTTAAAATAGTGTATTCAAAGTAACCAAAACAGCATTTCAGGGAACAACCAGCTTGAGGGTTGTTCAGCCACTGTTTCCCGAAAGAACAGTCAGCCCCAGGAACATGCCCTGGATTTAACAAAGATTGCACTGCAAAGACCTAACTAGATAGTAAATAGCATTGGTTAAAAAAATAGTACCATTCCTGCTGAACTTCGGTATTCAAAAAGCTATTCTTTCTGGACATCAAGAATGTCAGACCATATGTTTGAATCACAAGGTCCAAGAGGTATATCAAGGAGCCATGGGGAAGGCACCAAAAGAATTCAAAAGCTAGGCTGAAAAGGCTAAAACTTTATGGTCTGGGTCTGAATTGGTCAGGGCCCACTGACTAATCAGAGCTTGGGCTGGTGATGTCACTTAATCATGTAATCCTGTTGCTAACCAGGTGACCCAAAGGTCAGAATGAGATAAAATGGTCAGATTTTTTTGCAGGCTAAATCCACCTATTTCTCACAGATGACAAGGCTCATAAATTCACTGCTAGCTAATTGGGATGAGGTTTGCAGTTCTCTCCTAAAAGGGAGTTAAGATGGAAACTCCCTCATCCAGCACCTGGATTCTTACCAAGGTTGCAAAACTTCACAGCTTTGCTGAATCAAGCAACAGCACAGTTACTGTCCACTCTTCAACTTTTCATGTGTAGGCCTGAAGCGTGAACCAATGTTTGAGAGAACAAGAAACTGCATTGAGGTAGTCGGTTTCTTGAGAAAGTGTTCTTGGGCTCTTTTCCCTGCTGAGGCAAGGAGTTCCACAGAATTTCTTCAGATCACGGAGTTGTCTCAAGATTTTTGAGGAAAATGCCTATGTACTTTCTTTTTAACCCAATTGCCTTATCATTTTGAAAAAGAATATCAAAGGGAGAATAACAAGGGTCTATGTAATTCCCCTGGTATTTCATCCATCTGTTTATGTGTCCTTATCAAGGACCTCAGGATGGCATGTATGATTTCTCTCATTTTGTCCTGTGAATTAGGATAGACTGAGAGAAACTATGCCAAAGTGCCCAAAATTGCTTCCTGGATGAGTAGAGATTTGAACTCAAATCTGACACTGTGACTACTCCACATGGGTCTGTAATAATCAGTATGCAAAATGTCATTTTTAAAAATGTTTCTGATCCTTCGTGTTTGAAGGAAGGAAGATCAAGTGAAATCTTTGAATTACTAACTTTTGTTAAGTTCTAACATTGCAGTAGAATTGGTATGATTTCTCACTAGTAGATAAAAATATAGAAGTACTTCAGATTGCCGCAAGGAATGAACAACAAATGAAAAAAGTTCAATTTCAGTTTACATATCAAAAGATCTTTCTAGTTTATATCATGTGAAACAATTTAAAGAACCCTTTTGTATAATTATCTTTTATATGTCAGGCAAGAAGCTGAGGTACTGTTAGTTTTTTCAGCAATATATCACTGCAAGAATTACTGTTCAAGTTGGAAGAACCAGCAGCTGGGTTTGGCATAATTGACTGCAAAGATCTGACAAAATAGCTAAAAGGGCCTTTGTTACTTTTAGTTTTCAGACCTTCAGGCAATGGGATCTGTTGACGCATTTTCAGAAGATATGTCCTGTTCATTCTTTTTCCATCTCTGTATAATTTCTGGTCCTTTGTCTAATTTAACCACTTTTTTACAAGAAATTTCTTACACAGCTAACAAGTAGAGTTCCCAGCCATCAGCTAATAACCAATGGGTGGAATGGGGGAAATACCTGTTCCAGTGAATACCAGAGTTTTCTCGAAATCCTAGAGCATTTTACTGTCATCTTGCCAGTGACATGATGTCATTTATCATGTAATCAGCATGACACCATCTTAAAAAATGTCCCCACTGGCTCTCAGTGGGTCAGAGGTCAACAAAGAAGACTAAGAGGTCTCCCACTGAAGCAGGTGACCTGGTCTTCTTATTAAACAGCCTGTTTTAAGGTCTCCTATTGGATAGGTTTTTCTCCTTATAATTAGAAAATACAGATCACTGATTAACACAACATCTATTTTAAAAAGGTATTTCAGAATATCTCAAGATTTCACACTTGTTTTCTCTCTTGGTAAACTTTTTGTAGTGCTTAAAAGACTCTGACATGAACCAGCCCCTGGGTACTTACCAGAGGACTCTGAGGCAGAACCTGACAACACGGTGCAGCCAGAGTTGGCTGCTCTTGAGGAAGACCAGGCGGCAGAGCCAACTTCCAGCCCTTTGCTGCCTGATGAGTGCAGGTGGAGGAGCCTGCAGATCCTCCTAGGGAACCCAGTAATGAGTCAACTGTGCGCAGGAGGCAGAAGCAGAGGCAGCTGCTGCAGAAACACAGGAGGAGTACTCATACTGCAGCAAGATATAGGAAATAGAAGCTGCATCTGATGAGGATTAACTCCTTGCAGAATCTCAACCCCTTGGACAAGGCTCTCTATGTAAGCCTTGCTGTGAGCTTGCTTCTGCCTGGGTGTAACAAGTGTATTTCCTGTTGCCTCTGTGTGCCTGGTCTACTGCTGATTTCCAGCCCGTTTACCTGATCTCCTGTGCCATGACCTGTTGAACTGACCCCTGATTACACCTTCGCCTGCTGCCTGCCTTGACCCATTGGACTGTCTTCTGACTACGCTCTTGTCTGCCACCTGTTCTGTCCTGTGAGACTGGACCTGGCCACGCCCTGCCTGCCTGCAGCACAGAGTCTGTTGGCCATCTTGCAGCTATATCCAATATCAATTAGATATAATTATAAGCTCAGACACTATTGTACTAATTGCAATAAAATTACTACCTTAGTAGTCCAAACTCTGCAAAACAAAAAAATTGAATCATTTGGCATGTATATGTTATGCATTAATTAAATTTGCATGTTAAATTAAAATAACTTGTTTTGAATAATTTATTATCACATATCAGAAAACTTGCATCTCTGAAGACTTGGAGGGTGAAAGGGAGGTGCTTTGGAAGGAGTGTGTGTTTCTTCTGATAGACTTCTACAGACGATTAGAACACTTTTGTAGAACTGAGGATGTTTGTGTGAATTGTTTCAATCCATCTGTGCATTCTGTTTGTAATCTACTATAGTATGGATTATATAGGTTGTGGTGGGCTGGTAGATTATTATAATTCCTTACAGTAGGGAATTGAACTTGACACCTTTTGGGTTATTTTCAACTCATATGATTATATTATATCCCTTATAGACCCTGTTTCCTCACTGGAGATATAAATTCCTCTGTAGATCTTCCTGTCTTTACTGATGGGGACTAGTAACTGTTTTAAATTCTCCCTGTTTCTTTTTTTAATGTGCATCTATGTTCTGATTTTGGGTGGCAAAGGACTGTATGAACTGGTAGCCTTCAGCCTGTCTCTCTAGAACCACTGTGAAATGAGGGAAGAGGTTGACCACCTGCTCTTCCTCCCTCCCTGCTTCACAGGAAAAGGTGAGCGGGGTGAACAGGGTGACTTGGTGGTTATGGCATTTGAGTTGCTTTTCAGGACTGCCGGTTGCCCTGGCAAGTGTTTTTTGGGTCCAGGATCCCTGTTTGCTGGCACCATAGGCAATAGTGGATGAGCTCCTCTGGCATAGAACCACTAGAAAAACTCTGGAGACTCTGTGGGGAAAGGCAGCATAGAATTGTTTTAAATAAATAAAATGTACCATCAATAAACTATGAGGGAAGGTGAAACACAGTCTGCAGTTTTGCCACTTGTTTGGATGGTTCTCTGCAAACTATTGTGGGAGTATAGTAATAAAGGTATAGCAATCACTTCAGCTATGTTCTAGCTTCTAAACATTCCTCCTGTCTGAGCTGTGTTTAAAACAGTTGACAGTTTAACAGTTGACAGCTGGGTAACAGTCTTTAGCAAAGAAGTGATACTTAGTGATAAGCTTCACCAAGTTGTATATTGAAGGTCATCATCCAACTTTCTGGTATCCAGCTTTTCTTTCTCCATGAATGTTAGTCATTCTTGGAAAAATTATTGCCTCCTGACGAATGAGACAAGGCCTGTAGTGGCTTAAAGCAGAAATAGCTCTGCTGGACACAGCTGTTGAGTGCAGGCTGACAGGGCTGGGGAGTGATGTAATATTCCTGTGTTTGCATACTGCACACCAACCTATTCCTACCATGTCTAACATCCAATAGGTTCAGAATGGCTCATATGACAGAAAGAGATTAGCATGTTGTTCCATGCTGTTCTCAGGATCAGTTTCAAACCTGGATACACAGGTATTGAATTCAGTGAAGGGATTTGTCTTTTCAATGCATCTGGGTTAGGTCTGTGAGCTCTTAATTGTCCAAAACCCTGTGAGAACAAAAAAAAGGCCTACCTTTTCAGGGGAGCTGCATTTTTTCCCATACCTTTTAAGAGCTCTTTTAAGGAAATAAATGGTTGTCTGATAAAGCTGTCGTTTTGCCCTGTTGCCTGCAATTATGATTTCTTCATTCACTTTCTGCTGTCGAGAGTTGAGTTTCTTTGGCATCATTACCCTTCTAATGACTTTCATTGCTAATTTATTTTTAAGAGCTCCCCAGACAGTAACAGCTTCAAAAGCTCATAGGTGGCTTGCCAGTTGTCAGGGTATTCCCTATAAGGAGGTGCTTAGTAAATGTGCTTGGTTTCGCTTCATTTAAAAGACTACTTTGTCTGTTATGCCTTCACAGTAAATTAATATTTCAGCTACAATTTCTAAAGTTTTACATTCTAATGTTTTTGCATCTGAAGTACACAATATTTAGTATTAATTTGCTAGTGGCCTTTTATACAACATACAGTGGTTTACCCATTTCAAAATGATAGTAGAGTGACAAGTTAGTTTTTGACCGCTGCCCCCTCAACTTTCTCTAGCCTGTCACTTTTAAAGCTAATCAAAATCACTTGGAGTGTCAGAATCCCAGCAACTGGTGTCTCCTCCTGGTATTTCATAAGCAAATGGGGAACATTCACTGGTAAAGACAGACTTAAGTATTATGTTATGTGGGGATTCTATTACTAATAAAATGGAGATGTTAAAAAAAACAAGAATTAGAAGTGCTAATATGTCCTTGCCCCAGGCAGTGGAGAATATTGGTTACTCCATCTGCCATTTAGCTTTAGAACAATTCAAAATATGGAATGTTAACACAAAAGTCTGTGCTGATAATCAGGTATACTGGAATATGACCATTTCTGCATATACAGTTTACCACAGATTTTCCCAGTGGCAAAACCTTGTGTCTTGGTCAGACCTTGTGTCTTGGAAGTATGTGGAAATCGTCCCTCCCACCTACATTGTCCTTGTTGTTGTTTTTCCCTTGTCTCTTTACTTGCATGTATTATTTCTAATGTCATCCAGTACACAGAAGAACAACCCCCTCGATATAACATAAAGGCATAGACACAAGCCAGGTTAGTTGTGTCATCTCTGTCAATTTCATACTGAACGAATGATGTCACTTTAAGGTGAAGATGCAGTTAGGAAAAAGTGAAATTGACAAAGGAAGTTGCTTTTGCAGGAGGAAAATTACAAGAGACTGGTGCAACAAAGCAGTATCCTTACTGTGGTTGTCCCTTGTCAATTTCCTCCTGCAAAATCAACTTCCATTGTCAATTTCACTCACTCCTTACTGTGGAGACATATTTTCTCCTTAATGTATCACTCATCTGGGATGAAACTGACAAAACTGCTAAAATTGATATGACTTGTTTTTGTGACCTAACATTATGCAACAGAGAATTTTTACAAACCTTTCAAAAATGTTTGTGGCTCAACTCTAAAGCTGGACAGCACTATTTCTTTCTTTTTTTTGATACATAGCAATTGTTCCATAGAAAGAGGTTGGTAGTTATGAAATAACTTCCTTGCCACATATAGGTGGTTTAAGATACTTTTTCAACATATGGTTATTATAATGTCTTTATTTAACTTAATATTCTTAACTGTTGCATTTAAGTGAACATTTGATATGGTTAACATCATTCTATATTTTAATTATCAAGATCCTGTAGCATGTGTGATTTTAGTTATTTTGTGCTGAAGATTTAAATTCAGGAATTCTGTGATTTTTTTTCAGCTCAGAATTTCTCTGAGAACAAAATACTGAACCAGGAGGAGAATTTTGTGGATACCCTTACCTCAATGGGAGAAACAAAAGAAAAAACTCTAAGAAATAGTATATTCAGATTTGGCCTTCAGTGTTACTTTTCCTGACAAATTGTTTATAGTAAGGAATTGTCAGTTTTCTTGGCAATTTATGACTCCAGTGCTCTTGCAATGTTAAAGTGGCCTGTCTTTTTGATGAAATATATTGAGGAAACTACATAAGGATGTGGAAGTAATACTAAAAGCCTGTATATGTCTATGAATTTCAGGGGCTTCATCATATGGAGCATGGTCATTAGGGTAAGAAGCATGCTGGAGACCCAGTTCTGTTTTAAATGTAATGTTACTATCACATAATTTTTGTGATTCTTTTCAATAGATCAAAGACACTTGCGTTCATAATGATAGAGCTATAGCCCTTGAATCTATGATGACATAGCTATATTGACTGCCAACTGCCCTGTATAGAATATGGGAAAGTGCTCTAGCATTTCCATAGGTCAAATTATTATATTAGGTTTTATACATCCTGCTGTCTGCGCTGAGGGTGGGTTCTAACTCTGTGTTCATTAAATGAAAGGTCAGTTTGTTACCAATAAAATGGGAAATTTTGTCTATAAGCATTTTTTCCACATAATGCTAAGAACACCCCTTCCTTTTTAACTATTTATGAATGGATTATGGCATCATACAACATTGAACACCATCATTTATTTTATTTATGTGATTTACAGTTCGCCTTTCTCACAGGTACTCAAGGTGAATTTCACATAGTGGCCCCTTCTGCACACGCAAAATAATGCATTTTCAAACCACTTTCACAACTGTTTGCAAGTGGATTTTGCTATTCCGCACAGCTTCAAAGAGCACTGAAAGCAATTTGAAAGCGCATTATTCTGCATGTGCGGAATGAGCCAGTGAGTCAGAATGATCAGCAAAATGGAACGTTCAGTAACCAGTGCATTCAGATTTTAGAAGCCTGGAACCATTGAAAGAACTAAAGTGTAGCAAAAGTATTAATATGATTCATTTAGTGGAATAGAGATTACATAATAGGACCCTACTCCAATCAGTTTTGCAGTAATACAGATGCCAGTCCCAAGGATTTACCCAGGTTAAGTTTGTGAACCATTTGTTACAGTTCAATCTTATAATAGTGCAGACATTCTGTATTGAATAATTCAGTTTTGCATAGTTTGTGGAAAGCCAGGAGAGTGGAAGCCTTCCTGACCTCCTCAGTCAGGCCATTTCACAAGTCACGAGGCACAGCGGAGAAAGCACACTGGCGATCCTAAAAATATGGCACTTAACGTTTTTCTGTTAATAAAAATTTCACTTTCCTGTTGCTATGGACAGATAGAATCTTAAAGATACTCTGTTCAAGTTACCACTTGCTTTCTTCACCAGAAACAACCAAGTGAAATGGGAAATATTTTAAGAGTCAAAATGCTAGCATTTGAAAATGGATAGTACATGAATTGATGTGACAATATGATACGAGTCTACAGTAAACTAATAAAGACTCTTTCTTGATGAAACCTGCCCAAATAGAAGAGAAGTAAGGAGGAGGCAAATAAATTAAAATTAAACTGTGTGCATGACATCTGCAGAAAAAGAAGGCAGATGAGAGAGTGTTGCAATTTGAGAATACAGTCTTCCTTTCTCCTATTTTAAAATTGAAGATGGAAGGATAATATATCAAATAATCCTGAACAGTAATACTGTCTGGTCGTATATCCATAAAAAATACCCAGTTCGTGATGCAGCTGAAAGACAGTGTTTTTTTTAGTGTGGTTAGGCAACTCCTATTAATCAGATTAAATTAGTGGTTCATACAATATTGCATTCTTGTTTGTTTCAATAAAATGTAGTCTAATTTATCTGATTTCCAAACAATTATTTTTTCCAGATATTCCAGCATCTCACTGAGTTTTTCCCTGAGATAATCAGAATTGAAAAATGTTAATAATTATATCAAGAATTTTGGAGAGATTAGAAACAGCCACCTCAGGTTTAAAAAACAACAGTTTAAACCATCATGCTATGGCTTCAGATCTGAGCCTTTCTCTTTTATTCCTTTTTGTCTCTGAGCGTGTCAAAGAGAACAAGTTGGTCTGCTGGAAAAGCTGGCAAAATAAATAATACTAATGTGATTCTCCATACAGTTGCAGTGGCAGCAGATATTACATGTTGATGCCCTGTTTGGGAGCTGGAGAAGACAAACTTTCTTTCCTCCCTAGGAGCCTGTCAAAACATGCATTCAGCCACCAAATGCCCCATGCAACTTCGATCGCATGAGCATTCAGCCACTCTTTTTGCTGCCTAGGCAACTATAAATGGTGGCTAAACTCTCTCAAGAAGGAGGATTCTTATGAAGGCCCAGGAAGTGGCACCTATGGCATCCTGCACTGTTTTTAAAGAGGCTGTAGAGAGCGGGTAGAGGAGGCAAGAAGGCTTATCTTTCCTGCTCAACGGTGGGCAGGTGGTACAAGAGGTTTCCACCCTAGAAAATGTATCACCAAAGGTGACTGTCTCAGGTGGCCTTTTTGTGTTGGATCAAGTGTGTAAAGTGCCATCAAGTCACAGTTGACTTATGGCAATCCAGTTAGGTTTTCAAGGCAGGAGGCTGACAAAGGTGATTCGCCATTGCCTTCCTCTGCACAGCAACCCTGAAATTCCTTGGTGGTCTCTCATCCAGGTACCAGCCGGACTGACCCTGCTGAGCTTTTGAGATCTGGTGAAATCAGACTAGCATGGGCCATCCCGGTCAAGGTGCTAGATCAAATTTCCCTGCATAACATTTTAATATTTCCTAGTGCCTAATTATGGGGATGGGATATTGTGGTGACAATTAGTAGCTAGAGAAAGGTTAGAATTGAGAACAGTTCTAATACTAACACATTCATTTGGTAAACAGAAGTTTCCCAGGAAACTTGGCGCAGTTAGAATGGTGGTGGTGGTAGATGGTGGTGGTATAAAGTGCTTTTTCTAGGCAAAAGACATTCAGAAATACAATGTCTTTGTTACAGATGTTCAGTACAGGTGCTATTCTGCATTTAAGGTACATAGATAGCAGTTCTAAATAAGTCTACACAGAAGTAAATTATATTGCGTTCAGCAGGGTTTATTCCCAGGTAAGTGTGTTTCGGCTTGTAGTTTACCTAACCTATCCATAACACATTATGTAGAAATTAATCTCTAGTAATCCACTTGAATGCGAGAACTTTGATACTGAAATAAATATCCAAGCTAAGCTCTTCAGCTCAATATATTTCTTGTTAGTTCTGCGACAGCCTACATTATATTGACGGTGCATACCTCTCTTGATTTATTATTAAAAGATCTTTAGATATGAAGGTTGTGAAGAATTTACCTGACACCCCACCCCTAGGTTACTATAACAAGGAAATGCTTTGTGAGCTGGGAGCTATTTTGTTCCCTGCCAACTTCCATTAATTTAAAGAAGCTGAGAGTACTTTTATCTGCTTATACTACATATTTATGCTGACTATTTCAGTCTTTGTTACTCAGCTGAAACCTAGAGTCTTTCTAGTTTATTGTCATGACATTTCAGGTCATAATATTTGTTCTGTGTGAGATCTAGACTGTCTAAACGTCAGATTAGCTCATTCTCACATGGAATAGTGAGACTTTGAATGTGGACTCAGTACTTGACAGGAAGCCAGTGGAGATTTTTTAAGATAGATGGTCCTGGCTAGAAGCTCCGACTAGGAGCCTAGCAGCTGCATGCTGTACAAACTTTAGCTTCTGAATCAGCGTCAAAGGTAGGTCAGCATAAAGCGAGTTACAGTAGTCTAGCCTAGAGGTAACCAATGCATGGATTACTGTGACAAATTGGCCCAGGAGAGGTAAGTGGTCAGCTGCCGTGCTGTTGTAGGTGGAAAAACGTGACCTGGTCCTCCAGCAAAGATGTGGAGTACATCTAACTCTGAATAACACTGGACCACAATGGAGCAAAATCTGGTTCCATGACATCATTTTGCTTTACAGCCCCATCCATGAACCAGGCACCCGATTGCGGCTGCACCTGGCTGCCACCCCCAAAGAGACTTCCTGGTGGCATGGGGAAGTAAAAAAGTATCCCTGCCTCCAAGAAGCCTCAGTGGGCTCCAGTGGATTTATGTCAGTCAAAAAACTGACATAGTGCGGACTGCGGCCCACCAGCATAATGCTGGCAAAGGGCAGGAGGAAGTCAACTAATGTTGGCTCCTCCCACAGTCCTATCCCTGGCCCACCTCCACTATGCTCAGCACTATGTTCCAACACTGGGGGGTGGGGAAGGCAGGTAAGGGGCCCCAGAAAGGGCAGATCTGGTGGCTTGGTGGCACTTCAGCTCCCTGAAGCGGATCCCCCCCCCCTTTGGATGTAGCTTAGTCTCATAACCTGGGCACTTAAAGGGCCCACTCATACTTTCTGTTTCCTTCATTTGACGTTGCTATACTTTTACTTCCCGTATTAAATGTGTAGTATCTCACTGGGAACTATTTGCTAAAATGGACATGATTTCAGAAGGTCCATAATCAGATCTTCTGTAGGTTTTTTTTTTTAACCAAATGATAAAATCAGCTTCTGTAGGATCTGAATTGGGAAATTCAACCCATACAAATCTTCTGGTTGGGTAAACAGCAGATCCAGAAGACAATCTGTACAAAAGATGCAATGTTATACTTGATTGTATTTTGTTTGTTAAATGTACTGGTAAATGCTTCTCAGACCACATATATGATAGATTTTTAAGCTTTGTTCTGTGGGTTCTTTAGAAGATTCATAGTTGTAAAACATTCTTTCCCGAAAGATAACTTACCTACCATTTCTAATAACCAGAGGAATGCTGAGTATGCTTTCATGTACAGTTTGCATAGACCAGTGCTAGGGTGCAGGTTTAGCAAGCATCCTGAATATACCCTAAAATAGCAGAACTTTTCCACAATTTGAAGAAAATGAACTGCCTTTTCTGCATTATCCCATAGTCTTCATCCTCAGATGAAACAAAGCCTTAATACATATAATTGCACTCATAATTTGCATTCATCCCATGTTACCTTTGTCTTCCCCATCTACTGTAAAATCTCATTCCTATTGTACTCTGTAAAGTACCTTGTATTCCAGTGCTATATAAACATTAATTAGGTGGCACTGCATTTGCAAATTTCTTGCATTTCTTCTCTGTGAACCATACTTCTTTGTGTTCAACTGTACAGTTCATATAACCGTTTCTCTTCCTAAAATAATTAGCTTGTTTTTTTCCCACTTGAGCTCTCGGTTTTCAACAACTGTCTGATGTAATTCTGCACGCAAAGTTTTGCAGATATTAGGATTAAGAAGTATTAGTTGTGACCTTTCTCCTTTTAGTTAATGTAAGGCATTCAACTCTACAGCAGCAATGTGAATCTGAATCAGAACTGTGCATCTTTCCTTCTGCCCTCAGTATTGTACTGGAATGCAGCACTTTATAATGGAATTACTTAGCTCATGTGCCTCAAGTCGTAAACATCCTAGGGATATACATAATTTCCCATTAGGCTGTCACATGTGCTGTATCTAACATAAAGATGAGCTATTTGCCTGTTAATACTCACTTTGGAATTGCTTATGTCTTATCTCAGCCCAGCTACTGCAGTTTAATCCCACTTGCCCTGGATGTTTTAATGAAAGTCAGTTTGGAGTTATTTGTCTGGCAGTTCCAGGCAAAGAAATACAAAGGTGTTTAAATGGTTTACTTTGGCCTGGATCTCTTGGGATTTTCTGGCTTTCAGAAGAGTTCATTCATTCAGCTGTAGTAGGGCTCCTTCAGGTGACTTCAGTAGCAGGGAATACTGATTCCAAATGTGAATACAGGTCTGATTTTTGCTGAATAGGCTACATTTAGAAGAGCAGGTAGACCAAGACCGGAGAGCTTGTTTGTGACTCCTGGTGCGGCCCTGTGGGGATTGGGGAACAGAAGCAAGCAATTCAAGGTATCAATTTCACCTTTTAAAGGAAATCATTTTTCCTTCCATTTAAAACTGTTTTGCATCATTAACCTGGCACAGTTTCAGTAGGAAGGTAAGCTCTCTCTGTACAAATAGTTTTATTTTGTACTTTTAAATCTGCAAAATCCTACTGTAGTTTGTTGTTACGAAGAGTCACAATGGAAGGTAGTGCAATAAACACTCCGGCTGACTGCTCAAGAGGCCACAAAAGAATTCCACCAAAGGCAAAGGGGAGACCCCAATGCAAAAGCAAAAGTCATTTAAATGAGGTGCTGGTTCTTTGGTGATGCTGGTAGCTTCCATATTTTACTTACTTTAGAAAACCATCTTAATTTGGAGCAAAAAAAAAATGACTTGTATTTTTCCAGGCACTTATTCAGCCCACAGATCAAGGAGGGCCTCCTTGAACATCTCCAACTCTTTTCTTGCTGTACAGTATGTTACGAGACTGCTGCCACTTCATACTTCGAACATGTTTCTGGTTGTGCTTGTTTTACTTTGTTTTTGTCTGTAGTTCCATAGTCAGCCTAGGCTTGGCTTGGTTATGTCTGAGGCTTCAGTACTTCTTTGGCCAAGATTGGACTTTGTTTCCCCTCCACTATAAATGATACAGTAGGTGAACTTCCAAACAAAGAAAAACACAATTTGGCTCCACTCACTAAGCATTTTTAATGTGTATTTGTTGGTACTTAGTTGGCAGGCAGTCATGCAGTAGACCTTTAATTCAAAGCAACAGACTAGAGGGGAAGTGGGGAGAGAAATGAGAGTAAGGTTATAAAATTACATTGATTTTCTTATTGGTCCTTCAAGCAGAACTCAATACATCGAAGCAAGATTCTAAATAAGTTAATACAAGATGTATTGTCGAAGGCTTAATACAAGATGTCGTGTGTACGCTTTGCTGCCTGAGCAGCAGTGGCGTAGGAGGTTAAGAGCTCGTGTATCTAATCTGGAGAAACCGGGTTTGATTCCCAGCTCTGCCGCCTGAGCTGTGGAGGCTTATCTGGGGAATTCAGATTAGCCTGTGCACTCCCACACACGCCAGCTGGGTGACCTTGGGCTAGTCACAGCAGTTCTCTCAGCCCCACCTACCTCACAGGGTGTTTGTTGTGAGGGGGGAAGGGCAAGGAGATTGTAAGCCTGCAGGAGAGTCTCCTACAGGAGAGAAAGGGGGGATATAAATCCAAACTCTTCAGAGGAGGAGGAGGAGGAGGAGGAGGAGGAGGAGGAGGGGAAAATGAGCTCGAGGGTGCTGGAGGACAACACAGACAACCACTTTGTGTGGAATAAAATTTGGCCACAACCTGTTTATTGGTATGCTGGCTGAAGGAAGCAGAGGCGCAGCAGAGAGAATGGATCTGGCACTGGGCAGCTTGTCTGCTGTCCCCCAGCAATAATCTCCCCCCAGCCTAATGCATGGGGGAAAAACCAACACCTGGAGCAGCAAGATAGTGGGAGCCATCTGGGTGCTGGCCTCTGGATGCAGAGAATGGGCTCCCCATTTTTGCATGGCAATGCTAGGCACCCCAAGGGCTGGCAGGATAGGTAAACACACTGCTATCTTAAAAACATGGGTCAGTCTGGCAGCAGCTCCTCTCTGCATCTGCCACCGAGGCCTACCCTGGCAGCTTACATTTGAAAGAGTGTTGTTTGCACATCCATTATTTTAAAAATGTCAGATTTTTCTGCAGACAGGGTATCCCATGAGTCTCCAGAAAAACCCGTAGAATGTGTGTGTCCCCAGTCTGTGGATTTAAGTATTTTTAATTAGCTTTAAAAGGGGCTTGGACAGATTTATGGAGGAGAAGTCGATTTACGGCTACCAATCTTGAAGTTTTTGATCTGAGATTGCAAATGCCTTAACAGACCAGGTGATCGGGAGCAACAGCCGCAGAAGGCCGTTCCTTTCACCTCCTGCATGTGAGCTCCCAAAGGCACCTGGTGGGCCACTGCGAGTAGCAGAGAGCTGGACTAGATGGACTCTGGTCTGATCCAGCTGGCTTGTTCTTATGTTCTTATGGGGTACAGTTGGGATTTAGATACTGGAATTGTCCATGACCTGATGGCATGCTCTGTAGGAACTCTGTCAGCACAATGTTAGAAATGAGACCCCCATCTCCCTTCTCTGAGCAGGAGGAGGAACAGCTTGGCCACTAAAAAGTCTGTCTGGCTACGAAGCCCTGTCAAAAATTGCGGGAAGCTGCAGATATGCTAATAACGGTAGAGATCTACTTATTTTAATATGTTTTGCTATTTGTATTTAATATAATTTTGTATTATCCAACAATGTGTTGGCACTGTATTTATGGACTAATAGTCCTTGCTTTACGGATAATATATTAACAAACACAACGACAACTTAAAGATATGTGGGAAAGAGTAGTACAGAAATAATTTGAAACTAGGTTACATGTATACATACACATGTAAAAATAATAAAACAAGCCAAAGTACGGTTGCCAGTCATATTCCCTTCAGATGTTGCTTTTTCAGATTTCTCAGTATAGGCATGATCCTTAATTTTGAAATTTTAACCCGACAAACCATAATGGAACCTATATTTTTAAATAAAATTACTGGATCTATTCCACTGCTACTGAAGAGAAACTGCATATTGCCCATGAGTCAGCAGAGTCTGCTTAGGCTGAGCTACTAAAAACACCATCTTGCTGGATAATTTTAAGGTCTTAAATGCCTCTAATTTTTATGTTACATGGGCTTAGCTGAAAATTGCATTAGACATAAAACAGAAATATGGCAGTCTGCTGAATCTGTCCTAATCCCAAAGGTTACAGTAAATTTGAGCCAAAAACAGACTATAATATCTTGGTGCTATGCATGGCTGATCAGCTCTGTCCTTCAAATGCTATTAACTCAGGCTGGTTAATCTATATTCCTGAACATCGAACCGAGCGTGCTGCTGCTGGCTGAAGGATTAGAGGAGAATTAAGTATTTGTTCTCTAATCCTAAATGTTTATAAATCAGTATTAATTGCTGTAGAGAAATGCAGTCATATTTGGGTTACTATAAAGAGCTTCCATCGTGGATTTTTGCCTAATAACTTAGTACCGCAGCCAGCTAATAAACACTACACCTAACGCAAGAGCAGCAAATGAAAACTGCTTCCATGCAGTATGATCTGTACATGCTTTCTTAACTTAATGAGGACTAATTGCAGTCATTATGAAGTGTTATAAATTAAAAGCAATTGAAGGGTTGGGTGCATTCCACAGAGTTGAAGGTGAATAAGAATCACAAGAGAGCTGTTAGAGAAGAGGAATGGAATAGGAAAGACATATGCAATCCACGTGTCTCTCAATTTCTAAGAGCTGAATTTATGATTGTGCCCAACCTGCTCAGTCTACTGTGCAGGCTTAGAGAATTCAAGGACATAATTATTTCAGTCACATAGCAGATGAGATGTAGGGAAATCTATGGAAGATGAACACCATTGAAGTACTGCAGTTCGTCACAGTACTGTGATGGCATCAGATGCATTACACTGTCACACAGCCGAGCCTAAAGAAAGAGATGGGGCGGGGGGAGTTTTTCCTCATTTTTCCCATTGTGTAGAAAAATACCACAAAGGATGCAAGGACTTTGTGCAGTCCCAAGCAACAGGACTAGGTATATTTGTAAAGAAATTTGTGCATCATGTTTAATGGCACAGTTAGGCAAGTTTGCAAGATATAGAAGCAGAGACCCAAATCTCCCCACAGCTGCTTCCATGAGGAGAAAAGTAGTGGTTTATGCATGTTTACACACTTCAAAGTTGCATGGTTCAGTATGTTCCTTATAGGAAGAACAAGATCTTGGGGAGGGGAAGCCATGGTCAGAATGCTCCTACCACCCTCACCTTACGCTTTATCTGCCTTTGGTTGTGAAATGGCATAGATCTGTTTTCCAGGTAACAGTTCTCAAGAGAATGTATCTGTACATCTAATTCAGAATCTGGCCTTGGCATGAAGATCACAAAACCTGTACAGTGGGACCAAGGGACAGATGAAATGTTTCTACGTGTCTGTGTAAATCCTCAGGTTTACAGAAAAATCTGAAAAGTGTAAAAATTCTGTGTTTTAAATCTCCACCCCCCACAAAAAAACAGATAATAACTGCACAAACAAATACATCAATACTCAAAGCAAGATCTCATAACATTCTGCCAAGAGACTTGCAGCAATCAGTGACTTGCAGCAGGAAGTGCTTGGCGAACCCCCTATCAGGTATCTGCTGGGGGAGGTTTGAATAGAAAACACACTTTGGTTCAAGACTTCCTCCCCATCTTAACAAGTTAAATGGTGAGCGGGGGAGGAGGGGCTCAACTAAGAGTACAAGGTGTTCCCAGTGCACTTTTTTGCTCCAAGACCACACACCCAGATCAGCTGGCCAGTTGTGGTAGAGGTGAGAGTTCAAGCAGGAGACATTCCAAATGGACTGTCCATTCTAAGCCCTGATCAGTTTTGTGTAACAGGAAAGGAAGGCTTGGAGAAGAAAATGCATCTAGCAATCTTTCTGCTTCAAGTTCCACCCCACCCCACCCCACCCCACCTCACCCCCCCCTCTCTCTCTCTCTCTCTCTCTCTCTCTCTCTCTCTCTCTCTCTCTCTCTGCTGGAAAGCTAATCTAGGCGTCTGGGTTTATCACAGGAGGGAGCAGCAGAGTACACACCTCACACTGATTAGTGCTGCTCTCAACATTCTGTCTTCCTATAGGGTAACAAGTATGAACAATCCTCATCTTCTTTGAATTTACAAATTAGTTTTTCCCATAGTTTTGGAGTCACCCCCCCTCCCCAACTCCAAATAACATAGGGATTTGATATAGTATGCCCTAAGGACAAGCTGAAGATTCAGGATTGCTACAGAAGGTTGTAATAGGCGCTACTTAAATTTCAGAATCAACACTTTGTGTAGTATCTGCTTAGTGGCCTGGATTAGTTTCTAAAATTTTATATGTGTGGTGTCAGATTGGGGCTGTACATGACTTCCCTGCTCTGCCACTGGAGCTGTGGAAACTTATCTGGTGAACTAGATTAGCTTGTGCACTTCAACACATGCCACCTGGGTAACCTTGGGCTAGTCACAGTTCTTCGAAGCTTTCTCAGCCCCACCCACCTCACAGGGTGTTTGTTGGGGGAGGGGGGGAGGGAAAGGACACCTCCAGGAGCTCCCCTTGATGAGTAGAGGGACCCCAAGAGTCTGCAGCAGCCTGCTGATCCTGAGAAACTGCCTTGCCTTCTGACTTGGATGTGGACTTTGAAACCTCCACCCTGGAGCCTGCTTCTGAACCAGAGTTTCTCCCAAGCTGACACCTCAGTCCTCTCCCAGCCCTGAGCCAACTTGTCCCATAGCAGTACTTGCTGCCATAACCTTTAATTACTGGTAGCCTGCTCTTGGAAGGGTGGGGCCTGTATCATCACCGCCTTGCAGTAGTATTTAAGACTTCAGTTCACCCACAACCTTTGGTGGAACAGTGTCTATTATATATTGTTGTCTTGTCTCCCAAGCCTTGAGCAAGACAATGTGTACAAATGACAGGCAGAAGCATGTGCACAATGCCCTCATTTTTCATTCAGAATTTAGGGTTATCATGCTGTATGCTGAATCACAGGTAAATAAAAATGTGGTCAAGTGCTTTTAAGCTTCTGAAAATATGTTTGTACATTCAGTTTTGAGTACTTATACCATAGCATATCTTGGACTGTATGTGGTGCAGAGCCCATACAAGTCTTACTGCAGTCTTCTATGCAATGTAGACAGACAGCGGACTAGTGCATACTTAAGGATCTAGCATTGAGGAACTGAACCAGAGTGGATTACAATCAATGATTTAAAAAAAAATAAAATCAGGTTTTTAAATAAAAGGCTTTTTGAGGAAAAATCTATTTAAGTATCGTTCTCTATTTAAGATGCATTATAGCCCAAAGATTATTACTCATGAAGTAAGGATTATTTTAATTGTGTGGGATGAGGCTGTATATTCATGCAAAGTTTAACTTTTTTGGTAAATGAATTCCAATTATCCATTCACAATGTCATGCTCTTCCGAAGGTTTCTTTAAGATTATTTTGGGCAGTTTTTCTATTTCGAAGATATTATCACACAGCCTGGTTTTTACAGTTCTCAAAACTGTGAATTAGTGTCTGCAGAGATAACATGCCTTTTCTTCAAAGCAAAAAATGTTATAAAATAAACACACAGCGCTGAGAAAAAGAGCTCAATCCCATTGCTCCTTTCAAATCTGTGTACACAGAATCAACCCCTTGGCTCTTAGGTGCTAAGTTTCAAGAAGTTCAATGAATAGAAGATTGTTTGGAGTGGAATAGATCTGCACAGGGAGTTAAGTGTGAGGAGGGAGGGGCAAGCAATGAAACGTTTTGAGCAGAGTGCTCCACAAGTCTTGGGATCTTTGTGTGTTGAGCATCAGGTTGATCATATTATTCTCTCTGCGGAGGAGCAAATCTATAAAGGCAGCAGCCTGTAAAAGAGACCCAGAATATTTTAATGAAGAATATGAAGTTTCTCTACCTATGGGTAAGGCAGGCAGGCATGCAAACTATTACAAAGAAATGCAAGGCCTGATGACCCAAATTAAAGTGGAGATAGTTTACCTTGCAATAATTTCATAATTATCTATTTATGTATTTCTAATAGTATAACCAATTCAGCAATTTTGATACAACTGTGAAACTAATCTGAAAATATATTCTAAAATGAAACTTTCTTGTTGTAAATATCAATATTCTACCAGCAAAAATGTGTCTTCGTGTAGAAAACCGTGCTTTAAATCTAGTCCTACTGACTAGTTATTTAAATTGTGATTGAAATAAAATCCACCTCAACTGAATGCCTAGGATGTGTACACATTACAAATTCCACTTGTGTACAATCTGATGTGATGCTGTGTTAGCAGTTGTGACAGTGAAGAGACACAACAGCCTGAAACTTCTTAGCTTGAATAAAAATACTTCCTGTTAGACAAATTGGATGGGATTTTTTCCAAAATTCCAAAATGTGCAAGCTGCATGAACTGCACTTACATAACAAAAACATTATTTAAAACAGCTACTATTATGTGTTGTATCCTCTATGTTTCTTGTATAACATGTCTTTTTGTATTGTTTTATTTGTGGTACACTCTAGCAGTTCTGAAAGTCCCATTGCAAGGCTATTGTTAATGCCTTCGGTATTGTTAATGTTCATCAAAAGTCCAAGAAACACAGTGTTTTAATCCTCCATAACAGAAATTGTACAGATTTATGAGCTTGTAATTCAATTACATGGGATTGATAACAAACACCACAAAAATGTGTATAGAGCACTGGATTCTGAAATCAAATGTGTGAATATCTGTTGGTTTAGTTTGCATTGTTCACTGGTTGCAAACAGGATTGTTTCAGTAGGTGGTTGATGAACACATCGTGTTTGACAGATTGCTTTACTACCGGTATGTTCCTTCCTAACTATACAGCGCAATTGTCTTTTTGCATATTCTCTAGCTTCCTGTGTTTCAGCCTTCCCCAAATTCAGTGGTTTTTTGGGCATGAGTGGGTAAGAGTTGAAAGCTATGTTCAGCTTGGCTAGAAGTAGTCTACTAATCTATCCCCTATATCAGTGATGGCGAACCTTTTTGAGTGCCCAAATTGCAACCCAAACCCCACTTATTTATCGCAAAGTGCCAACCTGGCAATTTAACCTGAATGCTGAGGTTTTAGTTTAGAAAAAACCGATTGGCTCCCTCTTCCTTCGCCCCACCCGCTCGAGCAGGGGCCAGCCTGCTCTAGCCTCCAGCAAGTCCTGTGCGCACCGTTCTGTTCCTCTCTACCATCTCTGCCTCCTCTGCGTCCCTACCCCAACCCCGCCAGCCGAGTCCTCCCTGCTCACCGCGGTGCACGCACCTCGTGCTCAGTGACCCAGTCCAGCCTAGATGTGTTCATGGGGGGGGGGGTGATTTTCCGCTCCCCACATGACGAACTCTGTGTACGCATGCCCACAGAGAGGGCTCCAAGTGCCACCTCTGGCACCCGTGCCATAGGTTTGCCATCACTGCCCTATATCCCAATCACTGTGAGAGGGACCAGGTAAAAGTCAGATCTAGCTGATTTGAAAAGGATCCTCATTAATCTGTAGGATTTTATGTACAACAAAGCTGCCATCCTATTGTAGTTTATATTTTAATCTTTTGGCCGCAGGATGAAAATCATGCATCCACCATTTCATAGTGTCACCATGGCACAAAAACATGGATACAAAGCACAGATCCTCATGACTTTTACATGGAAGTACCCAAAATACTTTGGAAGATTGCAGACCACATTCATATCCACACATTGCACAACACACGGCACAGTAAACAGCCTGCAAAATTATTGGCTGTGGGATGTCAGAAAGGCAAAGAATGTAACTTAGTTATAAATAAAATCTGTTGTTCATTAAATGATCCCATGAATGAAATCTGACAATCTCATATCTTAATGACATGTCATTCAATGGCTCATCATAAGTTGATCTGCAGTTTAATATTCTTTGCAAACTCTTCTGGGACTGTAGGTGTTCAAGAGAAACTGGGATGCTAATACTCTTGCACTTAGTGAAATATTTTCATATGCATGATGGTTCAGTGAGGTACACAACAACATTGATACTCTTGAAAATCTTCTATATTTTTAATTCTTCCCCCCACCCCAATCTATCTTCATTGGTTTTGTTCTTTATATTGCAGAAAATAATTCATCTTTATTGTCCTCCTTTTCAGGATTTCTAAATAAACATTTTGAAAGGTCTGGATAATGCAGAATATAGTGTATCTCTGCACAGGGTGCCCTGTGTCAATCTTAAAATATTGTCAGATTGTGCAAATGTGCAATTAGAAGCATAAGAACCAAACCAAATACTTTCCAGCACCTCTGAAGTCCAGTAGCCAACTAAGAGTACCATCTGTGCATTGCCATTTCAGCACAACCATTGATTAGTAAAGTATTTGTTATGAATGAAAGTGGTTGGAGGAAGACTTCACACAACAGTATTGTATTTTCTGAATGCTTTCATCAAATTAGAAAGGCTACAAAGAAAACTTTGCTTCAAAGAGCTGCAAAGATTGGGATATCAAATGGAACGTTTAAAAAATCAGAGGCGTAATTAACAAAATAAAATGTTGGGACCATTTCCTGCTTTAGAATTTAAACTTAGTTTCTTTCACAGATTACTTGTATGTCAGAGCCTACTTAAACAAGAGATTCCTCCTAGACTTGGTACCAGTATCTTGTCTGACCCAGAGAATAAGAACCCAGTAAGTGGATTGTTGAGCTCCCATTGATTCTTCAAGGGCTCTGATCCTCTGAATTAGAGCCATGTGGATGAACACAGGCAAAGAAAAGTATGACATCGTCTGCAAGAAAGATGCAGCTATATTGACAATGTTCCTGGTACAGCTTTCATTTATTTGATTTATAGGTTGCGCCATTCAATGGGCTTTGCAATCCCATTATCTTTTTGGTGTAAGTTGTTCTTAGAAATGATCCATATAATGTTGATTTAGACAGCAAAGTGATTTTCTCGTATGACTGGAAAAATGCTTTGTGTGGAGTAAGCTAAACCTCTTCAGCAGTTTTTGCCTGCCTGTGTAATTTGGAAACAGTAGAATGCCTCATTGAAATAGCCATTATAAACATCTTACACAGTGTTGAAGAAACTCTGATTGATCACTATTTTTCTGAATTACAGGTGTTTTTAGACAGCATTTGGCCTTTACAGGAAGCCTAATGTGTTTTAAAGCAGCACCTGATTGTTGTAATGATCTAATGCTGTGTTTGAATAACTCTTCAGTCATCAGTAGACTTCCACCTAATGAGGATCCAAACAGAAATACAGCAAACTAGTCAATATATTCTGCTGGTTTCCATTTAATGACCAAACTGCAATGTATGCAATGTGATTTTGGGATCATGGGCTCCTTTCTCTCTTTCTGTGTTTTGAATTCTTACCAAGGTTTCAGATTCATGGCAAACCATTGTTTGCCATTACAGCCAAATCTGTAAAACTACATTTTATGCAGGCCAGTTTATGCATGCCAGAACTAGAAACCCACTTCAAATAGTTGCAAAGTTGGAAATCAGCCATGGAATTGAATATTCAGGGGGGAGGAAGGAACACATGGTCCCAAAGCTCATTTATAACAGCTGTTTCTTGTGACCTGGCCTAAACTGTGTGCTACAGAATATGTTAGAAATAAATATGAATGGATCAATATAAACAAAGACCACCCCAAGACAAGACTAAAGATCAGGGACACCAGCCAGCAGAGTCAAACTCATGTATGATTTGATGCCCTCAGGGGAGTTGAGCACATACCAAGTTGGCTGGGTTGTGCCCTGGATGTCTAATTTTGAGTGTGAACTTCCATAAATACTAAATGCCACGGTACTATAGCAAGAAAAGCTGTCTCGATATTGTCTGCATGAACTATAGCTAATATTAGGTTTGTGGAGGGAGAGGAGGAATGTTCTTGACTGTATATCAGCTGAGAGAAAATGTGTTCTTCTGTCAACTTTCTTTACAGATCTAGTGAAGATGAAAAATCTGAAGTTTCAGTTTAAATAGTGTTCATTTTTGTTTTGTTCATTATGTGCCAGAGTCAGTTTGTACCTGTTCTGTTCCCCAAGCGAAACTGTTTCTGGTGCCCTGTACCCCGCCAGAACACAGTGGGAAAGTCACAAGCAAGGTTTAACAGGTCAAATAAAAGGTTTAATATTTAGAAAAATGGAGACCCTAATTTCTCCCAGAGTCTGCTTAAAATAAAGTACTTGCTTGACTGGACAGTAGAAACTGTAGACTTTTGTTCTTTCTCTGACTGCTTCCAGGAAAGTCCACTTCTTTAAGTTTCTTGAGTCTTTATCTGGTTACTATTCTCTGTAAAACTCAACTTTGTGCTCTTTGCACCTTTGACTACTGCTTCCACCTGACTCCTTAGGCACCTGTCACTGAACTGAACTGAGTTAAACAGGGGCATTGCTGGGAGATAACAGAAAGATTGCCTCTTGGGAAACTTTTTAAAGGGACAGGGGCTAACTAAAATTCCCTCCCTTTGGAGACTGTATAAATCCATGCTATCTATGGAAAACTTATACTTAACAATGACAACAATAAAGGCTTCTGTACCCCCTGGTGCTTTTCTTCGAGGGCTTGGTTTCATTGAGAGCTTTTGTCAGAGAAAAGGTCTGTCTTTCGGGAAGGTAGCAAAGGAGGGGAAGGGCTGTTCCACAAGATTTTCCAGAATGTACAAGTATGCTTTCTGTAGCACTGTAGCACTTAGCGAATCTGTAAAGGGCCTTGATTTTCACTCTGTTACAAAATCTTATATTCCTTTACTTCTGATTATCCTGTGAATTAAATTCTGATTTGAATGGGTAACTGTTTCTGTTCAGTGACTTAGAGACAACATAGCTGGGTATGAAATGGAGAAAACCCTGAAAAAAAGGCTGTAGAGTCTCCGTTGCTGATTTTAAAAATTACTTTTAAGCACACAGAGTCCTGGTACCGAAGGTTAAGCTTAGTTTCTCATCTGACCTTTCTGAGGGGATCTTGGTAATAGAATTCTGCTTCATTCTTTTTCAAAGCAAGTTTTGTTACAAATTTTTGCAAGGAAAATGTTAGCTCTGTGACCTAGAAAATGGTAAAGGCTTATAGCTGCCAAACTTATGCTTGCTATTATAAACTTTATCCATCTCCACCCCATCCTCCCTTCCAGATATGTTGTGTTCACAAACAAAATTCCTTTAGGCTATTCAAGTATTTGTTGTGATTGTGACACATTTTGATTTTGGGAATGGCTTGAGTACAGTTCTGCTAATTTCTTTATTCTATCCTTTAAATCTGTTTGAGAACAAGTGTTGTAATGTAGAGACTTCTAGGGTTCATAAAGGGCTATGTGCCCCCAGAGGCTTTCCAGATTGCGTAAAAGGAGGGTTGACATGAAGTGTGATTCTTAGTGGAATTTTGATTGAGAGAGAATAAAATGTTACTGGCAGCTACTAATTAATGAATATATGTGCCCACCCTTAACCAGGGACTGTACTAAACATCAAAATTATGTTGTAATTTTTCTACAGGGATGTCTGGATTTCTAGTTTCCAGAGGAAGAACATACTTTAGTGTACTAGAACACCTTCTTCTTTATGGAGGAATGACAAGAAAGGAATGAATGTGAAGGTTTGGAGCCTAAAGTTTGATGGTGAATAGTGAAGGTGGTTGGAGGAGAGTTGGGTTTATGGGAACAGAAAATAGCCTGAATATTATATTTGATATAAAAGAATAAGGCAGTGGTGGTGAACCTATGGCACTCCAGATGTTGATGGACTACAATTCCCATCAGCCCCAATTGGCCATGCTGGCAGTAGCTGATGGGAACTGTAGTCCATCAACATCTGGAGTGCCATAGGTTCGCCACCACTGGAATAAGGCATCTACATGAACTAAAATCAAGGAGTCTCTCTCTCAGTAGTAAAAAGTAAATAAGTCAGCAAAGGTACAAAGTAGGAAGATCGTATCATATCACTAAGGAATTTATAACATACTGGAACAGGACTAAGAACTAAAAAACAGCATCTCTCAGAGTCCAAAATACATTTTGGCTAGATAGACTTAGTTAATAAATACAGATGTCAAATACAAATGTTTGAAGGTTAGAAGACAGGTAAAATCTAATGAGATAAAATGTGTTTTTCTATCTGAAATGATAGTGAAAAATATGAAAAGTATATATAACATGTATTCTATTGGAATCACAGATTATAAGAATGGCTATAATCATTTTAACTGTTTTTAGTGAATAAGATGTAGGTGAAATAATTTAATCCTGGAAGAGGCTACTTTGGACCATAGCCCTCTTCAGGAATGTGGGAAACTGGTTAATTTGATGGAAAGGTTGAAAACAGTTTTATTGCCTGACCTATGGAAGGGGCAAACAAAACTGGCAAAGCAAAATTTGTGTTTGTGTTAAACTGTTAGACTAGCAAAATTAGATTTTATGGTGGAGGGTATGTACATAAGAAAATCATGACATATGCATTTTGAAAGTATAAGAACTCAGATCTAGCGTAGAGCACCCTGTACAGAGACTAAATCTGAACAGTAAAAATACTCTCTTTAAAACCTGAGTCGTGGGTATTCTTTTTTTCACCCATCTTTTAAAACCTAAAACTGAGTTGGGCTAGATTGAATTTTCACCCCACAGGTTAGCAGAGGTGCAATATGGGAAAGCTAGAGTGCTATTCTCAAAGTCTAGTCTAGTGCAAGATTCGAATTTCATGGTTGACCCTTTCTCAAGCTTGAATCTCTTTTTCGTGTACTTCAATCTGCAATAACTTCAATCTGTAATGGGATTGGAGATGATCAAAGTGCTGTAGAGGTTGTGAAGGAGCTTGGTTGAATTCTGTATCTCCATCTCAAGCATAGGACACCTTCAGTGCAATGACTTAAGGGCATAATATACAAAAGATAAAATTTTGCTAAGTGGTGTACAGACAGAGCAATGGCAATTAGTCTAGGGAAGGAGAGATAATTAGCTTTAAACTGATCTACATGTGACTTACATGCTGCATGGTGTTTAGTCCATCCTAGAAAAGTAATGGACCCACTTACTGTATTACTTCATATTACTAATAATAAATACATTTCAATCCCACTTTTCAGCCAAAATTGGCTCCTGATGCAATTCCCTAGAGCAAAAATCAATTCGAACGGCACTTAGCTGCAGATGTTCGGTGGAAAGGAGATTAATAGCTGAAGATAGATCCATGTGTGATGATAGGATGCATGGCTGCTCCCTGCATTCTTTCTGATGATGCCATAAATGACAGTTGGAAGCTGGATAATTGCATTCAGCTATTTAGTTGTGGGAGAGCTCTTTTCTCATTTCCAAATCCTTAACCATATCCTCAGCTATGTGCTGCAGCATTATTGTGATAGAAGTAAAATTGATACATGTAAGAGAACATGCACCCAGCAGCTCTGAGCAACAGCAAAATGAGGAAACCTACTGAATGCAGTTACATTCCACATAATTAACACCAGGTTGCCAGTGTTGCAAATGCATTGGCTTTTTGTTGTCTTCGAAGCACTTTCAACAGTGCTAGCTTTACTTCTAAAGTCTTACTCAGGCCTTGGCAAATTTTCTTTGGACCTAAGAGTCAGCCGCAAAATTAAGGAGCCTGGAGTTATCCATGCTAAATACTTTTTTTTCTCTCCCAAGTTTAATGTTGACGCTAAGTTATACATGGTGTGGCCAACTGGCCTGGAGAAAAATGTCTTGGCCCTTTGACGATTGGTCTTAGCCTTTCTTGTATTATCTTGAGAAGGATCTTGCTTGCATGTGGGATGAGGGCTATTGTGCGATTGGCCCTTTAATAGACGGTTAATATGACATTATTTATCGTGGTATAGAGGTAAATTGCTTCAACAGACAATTTCCACACATTAAGTCTATGGCTGATTCCGCATGGGCCAAAAACAGCAGTGTGAAAACGGTGTGAAAACAGTATGAACCCTTTTACACCATTTTAAACCCTTTTACACCATTTTCACACAGTTTTCACACTGCTGTTTTGGGCCCATGCGGAATCAGCCTATATTAAAAGACATTTTTCTCTATTCTAGTTGGCAACTCTAAATTCAGCAGGTCAGACTCTGCTCTAAGAAGTAAGAACATCAGTTAGTTGTAAACATTCTGGCCCAGTTATTTCCCACTTCCAACTTCTCTCCCCTACCTCTGTCATCTTCCTGGTCTCAAATTTTAGACTGTCAGCTCCTTAAGGCAGTGACTTGCCTTCTTGTGCTCTGTAAAGCATCACATGCACATTGACTGTTCTGTGTAATTAAAAAAAACCCCACCATTTGATTCAGCGGAATGTAAACAAACTGGGCCTAAATTAATGGGTTCCAGTGGGATAACCATGTTAAGTTTGTGTCAACAAAAACAAGAACCATATGGCACCTAAAAGACATGTATTGCAAATGAGCTTTAGCAGACTCGAGCCTTTTTTGCTTAAGCTACTGTTGTAAGGTAAGCTAACTGATACCACTAGAACTGCTGTTTAACTAGACTGGAAGTAAAGGATGAAAAATGCCCAAGAATTATTCTTTTTTCAGTTCAAGCATAAAGTCCTAGGGGAAAGAGAATTAATAAATTTCAAACAATAGCCCGCACTTCAGTGATTCAGCAAATCTTGATCATACTCCTGGGTATGTAATTAGTACACCCAGCCTGAATGTAAAAGAACTCACAATCAAGTCTAGCTGTGATCTGAATGATTCAAATACCACTAAAGGTGGGTTGAAGACTGAAAGACTTGTTGCTTCTTCTCCAGACCAAGTTTCTCTGTTCCCCCTCCCATGGTGGGGGGAAAATCTCTTACCTTTGCAACCCCAGCAAGCACAACTACCTGCTGACTTCAGATACTTCAAAGGAGAGCAAAAGTTCCCAACAAAGGCAAAGGAGAACCAGTTTTGATTGAGCTCTCTTTTTAAACACAGCTCATGTCTAAAGATGCAAATTCTTGTAGATTTGGGAATGAAGTCTGGGGAGAATGGAGTTGGGAAAGAGACCTCAGCTTGGTCTAATGCCATAGAGTTCATCCTCCAAACAACCATTTCTCCAACTATCATTTGTAGGTCAGGTCTCAAATTTAGAAAGCGGTGATAATTCAGAGAGATCTCTTATGTTGCTACCCCTGGGCAGCGCCTAGTCTCTGGCCCCTCCTACTGCGGCTGTCAAGCCTTTTCTTTGGCCTCAGACATGGGTTTGTCCTCACAATGGACCCCTACTCTGGGCTTCCAGTTGCCAGACAGCCACTGGTAGCCAGCTCTTTTTCTGCCTGGCCATCCAGGCCTGACGGTCTTCTATCCTTGTTCCTTCACCACCCCACCCTTAAACTCCTTCTCCGTCTGAAGGCCCTCCTTTTCTCAGGAGGCATCTTTGCAGAAGGCAGCTTACTTGGTAGCTGCCCTTTAGGCCAAGCTGCCTCCTCCCTGCTGGCCTGTATCATGGCCAGCCCTCCCAGCCCAGTCTCCATTGATATTGGGCCCTGAGGCTAGGAGCAGCCTGCCACCTGGTCCTGCTTCAGCCTCTGTGGATCTTCTCAGTGTTCCTGGTCATGAGGGTGAGCATGGTTCTCCAGCACCTGTGTTGTTCTGCCTCTTCTGGCCTCCTTACGGCTCTCTTTCCTGCTTGGGTGAGCTCCAAGCATTTGCACCAGCCACAATGCATTCCCACCTGCTTCCCCTAGCTGCCAACTCTCTGCTCCAGCCAACCAAGCATCCCGGGGTCCTGGCCCATTGCTCCTTGCAGCCATGAATTAATGATTGGTTTATGGGTGTGCTGAAAACACATTATTTTTTACTGCAAAATGTCACAGTGCACAGTTATGACTGCCACATTGAATACAAAAGACAGAAACTGCTTGTTTTTGCATTTTCTTGCTTTTTGAGGATTAACCTCATGCTTCAACCTACTGTTTAATAGCTGCCATTCCACTGTATAATAAATGGATTTTTGTGAATAAATAATAATGAATAATGTGTGAAACTTGAGAACCAGTGTGGTGCATGGGTTAGAGAGTTGGACTAAAATCTGGTAGACCCAGGTCTGAATCCTCACTCTACCATGAAAGCTTGCTGGGTGACCTTCCAGATGTAAAATGGAGGAGAGAAGAAAGATGTAAGCTTCTTTGGCTACCCCTGGGAAATGATGGGAAAAAGAAAACCTTTGCCTCTGTGATGAAGAAAATAAGATCCCTTGGCCTCCATCATGAAGAGAATTAAAGTCACATAAGTGTATATGGAAAATTCTGCCTCGTTAACAGTGTACCTTGCAACAATATATTCTAGCCTGTCTTAGTAAATCTACTGCTAACCTGCTTTGAGAAAAAGATCTCGAAACAGGACTCACTTAATCATAAGGCAATCACTACACCAGATCAAACCACTCTTGCTGTCGTTCTGTACCACAAGAAAACATCTTAGTAAAATTTCACTGTGTAAGACTGCTTTGCACTAGGTAAACCCCGCATCACAAAAGCCCTCCCCCCAAAAACCCCTTACCAGGTTTTGTTGGGCCATATAGGTTTGTATTTATAGTCATCAGTGGTGGCTCTATCCCAGATCTGAACAGCCAAATTAGGTTAGTACTGAAAAAGTTGAATAGGCTTCAGGTTGGTTTATTTTATTTTTTGTATTTTAACTGCCTGAAGGGTTGGGAATTTCTGAGCCCCCAGGCAGCCTTTCCCCCACCCCGTTCCCCCACACTCGCAAAGTTGGGAGGGAGACAGCGACTCAAGCTGGGTTGCTGGCACTCTCCGCTCTCTGCAAATAATGCCCCTCCCCTGCTAATTCCCAAGTCCACATCGAATTGGGAAACAGCAGGAGGGAGGGGAGAAGTTCTTCCCACCACTGCTTCTCAAGTCCATGTGGCCTTGAGAAGCAGTGGCAGGGAGAACTGAATTTTGGGTGGGTTGGGTTTTTAAAACCAGAAAAAAATTGTAAAAAACAAAATAAAGCCAGTACATATCTAACTGCCAAGTTAAGTCAAGACAACCTTCGTTAGCATATCAGCATCAAGACAGACAAAGGGGGAAAAGTCATACATAATATAAGAGTTTGAGAATTGGCTGCAGTTCTATAGAACTCCTACTCTGTGTTTGAAGATGCATCACGATGGCGAGACGTAGAAATTTGGCTGTTGTCCTGGTTATATTAGCAACCTCATTCAACAGGTATAAGATTTTTTGTTGGTCTGACAAATTGTTTTTCTTAGCCAGAACCAGTTACAAAATATTTAATCTGGTTGTCTCATGCTGAAGGGGGTGGATTTAAAAGGAGAATCTGGGGAAATTTGGGGGGTGCCTGCTGTCAGGGGTGCAATTGTTAAACTAGCAGCACCAAAATTTCAGGTATCTTTAGAAGACTCTCCTAATGATACCACCCAGGTTTGGTGAAGTTTGGTTCAGAGGGTCCAAAGTTATGGACCCTCAAAGGTGTAGCCCCATCTCCTATTAGCTCCCATTGGAAACAATGGGGGATGGGGCACCCCCTTTGGGAGCCCATACCCATGGACGTAGGTAAGAGGGGGGTTCTCGGGTTTGAACCCCCCCATTCATGTCCGAAGCTCCACCCCTCTGTTTGTGGGTTTTTAAAACATTTTAGTGCTTTTTTGGGTTTTGGCCTGCAGGGAGCGCATTGTTTGGGCTAGCAGCACCAAACTTTCAGGGATTGTTTGGGGGACTCTCCTGGTGATACTACCCAGGTTTGGTGAGGTTTGGTTCAGGGGATCCAACGTTATGGACTCCCAAAGGGGGTGCCCCCATCTTCCATTGTTTCCAGTGGGAGCTAATAGAAGATGGGGGCTACACTTTTGAGGGTCCATAACTTTGGACCCCCTCAACCAAACTTCACCAAACCTGGGATGTATTATCAGGAGAGTCTCTTATTGATACCACCCAGGTTTTGTGACGTTTGGTCCAGGGAGTCCAAAGCTATGGACTCTCAAAGGGGGTGCTCCCATCCCCCATTGTTTCCAATGGGAGCTAATAGGAGATGGGGGCTACACCTTTGAGGATCCATAACTTTGGACCCCCTGAACCAAACTTCACCAAACCTGGGTGGTATCATTAGGAGAGACTCCTAAAGATACCCTGAATGTTTGGTGCTTCTAGCTTAACCATTGCACCCCTGACAGGAGGCACCCCCCAAATTTCCCCTGATTCTCCTTTTAAATCCACCCCCTTCGGCATGGATTTAAAGGGAGAATCTGAGGTCCTCAGTTTAGAAGAAGAAGAAGAGCTTGGATTTATATCCCCCCTTTCTCTCCTGTAGGAGACTCAAAGGGACTTACAATCTCCTTGCCCTTGCTCCCTCACAACAAACACCCTGTGAGGTGGGTGGGGCTGAGAGAGCTCCGAAAAGCTGTGACTAGCCCAAGGTCACCCAGCTGGCATGTGTGGGAGTGCACAGGCTAATCTGAATTCCCCAGATAAACCTCCACAGCTCAAGTGGCAGATCAGGGAATCAAACCCGGTTCCTCCAGATTAGAATGCACCTGCTCTTAACCACTACGCCACATTGAAAGTGATGCTGTTTCATCAATTTCAGTGTTGTTTAACTAGGGACCCCAGACTCTCCTTTTAAGGTGGATTCAAAAGGAGAATTTGGGCTCTCTAGTTTAAATACCATTGAAAGTGATGCTGTTTGCGGGTGGATTCCAGCATCACAGCGGCTTCCCGTGGGGGGGGGGGGGGGGCAAAACTCAGATTTTGCACCAGGCTCAATTTTCTCTCTATTCCTCTGCCCAGAGGGGATGGGCAGGGCAGGGGAGTCTGCCATCCCCGACCTCGGAGAGCTGTTTTTATAAGCGCTAGGCCGGGGCGGGGCTTGGGGAGGCATGGCCATGCCCTAGGGGCGGGTGGGGGTGTGGCCCCACTCCCGAACCCCCCCATAAAAAATCTATACCTACGTCCCTGCCCATACCTTTGGACCCCCTGAACCAAACCTCCCCAAACCTGGATGGTATCATCAGGAGAGTCTCCTAATATACCCTGAAAGTTTGGTGCTGTTAGCCTAAAAGCTGCGCTCCTTACAGGCCAAAAACTGGAAAAAAAAAACCCCACTAAAATGCAAAAAAACCACGAACAGGGGGCAGAGCTTCGGAAATGTAATGGGGGAGTCTGAACCTGGGATCCCCCCCCCTTACCTACGTCCTTGTTAAATACTTTGCCATAGAAGCTACCTTGGAGTAGATTTCAAAGTATAGCGGGGAACAGAACTTACTGGCTTCTCTGGTGAAATTTTTTTAACCCAGCTTTTAACTCTTGGTCAATCAACCTTCTCTTCAAGATCTGAAGGATTTCGTTGACTGGCAACGTCACCAAAGCCTCTAGTGACTAACCTAGAGTATGTATTTTGGCTTCTATGCAAGCCCACCACTCAGTCTTCGGAGGGCAGACAAAGCTTCATACATTAAACTTGGAACCTCCTGATTGAAGCATAAACATACCCAGAACTTGAAGGTCACTAACCATGCTCTGGTTTCAAGAAGATGTTGACCAGCTTCCAAATGCAAAGCAGCATTTGGCACACGATGGGGGACACCTAGTATCTTATATAAGAAGCAAGATTAAATCTGCTCAACTGAGCGGTCCCAAGCTCCTATCCATAGTGGTACCCCATAAAGCAGTTGCTTGGTCACCTTGGCATTGTCCTTGGGTTAAAAGAAACATATAAAAGCCATGGTGCTGTTTTTACTTTCAGCAATTGCTAGATTTCTGTGTGTGATCCAGTTTGCTTTGAAATGGAAGTTAAGGGCCAAATATTTGAAATGTTTAATTTGATCCAGGGGATTACCATTTAATAACCATCTAACCAGCTTGTATACATATGAGAAGACCATAATCTTGGATTTTGCAAAGTTCAGTACCAGAGAATTGTTACTATAGTACTCATTGTATTTGTTGAGGATATTTTTTAAGCCAATTCTGGGTCTTGACAAAAGGATTACAGCATCTGCGCCTTATTTGGCTTTACTGAAAATTTCTGAGTTTGAAAAATCTGAACTTGAAATTTTCTGAGCTCAATTGTTTGTGCTCAGCTCTACTTCGCCACACGGTCTGAAAACCCTGCAGGGAGCCTGTATGAGTTTGTATCTGTAGTCATCAGAGGTGACTCTACCCCAACTTTGACCTTTGGCCACAATATACCGGTAAGTTTCCTTTACTTTCCACTTCCCTGGCTTCTGAATTCCCACATTAGGGGAAAGGCAGGAGTATAAATAAAAGAAATAAACATTTTGAAATATTTTCATTCTGAAGAATCATTGAATGAATTTTTTTCTTTCCGAAGGACAATTACACCAATAACTGTGACTTGTTTTTTTAAAAATATGATAGAAATAAAAATCTGAACAAGCTATGATACATATCAAATGTTGTTGCTTGGTCATATATTCCCAAGGTCATTTTTCTCCTAAGAAGCATTTTCCACTCCACCTTTTAAAATGAAGAGTATGCAAATCTCAGATGTTTTCTTAGCATGAAAACATGTTGGGACTTGGGAAGATGGGCATATGAAACCAAGCTTTAAACTCTTACCTTGGATTTATATAAGTCACTCTCGAAAGCTTTCCTTTGAAGAATTGCTCTTTTGTGCTAAAATAAGTTGCCTGAAGGCAAAATAATTAATTTGATAGTGCAGCACGCGGCTGTCTCGTCTAATGTCATTGTGACTGCTTGGGTTGGAATGAATTATCTTCCAGCATCACTTCTTATGAAATGATACCATATAACCTAAGGTATTTGTTGTGTGAGCTACCCTACAGAAAGACATCAAAGGGATTGATATCTAGAGAGAATATTCAGCCTGAGGACCCAGCTTTATTGGCACAAAACAGGAAAGAATTAAGCTGTTTATATTTACTTATGGAATAAATACTAAAGCTTGTTTGAGTGGGAAGCGTGCTATAACACTGTGTTTACAAATATTTAGAAATTGTGTATTGGATAACCTTGTCACACTTATTAGGTCCAGGTCCTGTTGAGATCAGAAGAGCTCTACTCTTTTATCTTTTCACAGAACATATAAAACAGAATTGTTAAGGAGGGCAATTTTTATAGGACAAATAACATTGTAGTTAATGTCTTTGGAACTGTAGGCACTTTCCATGTTATGTCCATTATGCTGCATTTATTGCTTTGTTCTCTAATTTTGCAATCCAGCTTTGTGGTATTGTTTGTTCTGTGTATCATACTGTTCTATTTTATGTATTATACTGGAGTGGTTTTTTTGTGATTTGTTCCCTAAGGCCCCTTCCGCACACACAAAATAATGCATTTTCAAACCACTTTCACAACTGTTTGCAAGTGGATTTTGCTATTCCGCACAGCTTCAAAGACCACTGAAAGCAGTTTGAAAGTGCATTATTCTGCATGTGCGGAATGAGCCTTTAAAATAGGTAATCCTGTTTTGTTCAACTGTTGGTCATATTATTACACTTTCTATTACACTTTTTGACTCTGTGGGAACCTTTGGGATTTTGAAATAGCGTGGTTGGAATTGCCACAAAATGGCTGATGTGGTAGGTGAATCCATCCACAAAATGTACGTATAACTCTGATAGTCGCTTTTCAATATATCAGGAATCAGCCATGCTTAAACGGTTGCATTTTAAAATAAAGATATGTTCAAAAGGATGTTCTTGTATGCAAACAAAACAAGCATACTTATTGAGTTAGCAACAAAGTCCTTATCTGTCAGTATCTGTCTTAATTTTATAGGCAACTAACACACTTATGTACAAGGGAAAGGAAAAAAGACTTTTCCTGGCTATTCCTTTTATATGAGTCCTTCTCACAAGGCCAGTCATTTTTAATCTGCACTATTTGTAACAAGAGCTGAGGGGAACATCTTCCACATGTCTACATTAAGAGAGATTCTGGTCACATTCAACTCAATTGTTTTAGTAAGAGTGAAGTCCCACTGTGTGTTTAGAATTCCCTTTTTGTGCTGGTAAAATAGTTTGCATAAAGCCACTGTCAGCATTATTCCATAAACATCAGAAAACCCCACCTGGCCCCAGACACTTTCTGAAAGTGTTTGGCAGGCATCAGGAAAAGTGTCTGCAGGCGTCATAGTCCACATAGGCACCGTATCAGGGACCCCTAGTCTGCTTATTGTCTTTAATAATAAGTTTCTCTTGAATCTCAAGAGAAAGGTGGAATGTGTGTGAGCATGAGTATTTGTGAAGTAGTTAAGAGCTCATGTACAGAGGTTTAGTTAACCTTGCAAGGCCAATTCAGTTTATAAAAATTGAAACTTAACTCAGTGTGTTGCTTTCACATTTAATAGTTAGCTTTCATAGTGACTGACAGAGAGGCTGAAAGGCTCTTTCAAGTCAGCTAGAATGTTATTTTACTATATAGCTTTTCAATTGCAAAATAAAAATAAAAATCACTGAAGCTTTACACTAAGCAAGGTGGCTCAAACCTCTGCTGGCTCATCCTTTCTTGGACAGACAGAAAGATTAAACTCTTGTAAGCTGAAATGTTAAAGGCCAGCAAGAATTTAATATGCTGTTTCAATATACTGTATGGTTATTGGAAAATAATAAGAAATAACACTTGGGGAGGAGTTGGAAAAGGCCTTTTAATCACTCATACTTATTCTTATAATACAGATTTTTCCTCTAAGAGGCATTCGTTGTTTGCCAAATGGCTCCATAGGGTCCACCTCAGCAATCTTGTTTGACGCTGCATTAGTTGCATTAATTCATCTTACATTCATAGTGCTTTCTAAGCTTTCCTTCAGCATAATATTTGGAGGTGTGTAGTATTTCCTCCAGCTTGTTTAATCTCACCTTTAATTTGACCTGGTCATCACTTTATGGCAAATGAGAAATTTAGACCTTCATAATATTTCTTCCCTATTTCTTACAATTCTCATGGGTTACATCTTCGCTAAAAGCACCCAGAGCAAATCACTAGTACCTGTGTTCTGAAGAGGAAGCAGAAAACATAGCCTATATGTATGTAATTTAGCATCCAATTATTCTGCTCATTTTGGATCCTTTAATGAAAATTTTCAACCATTCAGTAATGGGACATATTCCATTATATTCCAAAAATGGCTCTTTTGCCAGCCATCAAAGGCAGACTAATCAGGAGCATATAAAATAGAATTCTGATAAATTAAGTCAAGAAAGATGTAGTTTCTTCTGTTTGAATATAACAGGTCTTTCCCCTTGGGTTTTGTTCAACATTTTTACTGCTCTTGCTGTTCATGTTTGGTAGCTCAAATGCAAGTAGGACAGTTAGTTTAGAGCAATAATTCTTAACTAGGGCTGCTTGGCAACAGATACGAAATGGGGGAGGCAGGGATTTAGAGTGGGGCAGGAAATTGTTTTTTAATGATCTAATTTTTTACTTATGGCTTGGGGCCATTTAATGATAACATTGGCTGATAGTGAATTAATGGTTACGAATAGGGTTGCCAGTTTCTTGTTTTCATTGGCCACCGCTGCTGAGCTGGGCAGCAGGAGGAAATTTCCAAGCTAAATGGGGGGGGGGGGGAATAACAATGACATCACTTCTAGTGCAATCCAGAAGTGACTTCCTCATGTGGGGGACTAACACTCTAGCATTTACTCAAAAAACTAAATAATAGCTCTATGGTTTTAACATAGGTTTTTGGACAAATACAAAAGTGTCACCTGATCTGAGGATGTTACTTCCAGCCAGAAATAAAGTCACCTGGTGTAAGTTCCCCCGATTTTGTCTAAAAATGTCCTTCTTCTGCCCAGCTGAGCAGTGACAGTCAATGAAAGTGGGAAACTAGCAACCCTATCCTTAACTGTTAATCCACTGTCAACTGCCAAAGTTTGCGACATTATCATTTACTATCCTCCAAGCTATAAGTAAAAAGTTGGGACATAAACACAGCATTCCAGACAAGACATCTTTATTTATGATACATACAGTACATAGATTCTTGGTCAGTAGCCATCCGCATTCTCTTTAATTTCAGGTTTAATATTAGTAGATTGCTTAAATCTCAAGGCTGTCTGTCTAAACATTTAAAATTTATCCCACTTATTCTGAATGTCCCCCAAAATGCCCTGGGGGGTGCTTATTTCTATATACAGTAGTTGGTTACCTTTCTCACAATAAGGACTGAATCTTCCCTTCTTTTCTCCCTAGCGTGTTAGGTAAGAAGGTAGCAATCAGCGAGGCTAGCAGGTAAAACAAGAACGATCTGAACTATTTTGATTTCTTTGTGAAATATTTACTTATGTAACTCCATCCTGCCTTTCGTGAAGTAACACCATATAATCAAGATCCTAATTTTTTTGTGACCACTATTTCATTTCAAGAGAAGTACCAGTGACTTGAGTTTTTAATTGAGCTCAGCTTACATTCATCAGCATCCCAACCCCAATATTTTTGGTCTGATGATTCATTTTTACTTGGCCATTCAACGGTGGGGCTCAGTCCAGCAGCATGTATGGTTCTCCCAACTTCCATTTGATTCTCTCTTCAGCTCTGTCAGGTAGTCTAAAAAACCTCCTGTCCATGATCAACTATTGAGGTTCTTGTGAACAGGGATTTTGTAAGTTGGATCCTTGCAGACTTGGACCAGTACTACACCATTGAAAGCTCAACACCAGCTCTACTATAAGGCAAAGTGGAATAGTGGTGTCAGGTGGTAAGTTGTGGGGAGGGCTTGAGCCTCAGACTCTTCCTATCAGTGCCGCCCAGATGCTAGGCTTTAGAGTTTAGGAAGCCCCAAATGGATAAGGGCAGTTTACTGTGCTGTCTTTACAAACATTTGGGTAAAAAAGAAGCATGTTGTGGTAGCTGCTCCTGGGCTGGACTGGGGACAGTGAGAGATGGGAGGGGGGGTGACAAGGGCTGCAACCTCAGGGAGCAGCCTTGGTTGAGCAACTATTGGAAAGGTACACTTGTTTTTCTGCATAAATGGAGGGGGGAGTTGCAACATTCAGAGATGCACATGCCTCAAAATAGTTCTCAGGGTTTTCTTAGTTGGGGCACACATCTTTTTCTGACTTGAAGAACATTGCACTCTTCAAACAGCAATATTTTCACAAAAAGAAAAATTATCAGCCTACTGCAATGTTTCTCCATAAATAACTGATGTGAGCATGATTGGAAGGAAAGGGATCAGGTCCAAAGCAGTGATTCATTGTGTTGAAACTCTGTATGAGGAGTTGAATTGATCCACATCTGATGCCAAATTATCCAGTCCTAGTTGAGACTGATAAGAAATAGCAAGACTATTACAGTAAATAATGCAAAAATGAAACAATCAGCCATCTCAGTGGGTGGGTGCTTTGGGCTCACTGGAGCCTTTAATTAAATCTGTTTTTTGCAGCACACTAGCAACTCTTTCATGCAATGCTAATGCATCCTTGAGCCCATGTTGGAAATCAGTGACCTATGGAAAACTCACCCACCCATGGAGATTTGGATTGTGGCCATAATCAAAAAGTCTAAATGTATTCCCCTCCTGGAACTGGATCTGATTCTGATGTTGTACCTGCTGATCAATATAAAGCAAGATACTTAAAACTAATGGATAGGCCAAGGTCAGATGCAAACATCTCCTCCAGTTTGGTTTTATCTTTTTCATCCCATCATGTGTATTTGATATTTAATATAATTGGGATGAAGCCGTTCTAGAGATATAAATCCTCACTTTTATTGCCGCTTTTTAGTAGAACCCTAACCTTTTTCTGTCTCTATGTTTAGAGCTTTTATGGAAGATTATAGCAGGTCAAGTCACACAGCCCTTTTTTCTCCCTTCAGCTACCCCCTGAATAAATCTCTTTCACTTCAAGAGGGTTGATGGTTGCACACAACTTGCACCTCACCCCTGCCTGCCTGACCCTGTAATCTTTCAGGATAGTACTTTCAGCCAATACCAAGTAGTGTTTGCTTATGATGATCCTTATACATATGTAGGGAGAATGCTTACTTAGAATTTCACCTGGCTGATTTCAAATCCCACTTAGTCGAAGAACATTCTCCTTTTGAATAGATTATTTCATGTCTACTTCAGTTTCTGTGGAGAGGTCTTTAGGTTCTTTACCTTTTAAATGTCTCTTGTAATATCTTTGTAGTGTACTTTCGATGGCATACCTCCTCGTGTGATGACAGTCTCCCTCCCTTCTTAAGACATGCTTAGCACATCAGTATGAACCAGTTATTTCACAATTTTAATTTAAAATGCATACTAGAAAACTATAAGCACAGGGACACCCACCTTGGTTTGTATGGGTTGAATTGATATTAGTAAATCATTCTTTTTTTTCATTCAGAGATAACAAATAAAAAAGGTTTCCACTGATTTCTTTCATGTTAATGTTCAGTGTTTTGCTCTTTTCCAAAAATCTCAGGACCTGTTTCTGATCCAGCCTTCTGTCCATCTGTGGTTATACTTCCTTTAGGTCCTCAGTTCTCATGTAACACTACGATTGGCAATGAGTGGACAAAGGGATTAAACCTAAGCAGATCTACTCAGTCCCATTTTATTCAGGTGGGCATACTCCCTAGAATGTGTCTGTAGGATAGTACTGGAAAAAAATTACAGTTTCGAGAGAGCCAGTGTGGTTTAGTCAGATTATGATATGGAAGACACAGGTTTCTATTCTCCACTCTGCCATGGAAACTTACAGTGTGACCTTGGACCAGTAAGTCTTTCTCTCAGCATAAACTATCACAGAATTATTGTTGAGAGTATGAAAAGGAGGAGGGAAGATCAATGTAAACCATTTTGGGTTCCTATTGGAAACCAAAGCAAGATTTAAAGATCATAAACAAATTCAGCAAGTGGTAATCTTTCCTGCTTTCCACCTAGCTGGTTTCCCAAGTGGTTATGTTCACCGTTCTGGCAGTCAAACACAGAGGAAACAGAGTGATACAATTTCCTGGCTGGTTGGGTTATCAGTTAACACATCATAGTAAAGTGCCACTTTGACTTATATATTCTGCACTGATGTGACCTTTGACCTGTTGTATTTTGACTCCATCCCCACTTTTCTTCATCAGTCTTTTTTCTGCCATTAGCCTATGGAAGGTCATGCTAGTTCTTAGGTCCAGCTTTTTCTGGGTCTACAATTCCCTTGAGATGCTTTCCCTCAAATGACCTGATGTGATAAAAGTATCATCCCAGTTCATGTCTCTCTTCTTCACGGCTACTCAGAATTTCCATTCATCCTTTGTGTTGCCCATTTTTATCAGTTGAACACATTGATTCTGCTCAAGCTCTCTCCATTTGAGAGTCACCTTCATCATCACCCTCTTTCTGCTGGTGGCAAGGCTGCCTTGCAAATGCTTTTACATGGTGAGAGAATTTATAGCACTGTGTTTTAATAGAGTTGGCACAAGTCATTGCACTCTGTACTTGATACCTACTCCAAATAATGACGAAGGGAATATCAAAATACAGAGAAAATAACCTGAAAACTACAGAAGTATTGTGCTCACTCATGGAGTAGCTGTTGTGAGGAACTAGATTTCCTGTCCCTACCTCTTAATGGACTTCCAACTTGTGTCCTGTAAGGTTTTGCTTAAAGCTACATAACCAACACTACTTCTGTGTTGGAAATGTGCAGTGCTGGAGGTACAGAGCATATCTACTTATTATACTGATGTCCCCAGGATGGCAATGGGAATGTTTGCATGTGTTGCTGTGCCTGTGTAGCACCTGCATGAATGGTGGAATAGATAAGAATTTTTTATTTAAAAAATTGATGCCAAGTTTAATTAATCGTTTGAGAATAGTAACCTCCTGGAAAAGCTTTATAGGATTCCTGCTTTAAATCACAGTGTCTAGGTAACTGGAAAAGTTATACTGTGTGAGCTGAATTTGCCTGAGGTTATTAGCGACCAACCGTTGTTAATACAGTGCCCGATTTTTGGCTTGGAGTGTTGTGCTCAAAATTGATTTTGTCCAATTTTCAAGCGGACAGTTGCCTACATCGCATAAACTCCCAGTTCTTGTCATTTGTGCCTTGTGAGTGCAAAATAATTGGCAAGTGAATGTGGCCTCCTTTCATGATTGACACTTGCGGAGTATTGGACATAATTTGATTCCATATCTATTAAATATGGCTGTAGTTGACATTTAGGAAGAGCAGAAAAGGTGAAGGAAAACAATGGGTAGCATTTCAAGTTTCACCGTTTTCCTCTTTCTAATTTCTTTCATCTTCAGAAAACTCAGATTTTGTCACTGTTCTCAATAATATGATTGAAAGTTTCCTCCTTTTTTTCTTCTGGATTCCACTTCCCATGGGAGATCAGTTTTTTACATTCTCTTCTTTGTTAACTGACCAGAGCAGCATTGAGAATGTGTATAGAAACTATTGGAGCTAAACTTATTTTATTAGTTCTCAGTGGGAAAGTATTCAGCAGTCAAATAGACTTGGTGTTGAATCTCATATTGAAAAACATTACAGCACACTTCCAAAGGTGTGTGCGTGCATTTTTTTTAAAGCCATTGTCCTTCACCTAAAAACACCCATCTAAAATGACACCAGTTTTTATCTTATTGTTGTCTTTCCCTAAATGCACAATTTCTTGGGCCAGTTCACTGGGTGACTTCACATTCAGTCCTACAATTCCAACTAATGTTTTTGTAACAACTTTATAACATACAAAGTTTATGAAGCAATTCAGCTGTGTGTGCTCCAGCCTTTATTATCGTCCCAATCCAGGAATGGGTCTCAAGGAAGAAGAGAGGCAGAGCATTTTTTTTTCATTTGTACAATCTCATTCTGAAAACAGTTCCTAGACTGGGTTTAGGGAAAATTTGGTTCTCTTCTCAGTGACTGAAAACTGCAATTTCTTTCTGCTAGCTACCTTAGTGCTTCGATTGTGTGTTCCTGCATTGCAGGGGGTTGGACTTGATGGCCCTTGGCGTCCTTTCCACCTCTATGATTCTATGATTATACAAAGTCACATCACTGCCATGCCTCTCAGTTCTTTGTTGAGTTTTGAATCTGTGCTCTGCAAGCCAGCCCAGTCAGGTCTCCTCTGAAGCAATACCCTCAGGGCTAGGTGGTGAGGCTTGGGAGCATTAGTACTAGGTGCAGGCAGCCAGGAGTAGGAACTGGAGACAAAGAGCTGGATCTGGCGCATAGGCTTGCATGGTCCGGTTGATCTTGCAACGCAGCTTTCCCAAGCCTCAGCTTAAATAGGCTTGGATGTAATCCAGCTCAGCTTCCCTGTCTAACCTGTGGTTGTCCTGTGCTTGGGGCAGGATCCTGTGAGAAAGTATTGTTCTCTTTCTCTGGCTGTGACTTTGGCATTCTGCTGTTGATGTTCCTGCAGAGTGGAAGAGTCTGGGGCGGGGGGCAGCTATGGTCTCGGGTTCATGACCTGTCCAACAGAGCCCTGGTGACTGTTTAAGGACTTGTAGCAAGACCTCCATTGCTTCTGCTGCTGCTTGACCATTGTCAACAGGTGCTTGGCTATGTTAGGCTCTCCCTGGTCCTGCTGATCCTCCTCAACTGGTGGCCTTGGCTCCAAGTCTGAGTCACTGAGCAGGTCACCGAGCTCTTCTCTAAATCAGTGTAATCACTAGAAGCATATTGTACTGTAGCTTTCTTATCTACATGTGGCATATATAGCTGGGAAAATAAATGTGTATTAAAATTAGATGTACAATTTGTAGAACTTTTGATGCTATAGGAAAAGTTTTTTTCTGAGGGAGTCAGACAAAAATGGAAACATGAGGGAAATTTAAATATATGTAATATTTCCTAACTTTAAGGAGGAAAGGAAAGAGTTTTCTGAGACCCTTCGCTGTGTAAAATATTTTTTCTCGCATTCAGAATACTATTATTAGAAAGTGGCAAAGAAACATAACTGAATTGGTGGGGAGGGGGTAAAGATGAATATTTCATGGGGGCTGCTTGAGTGGAGATGAATATGTTTGTATTGTCAAGGCTGCCCATGCCTGCTATGACCTTTTAACACGTTACTAATCCAAACCTCTGGTGCAGAGTCAGACTTAATGCTTTATTGCGTATGTTTCATCTTAAGAATGAGATACAGCTGATCTGCAATGCTAACATGTCCACGGTGGTTATGTATGCAGATAGCGACATGTAGAGCTCTTCCCCCTGTGGGCTGCTTTGAATGCTCCAGTGTGTGTTCAGTGGGGTGAAGTGATGCTGGCATCCTTGCAATGTTTTTCTTCAGCTTCCCACAGAACTAGATGTGGAGGGAGTTAGTGGGGGAGTAGGAGAGGAAACCCATTGCTAAAAAAAGAGCATTGCTGGCATTTAATTTTGTCTTTGCTTTCTAAACTTAATGGCTCAGTTTTATCAGACAAAGCTCTCTCTCTGTCTCTCATTCTTGTTTTGTGTGTTTTAAAGGAAGAGAAGATGAGAGAGAGAACAGTGCTACAAGCTTTGGTCAGTTAAATCAGTAGATGAAAACACTGATGTTTTAATGGTAGATTAAAATTTGTACCTCAGTCAGTGGGCAGGACTATGGAAGAGCACAACCTTTCACTGTTTACATAGACACACCCTTCTGGTCCTAAATTTGATGAAAAAATAAACTTAAAGATGACTTTTGATTTGAAACTAAATCCTTTTTTAAAAAGATACACACTCTGACTTTCCTTTCAGCAAAAAAAACCCACACGCATTTTTAGGCTGACTATGCTTAGTTGGAATCAGTGGCCTTTGTCCACGGATTCATACACCATCAAACAATTTTTGAATGTAGGTTCAGGACACATTCTCTTGGGACACATGAAGCTGCTTTCGATTGAGTCAGATCATTATGTCTGTCAAGGTCAGCCCTGTCTTTTCTAACTGTCAACAGCTCTCCTCTCACATCACAAATCGCCTGATCCTTTTAATTGGAGATGGTGAGGACTGAACCTGTATGGTTGAGCCACAGCCCTTCCACCTAATGAAAAACATTGCAAATAGAATTTTCACCTATTGATTTTTCTAATCTTAATTGTAAAAGTTCTGAAAATGTAGACAGTTGTTCTCCTGAAGGCGACTGAGAGAATCTTGGATGGGTGATTTCCCAAGCCTTTCTCAGGGAGGCAAGAACTAAAGAAAAATTTTATGCATGCTTAGACTGTGGTGTTAGACAACACAATTGAAACCTGAAGAATAATTCAGAAACTTGTTAACAATACTTTACAGCCTAACTGATCCAATAAAAATGTTTTCCCACTTGCTGTCCCAATTTATATTGTGTTGGGTATTGTTTTTTTTTTTCCCTTTTGGATCACTTAAACAAAATCTGTGTCCAGTGGGAAAGGTCAAATCTTTCAATTAGCAGACACTGAGGTATTATTTTATTTAGGACATCATGTGACTAATATCCCCCCCTAATAGATTAACTGACATGACCACCAAGTAGAAGAGAGCTAAGTTTATTGAGATTTAACTTTTCATAGATGAATACTGCTGTCATACTGAATTTGCCAAAAAATCCCTGTGGTTTTACAAACATTGTTATGAGAGGATGATGATGAAGTGGTATAGCCAATCCACATTGGTATGAACAGATTCGTTTTCATGGGATGTCCAGCTGGAGCAAGCACTCATATAAAATTTGTAGTAGCTCAATAGATAAGAACATAAGAACATAAGAACAAGCCAGCTGGATCAGACCAAAGTCCATCTAGTCCAGCTCTCTGCTACTCGCAGTGGCCCACCAGGTGCCTTTGGGAGCTCACATGTAGGATGTGAAAGCAATGGCCTTCTGCGGCTGTTGCTCCCGAGCACCTGGACTGTTAAGGCATTTGCAATCTCAGATCAAAGAGGATCAAGATTGGTTGCCATAGATCACCTTCTCCTCCATAAATCTGTCCAAAGCCCTTTTAAAGCTATCCAGGTTAGTGGCCATCACCACCTCCTGTGGCAGCATATTCCAAACACCAATCACACGCTGCGTGAAGAAGTGTTTCCTTTTATTCGTCCTAATTCTTCCCCCCAGCATTTTCAATGAATGCCCCCTGGTTCTAGTATTGTGAGAAAGAGAGAAAAAATTTCTCTCTGTCAACATTTTCTACCCCATGCATAATTTTTTTAGCGGAGCTTCAATCATGTATCCCCCCTCAGCAGCCTCCTCTCCAAACTAAAGAGAGTCCCCAAAGCTGGCTGCAGCCTCTCCTCATAGGGAAGGTGCTCCAGTCCCTCGAAATCATCCTTGTTGCCCTTCTCTGCACTTTTTTCTATCTCCTCAATATCCTTTTTGAGATGCGGCTGACCAGAACTGGACACAGTACTCCAAAGTAAATGCTTGGTCAGCACCACTGCTTTATATAAGGGCATGACAATCTTTGCAGTTTTATTATCAATTCCTTTTCTAATGATCCCCAGCATAGAGTTTGCCTTTTTTACAGATGATATTATTATATTTTGTTTGCCTGCATGTGTCAATCTAGATTCTAGAACAATGGTCTTCACACCACTGATTAGTACTTGCAGGTGACTTGCAGACTCTCACTGACTGGACCACAAGCCGGAGGACTTTATTTATTCATTCCCTGGGGCCTCAGGTCGATTTACATCCACTCGCCAGTGCATTTGCCCTTCCACCATGGTAAGTGCACCAAGGAGGGCAGTAGTCCACAAATCTATTTGGCCACCCCCCTGGATTAGGTCATTAGACATCTTTTGTGTTCCACTTGCCTCAGTTTTGCAATTGCTCACATAAACTTCATACTACTTTTGTCATTGAATATTTTACTTTTTCTCTCCTGATCATCAAGATTTTACTTGTAGCTATTAGCCTGATGTTTCTCTTCCTTGTGCCTGAACAACTGGACATCGTTGTCCTGTAGGTATAGCTGCAGAGAGTTTCAAGATTGACAACTGGTAGCAATTTTAAACCACAGCTGCCTTCCTCTAGGACAGAGATACTCTGCTGCTATACGGAGTCACGGAGCTCTCTCAGCCTCCCCCACCTCAAAGGGTGTTTGTTGTGAGGGGGGAAGGGAAAGGAGTTTGTAAGCCCCTTTGAGTCTCCTTACAGGAGAGAAAGGGGGGATATAAATCCAACTCTTCTTCTTCTAAAGGCAAACACCTGCTAGTAGTCATTAACTCAGAGAACAGACTAGGAACAATGGATGTCAAGAAAATATTTCTCCCTGGTATAAAACCAAGCAGTCACTCAAGGTTTAGATATAATGGCACAACCTGGCTTGCTGCCATATATGAAAGAACCATGGGGTAATTTCTGGCTAGCTCATGCAAACCCCCCTTTTGCTTCCCTTGCACAGTCTCTTTAGACAGTTGCTTCCACTTTTTTAGTGAACAATATTTTGCTGTTTTCAACTACTAAACAACAGCTGTGCTTCCCCCTCCAGATTATGATTCCAAACAGTGGTATGATTCAGATTTGGAGGAGAAAGTCTACTCTGCAATTTTCTGGTTTGCCTTTAAGGCAGAAGTAACTAACTATCTCATTTTATAAAGGGAGAGGAGCAGGCTTCGTGTGAATGAGCTAGAAGCTCCCTTCAAGGCTTGTTCGTGCAGCAGAAAAACAGTTTTTGTCGTGTCATAGCTTTAACATGTAAGCAAAACTCTTGACTGAGCCTTCTCCAAAAGTTAAATGTTTTAGTGTGTGTGTATTAGATGTCATGAAGTCACTTCTGACAAGAAAGCAAGACTCACTGGAAAAGACAATAATGCTAGGAAAAGAGAAAGACCCAACATGAGTTGGATTGACTCAATAAAGGAAGTCACAGCCTTCAGTTTGCAAGACCTGAGGAAGGCTGTTAATGATAGTATCCCTTGGAAGTAACCTCAGGTGCTAGAACTAGGCCTTGAATAGAACCAGTTTACATGATGAAATCATGACAGGCCTGTTGTATTCCACTGAAATGTTTGCGATATTTTGTTTGATTGTTTTACATCCTGCCCCTCTCCTTATAGGATCAGAGTGGCTACCTGTAATTTTAAATCATACTGGAAGCCATCCTGCTGATTTCAAGAAATATGATTTTAAACAATCAGAATGATTTATTCAATGCCTTGTGCGATGCCCCTATGGTTTCAGATGCACTGAGGAAATTTTCTCTCAAAAGAATAATCAGTTTGTCCCCTCAGGAAATGAGCAGCTTTATGAGTATAGCATGTGAGCGATGTTACATAGGTATACAAATCTTGTCCCACCCTTAACTAAAATACATATATTAAATGAATTAAGCTTTCCCATCGCTGTCTAAGGACCTTGCCAGAAAATCATAGAGATTCACTGAATTTCCACATTCTATTCCTTGTCATAAATGATTTGGCACCAGAGGCTTTTGAACAGTTTAAACAAAAAGAACTAGAAAAAAAATTATTAAAACCAACTAAATTGTTTGGTGTTTTCACAAAGATAAAACAGGTAAGTTTCAAAATCAGGCAGTTATTTACAGAGTAATGTTGCTCTGTAAAACAGTTTAGACACTGTTACCCGATTTGGACATGTTTCTCAATCACTGACAAGAGGTTGGAAGTAACTTAATTTAGAGAGAGCTTTAAATGCTTTCACTTTTCCTTAGTAATTTATAATTCCAGTTAGGTTTGTCCCCTCTTGATGCTAGAATTATCAGAACTAGTTCACCTCTAGATAGCTTGAGAGCGTACATTTATCCTGAGGTAAAGTCCATCAAACATAGGATTATTTCTTCTTCATATGGATTATGATCAGGATTTTCCCTTCCGTCCCTCAGAAGAAACCCTTCCCTCTCTCTTTCAGTATGTCTTTCTCAAATAACCAATATCCCTGTGTGTGTGTGTGTGTGTGTGTGTGTGTGTGTGTGTGTGTGTGTGTTAAACTGTGACAAGGGAACACAGATCAGACTAGCTATGTCTGTCTAACAATCCCCTCAGAAAGCAAAGCTTTCTGCCAAGAGTTGAGTTGTTCATTCAACCTCTGCCTCTTCAAAACTCCCCTCCAACCATCCTTACTGTTCAAAATAACTACCCACTGATTAACTGGCACTCTCTCCTCCAGCCAATCAGAAGCAATCTCTCTCTTGCTTATGTTTCGATAGTTAACTGTTTATATTCAGGTTGTCTTTGTTTAGTAACAGTTTAGTAGCATGTATTTTCGAAGGCTTTCACGGCCGGAATCACTTGGGTGCTGTGTGGTTTCCGGGCTGTATGGCCGTGTTCTAGCAGAATGCTGCTAGAACACGGCCATACAGCCCGGAAACCACACAGCACCCAAGTTTAGTAGCATCCTGGAATCTGTCACACCCTGCTAACAAAATAGCTGCCCCAGTCTTTTTTTTTTAAACAGTGCTATATTATATTCAAGTAACATTCTGCAAGTAACATTCTTTTCAAAGAATAAACACTTCAGATCCAAGATGACAATATGGCTTCTTTCCTTTTCAGCAGTGCTAGTGTTACCTAGTGCATTCTATTCCTCAGCATTTCCTTCCATTAGCATTTCCACTTTTCTTTGAAGGAACTATTGCTCATAAATTTCAGGGGCCATTGGATTTAAACAGCAAAAATAATGTAAGAGTTGCCCCTAGTTTTGTAAAAGTAACCACCCTGGTATGAGGCTGTGCAAGATGACTTAATGACTTGCCAGGGTTAATATTACAGCTTTATACTAGCAGACATATTTCTTCTTTTGTTACCTCCCCCGCCACACAGTTTTGATTGATGTGTCCTGACCAGTAGCTGCTGAACCACTGAACTCCTTGCCCCTGTTGAGGAGGTCACTGATTAATGGCCTTTTCCTTCAAGCTTGCCAGTTTCCTTATGCATAAGAGGGTCAAGCCCTCGTTTGACATGGCCGCCTGCAGCTGGTGGCTGTTAGGGAATGGCAGACGATATCCTCTGGCTGCCTTTGTCCTTGCTAAAGGGTAGCCATTTTAGTCTGTTATAGGAAATAAGATGGAAGTTCAGTGACACCCTAAAAAACTAACATTTATTTCAGTATGAGCATGTGTGAGTCACAGCTCACTTGCCAATCTTCATTTCTCTTGTTGCAGTTAGTCATATTGCTGTGGCTGCTATCATTTTACATATTCAATCCTGGAATGTTGCCTGAGAGGGCATTTCAATGTTTATGCCACAATCCTCTATGCTAAGTGAGGCTAATTCATTTTGCACTTCACAGCCTTTCTTAAGCACTTGCTGGTAGATGTGAAGGTTAAGTTTCATTACAAAGGATTGATCCCCTCCCCTCATATATTTGCCTGAGAGGCATACTAATCGGTTGACGGAGGGCTCTCTTTAAAATGCACTACTCTTTTCCAGTGAGCACACCTTAATCAAGTGGTTGCATGAATGCAGGAAGTGTCTGCCAGAGAGAGGCTGGCCTTTTATAGTTGCCCTTTGTTTAATTCCAGTAGTCTGCTTAATTAGACATTGGAGAGTCCAGTTAATTGATTGATGAACAATTAAAGAAGCTTCAAGCTTCTCTCCCAAATAAAATGCGCTCAGCTGCTATGCTCTGCATTCTGTCCTTTAGGAATTTCCTCAGCACTTAGTTATTCCCTGACTAAGTCTGTTTTAGTCGGTATCCTTAGAAACATCCTACATAAACAGGTTCATAGTTTTGCTAAACAAACCTAACATAATGTGTGTGGTGCTTGTTTGAAGGTGTCAAAATTGGTTAACACAACTATAAGAAAACCCACATTGAAGGAAAAGGACTTTTGTTTCATCAGTTGGAGTTTTATATATTGCTAGCAAACTTTAAAAAAGCTGGAAGGAGTTGTCACAAGACAAGTTTAGCCTGCCCTTAATTAATGTTCTTTTGTTTTCAGTCTTAATTAATTTAACCTTGGCTAGGGCAGTTCATTGCAGTTAATTATCATCATTGCAGCAATTTAGTTATAAAATGGGTGTAGCAGTGAAAGCTTCAATAAGAAGTTAAGAATGCCTAGAAACCTCACAAATCTAGAAATGTTGATAACTAAATAAACTATACTGGGTAGGTCACCTTCAGACTGTTCTGGCACTTACATTTTGGTGGGGCACATGAATGACCCTCTAGCTCTACTGCATAATAGACCAGGGGATCCAACTTTTCTGAGTATGGGGACACATTTGAAATTCTGACATGGCATGGTGGAAGCAACACCAAAATGGCTGCCACAGAATGGCTACCACAGGAGGTGGAGCCGGCTACAAAATTATTGCCACAGCTTAATATCAGTAACACAGTGTAGATTTTTGTGATGTGGTGGCAGCTACTACCAAAGCAATATTTTAAAAAATCAGCACAACCAATTTTTAATAGTAAATCAGAAGCCTTGCTGGACAAAATCCCTACCTACTTCCTAAAAACACTTGCTGGGCGCTAGAAAAAGTGCCAGCAGGCTCCCTGTTGCCCATAGGCACCACGCTGGGAACCCCCTTAGTACCTAATGTTCTTTTCTATTTGCAAAAGGCACTTCTCCCAGAGATTTTTGCTAGTTCCTCATGGCAGATCTCGCTGACCTGAACACTGTTCCCAGCAACATAATTTTGGGGGGAATACATAAAGTTACAGATAGAGCACAGCTTCACTTGCACTTGGTAAGATCTGAGCCACTATTTGTTGCCATGATGGTGTGTGTCTTGATATAATCCCTTACGTGGCCATGAGGAATGTGCTCTAGGCAGAACTGAATCATAATTTCTCTAGGTCCAGTGCAAACTTATAATATCCTCCCAACACATAAGCCATGTTGACCTGTTACAGTTCTACCTGTATGCGTACATCCGTTTGTAAGAAGGAACAGCCATTGTGTGTTCAATTCACAAATGAAACTAGGCATTGTTATCTGGGTAAATGTGGGGTTTAAAACACATGTTCAACTGTACATAATTTATTAAATTATTAATTTTTAAATTAGATTAATTATATTGAATTAACTACATACATTTTAGATCCCTACTCAGCCTTTACTTTTATGGGCTTTAAGCATGCTGAGATAGTTTTATTGTACCACTGTTCATTCTGTAAATCGCCCAGAGTCAGTCTGGGAGGGGCAATTAAGAAATGTGAGAAAATAAATAAATACATGCATTGAGAATTGCTCAACACAAAGAAAAATCAAACGTATGCTATACATGTACTGTACATTTATTCACTGTGTAAGTTATGAACAGGGCTACTGTTAAACCCACACATAGTCATGAAAGCAAAACATCCTACTTTATTTCTGCAGTTTAATAGATAAAACATGTCATGGTAATGGTTTTGCAGTCTAGACCAGACCCTCCTGCTCCACAGGTAAAGTGTACCCATTTTTACCTTCTCTCCCCTGCCCCCCATTCTTGGGCCCTGTGAAGGATTTCCTGAGGGGTTGTGTAGTCATGATGCCATTATATTACAGGATCTCTTTGTGGAAAAATGTGCTATGAGAGAGCATGGCATGTGGTGTGTAACACAACTGTACAGAAAACCTGGCAAACCAAGAACCAAATTATGCTTTGATGTTTTGTGGCTGTGGATGTACATGTGCATAGTGAATGTAGATAACCACTACTCACTTATGCATTGTCATGGTGGCTGAGCAGTCTGCTTTGACAGTTTATCCTTTGAGTAGCAGAAACTAATTCTAAAAGAAGACACTGGGTGCTGATGCCAGTTTGGATTTTGCCAAGCATCATGCCAAAATTCCTTTCACAGCATTCAAACTTAGGTGATGTACAGAAATCAGACTTGCAAGTTGTTCTCTAGCAACTGGTGATGGTAATAATTATGGGAAACAGTCATTTTTATGCTCCTCTAATAATTTAGAAAGGGACAAGGAAACCTGAAGTTTTACATAATGTTAGCCACGCTGGTCATGGCCCACTGCAACTTACCTTGAGCATGAGTTCACTTAAACCTCAAATCTACCTAGAATTGTCATCCCAAATATCTGGAACATGCAAAGAGTAGAAAACAGCTTCCAATCACAGTTATAATCACTGTAACATTTATTTCTATTTCTATTTTTCCTGCAGCATTTTTCTTCTTCCTCTTCCTCTTTTTCTTCTAAATCAACTTCATTTCAAATGTAACTGCATTTGGTCTCCTCCCTTATTCAGAGCCACCAGCCTGGTTTTCTGCACTAGAAATAATGTTTTTGAATAAGAAGAGAAAAAACTTTGCCAGGGAAATGTGCTAGAAGGCATTCTGGGTGGTTTTTATTCCAAATCAATTTTTTAACAGCCTGTGGTCAGAATTCACAACAAGAACTGGCAAAGGCCAGCATGTTTTCTTAATGTGACTGCATTTTCTTTCCCACCTTATTTATGTATTTTTAACTGTAGGTGTTAACCACTCTAATGGAGTTGTTTGAAAAGCATTCCAAAACTAATTTCTGCAGTTTTTCCTCCATTTCCGTTCAGTACCCTGTGGCTTGTCTGGATTCATTCCTTAGGCGGTCTTCTATTTCCCACAGTCATGCTAAGTGAACTGTTTGTTCTGTTTCTCCAGCAGAGAAAACAACAGGCAACTAGCGATTTTGAATTTTGCTTCTGTTATCTTGAGATCTATTTGAGCTTAATGTTTCTGCAACCATGTAGTAGTCAGCAGTTTACAAGAGTAGATATATAATTACTGTACACTAAGATAACTTTCAAGAAATGGTGTTGATATGTGCAGTAGTTCTGAATATACCATATGAGTTTCTGTGTTGATCATTTATTCAGTACTGCAATAGTTGGTCAGTCAGAGGGTTTCACAGGGTCTATTGCTCCAGCAATACACATTCAGCATTTTTTTTTAAAAAGAAAGCCTTCTTATCATTTTGAAATGGTGGCCCAAAGAGTGGGAGAAATTGTTGTGGTATGAATGGGAGAAGTCAGGAAAGGGTGAGAAAATCCAAAGAGAGAGTAACACATGGTGATTTCCTTCACTTTCCCTGCAAAGAGAGAGAGAGAGAAAATCACACTTTAAGAGCTTGTGGAAAACACGGGAATTCTCTGATGTGATGGAGAGTAACTGCCAAAGAAGAGAAAATGTGGGCGTAACTGAGAATCAAATCTGAGGGGTTCGAATGAATGCAAAGGAGATCACATGTGTATAAAAGCCCTATAACATGACTTTTCCTAGATGTTATCTTATTGGGCATGTGGACTTGTTTCAGTCAACCCGCAAATCAGTTGTGGAAAGAAAAATTTAAAAAATGGATAGCCTGTATTAGCCGTGAAAAGGGCAGAAATCAAATTCAACATTAAACAGGTCGCAGAAATAGATATTCAACATCCAAAAAATCTAAAATGTCAGAGGGCTTAATCTGCACAAAAAAATCCTCCGGATTTAGATTATTCTAATGCACTGTACGTGGGACGGCCCTTGAAGGCAATACCGGAGCATCAGCTGGTATAGAAAGCTGCTAGGAGCTAGGTGGAATGATAATGTTACTCCTATTTTAGTGTCACTTCATTAGTTACTGGCTAGTTTCCAAGTTCAATTCAAGATGTGGTTATTACTTCTAAAGTTGTTCATGCCCTGGGACAGAGGTGGGATCCAGCAGGTTCTCACAGGTTCCCGAGAGTAGGTTACTAATTATTTCTGTGTGCCGAGAGGGGGTTACTAATTGGTGATTTTACCACGTGATTTTTGCCTTAGTTACGCCCCTCCTCCCAGCAGTAGCGTGCAGAACTTGAAGCAGTCAAGCAGGAGGTGCACCGGCGTGCGTGGCAGCCTGTGCCTGCGTGCATTCTTTTCCCGCCCAAGGACCGGCGCAGCGGCTGCATCCTTGCCACAGCCCCGCCCAGGAATGCCCGGCCATGCCCCCGTCGTGCCCCACCCAGCCCCATTGGCGCTACGCCACAGTTTGAATCCCACCACCATGGGAACCTGTTACTAAAATTTTTGGATCCCACCACTGCCCTGGGACTAGAGTTAATTGTACCAAAAGAGTACCTACTACACCCAAGCTACTGCCTAGTGAAAAAATTACCAATAATATGTAACTGATGAGAAGTCATCCGTTTGCATTTAGCCTGGTATTTGGGAATTTTTATATAAACTGCCTCAGACTTGACTTGTTGGTTCCAATCTGGGCAAGTATAAAAAAATCTATTTCCTCCTGAAGAAGCTATGCACAGCAAATGGGGATCATCTGGAAAATCCCATCCATATTGTTATTACACATTGATTTTTGTGAACTGTTCACTTACCTGCACTTACTTGGAGTGCATTTGTTTGAAGCTTGATCCAGTATATGTTTTGATGACCTACTGTACATTTTTGCAGTTTGATTTTCCCTAAGGGGGCTTTCATACTGCTTACTGGCTGGTTAGCAGATACATATGCATGTACTTACATTTATCTGTCTTCTTGTTCATATGTTGTTCTTATGATACGGAACTGTTACACCTTGTTATTAAATTGGCACTTTGCATATTATTATTGGTATTTTTGGTATTTTTTTCACAAGCCAGTAGCTCAGTTGTAGTAGGTATTCTTTTGGTTTAATTAGCTTGTTCTGCTACACCTGCCTTCCTTTTGTTGTTGTTTTGGGTGGGACTAGAGTTGCCAACACTGGCAACCCTCGGGAGGGGCAGGGCTAGGCATGCAGGGCTAGGGCTAGGCATGCAGGGCTAGGCATGCAGCATTGTATGATGCCATGTTGTCACTTCTGGTTGCACAACCAGAACTGATAGCAGTTACCATAGAGTTTTGGGGGATTGGTAGAGTGTCCCATTGATGTATGATGTCAGTTACGGTTACGTGACCAGAAGTTAAATCACTGCGATTGCACTGCCCGACCCCTGTTTTTTTTCCCCCACTAGTGCACTGGGAAGCCAGAGGACATGTTTGCAGATTATCTTGTGTGACAGTCAAAGCCATGTACAGCCTCCAGGAGGTGCTTACCAACCAGTCACCACTCAGTAGTGAAACAGCCACTCAGGAGAGTTGGGAGAGGGATGGACAAAGTCAGTTAAATTGCCAAATAGGGCTGAGTAAAAGAAAGTAGAAAAGTTAGGAAATACTGACCTGCCTCAAAATTCCTCACACTGAGGGCTTTTCTTTGGAGAAGAGAAAATCATAAGCCTCTTCTAATGAGTATTAAGCTCTTAGTGACATCCTTTAGTAAAAGCCAAGCTTGAAGGCAGCAGTTACTGAATTGTATATTCTCAGCTTGTATTGTACAGTTCTGAGCCCAGTACTGATAAACCACTAAGCCTTTTCCCTCTCTGGCTGAATCAAAATACAGCTTTTTCTTCTGGAATAAACTGTGCCTTGACCTATGTTTAACCCACTAAGTACAATATACCAAGATCAAGGACTCCCAGCTGTACTATTTTTTAATCTGCTCTTTTATTACTATTTGTTTCTACAAAGACAGCACCTTAAGAAAACAAAAAGGGGCTCAGAAATTTTAGCATTTATTTTAGCATTTCAGTTATTATTCCACTCCTGTCCTCAGAGAGGAAACGTAACACATTTCTCTCAATGTACTTCCCTGACAGCTTTGCTTATCTGAGCATGCCCTTCGAAGGTACCACTCTGTGAACAGGTAAAATCAGTGGCTGTCCATAACCAAGTTTTCTCTTGATAGAACAAACTATTTGATAATGTCAGGAAGGTTGCCCTACTAGTATCTTTTGCAGAATGTGTAACACAGTCGTTTCAGGAAGATTTTTCTGTGATAGTGTAATTCGTAATATTTGAAGATTTGTAAAAGGTTTTATTATAATTCTTCCTCTTTGAAGCAGATTGTCTCAGGCCTCAGAAATGAACTGTAAGAAAATTGGGTGCCATTGGAAAAACTCTTTCTGATAATTTAGACCCAGGTTTAATCTAAAATGGAATTTTTGAAAAGGGGACATCACAAACTCTAACACATCAGTGAGCTACACACTTCAGAGGACTGCTTTGTTCATCCATGATAAGATGTCCACTGACCACGTTTGCTTACTGTGCATGACTCTTCTTTCTCACTGTTAGAACCCCAAGAGCCCTCCAGGCATCCCTAGCCATCACAGTGGCAGAGATGGATGTGATTGTGTGATGGTAATGATCTCCAATACTGTCCTCATGCTGAAAAGATTTCATACCCTCACCCAATCAATTAGAAAACAGATGCATATTCATCGGCTTAAAATTTCAATAGCCTTTATTTTCTGCACATTACAGACTTTCCTAAACAATGAGTTTCTGGCTAAGTTATTGAGATTGTTCTTTTCTCTAGCTTTTCAGCTTTTAATTATAGTCTATGAGTACAGGATAATAAAAACAAAATTATAGTGTAGTTTGTAATATTTGTGATAGTGTAATTTGTAATATTTGAAGATTTGTAAATGGTTTTATTACAATTCTTCCTCTTTGAAGCAGATTGTCTCAGGCCTCAGAAATGAACTGTAAGAAAATTGCCATTGAAGAAACTCTTTCTGATCATTACCATAGAAGTCATTCCACTAATGAAGTCATACAGAGTCCTTCTTTAAAGGTCCAGGGTATACTTGATTGTTTAATACTGTGTGTAGATCATAGTGTTGCATAAATTAGCAAACCCAAGAGTCGGGGTGATTTGCTTTGTTTTATGGATAGATAGTCGGGGTCATTAAATGAGGAATCAAACTGGTTCAAGTGGGTATTTCCTCTTTCTCTAATAAAATGCATATTTTTATTGGAACCCAACAGAGTATATTTTATTATAGTGGAATAGACACCACAGGGCTTCTTTTCACTAGCCTAATAAAGGACAGAGATAAACTGAGCTTAAAACTTTTTTTTAAGTCTCATTGAAAAGCATTGTGAGAAAAGCATATTAGGAAAGATTCAAGTTATCATCCTCATCTGTCTATCATAACGTTCTAATGGAGAGACTGTAAAGTGACCAAAATGCAATAACATTTATCTGCACAGCTCTTGGGAAAGCATCCAAAATATGTCTTGGGGAAGCATCTAAAATGCACAGATAACTGAATCTCATGAAATTGCCCCTAAAAATTCTAACCAGGAAATTGCTGTATTTATAAGGGGGCTCATCATAATTAGAAGCATTTGGTTTAGAGTGAAGTATACATTTTAAAAACTACTTCAGCGTTTTCTTAGATGTTACATTGGATTACGTACATGGGGAGAGGGATGCTTGTAAGTCAATTGCAGCTTGACACAGCTTAATTTTTATTATGGGAAGAACACACTATACATGTTCCTCCCAATACATGCAATCATTATTTTGATTGAAATTCATTATTTTGACTGAACAGTGAACATGTATTGTCAGTGACAGCACACATATACCGTTTCAGTTAAAATGGTGATCATGTGTATCAAATGAGCTCACTTCTAGTACATTTTTCCCATATGAATGGTAAAAAGTCATGACTGAAAATGACTTTTAAGATTTACCATTTAACCAGTAGAGGGAATCATATCAGAGAGCTGCTTCTGGATCCAGATGTCACATATTTAATCAAAGTTGACTTGCTCAGGAGTGTCCTTTAGGGTGACTTGCTTGATGGAAAAAAGCAGTGTACCATTACTTGACTGGGAATAGAAGAAGAAAGGGCATAATTGGATATTCTTCAGAAAGTGTTCACTCACAAGTGAGACGGTGGCTCCATTCATGAACATGCTTTTGTTTTGAACATGATTAAAATTGTAGTACCTACTGGGGAAAACAGCCTTTTACAATTTGAATGAAGATCACTACTTATTGACTTCTCAATTTCAATACCAACAATGTTTTTGTTAAATTTATTTTTTCTAGTATCCATGTTTTTCTCCCTCAAATGAAAGCATCATGCCCAGACATCTTTAAGAACATAGTGTTCTTCTGTGAACAGGCATGATGTGTGCATTAGTGAAACCAGTGCCATTGTCTAAAATTCAGAAATATTGCTGAGACACCTCAAAGGTTACCCATGGAAACTTAGGCCCTTTCCGCACGGGCCATAAACAGCACCCTGGGGACAGCAAAAACGCCGTCCCCAGGGAGCTGTTTGCATGGGAGGCGCAGCTGCATCGCAGCCGCGCCGCCCTCGCGCCTCCCCAGCGGCGCGAAGCCGCTGTTTCCCGACCTCGCTTCCCCAGCGAGGTTTTTGGGAAACAGCGGCTGGAAGGCGCCATTCCCCCTCCCCTTTCCCAAACGCCTCACCGTGTCCTCCGGCCTCCGGCACGTCGCACAGGCCAGGGGACACCCCCCCCCCTGCCCTGCGACTTCCAAGCTGTCGTGCAGGGCAGGGGGGGTGTCCCCTGGCCTGTGTGATGCGCCAGAGGCCGGAGGACATGGTGAGCCGTTTGGGGGATGGCGCAGCCTGTGCGGATGCTGCGCCGTCCTCCCCATCGCAACCGGGACTGTTTGTGTGAACGGTCCTGCAGGGGTTGGGTCGGCGTTATGTACGCCGACCCAACCCCCATCGTGGCCGTGCAGAAACGGCCTTAGTGTGATCGGATTATACATGACAGAACAATCTTGCTGAATCTTAAACAAGGAAGGATCTAGTCATTACCACAATGGGAGCATCATGATGGAAAAAAGTTGGGATATAAACATAATATAAATTGAGGTAGATGATTACAGCCTACTAATAACTGTCATACTATCATTAGATGTCTTCTGCCCTGCTCTTGAACATGTTAAATCCAATGGAACCAATTTTCAGGCTGTGTTTTTAAGATTGGGAAACTTGTTGGTATGGTCATTTTGAAAATCATGTTTATTAACTCTGGATCATGCAAAACTTCCTGGTAGATTGTGCCCACTGAGTTTTGCAAATCTTCTGCTGTTACCATACTCTAACAGTATTCCAGAAGGGGGCTGTCAAGCTTGCTGCACCCTTGTTATTGCATAATTAAACAATGTAATTAACCTATCCATTGGAAATAAATTTCACAGTTTATTCACAGTGGCAAACAGCTCTTATCTGAATGAACTTTTTAGATTGTTAGAACGTAAAGCTGAACAGTTTCTCCTTGAACAGTGAACAAAAGAAGCATAATAAATGGCGAATGTGTTATTTTCACTCAGTTAATTAGTGCTCTCCAGTAATTGAGGAAGGTTTTTTTTTTCATTTAGAATTCTTTTTAACTTTGCAGGCTAAATGTATCTCTAGTAGTTTAATGCTTTTCACATGAAAAATAATTTGATAATGAATTTTATTAGTTTGGTCAGTTGGAACATTCCAGTTATATCAAGGTTGCAGGAAGCTTAAACAAGCCTCCAGATGCGTATTTGACCCTTAATTTACATCCACAAAATTCTACAGTGCAACTGAGGAAAGTTTTTTTTATTTTTCCAGACAGTTTCTGTCTGAGACGGGCAGTGAAATCCTGAGTGGGTGGGGGAGTAGTTGTAGCCTGCCCAGGGATAGTGCAGCTGCACTGCTGCCTAAGAGGCTTGCTATGCTGTGGCCAGTAAGCCAAAAGCAAAACCATTCTCCCAATCTCTGTGAAATTCTCTTATGCAGCCAATGGGCTGCACCTACCTTTTTGCCAGTGTAAGTATGCACCAGCAAATAAGGGCATTCCCAAGCCTAAAGGGGTCAAGAAGCTGACAAAAATCAGCTACATCCCTGGGAATGCACTTTCAGTTATAGCATGGGCTCCTGCACCAGAGGAACACTGGTGATGCAGCTGGCCTGGCTCATGGGTGTCACACTCCTGTATGGCTAGCATAAGTGCTAGCATAAGTGCCTCTGTGCCACTGTCAATGCCCTTTATGCCAGCACAAATGGCATTTGGCAGGCACCAATGTCACGCTGCTTCCTAAGGGGTTTCACATACAGTGGAACCTCAGTTTTCGTTGGTAATCCGTCCAAAAAGAATCAATGAAAACCGAAACCGATGAAAACCGAGGCAAACTTTTCCATAGGAATCAATGTAAATCCAATTAATCCGTTCTAGGCACTCCAAAAAACATACCAAAAAAACATTTTTTGGTGAATAAACATAGTGTTGAAAGCTGAAAACATAACAATAACACTAGGACCAGTTTCAGAGCCAATGGACCAATGTCGCACCAGAAAGCTGTCCAAAGAGGTCTGTTTCTGACGCCTCTTTAAGATTTGTCTGAAATGGGGCAAGACATTGTCATTAAACAAGTTGCAGACACGGCCTGCAACAGCTTTTCCCGGGTGATTTTTCTCCACAAACCCCTGCACCTCACTGCAAATCGATGAAAACCGAGACAAATTTTTCACTGAAAAAATCGATGAAAAACTAAACCGATGAAAACCGAAGGCAATGAAAACCGAGGTTCCACTGTACATCCCTTCCAAGATTGCACTGTTTGTATCACTGTTCAGCCTGTTGGTATAAATTAGGAATATTTTTTATTTTTATTATTATTATTATTTGGGAGTAAGCTGGCCAATTTGTAGAGCAAATATTAATGGTGCATTTTTCCCCTCAGTTTATAGACTTTTTCTTGCAAGTTCTAGATCTGATAATATATGTGGCTGTACTTGCTCAGCATATAAAGTAAGATTTATAATGCTATGTAACATAGCTGTTGACCCCCAGGTGATAGTAGGGTCAGAAGAGATTTTATGAAATGGCTAACAGGTATATTGCATTCTTTTAGTGCTTCTTGGAAATGTAAGGTATTTGTTTTTCATTGTAGTATAATTTCATGAGGAAAAGGGTTCTTTGGTTTTTGGCAGTTCGAAAAATGAAAATAAGTTTCATTGACACCACTCTTCCTAATCCTTGTAGTATTCCATTCAATGCTATCATATGGTGCCTAGAAGGAATATAAAGATTGAGTGGCATGAAAATGCAAGTCTTATTTGCATACAACTGTCAAGCAGTTACTGCAATTGTAAAATCCCTTAACGTGTGGACTCTTGAAATAGATAGGAGATGCATTTCTGTGTTTTAAGCCTGTATTTTACCAGCTATTTGTTATTAGGTTGCTGTGCTGTCAATGACCCTGTAAATACACATTAAGAACATAAGAACATAAGAACAAGCCAGCTGGATCAGACCAAAGTCCATCTAGTCCAGCTCTCTGCTACTCGCAGTGGCCCACCAGGTGCCTTTGGGAGCTCACATGTAGGATGTGAACGCAATGGCCTTCTGCGGCTGTTGCTCCCGATCACCTGGTCTGCTAAGGCATTTGCAATCTCAGATCAAGGAGGATCAAGATTGGTAGCCATAAATCGACTTCTCCTCCATAAATCTGTCCAAGCCCCTTTTAAAGCTATAAAGGTTTGTGGCCATCACCACCTCCTGTGGCAGCATATTCCAAACACCAATCACACGTTGCGTGAAGAAGTGTTTCCTTTTATTAGTCCTAATTCTTCCCCCCAGCATTTTCAATGAATGCCCCCTGGTTCTAGTATTGTGAAAAAGAGAGAAAAATGTCTCTCTGTCAACATTTTCTACCCCATGCATAATTTTGTAGACTTCAATCATATCCCCCCTCAGCCGCCTCCTCTCCAAACTAAAAAAAAAAAAAGGAGTCCCCAAGCGCTGCAGCCCACTCTCCTCCTTAGGGAAGGTGCTCCAGTCCCTCAATCATCCTTGTTGCCCTTCTCTGCACTTTTTCTATCTCCTCAATATCCTTTTTTGAGATCGCGGCGACCAGAACTGGACCACCCAGTACTCCAAGTGCAATTAGCACCACTACTTTATATAAGGGGCATGACAATCTTTGCAGTTTTATTATCAATTCCTTTTTCTAATGATCCCCAGCATAGAGTTTTGCCTTTTTCACAGCTGCCATTACATTGAGGTTGACATTCCCATGGAACTATCAACTAAGACGCCTAAATCCCTTTCCTGGTCTGTGACTGATAGCACTGACCCCTGTGGCGATGTATGTGAAGTTTGGATTTTTTGCCCCTATATTGCATCACTTTACATTTTGCTACATTGAATTGCATTTGCCATTTCTGAGCCCACTCATCTAATTTATCAAGGTCCGCTTGGAGCTGCCACCATGATCACTTGTGGTTCTCACCACCCTACATAATTTGGTATCATCTGCAAACTTGGCCACCACGCTACCCACCCCTACTTCCAAGGCCATTTTATGAATGGGTTAAAGAGCACTGGTCCCAAAGCGGATCCTTGGGGGACACCACTTTCCCGACATCTCTCCATTGTGAGAACTTCCCATTTACACCCACTCTTTGTTTCCTGTTTCTCAACCAGTTTTTTTAATCCATGGGAGGACTTCCCCTCTTATTCCTTCATTGCTGAGTTTTCTCTCAACAGTCTCTGGTGAGGAACTTTGTCAAAAACCTTTTGGAAATCCAGAGTAGACAATGTCCACCGGTTCACCCCTGTCCACGTACCTGTTTACACCCTCAAAGGAACTCTAATAAGTTTGTAAGACAGGTTACTCTGCAAAGCCATGCTGACTCTTTCTCAGCAGGTCTTGCTTTTCTACATGTTTATAATTTTATCTTTGTAGTAGATTCTACTAATTTACCAGGAACAGATGTCAAACTGACTGGCCTGTAATTTTCCAGGTCCCCCTAGATCCTTTCTTAAAGATTGGTGTGACATTGGCCATCTTCCAGTCTTCAGGGATGGAGCCTGATTTCAGGGATAAGTTGCATATTAAAGTGAGAAGATCAGCAATTTCATGCTTGAGCTCTTTAAGAACTCTTGGGTGAAAGATACCAATCTGGGCCAGAGTTTGGTAACATTTAGTTTTATCCAGTGGCTGCCAGAACTTCTTCGCATCTTACCACTATCGCCGGCTGGTTCTCGGATTAAGCCTCCCTAGGCTTGTTCCTCACCTCCTCTTGGGTGAAGACAGATGCAAAGGAATTCATTCCAGCTTCTCTGCCATCTCCCTGCCATCTTTTAGCACACCCTTTGTTCCTTTGTCATCTCGGACCTACCGCTTCTCTTGCTGGCTTCCTGCTTTTTTGATGTACTTGAAGAACTGTTTGTTGCTTTGGTCTTGATGTTCATAGCCATCGTTCCTCATAATCCTTTTGCCTCCCTTACAGCTAACTTGCTTTTCTTTTGCCACCATTTGTGTTCCCTCTCATATTCTTCATCAGACAAAACTGGACTTCCATTTTCTAAAAGACATTTTCTTTTTTTCTGATAATTTCCTCAACCTCTCTTGTTAACCATGGTGGCTTTCTTTTGGACTGGGTGCTGCCTTTTCTAACCCTGTGGAACACATTTCCAGCTGAGCTTTTATTACTGTGTTTTAAATAGCCTCCAAGCATCCTGGATAGTTTTGACTCTCTTGATTTTCCCTTTCAGCTTCCTGCGCACTATCCCCTCATCTTTGAGAATTTCCCTTTCTGAAGGCGAATGTAACTACATTATTAGTTGCCACTTGTTAGCATGCTGAGATACTGAATCTGACAGCATTGTGGTGGCTGTTCCCCTATCGGCTCCAACAACACTGACTTCCTGCACCAGGTCCTGCCTGGGTCCCACATGGGAGGTGAATCTAGGATCACCTCTCTCCCTGGTTGGTTCCACAACCATCTGCTCCTAAACCACAGTCATTTAGCATATCCAGGAATGCTCTCTCCTTACTATGACCTGAACATGCATTTTTTCCAGTTTATATGGGGATAGTTAAAATCACCCATTACCACTACATTTTTGTTTTTTGTTGGCCTCTCTAATTTCTTTTCCATCTCAGAATCCTCTTGTGCACTTTGGTCGGGGACGATAAATATATTCTAATATTGGCTTGTCCTTCACACCTGGTATTGATATCACAGTGATTCTGTGGGGAACCAGCTCCCCTTGCATTGTCTATTTTATGTGATACTATGCTCTCTTTGATGTAAGGAGACAGCTCCACTGTCTGCGCCCTGTCTGTCCTTCCTATAGAGCCTGTAGCCTGGTATAACAGCATCCACTGGTTCTCCTCATTCCACCATGTCTGTAATGCCACTATATCAAAGTCCTCCTTCAAAACTCTGTATTCTAGCTCCCCATTTTAGGTCGAATGCTTCTACTATTAGCATAGAGACACTTGTATACCTATCTCTGTCTGTAACCTAGGTTTATGTGCTTTACCCTCAAGTCTTTGTGAGCCGCTATCCCTTGTCACATGCACATTGCTATGTTCACCGGCTTGGCCATGTGGTTGATTTAGAAAACCTCCCTCTCTGTCTGCATCCCCATAGATGCTATTATTCCGAACCTCGAAGTCACCTCAGCTCCTGTCGGCTTTCCCACAGTGATCAGTTTAAAAGCTGTTCTGCCACCTTTTTTTTTTTTAATGTTGAAGCCAGCAGCCCTATGGTTCCTCTTTGGTTAAGATGAAGCCCGTCCCGCTTTTGTACAATTTCACGCCTTGTCCCAAAAGGTTCCCCAGTTCCTGACAAATCTGAAACCCTCTGCCTTACACCACCTTCTCATCCACGCATTGAGACCCTGTATCTCCGGCTTGCCCTGGCACAAGCCCTGCTGGCGTCTGGGCGAATTTAGCATTTCTGAGAATGTCACCTTGGAGGTCCTGGACTTCAACCTGTTTCCTAGCAGCCTAGATTTAGCTTCCAGAACCTCCCGGCTACATTTCCCAATGTCGTTGGTGCCAATGTGGACCACAACTGCTGACTCCACCCCAGCACTGTCTAAAAGCCTATCTAGACGCAGCGTGACATCCACCCAGCCTTAGCGCCAGGCAGGCAAAGTCACCATCACGGTCATCACTTCTCTCACAAATAACTCTCTACATTTCTAATGATCCAGATCACCCACTACAAGGAGCCCCCCACACTCCCCGAGGGGTATCCTCAGTGCAGAGAGGATATGTGATCTCACCAGTTAAGGAAGGAGGATCCCCATCTAAGGGAGCATCTTCCCCCACCTCAGACTGGCACCCTCACGTCCCAAGGCCTTCATTCTCCATGACATCTGAAGAGATGTCACCTTGGGAGTGGGACCCGGCTGTTAGGTCCCTGAAAGCCCTCGTCTGTCACCCTCTCTGCCTCTTTCAGCTTCTCAAGGTCTGCCACCTTGGCTTCGAGAGAACGCACACGGTCCTTGAGTGCCAGGAGCGCATTGCAGCGGGGGCACACCCACGACTTCTGTCCTAGTGGCAGATAATCATACATGTGACACTCAGAGCAAAACACTGGAAAGCCCCCATCCCCCTGCTGGCTTTCTGCCTTCATATCTGATTTGTTTAGATATTTAGATATTAAGCTTTTAGTCACTGCCCCCCTGGAGCTATCTGCACGTACTATCTGTCAAATATGTCCTTATTAATTTTTTTAAAAAAAATTGTTTTAAAAGCTGTGGCTTTGAGAAAAGCCCTCCAAAATGAACACCAGCAGGTCACTCTGCTCTTCCTGGCCAAGTCTCTTCTGCTGCTACTCCTCTCTGCTGGTTCCAGAGACTGAATTAAAGCCCCACCTCTCAGGACAAAAGCCCCACCTCTCTGGGACAAGAGAGAGAAAAAGAGATGAACTCTGTTAACCCCTGTTAAGCCCCACCTTCCAGATTCAGCAGCCTTACAAGGAGAAAAAGAGATAACCCCTGTTAAAATAACACTGTTTTAAAAGCTGTGGCTTTGAGAAAAGCCCTCCAAAATGAACACCAGCAGGTCACTCTGCTCTTCCTGGCCAAGTCTCTTCTTGACTGCACTGCTACTTTCAGGACATCTACCACAGCAGGAATGAATTCTATCATGTGTTGATACCCTGTTTCCCCGAAAATAAGACGTAGTAGAGGTTTTGCTGAAGTGCTAAATATAAAGCATCCCCCGAAAGTAAGACATAGCAAAGTTTTTGTTTGGAAGCATGCCCGTCGAACAGAACACCAGAGCATGCAGTTGTGGAGTGGAAAAATAAGACATCCCCTGAAAATAAGACATAGCACATCTTGGGGAGCAAAAATTAATATAAGACACTGTCTTATTTTCAGGGAAACATGGGTAGTACTTGGACGTTGAATTGATACTGGGCAGTATGGTCAGTATTTTTGTTGCTGAACTTGCTTCATTTAACTGGCTACAGTTCTGGTGTGAGCAATATGTCAACTCGGATGGAAAACTATTAAAAATATACTCTAGTGTTAACAGAAATAACAACTACCTCCTCTGCCTTATTCTTGGTTCTAAAGAGTTTCCCCTCTTATAACTTGTCTTCTACCTAGACTAGGACCCTTTCCGCACAGGCCTTTTACAGCGCCCTGGGGACGGCAAAAACGCCGTCCCGAGGGAGCCTGATACATGAGCAACTGCTTTGCGGCTTGGCGCGTCTCGCTCTTCCCCAGTGGCGCAAAGCCGCCATTTCCCCATTTTTTGGAAAATGGCGTCTTCCAGCCGCTGGCGTGCGAACGGCAGCGGCTGGAAGGCCCCATCTCTCCCCCCTTGCCCAATCGACTTACCGTCCCTGCGACTGTCTGGTGCGTCGCCGAGGCCTGGGGACACGCCCCCCTGCCCTGCGACTCCGGAGCAGTTGCGCAGGGCAGGGAGGCGTGTCCCCTGGCCTCGGCGACGTGCCGGACGGTCGCAGGGACAGTAAGTCGATCGGGTGACAGTTCAGTGCGGCGCCGTCTTCCCGGTCGTTACTGGGACCGTTCGTGCGAACAGTCCTGGGGGGGTTGGGTTGGCGTCATGTACGCCGACCCGACCCCCAGCGTGGCCGTGCGGAAGCGGCCTAGACCTCCAAAGAAGATGTAAGATTGCCAACTTCTAGGTGAGTTCTTGAGTTCTCCTGAAATTAATCCTTGGACTAAAGTGGTTAGTTTCCTGGAGGAAATAGCAGCTTTAGAAGGCGGAGTCTATGGCATCATATTCCTGCTGAGTTCCCTCTCCTTCCCAAGTTCCACCCCCTGATCTCTAGGATTTTCTCAACCTAGAATTGGAAGACCTGAGTATAAGACATGTTATGCAGAAGTGTCGATCCTAAGCCAGTGGTAAAGCGAACCACCTATAGCACGATTGCCAGAGGAATTGGCACTCAAGGCTCCCTCTCTGTGGGCCGCAGCGGCGCCAAACAGAGTGCCCCCCCCCCCACATCTAGGCTGGCCTGGGCCGCTGGGCTCGATTATTAGCATTCAACTTAAGACCTAGTTTTGGGGAAGCAGTGTAGGTAACCCCGTTAAGCGCTGTTAAACCCCACTGATTTTCATGTGAAGAACTAAAGCACGATCCTTTACCTGGGAGTAAGCTCAGTTGCTGGCAGTGGGGCTTGCTTCTGAGTAAACCCTCCTAGGGTCGTGATTCACCCATTGGAAGAGTTGCACGGTTACTTCAAAGCAAAGCCACTGACTACCACCAAGCTTATTCCTGAGTAACACACACCTTGGAGTCAAGCGTTTTTTCTAAACTAAAACCTCAGTATTCAGGTTAAATTGCCGTGTTGGCACTTTGCGATATATAAGTGGGGGTTAAGTTGCAATTTGGGCACTCTGTCTCAAAAAGGTTCGCCATCACTGGTCTAAGCTATGGAATCTGCAGGCATATTTTCAGGAATTTTAAAGGCTTCAGAGTAACATTTCTGCCCACCCTCCCCCGCAAACATTCCTATACTCCTTGGAACTTCCTTGTTTCTCTCTGGTGTTTCCAGAACACCAGCTTGGTCCTATCCAGTGAAGGATAAGTGGTGCTAAAATGAGCTTGCAAGAGGGTGCTCCGTAAGTGGCCATAGAACTGCTATTGGAACAACTACATCCTTTTCCACTAAAAGAACTAACTTCATCTGCCACATGCTAGACTGTCTTTGTTTTAGAATGGTCCATTTGGGCCCTTGTGCCTACCTGGTTAAGTAGGCAGTAGAACTCAAGCAGCGCATTCTAAAACAAAAACAGTTCAGCATGTGGCGGATGAAGTTTTACTTAGTTCTTTTGGTGGAAAAAATCCTAACATATCTAAATCCATTGGCATCAATAGATTTAGAGGAGTGTAACTGTTTATGACTATAGACTAAATCCAGATTGAAATCCTAGTTTGATACATGCAAATAAACCATAGTTTGTTGGATTACCTGAATCCAAACATTGCACAACTGAGGTTTGATTACATTGTGATTCGTCATTATGTCTGAATGGAGAATTAGTAAGTGTGCATGGTCTTTTGTTTTTACCAGAAGAAAATACTACTGGTATTTTAAATTTTGATTTAAAATTAAAAGTGGGCTCCCGTTAGAGGCTTAGTAAGAATTGGAACATACAGTATGGGGAGTTTTTTCTGATGGTAGGCACAGGTCAGCTGTTTGCATCTGGATTTCTCATTCAGCTGTGATTCAAACTAAAGTGCCCATTACAACTGATGTGACATGAATATGTAATAAATCCCCCTTCCTTCCATTTTTATGATAATGTCTCTTTGCTTTTGAGTGAAGTGCAGGTAGGAACTCATTTTAAAACCTTTAAAAAGATCAAATCCAATTCTATTTTTCATTTTTTCTTGTAAATATTTGACTTTAAACATGGAGATGAAATAACAACAATATCTTAATGAATAGAACCTTCAATTTTTAAAGAAAAGCTCATTAATACCAGAAGGGATGGAAGTCATTATTTTATGGGCTGATAAACTGGAATCACATTAAACCTTTTCCCCCTTTTCTGATGTCTTACGCAAAACTAAAAGAAATAGAATACTCACCTGTCCTTGCTTATGCACCTTCCAAGATATTTATTTGAAACATTACTAAAAGGTGGTTATACTGCATGTTTCAGAAGAGAGTGTCCTAAACCCATGAATTTGGGGGAAGTATTTGCAAGCTACTGAAATCTAAGCTATTTGTCGTTTCCTGCACAGAAGTAAAGTGGCACTATGGTTACCAGCTCCAGAAGACTTTTTTCTGGTGGTAACTGGAAATAAGATTACCAATAACTTCTTTTTGATTTCTAAGCCATGTTCCCAGTTTTGATTGGTGATCTGGAACATTTTCCATGTTGTGTTGTTGTTCTTTAGATTTAGTGATCCACACGTGGCTTGTTTTTTTTATTGAAAACGCTCTTCTATCTTTGGGTTCAGCATGTATCTTCAGTAAGGTTGCATCCTGTTTATTCACCACTGAGGTTTGGCTCTCGCTGTTCAGTTAAACTTCAATGTACTTTCGCCATGTGAGCTGTGCAGTTAAGTGACAAAAGAGGGTTTGTTCTGAAATTGGACTTTATGCAGTGCTTTCATTTTGCTTTTAATGTTTCCAAGGGGTATGGATCAGACTCTGGTCAGTGATTTTCGTTGGACAATGAACAATGTAAACAGTTTGCTATGTATTAATTACTGGAATTAATTCCCTCATTTTTAACCTACTGCTCTGGAATGGAGCTGACAGGATGAATCTATGGAGGCTTATTGCTGGCTTACTTCAGGTTATGTGTATTTCCTACTTTTAGATATTTCTGGTGTTTTCTAAGGTGGGGTACTATATAATGGTATAATGGTATCTGTGTGTTGCATATTAAATGCTAAGGCATAATGAATCGTTAATATACTGTTCCTTTGCACAATAGTTGCTATGATCAGATATCATGGATGTAGAGATGGAATTCACTGATCACAGGATCTCCTATCAAGAAATGGTAGATTGCTGGCAATGTTGCTTGGTAACAGTTTGTCCTTCAATTATCACAAACATTTCAAAGTTTATTGGAACCTTTCCAGTTACAGTTTTAGCAAAGAAATTGAACAAATACAGTATATGAAATTATCATTTTCTGAAAAAAAAAAGCAGTTTGTGCTATTGTTAGCCATAACAGGGATAATAAGGAACACTAAAATCCACATCTAAATATTGAAAAGACTACTTAGTCTTGGCTTCAAAGGTTTTTTAAAAACCAGAAAATGAAGAAAAGTGTTCTGGGAACCACATAACTTTATTTAAAAGGCAGTCTGCAAATGGTTGATGAGGACTTCCAACTAATTTCATGGGGCCTAAGGACTAGAAATATTATTTTCTTTGAATTGAAAATCTAAGATTCTCAAGATTTGAAGTTGTTCATCACACATCAAATGCTGTGTAATTATGAATGTGGATTCCCTTCTTGGATTTGGCCAAGGAGCCATCTGCTCTAGTACTTTGTTTCCAACAGTGACCTAGCCAGTATACCTTGAAAGCTCATAAGCAGGACTTTGCTGATGATTGCCATTTGGAAGTTATAGGTGAACTCATGGAATTATTCACTTATAAAAGCTGGGTGCTAGAATGTAAATGGTATTCTTAAATATGCAGTCAGGTCTCTGAATGTGAAGGCATGTAGAGCATTCACAACAGCCCCAACCAACCTTGCCCAGCTGGCCCATGCTTGCTGCTCATCTCAGTTTGGCTCAACTGCCACCTAATGTTAGCCCTCCTCCAGTCCACTGGGACTTCTCCTGTTCTCCAGGAGTCCTCAAAGGTTATAGCAAGTGGTTCTGAGATTACTTCTGCCAGTTCTTTTCATATCCTTGGATGCAGTTCATCAGGCCCAGGAGATTTGAATTCGTTTAAAGTAGCCAGGTGTTCCTTCACTACCTCTTTATTTATTTTGTGCTGAATTTCTCCTACTGTATCTTCTATTCCATTTTTTTCTGGATGAGCACTGTTTCCTATTTGGGAAAAGACAGAAGCAAAGAAGGTGTTGAATAGCCAGTAGTTCTGGCTTTTCTCCACCCCCTGTTAGCATTTTACCATCTACTCCATGCAGTGACTCTGTCCTATCATTTTTATTCCTTTTGCCACGTACATAACCAAAAAAGCCTTTTTTGTTGTTTTTGACCTCTCTGACAAGCCTCAGCTCATTATGAGCTTTAGCTTTTCTGACTTTCTCCCTACACATCCTGGTTTGAATTCTCCCCCCTTTTCCATTTCTTGAACATGTCCTTTTAAAATCAGTTGAAAGTTCTTTAGACAGACATCTTGGTTTCTTTAGATACCTCCCATTTTTTCTCCTCATTGGAACAGTTTGAAATTGTGCCCTCAAGATCTCACTTTTAAGAAACTTCCAGCCATCATGCACTCCCTTCTCTTTTAGTATTTTATACCATGGGATCGCACCCAGTAGATTCCTAAGCTTACTGAAATCTGCTTTCTTAAAATCTAGAATATGTATATGACTATTCTTAGCACCCCCTTTCCACTGCACAACATACTCCAGGAGAACATGATCACTCCCACCTAAGGATCCTACTGCTTCCACTGTACTAATCAGGTCATCATTATTGAAGGAAACTAATGTTACTTGCTAGAAAAATGGAGAAAGTATCTTGTTATTCACTTATTTTTCAGTTTCCATTAGGCGTGATCTAAGTTTCCTCTTGGCTAGAATAAATCCAGCTTAATAAATAGTTTGTACTATAATTCTCTGCCTAAAATATCTGATTTCCTCTTTGTTCAGACATAGATTGGCACATAGAATGTATTGAAATTATGAAGATAATAATTGCAAGCAATTGACCAAGTATGATTTTTTGTTTGTGTTGCTTATGTGTTGTGTATAGGTGAAAGAAAAATCAAAGCTTCTTGATGAGGATTTTGGAAAGCCCAAGAATCTGTAAGAACTTGTAGAATGAAATGCTTTTCCTATGTCTATTTTCTTTTCCCCCCAAAGGGACAGAGAAACACTGTAGGTTCAATTAACTGTCACAGCCTCTTTTAAGATGTTGCTGCCAAATAATGATTGCAGGTAGCAATGACAGACAGCTCCAAATTGTGCTTTGTAGGTTTGAATAAAGCTGTTAAATGGTATCTGAAGGACTTTAGCAAGGGCGATTAAAAATGATGATATCTCCAAGTCCCAACAGACTACAAAAAGTGTGTGGTTGATGGTTGGATGCTGAAACAATTATACAGTGAGACTGTTCTTTATCTGTCTAATGCCATTGCCTCCTTCTAAACAAGACTTCAAACAAAATTTAATACTTTCAAGAGAACAGATTGTTGCAGCTGTATTGTAGGGCCAATTTCACTCCAGGGTCAGATGTTTTTGCCACTTGTACACCTTGAGCTTCCTGGTGAACACTATAAAACATTAAGAGGAGATATGAGCTGGTAAGCATGCAATAAATCATGCATTGGGAATCTGCAATTAATCATTATTTTGTGATGTGTGTCCAGTTCATTTATACAGATGAGCACCTCTCCTTCATATTTTATGGTGCTCACCATGGCAGACACTTAAATAGATTTATCAACTTTGCATTGTGTAACTTGCCCATTAGGTTAAAAACAGATAAGGTGTTTCTAACACTGTTTAAATGCATAGTAATGCAGGAATTCTTTGGGGAATATCTATTTTTATGCCAGAAAAAGTACACATTGTAAGTGCTACATAGTTCATGGGATCCATGGTCATCTCCATACTCTCTGATTCTGGAAGTTTCTTCTTATTGCCTTCAGTTAATGATATTTTGCCATGATGTATTAACTTATTTGATCTCCATCATTCTTGGGTACTGGAGTGAAAGAATGAGCTGTTATGTCAGGCGTATAACTGAAAGCTTGATGTGTTTGATAGAAAAACATTTATATCTGAACTCACCTTAAAACAGAGTAGGGCTTGGAGATAGAGCTACATTAAACAAAGCTGCACCGGTCTGAGTCCATTGACTTCAGTGGACTTAGAAGGGTTAAACTCAGTTTAGAAGAGCACAGTATAGCATCTGATTTGAAGGTGGCTGCTAACTTATTTCCCTTCAGCTGTTCACTTTTGAGGCAATATACCAACATAACCATTATTCTTTCATAAATGAAATATGGTTTAATCTTTCATCCCTCCAATTATTAACAAAACCCACAAAAGGTAGACAAGAATGGACAAGTATGATGTACCAGAAGAAATTAAGAAGGCTGTCAAAATACAGTTCATGCATTCCTTGCTCTGCTTAGAGTACTGTAATAACAACACAAGAGTTCTGTCAAAACATGTAAACTGCTTTTATCACTGAAGAAACCTTCCTTTCACCTACAGGAATCGTCTCATGATTTGTTTTAGCTCTTGTCTTATGAAACAGTTAATCCAGAATAAAAGATAAAATTAACCTGATCTTTGTTTTGTAATTAAATCAGATATTAATCAAACGGAGAATGGCAATTTAAATAAAACCATAGAGCAGGTGAAATAAGAACAGACTACTGTTTAAGATGTTGAGTGATTTTTCAATTAATAAAAAATAATTGGGGCCTTATAAGAAAGGTAAAAATGATGGTAAATTTCTGAATCCCCTTTTCATTAATGAAAATTACATTTGCTAAATAGCACAGTCTTGTGTCTAAGTTCTAACCAATGCATTTTATGTTATTTTTATTTTACTAATAAATACATTTCATTTTATTAATAAAATTAGATTAGTGTTGATTGAAATATAAGTACTGCATATGTTTCCATTTCCCCCAAATTTTCCAGGAGAAAATACTTTTGTGTGTACATTGTAGATAATGGCTGAGAAAACATACGAAGCCAGAACATCCCAGCTCATTCCACTGCCAGCCAACTGCTGCCTCTAGGACAGCGGTTCTCAACCTGTGGGTTGCGACCCCTTGGGGATCGAACGACTCTTTCACAGGGTTACCTAAGACTCTCTGCATCACACAATAGTCAAATTCGCTCCTTGTATCGGAACTTTAGGGCTTCAGGCAGTGGATCCAAATATTTTAATAACAGGTTCTGATGGTGGTGGGATTCAAACAGTGGCGCTGCCGCACACATGCACCTCCAGTCCCTATTGGGCAGGGAGGTTGCTTTAGTAACCCTTTCTCGGCACTCAGAAAAAAAATAGTAACCACTTCTAGAGAAGTGGTGAGAACTGGTTGGATCCCTCCTCTGGCTTCAGGAGACCAGGACCTCCTCGTCCTACTAATAAATTTTAGGAACAACTTTCGCCAGTTAGTTTGGAAGAACCAAATGGAACATGTCATTACTCAATGGGAACATCTCCACTCTGCAGTAACTTCTAACAATTCCAAGCTACTCTGAGCTGTCCTGAATAATTTTAACCGAAGCAAGCCTCCTACCCCTACCTGCATTACCCCTGATATTTGGCATGACTATTTTAGCAAACTTTTTAATGATGATATTTTAAGCAATGGATCTCCTTCATCTATCCCTTTGCCAAGTTAGCCTCCTGTCTCAACTCAAGAAGTAGTTGAGCTGTTAGAGGACCTCAAAGGAAGGAAAGCCCCTGGCCCTGATTCTATAATCCCAGAGATTCTGAAATTTCATACTGATTGGTGGGCCCCTATCCTGGCCACTCTTTTTACCCGAGTAAATAGCTCAGGTATGCTACCCAAGACTTGGCTGTCTGCGACTGTGTTTCCCATTCATAAAAAAGGAAGTCATTCAGAGCCCGCCAACTTCTGCCCCATTAGCCTCCTCTCAGTGATAGGGAAGATTTATGCTAAATTGTTACTGAAGAAACTTCAGCTGTGGCTTTCCCACTCTGGTGCAGTGGGTACTGAACAAATAGGCTTTCGTAAGGGGAAATCTCCTCTGGACCACGTCTTGGTGCTATTACACCTAGCCAGTAAATAATCAGTGCAGATAACAAACTCTACGCTGCCTTTATTGATTTAAAGGCTTCCTTTGACTCTGTGCTGAGAGTACTTCTCTGTGCAAAACTGGCTGCCCTCAACATTGATGCCAGACTCCTGTTCTTAATTAGGCAACTACACACAAATACCAGCTGCCGGATCAAGTGTTCCCACGAAGGCCTATTGACAGACAGTATTTCAATTTCCAAAGGGGTCAAACAGGGCTGCTTCCTGGCCCCGACTCTTTTCAATCTTTTGTTAAGTGACCTCCCCTCTGCTCTCTCAGCAGTGAACTGGGTACATCCCATGTATCAATTCTGCTCTATGCAGATGACGCTGTCCTTCTCTCTCGATCCAGAGTTGGCCTCAGACGCTTAATGAAGCACTGTGTGGATTACTGCGAATCTAACAGACTGACAATTAATTATGAAAAAACCAAGGTATTGGTCTTCTCTAGGCGCTTCAAGAAGCTCACATGGGCAATGAATAGCACCCAAATTGAACAGGTTAAGTGCTATAAGTACCTTGGCCTTTCATTCTCCCATAACCTTTCATGGGCAACCCATAGGAAGGCCACTCTCCTAGATACATCTAACAGTATGTCAGCATTATTATGTTTCTTCTACAGCTGCGGCCATTCCTTTATCCCTCCTGCCCTCAAATTTTTCAATGCCAAAGTCGCCTCGAGATTGCTTTACGGAGTCCCAATTTGGATTCAAGCTATTAACCACTCCTTGAATTTCCTTCAATCCAATTTTTTTCATAAGATAACTGGACTCCCAAATTGCGTGCCCTATGCAGCCCTTTGTCTGGAGTTAGGTCAAAACTCCTTGGAATTAGCTGCTTGGCTGAGGGCTTTTATTCTGACTGCAAATTCATTTTCTCTCGGACTGTAATTCCCTGGTCCACCATCTGCTCTCTGACACCCATTCCAACCCCTGGTTTTCCATAATCAAAGAAAAATGGCTTCTATTGGACTGTCAGTGGATTCACTTTGCCCTTTGTCCTATTCAGAAGCTTGTAGCCTATTCACTATTCACTACCCTAATCACCACAGCCAAGAAAGAATGCTCCCCCCTGTATTTTTCTCTCCTATTTGAACAGGGCCACTTGGCACACTACCTGTATTGCTTAATAAACCCTGCTCAAAGGAGAGCCATAATGCTCACCAGGTTTAATGTTATCCCTTCTGCCTTGTTACATGGCAGATTTAACAAGCAAGAAAAGGCTAATAGATTGTGCCCGTGTAATGATGGCTCAGTTGAATCTCTGGCCCACCAATTACTACACCGATTTATTTAGATTACACTACTTGCTGGACAATCCTGATCCTTTTCTCTGTATGATAGTGGCAGACTTTCTTCTGGAAATTACTAAATGCCAGTAGATTTCCTTCCACTTAACATTTATTTCCTGTACTGTATATGTCTTTTAACCAGTTTTTTACTATTGTTCTACTGTTGTCTATGCCAATAAAGGCTTGCTGCTGCTGACTCTCTGCATCATTGTTCTCCATCTGTAAAATGGATAAATGTTAGGGTTGGGGGTCACCACAACATGAGGAACTGTATTAAAGGATCGCAGCATTACAAAGGTTGAGAACCACTGCTCTAAAAGATGGTGGATGTGGAACAGTGCCATGGGGTACTGGAGTGAGAGGGGAGGGGGAAATCAGCAGCAAGTATTTTCCTCAAATCTTTTGCTGGCAGGAATACCTTTCATCAGAGGAAAATGTAGTTTTTTTATTTAAATCACTATTATTTCCCATGGTCAAATATTATATACATTTTTGCAGCTTTAAAATTGTGTATCTGAACTGGGTATTAGAGAACTTTACCTCTTGAGATGTAAATGGGAGAGAAGGAGGCTTTGAAAATGAAGTTTCTTCCAGAAGTATAGTTCTTTCAAGTGTATAATACCTCTGTTCATGCTGTAATGCAGGATATCTGTTCCTCATAAATTTTTCCAATAAATGTTTGCTGGCATGGGATGCCAAGGACTTAAAGAAATAAATGATGTGAATTCTGTACAAATTAAGAACTGTTCATGTGACAGCATAGAAAGAGACTTGAAATGGATTTTTAAAAAACATTTCTTGTAATTCTGGCTTCAGAACAATTCTTGGTAGCTTTCAATGTATCAGTTCTTCAAAGAGTCACATGCTGTGCAGAAGCCAAGATGTTTGCTTATTCCCTGAGCGGCTTTACTATATTATTTTGTTGGATGTTGGAACTAATAAAGAAGATTCTTGCAAGTCAGAGTTTTCCAATCAGTGGGACAGCTATACTATTTTCCACCTAAAGATAAAAGGGTTGTCAGTAGTGTTGCGGGAGAAGATAAAGTGTGCTTCCACAGTAGAAATTAGTCCTAAATATCTATGAACATTAAAATTCATTGTTAAGTGGAGCCTTCATCAAAAACATCATTTTTTGCATTATTAAACATGGTATAGTGATTTTTTAAAAGCATTTATACTGCCTCAAACAACTATCAGCAAAACTTGCCTTTTTCAAAGTGTCATTCTTTCCTGTTGAAAAAATGGCTGACGAAGTGGGAGTGGGCTTTTCAAACTCTTCAGAGAACTCTCTTCGCCCTTAAATGGCAGCAGAATCCCTCCTTGGCTGGGGAGAAAGGCACAGCTTCATGCCATGCTGCCTCAGCATATCACTCCCAGACTCAGGATAGCCCAGAAGACTTGGTCCTGGGCAAGTGTTAAACTCCCTGAAGTGGCTTCCACAGCCATTAGCTTTTCTTCGGCAAGGAAGCCGTCTCCCTTTGCTCTATGAGCCATTCTGCAGGAGCTGCCTTTTGGTGCAAAAAAAGAGCTTAGCTGAAAAGTCTGTCAAGCGTGTCTAAGACTGAGGGGAAAGAGAATGAGGTACAGAAAATCAAATAAGAGGAGGAATAAGTGAAAACAGGTCAAGGAAAGAGAATACAGGGCTAACGTACCCGCCCCTCCATTCGAATAAAAAAATAAAAAGTAAAAAAATCAGCCCTCAAGGTTTTGTTGGTGACTGAGGCAGACAGGGAAAACCCTGAGGGTGGATTTTTTAAATTTTTATTTTAAAATTAGAATGGAGGTGGGGAGCAGAACTAGGTAGGCAGTAGGACCCAAGCAGAGCAACAAAGAAGGTCTAGGATATGGCAGATGGATATCCAATTCTACTTTTATCTTTCTGTAGAAAAAGGTATACCATAATGATCTCCTACAAGGTGGTGTGATGTCATTAAGACACAATGATGCTCCTTTATATCTCCTCACTTGATTCATAACCCCTTTGAAAGCTGAGTCAGTGGAACAAAATCAATACACAAATGTGTCCTTGGTCCCGGTCTCCTCAGTTTCAGGAAGGAAATGTAAAATTTCTTCTAAAAATGTCTTTGGAACATTAGTTTAAGTCGCATAAGGAATTCATATGTTTATCTGGGAGTGCATCGCAAAACAGTATGGAAGCTTTTGCATTTCCAGAACTCTGCATCATGTGTAATATAGAAAGGAGGGAGTGACAAAGGAAAAATTCAAAATTGCAATAGAAAACAGCATGCTGTGGAGATTACAATGAATTACTTTGGATTGTGTTAGGCTCATTCTGCACATGCAGAATAATGCACTTTCAAACTGCTTTCAGTGCTCTTTGAAGCTGTGCGGAATAGCAAAGTCCACTTGCAAACAGTTGTGAAAGTGGTTTGAAAACGCATTATTTTGCGTGTGTGGAAGGGGCCTTCGATTCTGCTAGATGCAGAATATGTTTTCAAGTGCCATCAAATTGTTGGAACAAATTGTTAGAAATTGGCTTGGGGCCAAACTGGGAGAAAGCATTTGGGTGCCAAGTTAATGGTAGAAGTTAAGGGACAACGTAGTTTCATTTGCTACAGGAAAAAGTCTTAAACTTGCTGTAATTGCTATTATTATTCTTATCAAGCATGTAGCACATTGGGTTCGACAGGTTTTTTATTTTCTGTTTCCCTTTTGTACATTCAAAGTTATAGAGACTGTGGTTTTCCCTTTCTAAAAACACTTGGTGGGCACCAGAAAAAGGTGTTGTTGAGAACCAATGGGCACAATGCTGGGGACCCCTGCATTAGATGAACAGCAAGTGAAAATTAAAGCAAATGCTTCCCATCATGTTGAAAAGGAGCAGGATTTTAAAAGGCAGCTCCTCTGAAAGATGAGATAAATTCCTGTGTGCTTGCCTCATCAAATGCAGCTTCAGAAGGTGGTAATTTCATCATCTCTTTCTGCTTAAGGCAACTACTGATCAAAGTGCAGGTTTTGTTATTTATAAATATCTTATCGAGACAGATGTAGAACTCCTTGAGGGCAGGGTGGGAAAGGTTTGTAGTGATTTGTAAGGTGGAAATGAACACTGAAGGTGAAATGTTACATTTAGCAGCTTTCCACAGCAGTAAATTGGATTGAAGTTCTTTGTGAGGATAAATTATTAGACTTATTGAGAAACCCTGGACTGGGGCAACAACTTGTAACTTATTCAGTACCATTGATTAGATTGCAGATGTATCAGGAGTCTCATGATTAGTTGTGCATAACTTGCAATGCCCATTGTTCGTTCCACACATGCCACTTAGTGGTAGCCTCTTGCATTCTGCCATGAGTCTGCCGCTAAGCTATGAGCCTTGGTGACATATTTAAAATTATGAGAAAGTTCCTGATCCCATGAGTTGTTTTCTGGGCACAGGTTGTAAATCCCTGTGGCATTTTTGAGCCCTTTTGTCCAGATGGGATCTGAACATTGCAAATGAGGCTGCCAATTAGAAATGTTTTAGATCCAGCCTTCTGAAAAGCACATGAATGACTTAAAGTTAAAAAAAAAATTATCGTTGATGGGGTAGGAATGTCAGAGAAGGTCTGCAAAGTGTTACTTGTGGCAGAAATTCAGTTCCCCAATCTTTTTTTTAATTCCTTGACAGTACCAGTTTTAGGGGTCAGCTTTGTTAGCCATTGGTCCAACTGGTCCTCATATGTCCCCTCACAGAGAACAAAACAAAGTCGTCACTGTTAAAGCTGGTGATGTGAGAGTCAAATTTGAAGAATCCCTTTGCCAACGTTAACATTTCTGTATACCTATGTCTTGTCATAATTCATACTGTAATATTTCTCATTGCTATGTATGGGTGTAAAAAAGGACAATAAAGAAAATGGTGTTGGAGTAGAGTTTTATGGATACCATGGACCTCCAAAAAAGTCAAATCAGTGGGGTCTAGATCAAATCAAGCCTAAACTCTATCTGGAAGTTAAAATGACCAAGCTGTTCACATTTGCGAGAACACAGGAATCACTGGAAAAAGACAACAGGAAAATAGGAAAACCCAACACGAGATGGATTGACTCATTAATCACAGCCTTAATTTGCAAGGCTGTTAGTGATAGGATGTTTTGGAGGTTATTAATGCAGAGAATCGGCATAAATCAAAAGCTATTTGAAGACACTTAACACACACACAATATGATACAATATTATAGAAAAGTATGTATGGAATCTAAAGCCAATCTGAGGCATGCTTTGCTCAGGGCCTTCCCTGATGCTGCTGGACTTGCCCATGCCATTTGTATGGAGGCAGGAAAATATTCAGAGACTGAAGCCTTTTAAAAAAATATATTATTTGCACATATCGGGAAGTGTACATAATGTTGGCCAGTGCTATGTAAAATACAAATTGACAATAGACACTGAAATTGGGAGTGGGGGTAAATGCTGAGAAACATGGACAAGAACACTGTAGTATGAAATGAGGAGCCATTCTAAGACTGCTATGACAGCTGCTGTTGATTGTGTCAAAAATCCCCCCCTCCCCTGACCAAGTTTTGTAGAGCAGTCTTGTTTATCAGTTTAGTCGTGTCCAACTCTTGGATACTCTGTAAACCAGTCCCCTCCATGCTTCCCTGTTTGCCACAACTTCTTTCAATTGGTTGATGTTCATGCCCATGTCCCTCTTGATGTCATTGGGCTACCCCGTTTCCGTTTATCATTGTCCATTCTGGTAGTATCTCTTTTTCCAGTGAATTTGCCTTCATTACATGGCCGACGTAGGTCAGCTTCTGTCCAGTGATCTTGCCCTCCAGGGACATCTCTGGGTTAATACGCTCCAGGACAGCTTTGTTGGTGACTCTATCTGTCCATGGGATTTGTAAAAGTCTTCTCCAACACCACAGCTCAAAGGCATCCACTTTTCTTCTATCTGTTTTTGACAGTGTCCATGTCTCACAACCATATGTTGTGATTGGGAACACGATGGCTGTTATCAGTCTTTGTTTGATGGTAATTGAGACATCTTTGCACTTCCATAATTGGTCTATACTCACCATGGCTGTGCACCCAAGGGCTGAGCTCTACTGTTGAGCCGCCATTAAGATGGATGAGGGATTTAAGGAAAATGAAACTGTCAACCACTTCTATTTCTTCGTTGTTGATTTTAATATTGACTTTGTTGGCAGTGGTCATGATCTTGGTTTTTTTGATGTTTAGGTGAAGTACCATCTTTTTGTATTCTTCTAGTTTTAGTACCAGTTTCTTCAGGTCCTTCTCACTCTTAGCCATTAGGGTTGTATCATCTGCATACCTCAGGTTGCTGATGATTCTTCCACCAATTTTCACCCCAGTATTTATGTCCAGCTTCCTCATGATCACTTCTGCATAGAGGTTGAACAGAAAAGGAGAGGATGCATCCTTGTCTAGTACCCTTTTTGATCTTGAGCCAGTCTGTGTCCCCATACCTGGTTTGCACTGTGGCTTCTTGGTTGTCACAGAGTGATTTGATCAGAGGTGTAGCTCCAAAGGGGTGGGGGCACACACCACACCAGGTGCGCGCCCTGTGGTGGTGTGGTGAGGGCATGGCAGGAGTGTTCCAGGGCAGGGCGGGGGCAGAGGACACACCAGTGCACTGAGTGCTTTCCCCCCTTGCTACGCCTCTGGGTTTGATCAATTTGATTAGATGTATAGGCACTTCTACCTCTCTTAATGCTTCTCTCAGAGCTTATTGTGCTCAACCCAATCAAAAGCCTTGGTGTAGTCAATGAAGCATAAGTAGAGCTTCTTCTGGTACTCCCTTGCCTTTTCCATAATCCATCTCAGGTTTGCAATGTGATCCCTGGTTCTTCTGCCCTTGCAGAATCCAGCTTGGACATCAGAAAGTTCTCGTTCAATGATGTTGCCCAAGATGTGTGATCTTTAAAAGTATCTTGCTGGCATGGGGGATTAGGGCAATTGTAGCAAGGGGAAAACTGAAAAATGAAGCTTTCTGGCACGTGAAACGGTATGTATGAGAAGTACACATGCCACAATGGAAAGTAACTTCTCAAGCCTTCTAGGCTCTGTTGCACCACAAGAACACTCTACTTCGTGCTATCAAGCATAACCTTGAAGCACAAACTGTAGAAAACTGCAAAAAGGATACAGCCCCCTTATTCTCTGCAGAATCCAAGAAATACGGCAGCAGAACCAGTACCGTATGTCTTCTTGCCTTATTTTCCCCACAGCTCATTTGGTTTTTCAAACAATGTCATGTGAAAACCAGTAGGAATCTCGATATCTTTCCTGTCTTAATCAGTTTGTGAGATGTAAACAAATTAAATGTGTTGTTTATTTGTTGGGAGACCGAAGACAGTTCAGAAGGCTGATAAATTGGACCATTGATATTGTGACCTGTGGAAGGGACCTCTGTGGACAAAGCATTGCAACTGTGTTCCCGAAAGAATGGATGGATTACCTGCTTAGTGATTTTATCTGACATGGTCATGGAAATCAACACTATATAAAGTGCAATACAATGGTACTTATTTGTTTATACTGGAACAGCATCAGGATATTTGAGCAAACAGTACTACCATTTAAAAATGACCACACTGTCCAAGAGCCACTTGGAGAACAGAGATTATGATTTTGCGCAGTGCAGATTTTTTAATAACCTGGATTCAGATAAAGGGCTTTTAACACATATGCAAATAGAGGATTTTTTGCAAGGTGTTTCTGACCTTTCCATTGCAAAGTGAAATGGTGCTTTTTGCTGGGTATGGGGTCATGGCAAATGTCCAACTGTGCCAGCTTCTCCAGCTGGCCCTGGTGAGTGGTTTATGACTGCATCCTTATGTTTCTTGTGAGAATTAATCAAAGCAACCTGAGTTTGGTTTTACAATTCCTAGAGTTGGCTGAACTTCAAAAACAAAACAAGTCAAAAGCATCCAATAGTATATAGACAAGAAGGATGGATTAATTTTGTTAACAATGTAATTTAAAAATAGATTACAAATAAAAATATCATTTTTGGTACTAGAGCCTCCTTTGCCATGTTTCATCAGAGACTAATTTTAATTTTGCAGCTAAGCTATACACTTTTCTAAATGCAAGACCCTTAAGTGGAAACCCTGACTAACTCAGTAACTACATGGTATTATGAATAGAGTTACTGTAATTACTTCCCACATGATTGTACCGAGACCTTATCATGCTAGAACTTGTGCATTTTTGCTGTTTGATGGTTTGGTGAGTAGATTTTATATGTGGCCTGTTTTTCTTCGTTCCTTTGACTTCTGGTGCACAGATTTCTATAAGCTGACTGGAGCTGAGCAAACAGCTATGATTAACCACAAAATGATTGTGCATGATGTTGGTCAAAGTTATATATAGAATTGCATAGAGTCCCAACACGAAGTTTTATGGAATGGCCAATACTGGTTAAAAAAAATAAATCCTGGTTATATATTAAGGCCTTTCCATTGAACCAAAAAACCTGCTAGATCCTTCCTTATTGTATTTTCAATGTGATTTTTTCCAAATAGTTGTTTTTTAAAAAATAACTGTTTCTGCAAAGAATGTAATCTTGAGTTATAAAATATTCTACAGAAGTTTGCAACTGAGCAGAAGCTAATATAGGTGTTTTGGCCATTACCAATCTCTTGCTTATACCTCGTAGAACCTGATTTGTCAAATTTAATCAGTTCCCTGTTTTTAAATTTTGCAATAAAATAGATTTTTAAAATGACATATGAATATGTTTAGATGTGGTAAAATGTGGTTGTAGAAGATGATAATCCTCCAAGAAATGTGAGTGTGTTATCTGCATCCATTTCAGCCAGGTTTCTTTTTTGCTCATTACCAATTCAAGTCAAGACTTGTTTGTATTCTACAACAGGGTGTATTTGTGCACTAAACTGGCACAGTCCCTTAGTTTTATCCTTTATGGGCAAGCTTAGACTCTCTACCTGTCCCTCATTCAGATTGTTTGCTGCGCTTCTCTTTTTCCAACACAGCTGCACAGCTTATAGTAATTGCCAACAAAAGAGCTTAGGAGAGCTGCTTTGTTTGTTGACTGCACAAATACAATTGCATTTTTATTGTCAACCACTTGAGCTATTGAAAAAATGAGGTTAGAAATACTATTTGTAAAAATAAATCAGATCCTTGTGCAGAGCTGTACTGGGGAAAATGGCGCCTAATCCTAACACTCCTCCAGGCACCCCTCCCCCGCTGCACCCCACTTACCTTAGCTGGCGGGTGCTTTGCAGAGGGATGGCTCCCAGCCTCGCAGTGGGGCATGGCCTCGTGCGCCGGCGCAAACCCCCAGCAGGGGAGAGGCCTTCTGGCTGGTCCTAGCCTTGGGCACCAGCAAACGGTGCTCTGGCACCGGGGAGAGCCGCCAGGCACCGTCCAGGTCTCCGCACCATGGGAGAGGCCGGGTTCAGAGACCCACCCAGCACCCCCCATGTGACCGAAAGGTGTGCGCCCAGGGACATTGTGTGACCCTATGTTCCTATAGGTGGTATGCCCCGTCCTTGTGTGAATTTGTGAAGATGGTATGATCTGGAAATACCCCTGCAAATAAAAAAGTTGTTAAATTACTACAGTTTCAGGTTTCTTTTAAATTTCCTGACTTGAGAGAACCAAAGAGATGTACTAGATGTACTAAATATTACGACGTTTATCTTCATACAATGAGAGAATTGTTTTGGTGTTTTTAATGATGTAGATCCATGGAACCCTGTGAAAGCCTTTCTGCTGGCAGGGAGGATCTTTTGTCTTTTTTCCTCCCCATACTGCCAAAAAATCTCCTCTATATCTATACTGAATATGTACAAACCTAGAATGTTTCTTGGGCTACAATGGTTCTGTTTTAACTGAGATCACAATTGTGTATCATGGACAAATTAATTAATACTCTTTTCTGCCTGTTGAAAGTAGTTCCTGTTGCTGCCCATATTTATTAGTAGCATATGATCACATAAACACAGCATTTCCCAAGTGGTAATTTGTCACAGTAAATATCATTTTGTCCAGTGCTTGGAACCTAATCAAACGTTCTGAAGCAGAGTAATACAATTATCTTCACAATACAAATGGCTGAGTGAAATTGCATGTAGGCCATGGCTGATGAGGCCTCAATTAAAGTTGTCATCCTCCAAGTATGGCTTGGATTTCTCTCAGAATTGTAGCTGATCTCCAGACCACTGAGATCTATTCCCTTAGAGGACATGAGATCTTCAGGGGCAGACACCATGGCATGACATCCCTGCTAGGCTTCCTCCCCTCCCCAAGTACTATTCTCTCTCTGCATATTATCACCCCCCCCCAAAAAAAAATCCATCCCACCCTTTGACAACTTTCTCATATGTCCTTGTGGCAGTGGGAATGCAAAGAAGTATGCAGACCTCACAGTTGAACCTGTACACTGCTGTTTCTGCACCAGAGGCGTAGCTAGGGAAAATGGAGCCCTGTGCAAAATCTGAGTTCCCTTCCCCTATTGGCAGCCGCTGTGATCCTGGAATCCACCCCCAAACAGCATCACTTTCAATGGTGTTTAAACTAGGGAGCCCAGATTCTCTTTTAAAATCCACCTTAAAGGGAGAGTCTGGGGTCCCCAACTAAAACAACATTGAAAGTGATGCTGTTTTGGAGTGGATTCTCCCCCACACTGAAACAGCATCACTTTCGATGTTTCAACCTCAGATTCTCCCTCTAAATCCATGCCGAAGGGGTGTATTTAAAAGGAGAATCTGGGGAAATTTTGAGGGTGCCTGCTGTCAGACATGCAATTTTAAGCTAGCAGCACCAAAATTTCAGGGTATCTTTAGGAGACTTTCCTGATGATACCACCCAGTTTGGTGAAGTTTGGTTCAGGGAGTCAAAAGTTATGGACCCTCAAAGGTGTAGCCCCCATCTTCTATTAGCTCCCATTGGAAACAATGTGGGATGGGGGCACCCCCTTTGGGAGTCCATAACTTTGGACTCCCTGAACCAAGCCTCACCTAACTTGGATGTGAGACCGTGAGCAAGGCACCCACTCTGAGTTTAAACGTTATATCCCCTTACTCTCATTCTCTCATCAGAGAGGTTAAATGTTAGACCAAAACAGAAGAAGCCAAGCAAAAGAAAACAAATGAGACGAAAACAAAAAGAAATAACTGTGCACGCATTGCGCACAGGCCGCCACGCTCTGATTGGCCGGCAGCATTTGCGTCACTGTGAACAGCGGGAAATTGAACTACATCAGGCCCCCGAACCTCCCCACTGATGCAGATTGGTAACTTGTTTTGCCCAAAAGTTGCACAAGCAACCAGGTACTGGGGAAACACGGGATAAGGGAGAGGGGGAGCGACAGAGCCGGGATTGATCTGTGTTCCGCAGTTCAGCATTGGGAAGATCGCGAGGAAACCTGGATATTTCGGTTGACTATCCCGGGATTAATCACCAGTGGAAAATCGCCCTCACTTACCTACCTACCTGTTTTGCAGCTTCTCCTGGAAGTTTCGATCCCTGTTCACTTGCTCATCTACCCACTTTTTTCTGTTCCCTTCACTCCTCTTTAGCATTCCATTTTTACCTTTTCTGCTCCTCCCACCTTCTTGTTTACCTTCCCTTCCTCCTATATTTTACCTTTTTTAGCTCTGTTTCTCTCCTCCTGCCCCTAAATTGACTCTAACTGAGACTTAGAAGCTTCAGCAATTACCATGATCTCACAATGTAGGCCTTTCTGCACAAATCTTTTACAGTGTTTCCTGCCACCAGATGCTGTTTCATTGCTTCCATTTTGCACATTTTTGACCCATTTGGTTCCAGAAAGATTTCCTCTTCATTTTTCCTTTGATATTTTGGAGGGTGGATGTTCCTGTTTCTCTCTCTTCCCTACCTTTCTCTCCCCTTCCCCCCTTTCTGTCTTCCCCCCTCTTTCTTTCTAGATGGAGGATATACTACTGAGTGTGAGAACAATATCTTGCGGTACAGGTGGACTCCAAGTCAAGTTAAATATGGGCAGTCAGCATAATGCAGCAACAAAGAAGTCTGACATGATCTTGGGGAGTATCAATGGGGGCATATTGTCCAGATCGCAAAAGGTTGGGTTGGGGCAGTTTGAGAGCTTGCCCCAAGTGCCATTTTCTGTAGACACTCCTCTGGTTGCATGAGGTTTGGAGAGGTATTGCATGACTTCGACTCGTAGGCAGAAGGTGGATACAATTTGAAAATGAAGGGGATTTGTGTTTTAACCCTAAAGCTGATGGAGCACTTTCCCCAGTTCTGTGTAAAATGTATTCAAATGTATTTTGACATCTGCTGTAACATCATTGCTGTCACATCTGTTGACATCATTTCTTGTCACATATTACACATAACCTGAAGCCTGAACAGTCAGTAGAATATGCTGTGACTGACAGTTTGATTTTCCTATCAGTGTCATCATCTGACTTTTACAAACATTAATGGGAGTTAGGCACATGTAAAAGGATCGACTTAGCCCTATGCCAATGAAAGGAGCAGGAAAATTTAGAGAGCCCTTGTCAGACTGATCAAACTATTTGCTGAGAAATCTTTACTTGTGGGCTGAAATGCTATGTGCCCCCCCCCCCCCCCCGCTCTCTGTTTGGATGCCCTTTTAGATGCACTGATGGATTGGGTGTTAGAGTCTGATCAACTATGAAATGATCACCAGGCATTCAAAAGCTTCCACGGATTAATCCTAGTTTAGAAGCCCAGTCTGTAATGTGAAAATCATTTCAATTTGGATATCACAACAAAATATGTTGTGATATCCTAGGCTGTTGCTGTTCAAAATTCCTAGGTTGTCTTCTGTTTTGGCACAATGGATGAGGAAGCTTTGGGGCCGAGAATAAATATGACTTTAATCACAAGAACACTAATATTGTTAATGATATCTGAATGCAGCCATTGTTAGTAAAATATCCTAGTGTTCAGAGAAGTATTGTGCTGTGCCTGATTACCTTTCCTCCTCATGACTATTTTTCAAAATATCATTATGGTATATCTCTTCCATCTCTCACCTACTTCTTTCATTTCTGTACTGTGCCTCCAAAAATATTTTGAGTATTGGGAAAAACAAATGGCGCCCAGATGTGCAGAGATTCCATCTGGTGAATAACCACAGGACACGTCTTGGAATTAAAATGGACTGCAGCCCTTTTTATTGAGGCAGAAGTTGGGCAAGCAAGAGGAGCACATCCGAGCAGCCAGTCAGCACCCATGGCTGACCCTGGCACCAACCCCAATTCATATGGGGGGGACAGAGAGGTACTGGGCCACCTGGGCACTCTCCCATTGTGGTCCCCTTCCTGCTGGGAATTGCAAAGACCTCCGCGGCATGCACCATGAGCCTGCCCCACCCCAAGCCTCTAATGGAGGCCTCCAACCACAGGGAGGCCCAAACCACCAAGGCTGCAACAAAGTAAGCAGCAAACCCTGCCCAAACAGGGAGGTGGGAGGGTCAGTTTGTTCCAGGCATCAAAGAAGGCCGGAGCAACCGCGTGCTGCGTAATATATAAGGAGCGTGCTCCACAATCACATGATCAGGCTAGTTTGGCTCGGCACCACAGCCGGCCCAGGGCATGTATGCTCACTGCTCCAGAGTTCACCATGTGCCCTGCCCCCTGTCACAATTATTGCCTAGTTGATTCTAGTGCCGCTATTTTTAAAAGTGCCAGTAAATTATTGAAAAATACATGTGAGCACTTTGTACAAAAGAAAAAATACTTGTATAAGTGCTATAATTTATTACTTAATTTATTTTGAGTTAATTAATTAGAGTTTCCTTGGCGTAGAACCTGCCTATCTTGGTGGCAAAATAGATTATGTGGTCATATTGTAAGAAAAATCCTACTTGTGCATTGTCTGCAGAGTAGGATGAATCACGAGTAAGTGGCACTCAAGTTACACACTATTCTATACTGAGCTGCTTGTTGTTCTTTGGAACTTCATGATCCTAGGTTGATGCATTGTGTGTGGGGGGGTGTGTGTGTGGCTATCAGATAATGTTATCATGGAGCTTAGAATATTATATAGAGGACTTAATTTATTTCATAAGAACATAACAGATATCCTACTGGATCCAGCTAGTGGTCCATTTAGACTGCTATCTTAACAAAGAAGAAAATACAAGTGTTGCCCCGTTTTAGCTTCCCATAAAATAATGACTTATTTTGGGGTATCACATATCAAATCATTGGTTTCTGAGGAGGAAAATATAGTCTTATTGCTGAGAAGTCCCTTCTTTATTTTTCAATAGCCACAGGAGAACTTCTTTCTAAAATCTTTGCTAAAATGCAAACCAACATAGAAAATGTTATAATCACAGGAATGGCCCTGTGGCTAAAAGAGAAATATTTCTACCCCATGCAAGTACCTGTTATGCTTTCTCTTTAATCCTTTCATTATACCATTCTCAGAATATTTCATTGGAGTCGGCATTGCTGTTTTGCTTAGTCAGCTGTGGCCTCAAAGATGGAAATAGTTGCCCAGCCCCAAGGATCGTTGACCGTTAATCATTGTGAGATTCTGGCTATGGTCCCAGCACGAAAGCTGCTACCTATCTAGTTGCTTGCATGCTTCCAAGCAAAGAAGAAAGCCCCCCAATTTTCTCTGTTAAGAATGCACTGTCAGCAAGAAAGAAATGACAAAACAAAGCCAAGTGATCAAGGCAGTGCTCTGAGATTCCAAGGAAGCAAAAACACAGGCAATCCATAATTTCTTGCCAACTAATAAATGCTGAAAAATGACAGTGACTGCCACCACCATGGGGTTAGATCAAAAAATAAATCATGTCTTTGAAACAAATTCCCTTTACGTTGTGTGAAATCTGAATTGCAAAGGGAAAATATGAAAATGTTGTCCTCCTGTTGAGCGTGCATACTATTATGCTGAATGCCACATATATGTCCTTAAATAAATATTAGGATTTCTTAAAATAGCTGATGCTATTTCAGGCTCTTTGGAAAGACAGCTTTGTAGGTTGTAAAGACTAGTATTTGTTGGATATCCTGAGGATGCTGTGCCTTTTATTCGGTTTTGTCTCCGATGTACTGTAATTATATCTGAGGTAATTGTTTTGTGGGTGGAAGAAGAGACTTGAAGGCTTCATGAATTGTATCCTATAGATTTCTGGGGGAAATTTTTTTTGTCAGGCGTAATGTTGGAGCTGTGAAGAGGCAAGTACAAATTTCTACATTTCTTCATTTTCAATATCCTTCCAGTTAGCTTTCTTGACCCATCTGGCTATTAAGAAGTTGATGTCAATAACATGGGCATGCAATTAGATTCTAAGAATTATTTATTCCTTCCTCAGTTCTTTGGAAATATCTTTGCCTATAACACCATGGAACCATGACTCATTTAACAGTGTTTCAAAAAGGTGGCTGAAAATGGCCATGTTAGTAAAGCAAAAGTCCAGCACCTTACATTAACAACATTTATTTCAATGTAAGTTTTCATGAGTCACAGCTCAATTCTTGACATATGTGAAAGGAAGCTCATAGAATTCTAATGGGGAAAATTACAAGGAGAGGAAGTGGAGGAATTGAGGTAGAGGGGCTTGGTGTGAATTCCATCATGAATCTTTCACTTGTAAATTGCCTGCATAAGGGGAAAAGCAAGGAGTTGAGGTAAAGTCATAGAATCACAGAGTTGGAAGGGACCTCCAGGGTCATCTAGTCCTACCTCCTGCACAATGTAGGAAATTCACAACTACCTCCCCTCCCCTTCTCCCAGTGGCCACTGTTGCATATACAGAAGAAGAAACTTCCAGGATTCGTGACCCCAAAGTAGCAATTGGCAGTACCCATGTATTGTTAAATATATACCATATATGGTCATTAGCAGAGCTTAGCAGAGCTGCAAGAATAAACGAGACAAGAGTCTTAGTTACTATTAACGTGAGAAAAACTTTACTAGCTATTAAAGTGCAAAAAGAGGGTTATACATGTGGTCTATAGATCCCTTATCCTCTCTCTCTCTGTTGTCCGATGCAAGAGGATTTCTGAACAAGGAGAAAAAGTTAGCTTTTACAAACTTGGTCATATGTACTATCTGGCTCCTTAGCAATGTTGGGCTAAAACTAACCAACAGGTAATCACTTGACTCTCTAATTATGCAGTGACCTCAGAAACTATTTATCATACTAACAGTTAACTCTTCCCTGGCTTAGCTGTGTGATAAACACTTGCCAAATCCCAACACCATAGCATGTAAGAAAGGGCCACTAAAGCCAGGATTCATTTAGTCTATCTGATACAGCAATGTCATTTAACCAGCTCTATAAGAATCAAGGTAGGAAAATCAGGTTCTCTGACCTAGGAAATACCAGTGGGCAGGCGTGTGAAGCAGGGGTACATGCTGACTCCTTTCCTATTTAATCTGTATATCATAGCAAATAAGCTGAAAGGCCCAGAGTTTATGTCACCACTGATTGGTTTGACAAAGGTGTCAGTCCTTCTGTATGCAGAAAATATGGTTCTGGTTTCCTTGACTAAGGTGGGCCTGAAGAGACTCTGTGACAATTTTGGGATATATTGTAAAGGAAATGGGTTAAATATAAATTGCACCCAAACCAAAGTGATGGTTGTTAGAAGATAAATCAAATGAATTTGTCTGGAGCATACTGGGCATGCCCATAATTAGACAATGTAGTTCTTATAAATGTCTTCCTTTTTTTCCTCTCCGTTTTCCTCTCCGTTGCCAGCAAAACAAGCCAGAAAATTATTTGACCCTTCATTTTTAGGCTGCCCCATTCAAGACCTGGGCGCCTGGCTGCAGTGTCAAAGTTGCTCCCGGCCACCCCCCACCCCCCAAAGAGGCTTCCCAGCATCATGGGAGGCTCAAAAAGTGAAAGAGTCTCCCTGCCACCAAGAAGCCTCTGTAGGCCTCAATAGCCCTATGCCACCAAAAGGGTGGCTTAAGTCTGAGGAACGGCCCACTGGCGTAATGCCCGCAAAAGCTGAGAGAGAGCCGACAAACGTCAGCTCCTTCCCTGACCACACCCCCATCTACCCTTGCTATGCCGGTGGCATCAGAAGTCCCTCCTCCTCCTGCTGTTGCCTTCTCAAGAGTACTTAATGCATTCTGTCCATGAACTCTTATAAAATGGACTGTGGATAAACATAAAAAGTAGGTCCAGTAGAATGATTTGAGATTGTACTAAGGAAATCCAAGTCTCTGTTTAAGTCAGGATTACATGTAGTGTTTAATTTCTTGATGAGTTCTAATTCAGTAATTTCTCATTGTATATATGATTGGATTTTTTTCATAGGCAGTGACTTTCAAGTCTGTAGTAGTATATCCTGGAAGACTAAAATATTCTTTTGCTGGTTTCAGGAGTTTCTTGCATCCAGTGGGTTCTTTTTCCCCAGTGTGTTTTCACTGAATCTCTCATTCAAAGTCTGATATGTTAGGCCAAAGTAGATAGTAGGAGGCCCTTGTTGGCACATGATGGCATACATTAAATTGGATGATGTACCGTGGATGAGCTCCAGATGGCGTAGTTCAGTGGTTCCCAGAGCATTTGGGGGATACATGTAAAAGTACATTATAGGCTTGCTAATAGAGGGGTACAGTTTTAGGTAAATGGGTTGCCAAGGGGTATGTGAGTGAAAAAAGGTTGGGAACCACTGGTGTAGTTGATGTTACTAGAGCCTGTAACAGTATAGCCTAGTGTATATGTGGAAAGGTGAACCACTGGTTACTCTTTAAATTTCATTGCCTTTTAAACTCTCCCCCCCCCCCCACCAAACAACAACGACAGCAACAACAATGATAAAGGGTTTAGGGAAAACATACACTCCAACTGTCCTACTTAATAGCAGGCAGTCTCTGTTTTCTGGAATATGCCCCTCCTAAATTATTATGCTGTTTCCATTTTTTATTTTGGGAGCACTTTGTTAAGATTTTATTTTCATGGCTTACTGGAAGTTAGATCTTTGAGCAGAGAAGGGGTGCATCTTCTCTCTGCTGCACACGCATGTAAATATATCCTAATGAACATTAAGGCTGTCACATAATACATGCGTTGCTGTTTCACATGTTGGTGAGGTTCATTTTTAACGGATGGTTATGTTTTTTTTGTGGCAACTTTTTTTAGCATACCACTGTCCTAATGAGCAAATGCCTTCTTAGCTTTTGAAACACTGCAGGATCAATGGTTGCAGTTGTAAATGAGTACAGTTAACAATGGTTGGGAACAGCTGAAGCTGCCTTATACTGTATTAGACTCTTGGTCCATCAAGGTCAGTGATATCTCCCCAGACTGGCAGCAGCTCTCCAGGGTCTTAGGCTGAGGTCTTCCACATCGCCTTATGCCAGATCTGTTAACCAGAAATGGTGTGGATTGAACCTGGTTTCTTCTGTGTGCCAAGCAGAGGCTCTTCCACTGAGCCTCAGCCCCCATAGCAGAGCCTTCATCAACTGTGTATCATTGTGTCAGAGGTGGGAGCCTAGGCAGTTATACTTGGTATGAGAATAAGGGCATTTCAGGCATGTCACTCTTTTCACCTGAGAAATGTCAGACAGTCTGGAAAGGGCTGCAAGCAAAGTTTGCCTCTCATAACTCATCATTTCACTGTAATGCGAGACAAAGTTACTTGGTTGGACAGGTAAAATGGCATGACCCATTTTCCTGGTGTGCATCACAAAGTTGATTATTTCCTTATAATATTTCCCATGTTCTGCCAGTGCAGGCAAGTTTTTAAAGTCTTTTGGGGGGCAACATTTCTATTATTTATGGGTATGTGGGGGTAGGGGAGAGTTAATTTCCCCATTGGTTTTCTCCAATTGTATTTCCCAAAGGTCTAACTGTAGAACTCCTTCTACCCTGCCCACCTGCTACCTCCCAGAACTTATTATCCATTCCAGAAATGAGTAAAACAGGTAATATAGGCCCTAAGGATACACAGCATGGATTTTGAAGCCTGGTGTTCCTGCTATGCATTTGAGAAAAGTGAATCTTGACAGGCATATGATCTTGCTGCCAAATATTGAATGGTTTCTTTCCAGCCAATCTGAAATATCACTGAAAATATTTTCTCCGGCACCATAGTTTACTCAGTGATTTACAGAGTGATTAAGAGTCATCTTCAAGAACATGAACCTCAGGCCCCCAGCACTGAAAAACATATATTCAGAAGAACATGTGTGTATTCTGATGACATGCTTTCGTTTTTTACAACTTCTTAGGAACAAGCTGCAAAACACACCATACTAAACTTGGGTTTCAATAATCACCTTCTCTCTGGGATGACATTAAAGGCAGCCATTTTGCAGAAGTGCCAGCAAGATTTTGGCAGTTGCCATCGAATTACATGATATGTGTTGACTTGCTTGTAATTGGATTATCTAGTGCCTGGATAGACAAGTTATTTATTAGAGTATATGATGTTCAGCTAAGTGAATTCCTATTAGAAAGTAAAGAGGAGAAAAAAACCAAGGTATACTGCACAAGTTTCTAGTTTTTCATCTAGTGGGAGTGAACTGATGATCTTTGATACCTGGAAAAAGAAACCCATTCTGTACTCACGCTGCACGAGCAGCTCATTAGTAAAATATTCTTGAATGTTAATATCTACTGTAGTAAATTATACAGTTGTATGTTTATTTTATTTTCAGGAGAACACTTGAGGATTTGCCCACAAGGCTACACTTGCTGTACCAGTGAGATGGAGGAATGTTAATATCTACTGTAGTAAATTATACAGTTGTATGTTTATTTTATTTTCAGGAGAACACTTGAGGATTTGCCCACAAGGCTACACTTGCTGTACCAGTGAGATGGAGGAGAACTTTGCCAACAAGAGTAGGACTGAATTCGAAAGTATGTTGAAGGAAGCTACTCGCTCAGTGCAGATAAACTTAACATCCCAGTATAAGAGCTTTGATGGTAAGTAAAGCAAAGAAGATATAACCGGGCCCAGTTTGGCTTAACACCTGCGCTGACCTGCAGCTTTCAAGCCAAGCTGTACATGTTTGTTGTAATTGATTTAAAACATCAGTATAAGTGAAGTATCCATACAGATGTAAAACACTCAACAACACTGAGAAGAAAGTTTAGGTCTAGAACAAAAATCCCTTGATGAACCTGTAGGCATTTTTGGAATTTTGTGAACTGGAAATAGGCACTACTCAAAAAAATGTCTGCTTGGGAGGGGATGGGGAAGGGTCTAATTGCAAAATGGAAATTTTAGGAGATTACAAGCCAAGCATTCTCCTGCAATAAATATAGCTGCTTCTAAAGCGGTAGTGCCTGTACACACAAAGGTGTTGCCTCCTGGGGTCTTCTGAAACATCTACTCCAGTGAAATTGGGAAAGACCAGAACTGACTCTTTGTTTTAAGGAAAAAGATGCTTCGAAGAAGACCAGGAAACACATTGGTGAGCACCGTAGCATCCAGAGGAATGACTAGTCCACAATATCTGTCAAGCATCTTCAATTTCTATACAATATGAAAACCTGGTTGGGTTTTTAACCACAACCTGTTTAGCTGGGGTGATTATTCTCTTTGTATTCCCAAGGAATGTTGTGCATAATATATTCAGCTAGACCAGATATAAACATAATTGACCCAGAAATTATATGGGCCACTTCCTGATTCCAGATTCCTCCCCTCACTACACTCACAACCAGGGTTGTTTTGTCACCCAAGTGGCTACTTAGACTACTAGAGCAGTAAGAAACACACCAAAAGGGAAAAGGCAACAGATGTGGTGTTCCTGCTATCATCTCTAGCATTTTTGCCACTAATCCTAAAGTTCCAATGGGGACTGTAGAGTGGTTCTGCTGTAGTCTGCCTGTCAGGTGCTGTCTAGGCAGCAAGAGAAGAGATATGTACCTTATTGCATGCTGCCACTGCCTGCCTCGGATCCATTCAAGCAGGATATTACCCTAGGATCATGACGACTGAGCCTCCTGTGTTGGACTCTATGCATGTTAACTATTGTATTCCACACCAAGTGAGCTAGTGGTATAATATATGGATACTATTCCTCATTTCCACAAGCTATAAACTTTGCATGTGTGTGTGCCTAGGTCTAAAGTATATTGATCATTTGGATATTTAAAATGACATACTTCAACAAAAGCATGTTGTCCCCCGTCCCCGCCCATTTCTAATTCATTTAATATCTTGGCAAAAGGATGGACTTCTTACCTGTTTAAAGTGCAGGCTACCCCAACAAATCCAGCCTCTCACCACTGAAATAGTTAAAAACAGGGTTAGGCCATGCAATATGATAAACAGAGATTGCCTGATAGCAACGTATTATATACATTTTGGGTTAATGATTTTTCAAACCATAGTCTTGTGGTCTTTTGGCTGAAGTTGCATGTTTCCTTGACTTTAGGGTGTGGTTTTTTTTCAGTGGTTCAAAAAAATGTTCCTTTTAGTTCTGTAAGATGTATTTCTGTTCTCAGTCATGAAACCACATCTGTGCTCTCTAGAACAAATAATATATTACTTTATCAAACCATAATATACAAATGATTTCTTCTCTCTGGCATGCATAACCTCAGTTGAGCCCCTAGGCCAGAGAAGATGTCTTCTACTTCCATCACATTTTTTCAGATTGCTTTTAACTACTGCTGAGATGTGTGTTTTGTATATACAGTAAACAAGTCATACAAGTTAATATCATTCATGGGCTGATTTTTTAGGACTAATGCTGCCATTCAAAGGGGGGGAATAAATGGGCTACGGATTGGTAGAGGGTGGCACTGGGGTATTTGCCCACTCCACTGGCTCTTGAGATACCCCCACCAGTAAAGAGGGCAAAGAAGCTGATGCCTGGGTGCCCCTCAGCTTCACTGAAGCAAAACCCAAGTCAGGGCCACTGTAGAGCTATGCTGGCATGCCAGCATGGGAGTGGGGGTAGTTCAGGGCATTCCTAGTGGTGGAACCACCTGTAGTCAGCTTCCACTACTGTTCCAGCTCAGGAATGCTGCCATCAGAGTCCTCACACTTACACCACACACTTTTGTGTGGTGTAAGCCGGTTGGGACTATGGGCAATTTGAATAGCAAGAAGGTTTTCAAAAGATCCTCCTTTCTGCACCTCCCAAAGTCCCTGTGGAGGCATCACAGCGCTGCCCTCACCGCGCCATCCTCAGCCACCTCTGATCTCCTCCCCCCATCTGGATTGCAGTGTAATTTGGATTAAACTATAGTTTAATTATTTTTAGAGTTTCTAGATGTTTTAGAGAAAAGAAATCTTAGTAGTAAATTATTTCTTTGGTGACTGGCTTGAAAAAACTTGGATATTAGGACATATGTATGCATGACCTATAGAAAGACTCAATATTGAATGCCAAACTCATTCAGAAATGTCACATAGTACAGTTTTCATAGAATTGTACTATTTCACAATATAGGTGAAAGATCGTAGAGTTCTCAGATTGGAAAAAAAAGCTATATAGTCCCTGTCCAATGCTGGAGCATTTCCTTGTGGTTGTCCTGCCTCTACTTAAAGATCACCACTCCCCACAGGTAGTCTTATTGTCAAGTCACCCTTACCCATTAGGAATTGTCTCCTAATTTTCTTCCCTCCTATTAGCGTGTGTATCCAGGTATATCCGAACAAAACAAAATTGACTGTTCATGACTTAAGCAAATGTGTTATGGTTAGAATGTTAGGCAAGGGAGTCAAACCAGAAGTGTCCACAACTCCCAGCATTTTTAAAACTTAATTATTAGGAGCATAAGGCTCTGATTCAGACCAGGACTGTGACATGAAAGGATTAAGTGTCTGGCATCCCTGAAAAAGCTCTGGGGAGCTGCTGTTTGTTCACTAGGGAAAAAAAATGTAAATAGTGTTACCAGCTACAACTTGGAAAATCCCTGGATATTTGTAGGCAGCTCCAGGAAATATACCCATAGTTAAGACATTTTGGCTGGGCCCCAGTATATCTGAGCAAAAAAACACAACAATAATCCTGGAATTCTGAGAGCAACAAGAAGTTATCTCCCAGTATTTCATGAGTGTTTTAATGAGTGGTGAGGGAGAGCATCCATTTAAAGGGACAAGCTTCCTTCACAGTGGCCTTTTCAGTGTTCCTAATTGAAAAGGACAACCACTTTGCGAGCTGGGACTGTGTTGCAACTGCTGGTCCTTTTCATGGCAGAGCTTGCCTGGGCACCAACAGCTGGTATGGGATGTCTGTTTGCATTCCTGTAAGACTTGGGTTGGGGCCATGGGAGTCACAGCTTTCAGGAGGCTTCACAAAGTTCTGGAGCCTCACAAAGCTTGACTATCAGCTGATAGTGAGGCCTTGTCCCTTTAAAAGGGTGCCAACATGCTCTCCTTCCTTCCCCACTCTTGCCTATGGAGGACGCACTTCCAAAAACTCCATTTTAATTGCAGGCAAGCTTGTTGTATTTTTTTAAGGGTTGTGGGGGGTTTTTTGCTGAAATTCCAGAAGCTGAATATTGTGCCTGAAACTAGGGGAACTGTCATGTCTCATGGACTTCAGTAATATGGTTCTATTAATTACATTACATTAACTACATTACATTACATTACATAATAACATTACATTCACCTTTTTTGCAACACATCACACAACTTATGTTCAGCTTGATCTATTATTTTAACTCTGACACATATTTCTATATGTAGGACAGTGTAATATATCAGGGAGCTGTGGACTGAAGGAAATGGGTACATGAAGACAGTGCTACCTAATCTTTCAAACAGGGGTGTATGGGAGAGGGCATGGTTTTCTGTATGTTAAAAGAGAAGTTGAGTGATGGAGAGAATCCCACCAAGCTTTCCAAATCACAGCATGCCCTCCAGCGTGCTACAAATCACATTTATTTTAGTGAAAGTACCAAATCACTGCAATTAATTTAAATAAATCTTTGCTGCTTTAAAGGGCTCCTTATAGTGACTACTATTGCATTAAAAGGAGCTAGTAAAAAAGGCACTGAGAAATGTCATGAATGACATGATTTTTAATACAAGTAGATCTTTTAAATGAGGAACCAAAAGCAATTTAACAGCAACTCCTACAATAATACAGTGATTTTAAAGAACAGATTTATTGTTGTGAATTTGAGTCCACTTCATCAGCTGCATGGTGTATCCGCAGTCCACAGATACTGGGTACAAAGAACAGCCCAAAGTTCATGAAATACAAGAAGTATAATCTGTCATATTGCAAGCTGTAAGGAAATCTCTAAATCATTGAACTGCTGTATTTCATGAACTTTTGGCCTCACTACTTACTATTTTCTCTTATCTACCACATGTGTTTGTGTGCCCTGTATAAAATATATAGGTCTTTGGGATCCATCCTATTTGTGGCACAGTCCCACACCAGCATCTTGCACCACATGCCCTGGAGGCAAATTCTGCCCTAAATGGAATGGGATATGTAGGATCCAGCCCAGTACAGTCTTCCAATTGAAGGAATTGAGCTCTTGGCCACAGAAGCTTCTATGACAATAAATGGTAGATCTGTTTATTTGCCATAAGACCATTTCTTCTATTTTCCTGTAACAAACTACCCTCCTACAATTATTTTAAAACATCTGACATTTCCAAGCCAACTGACAGGCAGAAAAGTAGAAAGTGCTGTATAGAATGGATCTGCTTTCTTTAAGGTAATTTCAGTTCCTGTCCCTTTCAAAGATTTATTTTACTGCTTTTTAAAATGAACTCAGTTTCTACTGAGCGAAGAACTGAGGAGTATCCAAAGAGACAGGATGCATTCAGATATGAGCTCTGTTTTCGCAATCCAACCATGTAAGAGGCAGAGTCATGTTGCGTATGATCCTCTCTCCCTCTCTCTCTTCTCCCCCTCCCGCCACACACTTCCCTCACTGTGTGAATAGGATAACGTGTAATTTTCAGCTTTGATACGTGTGATTTGAAGCCCAGATTTTTGAGGGTACATATTTATGCATACCAAAGCTGGAAAATATGCACGTTGTCCTATTCACACAAAATAGCAACCATGCATATCTGGAAGACTACATATAATGCACTGTCCTATTATATGAGTTTGGAAGAGTTGTGAAGTTGTATTGTCGAAGGCTTTCATGGCCAGATTCAACTGGTTGTGTTGGGTTTTCTGGGCTGTGTGGCCATGGTCTGGTAGATCTTGTTCCTAATGTTTCGCCTGCATCTGTGGCTGGCATCTTCAGAGGCGTATCACAGAGAAAAGTCTGGTGTGAAGTTGTTGATTGCAAAAGCTGTAGTGACCAAACAGTGGTTTTGTCATTAGTAACAGAAGTGTTCTGTAACTATCTTCTTAACTGGATGAAGTGACTACTACTCTCTTGGCGTAGTGGCGTACAGGGGCGTAACAAGGCAGCCTTGGGCAAACTGTAGCCCTGGGCAAAACCTGAGTTGGATGTCCCCCCCCCATGGGTGGCCTCTCCACCACGACCAAATTTTTTTTGCACCAGGACATTGGTGCCTGTAGGGGGTGCATTTTTAGACATATCAGCACCAACATTTCAGCATATCATCAGGTGACTGTCCTTATGCTACTCCCCAAGTTTGGTGAGGTTTGGTTCAAAGAGTCCAAAGTTATGGACTCCCAAAGGGGGTGCCTCATCCCCCATTGTTTCAGAAATGTGCCCCCCCTCAGCCTGCAACCCCCATTGACAGCAATACAGAAAACTCAATGCAGAACAAAGATTCTTGGGCAAATTTCTGGGATGTTCCTGAAGGGGGCCCATTTTTGGATGTATTGGGCCTCAGGGTAACATCTGGAAACCGTCCTGATGGGACCCCCCATGTTTGGTGCAGTTTGGTTTAGGGGGTCCAAAGTTATGGACCCTCAAAGGGGGTACCCCATCCCACATTCTTTGCTAAGGAGAAGGGGGATACCCTTTTGAGGGTCCATAACCCCCTGAACCAAACTGCACCAAACCTTGGGGGTGCCATCATGACAGTCTCCAGATGATACCCTGAAATTTTGGTGCTGATACGTCCAAGAATGCGCTCCCTGCAAGAACATCCTGAAATTTGCCCAAGAATCTTTGTTCTGCATTGAGTTTTCTGCATTGCTGTCAATGGGGGTTGCAGGCGGGGGGGGGGGGGCACATTTCTGAATGCACAGTCTCAAAACTTTCAGGGTCTCATCAGGAGACTGCCCTAATGATACCCCCCAAGTTTGGTGCAGTTTGGTTCAGGGGGGCCAAAGTTATGGACCCTCAAAACTGTAGCCCTCATCTCCTATTAGCTCCCATTGGAAACAATGGGGGATGGGGCACCCTCTTTGGGAGTCCATAACTTTGGACTCCCTGAACCAAACCTCACCAAACTTGGAGAGTAGCATGAGGGCAGTCTCCAGATGATACGCTGAAATTTTGGTGCCGCTAGCCTAAAAATGCGCCCCCTGCAGGCCAAAAATGGAAAACCACTAAAAATACCCAAAAACGAACCCAGCATTTTGATGCCCCCCACAAGGTGATGCCCTGGGCAGCTGCCCACCTTGCCCAATGGGCATTACGCCAGTGGTGGCATAGGAGGTTAAGAGCTCGTGTATCTAATCTGGAGGAACCGGGTTTGATTCCCTGCTCTGCCGCCTGAGCTGTGGAGGCTTATCTGGGGAATTCAGATTAGCCTGTACACTCCCACACATGCCAGCTGGGTGACCTTGGGCTAGTTACAGCTTCTTGGAGCTCTCTCAGCCCCACCTACCTCACAGGGTGTTTGTTGTGAGGGGGGAAGGGCAAGGAGATTGTAAGCCCCTTTGAGTCTCCTGCAGGAGAGAAAGGGGGGATATAAATCCAAACTCTTCTTCTTCTTCTATTCACAGGTGGCACACAGAGTAACTTCCCCCAATGTGACTTCATTTATCTAATTATGAAAGCAATTAATTAAGATCCCTTCATATTGAAAGGAGTTGCTGACATACTCCCTATAGCCTCTGAAGCATACTTTATATTAATAAATTGGGGTGGGGGTAAAGAAACAAATCAGAACAGTTACTTGTGTAAACATGCCCTATTTAACTAAGGTTGAGTTTGTCCTGTACTGGCTATTAGCTGCAATCCCCCTAATAGCAGGCAGCAATATATGTCATGTTTTATAGCTCTGATTCAATGGACCCCATATAGGTTAAAAAAAATCAGCCTTCACATAGTACCAAATTTGTTGCCATTCTAATGTGTCTTTTGTGCCCAGTTCTATCATTAATGTTCCCATTAGTACAACATCAAGCAACAGTATTTGTTAGTGCTATCCCAGATGTTTTGATGTTTTGTTGTGTATCTGTTTACATCACCAACACAATCCTGCAGAATTTTTTTTATAACAGCATTGTTACAGGAGCCAGGATCAATATTTCCAGGCGTTAGTCATGTGCTTCAGTAGGGAAAAAAAAAGTCATGTGCTTCAGTAGGGAAAAAAAGTATCAGAAATGTCTGCATACAACTGGTAACTCTCAGCCTTTCATGGAGTTTTTAGTGGGCTTAGAGGTTGACTGAGATTACATGCAGGTGTCTGTTGTGTGAGCTATCCCTTTGATGTAGACTCTTGATGTAGGTACACAATTCCAAGCATTTGTGTGGTGACTGCAGCCAGACTGCAGACTGCAGTCAGACTGCAACTCCATGAGAACCATTGCATTTGATCCCCAAAATCTGCCTGGTTTAAAATGTTCTGAACTCATTAAGGAAAATTAGTTCACGCCCACTTTTAACATAACAGTGACAACTGGCTCTTTATGGAAGGAAGAACGGTGCAACTCAGCATATAGTGACTGGTGTGCCCTCTGCTGGTAGTCGGGCAAAATATTGCCGAAACTGCTACCAGAATTCTTAACCCTCTGATATTCAGAAGCATACTCATAAGTAATGAGACTTACTGCCTAGAAAGAATACATCAGCATGGTTTAGTGGCTAAGAGCAGGTGGATTCTAATCTGGAGAACCAGGTTTGATTCCCTACTCTACCTGAGTGGCAGAGGCTTATCTGGTGAACCAGGTGTGTTTCCACACTCCTACATTTCTGCTGGGTGACCTTGGACTAGTCACAGTTCTTCGGAACTCTCTCAGCCCCACCTACCTCAAAAGGTGTCTGTTGTGCGGACAGGAACGGAAACGAGTACCCCACAGGAGAGAAAGGGGGGTATAAATCCAAACTCTTCTTCTTCTAATATCATCCATGACATATCTGCCTACATGTATATTTCCCTAAACACTACCTGCCCTGGATATAAGGCAGACCCTGGGACAAGTTGGAATATTTGCAGATTGATCAATGGACTGATCAATGGATGGATCAGACCCAGACGGATCAGACCCATATGCCAAAAAAAGAATTTTAAGACAACTCAAAAAGCTGTTTGCTAATAACTGCCAGAAGGATCTTTAAACGTTTGAATGTGACTCATCACCAATAGTAGGGCTATCCCCTTTTATTTAGCAAGTCATGTCTTTAGGACTGGTACAACATACCATTGTATCCTTCACACTGGTACCATAGTTGGCAAAAAGCAATGAATAAGAGAGACATGTGTCAATAGGAAGTGACAAAGAGGGGCTGCACTTTCAGCTGAACAAGGCTGTTCTTATGGCATTAATCAAAGCCCCATTGTTACACAAATCCCCCTCCCCCCCACCTCCCTCCTCTCTTTCTTTGATTGTAATATTATACTGGTCAACTCTTCCCAAATAATTGGATGTTGTTTAGTTGAAAAGCTTGGTGTGATAGTTGACCTTTAGTTGGGAGCCAGGAATTTGAATTTTCAAAACCACTGGGACCTTTTAAGAAAATGTTAATGTGCAATTTTAAAAGTTCCTAGTTCCTTTAAGAATTTGAATAATTTCCACAGTAGTTAAAGGCTGACAAATTATTGTATTTGTAAACAGCTTTTGTCACACATAATAAATAAATAATTATTTTTATCAGGTAGCCTACGAAGCTATTCGGTGCCATCTTAAAAGTTCGTTGCCATCTTAAAAGTTCTACATTAATGAACCAGGCAAAGCAGACTGCTTAAACCACATCAGTGGCATTTTATTTGATAGTCATATATGCTCTTAAAACTGTGAATTAGTGAATTCACATACTGAGGGAGATTATGTTGGAAGTTGTCATGAACTAAAGATTAAAAGTCTGATTTATTAAAATTTCCTGTTTCACCATTCCTGCTTCAAATTTCAAGCCCAAACCAGAGCCTCTATGAAAAAGGAACTCATTTATATTAGCAAACAGTTTGAAATATTAAGTGTTCTTCTCTGCAGAAGGATTCAGCACAGCTATTCTAAGAGTGTAGATGAATTATATCTGAAAGAAAGGATAAGAACAAAAATAAACATCTAATGAGTTAGTGTTTTGATTTGGAGAAGAGATTGCAGAATTTTTGTAATTCTTTTAATCACTGTTGTTTAAAAGAGGAGATAAATTCACCAAAAAAAACACTTTTGTTGGGCCACCTTAGACAGTTATGGGTCTTTAATGAATCCCCTAAAATAACACATCCTAGAGGCCAGTGGCCTATAGCTTAAGAATTATGCATGTGAATATATACAAGTGCAACCACATATACTAAAGCACATTATTCCTGGAGAGTTACATTGTCCTGATAAAATCAGAGGCCGCTCAAGACGTGGCAAAATATGACGCCGCCGCGAACGGAAAAAAGAAGCCGCCAGAGCGAAATGCTCAGCGCCAAGAGCGGCGAATGCGTCAGTCGTAAAACGCCAAACCGCCAAGACGGTGTATTCAGAAAACGCTTAAAACCATCCGCGTGACGCATCGACGCGACTTCGCGGCGAACAGCCGCCAGGAGCTGCCGCCACAAATGATGCCGGGCCTGCACGGTTAAGGCGCGCAGGCGCATCGCCGCCAGACGCCGCCCAGCGCCCGCAACGTCATATTTCTGGCAATAAGTGATCAAGAGCTCCACCCGTCTGTGTGAACGCTTTTGGGATGCCGCAATTTGCTTTACGCCATCGCTACAGCAATGCGGCGGAAACGGCCAGAGGTATCAAGTCACCTTGTGGAGTTTTCAAGAAAAATTGCTCTCACAGGTAGTTGCCGTTGCCTGTCTTTGCATCATGACCCTTGTATTCCTTGGAGGTCTCCCATCAAATACTAGCTAGAATCAGGACTGAGAATGAGGCCAACCAGCATGTCGGTGGAGGGACTTATGGGCAACAAACTTACAGGCTACAAAGTGATGCAGAAATATCAAGTCTGGCATGTAACATAAGTGATGTCATCACATCACTGGCAACTTGTGGACATTCTGGTATTTGGGCAAAAACTCTATGGTAAAAGTGGCATTTACCATAGAGTTTTTGCCCAAATACCAGAGAGTCCCCAATACACCAGCAGCATGACGCTACTTTCAGTGTGCACCAGAAATGACATCGCCAAGTCACTGGCAACAGAGACCCAGGTCTCATTTTGCTATTGGTAAGTCCTCACCCACTTACCCACATCTTACATCATTTGCCAGTAAGTCAGATATGACTGCTTTTATCAAGGCCCTGATCGTATCCAAGTTAAACTATTACAAGGCTCTTTATATGAAGCAGCCTTTTAAAACACTATGAAAACATGAACTGCTACAAAATGCAGCAGTTAGATTGTTGACTGACATGTATTATGAAGAAAAATCTCACACCAGTCCCAACTACATGAATTCTCTGCTCATTTCCAAGCACAGTCCAAGCTCTAGTTTTCACCTTTAAAGCCTCAGAATGTTTGGGACCAGAGTAGCTGAATCACTGACTTCTGCTGTACCAACATGCTTATCAGCTATGATCAGCTTCTCACGCCCTGCTCAGTATACCACTAACTTCTGGAGCAATCTTTTTTAAATGGTGGCCCCTAAATTATGAGATGCCCTTCCCACAAATATTCTCCTGATGCCTAGTTTCTTTTTATGCTGCTGGTAAAGAGGTGGGTTTTTTGCCCAGGTCTTTTCAGTGTTACATTAGTGGATGACATATTAACTGTGTTTGGTATCTGGACAGTATGTTATTGCTTAATTGCTGGTACTTTAATTGTTTAATTGCTGTTAATTGTTGTGTCATTGTGGTCCCATTATTTTATTGCTTATTTATTGCTAATTTATTTGGTTTCTATTCTGGGCACGCTGCAGCTTTTATTTGCTATTGATATTATTGATTGCTCTTTAACCATTGTTGTGACACTGCTTTTATTTTTGCTGTTTCATTACTGCCACTGGTTTTATGTTCTTAGCTGATTTTAATTGATTCTTCTTTAAGCCACCTATATAGGACAGCTAGATCCACAGGATAGCCCTCAGCCCTTCTCAACATAAACCAGTTTGTCTTGGTTGTAAGTTACCAGTTCTGAAATGATCATAGGCCCTTTTCCAAGACAGGAAGCCTAATTGATAGCGCCCTGGGACGGTAAAAACGCCGGGTCTCCCAGGGAGCTGTCTCGGGCCTTCACTTCTCCCTTCAGCGGCGCGAAAGCTGGTCGCTAGTTTCCCCAACCCTCACTTCGAAAGCGAGGTTTTTGGGAAACAGCGGCTTCCAACCGCTGCTGTGCGAATGGCAGCGGTTGGAAGGCGCCATCCCTCCCCCCGTCCCAATCGACCTACCGTCCCTGCGACCATCCCGCGCGTCGCCGAGGCCTGGGGACACGCCCCCGCCCCCCTTTGACTCCGGAGCGGTCGCACAGGGCAGGGAGCATGTCCCCTGGCCTCGGCGACGCGCCAGATGGTTGCAGGGAAGGTAGGTCGATCAGGCAATGGCGCGGCGCCGTTATACCCCACATTTCTTTCCCTTTAAAGAGATAAATCACCTTCCCCTCCCCTCCCCATCTCCTCCCCACAACAGCTTGTGAAGTAGGTGAGACTGTGACTACCCCAAGGTCATCCAACAGGCTTCTCGTGGAAGAGTGGGGAAACAAACCCAGCTTGCCAAATAAGCATCCGCTATTCATGTAGAGGTGTAGTGAATGAAAAACCTAGTTTTTCAGATTAGAGTCCGCCACTCTTAACCACTGCATCACACTGTTTGCAGACTCTCTTCAAGATGCAGACTCTCTTCAGATATCATCTTCATGTAAGAAAAGTGGAATATAGGAAGCAATCTATTAGCTTCAACAGTGAAACTCCTGTCAGAGCCATGAAAACCCAGGAGCGTAATAACTCAGTGACGGAACTCTTGAAAGGTAACTTCAGAATCAGTTCTCTGAAATCATCTCTCTTTCTTGTGCCGTGGCTGTTGTTTTGGGAAGCAGTTTATGAACCTGACAAACATAGCATTTTATCCCACAGAGTGGTGAGTCTGTGACTAGCATAGGAGAAATAAACAAGGCTCAGAACAAAGCAAGCCCTCCTTTTATTCTTAGAAGCACAGCAAGAGGAAGTTTTGAGCAGCCCTGTTGGATTTTTTTTTTGAAGGAGGGAGGCGAATCCTTCTTCAGAAAACACAAACAACACAAGTGATTTATGACAACCCTGCTGCTGCTTTCAACAGGAATCAAGCTTTGGCAAAGAGTCAATTCTTTCTCATAAAGTGAGCAGCAGCAGCCCTCTCAGTATTTATGGTTTAACTGAAATGGGGCAAGGTGTCTATCAAAAAGCACATTCCAGAACTTGGGGAGATTAAACCTGACAGATAGCTGCCTCAGGGAAGTGAAGGCTTCTATTCACCTGTAACAGCTTGAGCACCTGGAGGTTTGCTTTCTCCTTAAAGCCCCTTCTCCTCCCATTAAAGCTGTCGGCCTCCATTGTAGGCTGCAGGGCATGGTTTTATGTGTGTGCAGCAGTTTGTTTTAAAGAATGATATGAGCACAATCTTTCTCTCTTTCTTCAAAAAAAAAAGCTTGCCAACTGGATGAGAAGATGATGCTTGTGGGTTCACTGGACAAGGAATAACAAACCAACAAGAGAGAGCAATCGCTGACATATATCACAATCTGCTGTGCTTAAAATAACTGAAATTTGGGTCAGAAAAGTGTTTCCTCTATATGCACTAGTATAGCAGATGTTGCCATGTTGTGTCTCAAATGGATCTGCAGTCTTCAGGCAACAGTGGAACAACATCTGTTTTGGGACTTCAAATATAGCCAAGTTTTACTGCGATATACAATGGCACGCTAAATTAATGAAGTACAGTCAGTTGTTTCAGAGGATAGAATTGGTGGATTCTACTTTAATGTTCATGGGACTAATGTCTGAATCCTTTTGGAACCTTCTGTTTCAAAGAGTATACACACAATTAGCTTTGATTATAAATATGTAACGTTGCCATCAGCTACTGAAGGACACTTTACTGCTGAATATGGTTACAATTGTGCCAGGTGGCTTAGGGTCGAAATTGTAAAAATATAATAGGAACAGCTAAATTCTTCCTTCATACTATTTCAAAGAATCCTTTTGCACCGGATCCTGATTAACTGTTATTAAGACCTATGCAGGTCTTCCCTTCTTCCTTTTCCCATAAAAAGTTGATTCAGTTAAATTTCTTATTTATGTAAACATTTTTTTTACTTTTCCATTCCATTTTATGAAGGGTACCCAGTGCAGTTTGCCTTAAAAATAAAACAGCATAAAGTGGCAGACAATAGTTGATTCTGGTAACTATTCAATTGAAGCCTTAATATTGACTTAACAAATAGATTTAGGGTGGGTTGCATCCTACCAGTCTTTCTTCAGTTTAAAGAGACCACTTAAGCTATGCTGGAAATCGGTACTTATTTGGGAACACAGCCCATGCAGGACAGTGGTTACAGTGAAGAGAAGAATCTGACATGATGGAACAGAAAAGTAGGATCCAAGCCTGTATTATTAACTACCACTTGTTATATATATAATCTAGCAGCAAAGCCCACTGTGGGAGAGATACAATGGTCTCTAGTAAATGGTGGGGGAACAACCATTTTTCCCTACAGTGGGCTTTACTGGTGCTGTAAATCAGAGGTCATAGCACCCCTCAATTAAGATGAGAAAATATTTGTTACGATTTCTGGATTCGGTGTTGAAAATGCTGGAGTCAACCAGGAGACTGTGATGGTCTCAGATAGCAGAGTTGTTTCCTTATAAAATGTAAATCCTTGTTTTAATTGGTCTTTGTGGAGTAGCAAATGGCAATAAAGATATTGCTCTGCAAAATGTGGTTGAGTTGCTGTTGAGATTCTCTTCAGTAGGGAATGGAGTACTGTTTGGTTAACTTGCACCTCTGAAGTAGCTGTGTCAAATTGTCCTTTGATTCTTTAGCATATGCTGAAATTTATTTTCAAACTGCCTCACGTTTAAATATTGCCAACCAACATTAATTTCCAGGCAGCAGTATTTTCTTTATCTGATGGATCTTCTTTGACCTTTTATATCTCCTTGCCCCCATCCTCTTTCTGCCTTTATTTCCTGTTATGGCCGCTCTATTGACTTTCCTTCTTCAAATATTTATGTCCTTCACTGGCCCAAAGTTTTCCTATTCTAAAACTAGTCAGTTTATTTTCCCTTCCTATGCCTGGAACTACCTTCCAAAACTGACACCGCGGTCACCTTCTTTCAAATTCCTCCTGAAAGCCTTCCTTTTCTATGACAGTTCTGACTTCTTCTTTTGCTCATTTTACTTTCTTCCCCTTCTTCTGTTATCACCTTCAATATCTTTCTATTATGTAGATTATCATGCATGTTGATTTGATGATGATAAGCAGAATAGGGTTTAAGTAGGCATTCCTTTATGCTAGAGCCAAATAATAAGGGTATAATGTATTTAAGGTCTAAGGCTTTTCACTGGGTACCGGGTATCACTGGGTGTTATGCCGTGGTGGTTTCCCGGCTGTAATGACCACTCAGGAGGATAATACAAGATTGCTAGAACACGGCCATACAGCCAATAAGGGTATAGTTACAGCCAACCTTAAGAGAAAACACAGTGCATTGCTTGATACTGTTCTTTCTTGATCATTGAGGGCCCCAGAACCCATACAGAAGCCAGTGAGGACAGATTTGAGTCATGCAGTTCAAGCAGTAGGGAGCAATAACTTGCAGATGGAACAATGCAGGACAACTTTAAAGTCTTGATTTCAAAAGATAGTCAATCAAGTATTAGTTTATTAGCAGAATGTACTCATTCATTATTGTCTGTTGAAAGACTATAAACCATCCGGTTCCAAAAACTGTCAGATCCAGAGTGAGAACTTATATACTGAGGCAGGTTGATATACTGATGTCTGAGCAAAATCTTGCCTCCCCTTTTTGAGTCACAAAGATTGCTGGGATTCTAGTATCTGGAGATCTGGCTGGCTGTGCTGATATAATAGGATACTGACTCTTAGACCTTGTTTGATACTGCCATTTTCTCTGGAGAATATTCTTCCTTGGCTTGAGCTACATGAGATCTATAATACAACACCTTCCAGATCAGTATTCAAGTATATGCTGGGGTCGTATATGGTAATGTCCTCTTTTAGTTGATATTAAAGTCATTGCATAGAGTATGAATGACAAGTATAAATAAGCTTACCAATATTTTTATATTGCTCTGATTTTGGGGTCAGCTTTGTTCTTCCAGTATTGCATTTCATAATAAACAAGCGATTCTGAAAGAATGTCCAAATTCCCTTTTCTTTGTTTTGATACTATCCAAGACACCCAGTAAGAGAGCCGTAATCAATTATGTATGAACTTGTTTTCATATTGTTCCCATCACTTTTTGGCAAGCATTGTGTAGCCTTTAAGTGCACCGCTATTGTTATCCTTGCAAATGAATGTACACATAGTCATCAGCTGATTACCAGGGGCTTTGTGTTGCATGACTTGCTACTGAGAAAGTAAATGCATGTAATGTCCTAGCAATAAGCCTAAAGCTCCATGAAATACAATTTTAAAGAGTGTGACCCGTTCAGCTCTGAAACAACACAGGAAATACATTTGATCTTTCTTAAGTGATGGTTGGTAAAAAAAAAAAAAAAAAAGATGATTTCCCAGGCTCAACATTTATTACTTACCCTGTGGCTTTTTTACAGGATTAGCATTCCAAATCAGTATTCAGTGTACAAAATACGAAAGAACTTTTATTTTGAGTTCAATAGGAGTGCCTTGGTTTGTTTGTGTGTATTAGTTGTAGAAGATATCCTGTTAAATAATAGATATTAAATACTACTAATTGATTTCCGGTACCTTTTAATTTTAAATAGAGGATAGTATTGCTCAGAATTATGCTCGGCTCTTATTCTTGAGTTTGTGTTTCTGAAAGTGCTCACCTGAAAAAAGTTTATATTGTCAAAATACAATTGACCTTAAGTTTAATCCTGACATAGCTAAAGAGAACAAAGAATGCTTATAAATAACTAGGTGGCATGAAAAATAACATTTTCTGACAAAAGAAAAGCAGCATAAAACACTGTCATGTTTACTCTCATCTAAAATGAAGAAAACAGGCTTTATCATTTTCTGCCCTGGCTACAGAGAAATCATGTGATTTCTGTAGAGCCTTTTGGCCTTCAAACTTTGTATATGATTTGAAAAGATGAAAGTAATCCTTTTACCCTTTAAACAGCACTCTTTTCAGGAAGGTTTGATGAGGTCAAAAGCTTTATGACCAGCATTTTGGTTGTTAAAAATGTGAACCCACTCTCAAATATTAAGGGGAATATAATTTTATGTAGCCCCAAAGCACTAATGTGTTGACCCAACTCCTGTTGGGAAGAAGCTCAGCTGGTTAATTTTTTCAGTTAATTTGGAATCAGCTGTATGTAAAGTTTTTTGTTCTGGCCTGGACCAACTGTTTGAACTAGTTCACAGATAATACTAAACCATTTACCACACAAGTGTCATGAAACTTCAGTTCATTGGTTCTTCTTGAGAGAAGACGAACCAGGACTCAGTAAATTTGCTGCCCCTCCCCTAACATGGGCACTTTGGCCAAGTACCAGTGGTACCAAATCCCAATGGATTTTCAGATTTCTCTGTATCCTTTCTGTTGCATGCTAAAACTGAACTAATTTTCAAAGGTCTGTCAGCCCAGAGACACAGGTACTGCCTGTGAAAAAAACATAAAGAGCCGACCTGATTATTTCTGAAACAGCTGACAATATTGCAGTGAGAGAGAGGGAAAAGGGGAGATCTGAAACAACAACAAAAAGAGCATTTACAGCAATAATGGGTTACAGCAGTGTGTCAGTGGGCAATATTTCCTCTTCTGAAAGGATGCACTGATGAATTTTCATTGAAAGGATTAAATAGATTGGAATCTGTGCTGTCATAAAAATGGCTGTCTCCCTCTTCTGTGATATATTTGAAAAGGACAACTCTTCCAAGATAGCGGCTGGTATCTGTGCAGGCCACAAAGCACAACATGGATGAAATGTTTCCTTACCAGGCCAGCATGATTGGCTGTGGCACATAAACTGAGCACTGTAGTCATTGCCATTGAACCATTTGATATTTCCTGTTGTGTTTATGCCAAACAGGCCACAAAGGCAAGATCCAACATCAGCAAATTTACATCTTTGCAGACCTAAGCAGTATATTTTACTGTATATTAATCTTTACAATAAATCTGTAAATATAGTGTTTGCTCAGTAAATTAATCCTGTTCTAGGAAGTTCTGCCCAGAATGGTAAACTACAGAGTTCCCAGTCCAGAAATAAAGCAAGAATCTCTTTACACAGTGCTGTTTTTCTTTGACTAGAGACTTTGCTAGTTCCAAATTAATGTAGTTTACAAACGACCATTGTTATAGAAAGCTTAGCTAGGCAGCCTTTATTTAGTGTGGTATGGCAGGTACAGTCTCAGACTATGATCTGGGATACCTGCGTTCAGATCCCTGCTCAGTCCTAAAGCTCCCTGGATGTCCCTGGGCCAGTCATCCTATCTCAGCCTAATCTACTTCACAGGGATGTTCTAAGGATAAAATGGAGGAAGTGGAGAATAATAAACACTGCCCTGCACTTCTCTGTGGAAGGGCTGGATTAAAAAAAATAGGTATTTCATTTAGAAATTAAGGTAAAATCGTTTTGGTTTCTATGGCACATGTTTTCAACAAAATAGTTATCTAATAGCTAATCAAATTCAGCATGGCTTGACAGACAATATGTATTTGCCCATTTGCAGATCTTAAATGTACAAGAACAGTGGAATTTTCTCTGGAGGTTAAGTCTGCTGCTGGCCTTGCAAGCTGCTGGGCATGTGAAAGATGTCATGCCCAGGGCACCACCCCGCAGGTGAAAAAAAGTGGGAGCATAAAGAGCTGGGGTGGTCCCCAGTTTACCTGTCAGCATGTGTCTGCTCCATCAAGTCCTAGCTCAGAAGGGTTATGTAAGGGTTCTGAACGTGGAGAGTTCAGCCACAGAGTGTGTGGACTTTACTTTTGTGGCAGGATGTTGGTGCAAAATGCTTGCCCTGTGGTGCCAAGTGCTCTCTGTGTGCTTATCCTGCCCCCTAGATGCTGCACTACTCACTCTAAGTCTAGATGAGAGATAACTGTCAGCAACACATGCTGCGTGCCCTACTTTTTGAGGTGTGGTGCATCAGGATTTCTTATTATCATGGGGCCACCATAGGTGCCTGGGGAGATGATATGGCCAGTTCTTGGAATCCTCTCTATTGATCAGCTGCTTAGTTGGCATCCTAAACTGCTATGGACCATGTGGGCGAAGCTGTACCTTTGGGAGCCTCAGAAAAATAGCTACAATGGAGCTCTATGGGACTTTGCACCACAGAAAGGAGGAATTCCCAGGCTCAAACAGATCAGGGAGAAGACTAAACCAGTGTCTGCCCCTGAACCTCCTTCATCCTTCCCCCCTTCCCTTGTCCAGAACTGAAAACTGCACTTTCTTTTCCTTTATTTGCTAGTTAATTATACTGGTATCCTTAATTTTGATGGTGCTTTTTTGGGCAGTCCAATCCATGGGTCCAGGCAGGCAGGGATGGTGGTGCTGCCACACCACCTACCACCTCCAGAAAACTTTTCAGCAGTGTGGGGAGGCAAAAAAAAAGTAAATCTCCCATCACCTGAAATCCCTCTATAGGGCTTCATGGGGCTCTATGGACTCCAGAGCCCAGGGCTGAGGTGCACCTGGAGGTATAGTCCCAGGGTGGGAGCCAACATTAATCCCCAGGCACACTTCCAGAGTGCCCCTTTTATACTGGTGGAGATGGTAGCAGCACGGGGTGCTGACACAGCACTCAGCACCGAATTGGGGCATCTCCGGAGGCCTGCCAGCATATTTTTCATCCACAGGGTTAAATGCCACAGGGAGGGCATTTCCACTGGTGTAGAGCCATGCCACCTCCAGGAGTTACTTCAGCCTCCCCGCTCTGGATTGGACCTAGCCTGTGATATTAATTCTATCTGACCATCAGTTACTGTAAATTTAAATAGCTTCCAGGCATTCTGAAAAATAAAATAGACCCTCTTTTTGTTTCAACTTCTTTTTAGTTAACACTCTCATTTTGAGATTTATGCTGGAGCATAGGGTAATAAATTAGAAATAAAGCATTTGGTGCAAATATGTTTTTAAAATATATGGTACATATATTGAACAAGTTCAAAGACTTATCCATGAATAAAAAGACAAAATGAGAATTGGTAGGAAAATGTTTTCAGACAATTTCACATCAAAGATTGGTTAGACATATAGTGCAATCTCATTTACATCTAGAGTTTGAGTCTATTCAAAATATTTTGATGATGTTTGGAAATAAATAAAAAATACTTCCATGTTGACTAGAATTTCTTTTAGAAACATGGAGAAGAATCTGACAACTACACAATGGGATGGTATATTGTCAGTTGATGGAATTTTTATTGAATTATGAGGCTTCATGGCTAAATGCACAGTTTCCTGAGTGATCTAAATGCTTCAGATGATCAAATTCCATTAGATATTTCTGTACATGTTCATTTATTTTTATGTTGGATAATTTATAGTGCAATTGTATGATGCATTATTCCATTCTAAGCCCACTGAAATAAATGGGCTTCATCTGGAATAACTCTGGATAAGATTGCACTGAGAGCATAATAATAAGACTAGAATATATTGCTATATATCATAAATATTAAAAGAGTAATACATAGGATGTGGAATAGTATAGTACAGCACAATCTTGTCAGCTCGTCAGAAGCTAAGTAGGGTCAGTACTTGGATGGGAAATCACCAAGGAAGACTTTGCAGAGGAAGACAATGGCAACCCACCTCTGTGCTTTATCACTTGCTTTGAAAATCCTATGGGGTCATCATAAGTCAGCCGTGGCAAGACTGCACTTTTACGCATTTACAAAATAATACACTATATAAAATTATTTCAAATTTTAAAAGTTAAGTTATTTTGTAGGCTTCACTTTGATACATGTTAAATCCACTAAGCAAGTAAAATTCATGTTTGGCACAGGAATTTAGTCACTTTCTGTTGAAGGTACAAGACTTGTTATAGCACAGAACAGGTAAATCTTTATCCTCTTCCATACCATTGATTCAGAGCCTTTCTGTTTTAGAACAATTAGATTCAAGTCCAGCAGCACCTTGGAGACCAACAAGATTTTTGGAGTACAGGCTTTCATGAGTAAAAACTTTTATTTATTCTTTTGTATAAATGGACATAAATCTGATGTTAAGAGCCCCATCCAAAGAGGGAGGGTGAATCCACCCGTGGGAGTGGTGGGTTGTCCAAGCTGGTGGATTCACCCTCTCCAGGGAACCTATCCCAGCAAAGGGTCAAAATCACCACCATGCAGCCACCATCCTCCTCCCCTGGCAGTGAGATGCACCGCAGACACTGCAGTGTCCCTGCACCTCCACCACTGGCGTAGCAAGCGTGAGCCGGGGTAAGAGCTGACATTAGTTGGCTTCCTCCTGGCCTTTGTTGGTGGTGCACTGGTGGGATGCCATCTGGACTAAAGCCAGATTTTTGACTGGTGTAAATCCACTACAGCCCATTGAGGCTTCTTAAGATAAGAGACAAGATAAAACTTTATTGTCATTGTGCACGCACAATGAAATTATACACATTCCCCGATGCACACTACTTCAATCCTCACACCCCATCTTCCACCCTCCTCATTCCAACCATCCCAGTCACGTCAACGCGACACCATGAAGTTTAGCATAGCCACGGCTCTAGAATAGAAGCTGTCTCTGAGCCTATTTGTCCTTGTTTTTATGGTCCTATATCGTCTTCCAGACGTTAACTTTAAAAAAAAAAGAGTATGCAGGGTGAGACGGGTCTTTCAGAATATTCTGAACTTTCTTTAAGCAGCGGGAATTATAGAGTTCCTCCAAAGAGTGGAGAGGGCAGTTGCATTTTGGTGAGGCTGTTGCACTTTGTGAGCCTCCCATGCCTGTGGGAAGCCTCTTTGGGGGCAGTGGGGCACTGTTGCAGCCCACCACCTCCATTGTGGATGAGGCTGCCCAGCCACAACACTCAAAAACTCGTGGGAGAACATCCTTATCTTCCAGGTCATACCATTGCTGACCTAAAAGAACCAGTCCTCCAACAGAAAAACTTCAAGGGGAGATTACAATGTGAGGTTATTGAATTTGAGATCATTCCCAAATTCAGAACCATGGATTCCCTAAGACTGAATAGGGACATTGGATCCTTATGTCGCCACAGGTGCTAATTTTCTGGCCCTGAGCATTTCCCCTTTGCTCTAATCAAGCTGATTACAATATACACAGTACCTTTGCATCCTGAGCTTCTTCTTTACAACGCTCCTCCCACCTTCTGACTAGCATATAAATACTCCAAGATCTCCCATTCCTACTTTCATCAGAGGACAGGAGCTTTGACTCTAGAATGCTTATGCTCTGAAATAATTTTTGTTAGTCTTTTAAGATGCTACTGGATTCAAATGTAGCTGCAGTCCAACATTGTAACCCTCTGAAACTTTCCCCATTAGGGAATATTATAAACTTTTCTAGAGCTGTCAGGTCAACAACCTGAAGAATCTCTTTTTCCTTTGAAGCAGCTTGTAAGTGGTAGAAAGTGAGAAACTGTAAAAGATCCCATGTTCTTACGGGTGGATATCAAAAGGGATGCTGCTTCTGAGAGCAGCCATGGGTCCTCAGACAAATTCTTTTGGGCCTTCCCACATACACCATCCAGACCTAAACCAAACATAATCTGAGACCAAGGTCCTTGACTAGCTAGGCTCCATGGAGTCCTGGAATGACCATGGTCCCTGGAATGTTATTTCTCTGGACACATCAAAAAGGGAAGAAGACACAGGGGTGCTAGGTAGGAATTGTGCAAAATAGGTGTTCATTGGCCACCTGAACCCTGCTCCAGATGAATTAATATAATACTGTTAGGCAAGTTTGAAGCAGAAAAGATTAATGGCTTAGTTCTGATGAGGAGAAAATTATATTCCAGCAGGTTGCAGACATGCATGTTTTTACACTCATAGTGCAAGCAGCAATTAGCAGTGTTTGTTTCCCTGAGTGCTTGCTTGCTGGAGAATTAAACCTGTTAGCCCTTCTCTCTCAGGGCTTTTGTGTATGCTGTATGTAATTTAATGCAAATTATCATGATCATTGTTACATCTGATGCTGCTAGTTTCATGAACGAACACGCCATGAGAGAATAACACTAATTGGCAATTCTGTTGACTTGGATGTTTCCTGTTGTGTGTGGCTGGATTTATTTGTCCTATATTAAAATAGAATCACATATGATTTGATTACTTTTCCATGGAACCTGTCAGTGTACTATATGCTTCACAAGTCCTTTTCAATTGTTAAATGTTTCTCTGAGGGGACAGTGGTGTCAATTGGTGAAACAAGACAACATTCTCCAGTGTCTTTTTTGGACTTCCATTCTGCATCACGATCATACCATTACAGTACTGACTTCCAAAACATGGCACCTCTGGTATATACAGAGAAGGGAACACTTGCCAGCGTCACTATAGCCCTCTGTTACTTGAACCCCTCATTTTATTGAAAAGTAGAGAGACATGGACCTGTACACCTTGTTTCATATTCCAGCATATCCATGGACTCCTAAATTAGCTCTAAAACTCACATTACATCTCAACACAGTTTTCCTGTTGGTAACATGAAATCTTACCTTAGAGGAATTCACCTCAGAAAGTTGAGGTGAGAAAAGATTAATCACTTTGCAGATTTTCAAGAACGGTATTTTTATAACAACTCAGACATACTGTATAAAGTCTGTAACTCCAATCAATGACACTTACTTGACAGTTAACCCTATTGATCATAGGGAGCTTATTTCTGATGAACAGCACAATTCAGAAGAGGGGGCCAAATCCTCCTGCCAGTATGAATGCCCTCTTCAGGGCCCTTATGCTGACAGAGGGACAAACCTCCTGGCACCCAGTCACTGTGGCACCCTGTGACACTGGCCATGACACCTGGCCTCATGTCAGTGTTTGCATGCTTCCCCCAGTTACACCAGCATTGTGAGGGCATTCTGAGGTTGGGGTCAACCTTAGTTGGTCTCCAGAATCCTCTTGGCTCCCATATACCAGTGGAGCTGCTGGCAGATCTCTATTCTCCCTTAAGAGGGAGTTGGAGTTTTTGTTTGTTTGTTTTAAACTTTTTCAGGCTTCCATCACCACAGGATAGCCCTGTGGAATGGGCAGACCGGCGTTCAAGTGGGCCCGTCCCCATCCACCTCAGCTCTGGACTGAGTAGTCCATGTTCATAGGTGATATAAATATTTTAGGATTTTACACTCTTAACAGTGCAGTCCTAAAGGGAGAAGCTGCTAGCAAGCAAAAAGGCATACTGCATCTTTCTGCAGGCAAGTAGCTGTTCTGGAGGACACCTTGGTTTTTTTTAACCATTATAGCATATTCTAATATTCCTGTCAGACGCAAAGACGTATGTCATTTGAGCAATTTGAACGGTAAGATTACCAAATATTGTTATTTACATTTTCTTTTGAGGTACTGGATACTGCTAATGTTACAGGGGTTTGTTTTCTCTAGTTTAATTTCTAGATTCAGGGTCACTACAAGGGTAACTTTAATATGAACATGTCAAACTTTATCCATAGACTGCCTTTCCACATTCCCATTTTCACTGCACTACTGGCATCTACTCTAGAGTCTTGAGCATTGCAATTGGCAATAAAAAGGCCAATTATTTTCTTGAATTCAAAGAAGAGTGATTTTTTAAAAACGTCAATAAGGTCAGACTTTACCTCAATGGTTCTTGATATTCCATTCACTACCACCTACCAAATACTCAAGGCTGTCATCAAATGATCGTAAGCCAGACATAAAAAATAGGACATTAAACTAGGCCCCTAGATGAAGAAATGTTATTTATATTGGTGTATTTATTATATAGATGTATGCAGTGCACAGATCTTGGGCATACAAGGTTGCTGAATGACCATCAGCCACATTTTTAATGTTTTCTCTGATTCATGTGCTGATTGCTACTTTTCAAAGGATCTGAGAGAAAAACTATAGGAACTGGAATTCTGTCTTCAGTTCAGAATCAGGCATAAAAAATTAGTCTCCTCTGCTTGCTATTGGAAGTCATTGTGAGTGTGGAGAAGGATTTGCGTAAAATATTATATGCTTTCATATTTCCCCAAAGTGCTGAATTCTCCCTTCATCTGTACATTGCCCCTCAGAGTGGGCAATGTAGCCTCTATTAAAAATCACTGGTTCAGCATCTTGAAGACCAGGATTTTGAACAAGCCTCGTTAAAAACTCAGTACAATATTTAAAGATTGTGCTCACCTTCACATGCTTTTGCATCTTACTGGTGACTTTATAGTTTAATCAATATTAATTTGAATTGAAAGGATAGCTATGATTACTAACTGTGTGCAGAGACAATTATATCCCATAGACTTCTGTATATAATCATTAGATGCTTCATATCAAGAGTGCTGTGTTAATAATATTTCAGTAATAATGCACTTTTTCTAGATTAAACATAATGGGCATGATCCAGCCAGTTAAGCACTTTTAGGTCCATTGAGTTCAATAATCAGCGAGTTAAGCCTAGCTCTGCAATTTAAATTAATGGTATAAAGAAGGGGTTTTTTCCCTTGAATTATGCCTTATGTTTCTTCCCAGTGCCTATCATATTGCTGGTTCATCCTTTGTTGGGGCAGTTGTCATAGTTCACTTAAAGTCACAAAATAGAATGTCCAGTGCTGTCCTCACATAGCATGAAAGTTATAGCTTTTTCAATAAAACTACAATTTTTAAAAAACTCTTCACAAATTTTTGACTGAATATTTTGGTCTCTGTGTGCATGTTTATCCTGTCCAAGAACTCTAGGAATCTTGAAAATGTTATCACTGTTCTGTTTTGTTTTTCTACTTGTATCCCCATAAAATCACTGTGTTGTTGTTCCAATGTGATCTCCATTCCCCAATTTCTCTTTTAAGGGGAATTAAAACCACTCATACAAATTCTGACTGTTATCTTATGCAGCTGTCCATAATATTGATCTTAGGACTGGTGAGAAGGAATAATCTGGAATGAGTGTGTAACCCCCATGCCCAGAATGGGTTGGCCCAGAATGGGTTGACCCAGTAAGGGGTGGAGACTCGGAGCAGCAGAGAGGCTGAAAGAGCTCTTTTGCAGAAGAACAAGGCTACCAGACTCGGACCTTGATTTCTATAAGCCCTTAACACCTTGTTAAGGTAATTGCAATATTGTTGGAAACTACTGGGAAGGTAGTTGTTGTTTTTGCTGTGTTGTAAATGTTGGAGTTTATTGTTTCAGGGTTTTCTTTTGTGGTTGTAATGGGTGAGAGTTCTCCTGGAAACCTTCATCATGTTGCAACCTGTTCATCCCAGCCCTTTGGAGTCTCTCATAGGGAGCCAGCCAACTTCAATAAAGAAGAAATTGGACTTGGCAATATCAGTAGACTGTAAATAGAAGGACTTGAAAATGCAACCTGAACAGGACCTTGAATTGTAACGTTAAATGTTGATGTTTTAAAAGTGTAAATTGTAAAGAAAAAGTAAACCATTTTGTTGTTTAAAAAATTGTTGTTGCAACTCATTCCAAGTACTTCCCCACAGAACCCACAAGCTGAGGTTACAAATGAAACTTCAGCGTGGAAACTGGAAGTGAGATTGCAAATATAAATTGCTTGCAATGGAAGTGTGCCTGCAGCAAGTTCAGGGTTTTGATCCCCATACAATTGTTTTGTTATGTGATGTAAGTTCAAGAGATGTTGCTGTGTTAATTTGAAACACTGTTTGAAGAAGTTGCATGAAGGAAGGGATTCCAGTTGCAATCTCCCCATCCCTTCTGCAAACCGCTGCTTGGCTGAACTGCAACAATTGCTGTAAAGAGTCTTTTGCAAACGGCCAGTGCAAAGCATAAAGCTTAAGGGAAAGACAATGTTCTTGCATTCAGATGCACCAAATGTGGTGGTCCCTCCAAGTACAGGGAATCTCTGGGGAAATCATTGTTTAATGATTTCAAGTTAGCATTGCAATTACTGTTAGGAGACGCACAGAATTTTTTAGTGTGGGGAGAATGTAACCCCATGCCCAGAATGGAGTTGGCTCCAGAAATGGGCTGACCCAGTAAGGGAGTGGAGAGACTCGAGCAGCAGAGAGAGGCTGAAAGAGCTCTTTGCAGAAGAACAAGGCTACCAGACTCGGACCTTGATTTCTATAAGCCCTTAACACCTTGTTAAGGTAATTGCAATATTGTTGGAAACTACTGGGAAGGTAGTTGTTGTTTTTGCTGTGTTGTAAATGTTGGAGTTTATTGTTTCAGGGTTTTCTTTTGTGGTTGTAATGGGTGAGAGTTCTCCTGGAAACCTTCATCATGTTGCAACCTGTTCATCAAGCCCTTGGAGTCTTCAGGAGCCAGCCAACTCGCAAAGAAGAAATTGGACTTGGCAATATCAGTAGACTGTAAATAGAAGGACTTGAAATGCAACCTGAACAGGACCTTGAATTGTAACGTTAAATGTTGATGTTTTAAAAGTGTAAATTGTAAAGAAAAGTAAACCATTTTGTTGTTTAAAAATTGTTGTTGCAACTCATTCCAAGTACTGCCCCACAGAACCCACAAGCTGAGGTTACAAGTGCACATGAGGAAATGGGCCCCCTCATACACGTTTGCTATAATTTGACAAGTATTTATACTTGCCACTGAAGACACTCCATAGAGATGACTGGTGCCTTGCATTTGCCAGGGTTCCCAATTATTCAATTACACAGCATTTCATTCGTAGAATGAACACACTAGTAGGTGCACCCCTGCTCTTCTCAGTGTTTGCTGCTTTCCCTGAGACATAATTTGTAAATAGCCTTATAATTTAGTTTTAGACACTACCCTTAAATCTCTCCAAATTGTGTGCTGTCAGGTGTTTGTGGTACAAGAAAGGTAAAATAAATTTTCAGCTAAGCTAGATTAATGCATCTTCAAAATTTTCCAATATAGAATCATGTGCTTCCCACTGGATGTTTTGTAGTTTTTACTGGCTTTTAAAAGTTACTGTACTTGCTTTTTGTAGAATATGTTTATAAATAATCCTACTGTCATAAACAATAAGATGATTACTTTTAAAAAAACTCTGTTCTTTAATTCTGTTGAAATGTGAACAACAGCTGGCTAGTTCTATTATGGGAGAGAAATACTACATCAAAAATGACTTCATCGGTGATAGATATACTTTTTAATTATTCCTCAAACATCCTATCTATAATTCATTCTGAAAGCTAGGCAGCATTTTGGGGCTTGCTCAATATCAGTTGCTCAATTTATTTAATTCACTGGCAGTATTCTCACTGTGCTTTAAAGTGATAATTTAGTATGGCAGAAATACTTGGTTGCATTGTTGCCAACCTTATCCAAAATTAGACATATACCTGTTGACTTAAACTTTCATGTAAAAATAAAAAAACATCTATATTGGGATGTATTTTCAGTAATGTAAACATGAGTTCTAAGAATTTGATGAGTTTTCATTAAAAGAAAATTTAGATTTTATGGTTTTGGGTACTGCATTAAGAATTTGAGTAAATTTTTTCAAGTTCTCCTCGAACAGTGCAAGAAAGGGCTGTGTTACACAAGAAAGTACAGTAGTGGAACAAATTAAATTATTTATTTTTCTGACCATAGATTATAATTAAGGTAAGTATACAAGTCAATACTAGCTATATTTAGATAGATATTGATAGATATATACACATACTAAGCATGGATAATTATAGACTTTTATATATTACAAGTAAAAGCAAATACAGCATATTAGCCCTGAAGCTTTTAGCATTATTTAAAATAGGCAAGCTAGCAGTAACAGCTGTAAATCCAGAGAAATGTTCAGAGTGGGGAGGAAAAATGTGAGGTACTTTTGAGGACAAGGGCATGTTGCAAAACTAACAAATTTTTTGTTCATATAGTAGACTGAAAACTACCATTAACTTTCCAAAAGGCTGTTGTAAGTCTGAGCTTTCTCTTAGAATTTGGAAGTAATCCAGAAGTATTTGCTGAAATGCAGTTTGAAGTATTGCCTTCAAACACAGTGGTTTTCCTGACAGACCACAATCCTGAGATGCCCAGTATGTCGACAGAATGACCGATTGATGGTTTCTCAATAAACCATCAGTAAACCATTGATGCCACATAAAGAACTCTACATTTGTATGGCGACAGGGAGCAAGATGGAAATGAAAAGGGACCTACATTTTTAATGTTAGCAACTATAGAATACATTTTAGCGCATAGGAACATAGAAATACATATGCTCAGAAAGGACTACACTTATGGAGATTCGGAAAATATTTTAATTCTATATTTCATTTCCACAACAAAGGCATATATTTTCACAATAACAATAGAGAACTCACCACGTTTAGTAATAAGCAAAACTCACAGCAAAGGTGGTTGATCTACTCTGACCCTGAACTTTGTGGTGGTGGAAAGTGCCACCAAGTCACAGCTTGTTTGTGGCAATTCCATAGGGTTTTTAAGACAGGAGACTTTTGGAAGCAGTTTGCCATTGCCTGCATCCATGTGGGCTGAAAGAGTTCTAAGAGAACTGTGATTAGCTCAAGGTCACCCCAGCAGGCTTCATGTGGAGAAGCAGGGAATAGAACTAGGTTCTTCAAATTAGAATCATCTGCTCTTAACCACTATACCATTCTAGCTCCTCAACTTATATTACATTGCATTACTTTAATTGAATTGTAGGGCTCAATTGGGTGCAGAGAAAACAGACCAGCTAATCAGATGAGTGCACCTAGCTGTTTTGTCCTGCTGCTCACTCTCATTTCTTTGCTCCCTGGGAACAGCACAGGATTAGCTGGTTGCTATATGGGGTGGCTTCCTGGGAATTGGCTATGCTGGGAGCCTCTCTTTCACCTTCTCCAGACTGTTGTTGTTGTTGTTGGGTGGGTTTTTCCTATTAAATAGGACCGCTTTTTATAACTGATGAGGCTACAACTAGCTAACAGGAATATAGTGGATTCTTTTGGTGGGTAGAATTAATCAGCAAGCACCCCAGGGCATCTCAAGTGCTGAGGGGAGTGTCCAGGACAAGCAGTTACATGCCTTGGGCTGGATGTGCTGTGAAGGAGTGCCCCTGGTGCTGAGCAACATCTTTTGAACCTGGTAAGAGACTTGTGGTACATTGTGGGAAGAGGGATGAACCTCTCTGCACATAGGGCTGTGCAGGCAGTGATAGGCAAAGGCCAGAGGTAAATGCCTGCTGAGTTTGAAGCTGGGGTGGATTGTTTCAGAAAGTAGACTGTACCAACGCTTATTAAAAGTAGTGATGTAGATCAGCCACTTACATAAGTTGAATAAAGTTAAATAAACAAACTAGTTGAAGCCCTGCTTGGTGTCTCATGTCTTCATCTTGGGGGTGCTGAGACATAGATATAGCACTCGGTTTCTTCAAATCCACTTCAACTCCTTAAAAAAAATCCTAATCAGGTGATACTGAGTGCTATCGCCATTTTTTGGATGATGTTCTAAGGTTTTCTGTTCCACAGTTGATCTTCAACTATGTTTGAAGGTTTTTGATAATGTATCAAAGTAAGGTCTCTTGTGCTGTAGTAGGGGGGGAAAGCTGTGCATTCTGTGTGGAAGTAGTAAACGCATATTGAAATGTCAATTTTTGGGACTTCAACATGGAATCCAGCGTTTGAAAGGTGATATTACTTTACTAAACCAGTTGTCCTTTTGGTCCTCCTATCATTGCTTCTTCAGGAAGTTGTGCACCAGTGGAAGCAAGTATCCAAGGCACATCTTTTATTGGAACAGGATCTATCAGTGGGAAGGCATGTGAAGAATTGCTCTGGGGAGACTACAAGCATACAGTCTTCCATTTATCTTGGACTTTAAAGGTTATTGACCTGTCTGCTCTGAAGATTTAATGTATAAACAAAGTGGCAACAACATACTGGATTAAACTGATAGCTGATCTGGCTTCTGAGCTAAAAAAGCAAATTCTGTTCCAGGAAAACTCATATTCTTGATTCAGAACTATTTAAATTTTTTCTGTTTGTATAATTTTGCCCTTGTTTGTTTTGGGAACCATACAGAAAGCTTGCATCTTGTTCCTAACCTGTCAGAAAAATAACACTGTCACATCTTTGACTCTATTTAATCTCTTTTGAGGACTAGAAACTTCTAATTAAAATAAATAAGTAAAAACATTGTTTCTGAAAAAATTACTCATTCTGCTACAGCTATCTTCTTTCTGACATGTGATAGTCTACATCCCTATTCATGTGTTACTGTGAATGGACATATATCTGATTGTGGTGGGTTTTCGGGCTGTGTGGCACCACGGCCACACAGCCCAGAAAACCCACCACAACCAGTCGAATCCGGCTGTGAACATTGGACATATTGGACATATATCTGTTTGAAAGAAAGAGCCAATGTGCCTTCATTTTACAAATGAAACCAGGTACCAATACCTGGATAAAATGTGTGGCTTCAGTCATATAGCTTCCTGGGGAAAGTTAGGACCAGCCATGTAGTAGACATTGCAGTGGTCAAGCAATGTCTCTGCTTAAGGCTCTGCTATAGCCAAGCAATGCTGATGTTTATACCAAGCTTTATCTCCAGAAACTACACTTTTGTATGTGTGTCTAAACATATGCAATATTGAGCTACTCCGGGTGAAATATTTTGAGGGGGGAAAAGAAACTGAAGATAGTTACTTTTCAAATTAAAGGCTTGCAATATCTCTAAATAGATCTAACCAGTGTATTTCCTATAACCTCCTTGGTATAATTGTTAGCTGTTTCTTTTGAGCTGCTTCTGGGTTTCAATTTGTTCTGTGTATGGGTAGCAGCCCTTTACTGTGAACCAGATGATGTAGCCAGATTTCCTGGATTATATCAGAGTTCAACTTTTTTATTTCAAATTCATCAGGCTGAAGTTCCTCTACCCTATAAAGACACTGATCATTTTTGTAGCCTTTCCATTAGTTTCACCATTCTGTTGTCACCATGAGTCAGTTCGCCATTTGAGTAGTCCTAGAGGATTAGTGATGAGTCTTCATCTTGCCTCTATTTGGTGACACTTCAGATTCTGAGAAGTATCAGATTTGTTTTGGAACCTAGAGAGAGAAAGAGAGAAAGAGCTTTGTACAAAATAAAGCCATAGTTTTCAGAATGAGAGAGCCTTCCTAAGAAAGCAAAGGAGGACTAGGATAGTTCAGTTGAATTCAGTTGCTGAAAACCAACGGTTCTTACAAAAGGAAAAAATAAATAAGACCTCAAGCATAAAGCACAACATCATAAAGTAATTGTTCTCTGTGATAAAATATTAGGTTCTGTTACACATATGTTTGGGGAGTGGGATTCTGCTACAAAAACGCACAAATTGTTACATATGTTGCCCATCTTGTTGAATAAAATACAACTTTTGTCAAAAGTCTGCAAGCATGTCAAGAATTTCAGACAAAAATCTGCTCCCCACAGTCTACTATCCAATTATCATAAATGTACTACAGGGATTTTCACCTTTCAGCTGTGGGCAAAGTCTGAAAAAGGAAATCTTTATAAAACCGTTCTCAAGGGCCATAACTTTTTAACATAAAAACTCCCCAGAGTGTGCTTGTATTTCAAAAATTTGACATCTATTAAAACAATGTATTAAAATTATCTAATTAACCCCTTTTAAACCTAAAACTGATTAGTTGTATGGCTGCTTTCTAATTTGTGTCCTTCATTCTTCAGAAGCCAACCCATTGTGGTTTGACATCATTATTTTTCAGGTCTTGTACCTCCTCTCGTTCCATTGCTGTTGCTTGCCTGCAGAGCTGGAACCTTGCCACACAGCGTCTCACACAAACTTGTAAACATCTGAGCTGTCAAAAATCTGGGTCCCACAAAATGTGTTGTGTTACCTCTTGCTTGTTTGCCATCACTTTTACTGGTCTGTATGGATTAGTGCATAGACTTTTGCCATAGACTTTATAAAAGCAAAGCCAGTACTCAAGACTGCATTACTTCAGGCAGAATCTGAAGAAGGTCTGTCCTAAGAACTATGTTTGGGTTGCTCTGGCAATTGTGAGATCATTCTCCAAGCCTTCCAGAATCAGTTCTGTAATGTTGCTTAATTGCCCTCCCTTATCAATTAAACAAGAATAATAACTTATTCTTCTTAGCTTTTGCTAATGCCTCCTCCTCTGAGAGTCCACTTGCTTACTCAGGAGATCATAAATAGATTTTAAAGTGCCCCTTAGCTTCTCTTGTGTATCTATATTGTGTTCTTTATTGGAACCTCTTAATCTACCTTTTTAAACCTCCTGCTTTTATGGTTTGGGGATTTTTGTACCAGGGTAGGTTATGTGGACATTGAGGTCTTGTTTAAATATAATGGCAATAATATGGAATTGCTAAATGGTGCGATGAGGAGCAAAAAATGAAAGGTCACTCTAGACAAAGACTGAGGAATTGTAAATTGGTAATACGACAAGCCATGGATGGAGCAGCCAGCTTTGTATAAGTGCGGTTGGACTCCACACAAAGGCGTAAGTCTCATTTTGTAGAAATGTTGTAGAAATTCATATACCATCTGTTGACCTTAGTACTTTTAACCAGATTTGGTTATTGTGTATGTATTGGAAAAGCAGATCTACTCAGTTATCTGTGCTCTGGTCCAATCCAGATTGAATCACTACATTTTGCTTAATTTGCACATGAATGTTTATGAACCAGCAAACACAGGCGTACAGCCCACGGGGACATGTCAGTGGCGTACCTGCCTAGGGACAGGGGGTACCCTATGTCCCCGGGCGCCCCCATTTGGTCATGTGGGGGGGGCGCCATCATTTCAGGGTTGTTCGTGTGTTTTTAAATTTTTTTAGTGTTTTTTACATTTCGGCCTGCAGGGGGCGCATTTTTAAAGCTAGCAGCACCAAAATTACAGGGTATCATCCAGAGACTGTCCTGATGATACCACCAAAGCTTCGTGATGTTTGGTTTAGGGGAAGCAAAGTTATGGACCCCCAGAGGGAGTGTCCCATCCCCATTGTTTTCAATTGGAGCTAACAGGAGATGGGGGCTACCCATTAGAGGGACCATAACTTTGGTCCCCCTGAACCTAACTTTACCAAACTTAGGTGGCATCATAAGAATAGTTACCAGATGATACCCTGAAATTTTGGTGTCACTAGCTTTAAAAATACACCCCTTACAGGCACCCCAAGAAATTTTCCCAAGATGCTTTGTTTCGCAGTGACTTTGCTCCATTGTAGCCAATGGGGAATTTCTGAGTGTGTAGGCAGGCTGCACATTTTTGAAGATAGAGACACCAGACTTTCAGGGTGGCTCCAGGAGGCCCTCCTGGTAATAGCATCCAGGTTTGGAGACCTTTGCTTCTGGGGGTTCAATTTTATGGGTTCCCAAAAGGCTTATTTTGTTTCCGTGCTCCTGCACATGAAAGCCTGCTGGCTGAGTTCTCTCAGAACTCTCTCAACTCGCCCCCCCCCCCGACCCCAGCAAGGGGCTTTCAAGGCAAGTAAGAAATGAGTGGTTTGCCATTGCCTTCAGAGTCTTTCTTGGTGGTCTTCTATCCAAATACTGACCTTGCTTAGCTTCCAAGATCTGACAAGATTCGGCTTTACCATGCCACCTTCCTTCCCTTGAGGCAGGATAGAAATAGTTTAAATAAATAAATGCTTGTTTATGCTTGTATCACTGCCATAAGGGATCTGTTCTTGGGCTTTAGGTCATGTTCAGATGTAGTGATGTAGTTGAATGAGATATGAGCTCTGGAGAATCTGGGACTTTGACTTTGGAATCTCTTGAGAACTCAGGAATTAACAATGCCTCTGACTACAGTTTTCAAGGCCAAGTAGTTCAGGGCTAGAGCACAGTGAAATCAGTGTGGCACAGACCAGAACATTTCCAGATTGCTCATTGGGAATAGGACCTTTACTGAAATACAACATGGTTGAGAATAAAAGTAAATCCACTGCCCATTCCTTGGAAATAGTTTGCAGCTCTTCAAAAGTCCAATGGCACTGCAAAACTAGATGTTTTCTATGTTCTCATTAGCAGACAGAAAGAGGGAAAAGAAATATTAAATTCTTTCTGAAAAGTAAAAGCTCAGATTGCTTATACATCCACTAATAAATTCAAGATGTTCCTGTTCATTGGTTTTGGTGTTATTCTGGTTTATGAGTTCCAACCAAATTAACATACAGTTCTCTAGTGAATATTTCAGAGGTTGCTGAATGTATGCAGGGTACAATTTTTATATAATAATCTTTTTATTACTTCTCAGAACTCATGTCTGTTCTTCCCTGCTGCCCACCCATGTTCTTGGGCGTGGAAACTTTAAGTTTGCTTTTTGAACTACAGCTGTAAATTGTTCTTAAATTATACAGAATTCATTGGGAAGACTGTACATCTCAACTTGTTAGAAATCAGAAGTTCTGAAATCTGTTTTATGAATGGAATCTGTTGTGCTTTCGTACTGAAGTATCCCTGATATAAGTAAGATTCCAAAGTGCTGTATATGAAATTCTTGTTGTAAAAAAAATTTCCCCTTCCAGTGGCAGTCTCCTCTAAAACCTTCTTCAGATGGGTTCCAAATGAGTCTTGAGAGAAGGAAAACCTTCTTCAGATGGGGTCCAGATGAGTCTTGAGAGAAGGAAAACCTTCTTCAAATGGGTTCCAAATGAGCCTTGAGAGAAGGAAATAATACTCCTTGTGCCCAAAACACCTTCCTTTCATGCACTGGAGAGAGTGGGAGGATTAGACTTTGGTATCTATCATTATTGTGTTTGTTGGTAATACTTCATATTCTGGAAATTATTATTATTGGCAACAATGTTTAGGTTTTTTTAGGCTATAGAATTCAGGAAAGTAATCAAAAACAGCCATATTCTATTATAATTTAAGAACAGCCATGCTGGATCAGATTCATTGAGTATTTTGTTTACAGTAGGGGTCCGCAAGATCTGCATGTGCCCTCCAATCTTCTTGTTTGCTGCCAACATCCTCCAGGTATTTTTCCTCAGACCAACACTGTTCTCCCTGCCTCAAGAGGCATTGCTTACAGCTGTTTTTCCTGTTCCTTTCTTGCGAAAAACACAGCGGCAGCATTGTTTTCCTTAGTGTCCCTGATTCCTTTTGTCAGCCCTCTC